>NW_026138097.1:16760000-17385000 GCF_025592945.1 Manacus candei
TCAGAATGGAGATTTTATCTGTGAGAAGCATTTGCCCACCTGCACTGAGTAGAGGGCTTTGGACCTGGTACGTAGGCCTGTACACTGTTTTCAGGGCCTCATAGAATCCTCTGTAATCACCCATATCTGCGCATAATTGAGTTTTTTCAGCTAGATTGATCCACCACTTGTTCTGGATGTCATGAAGTTTCTGTTGGAGCTTGCTGCATGCAAGACAAAAGGCTGCTTTTCTTACATGACAAGATGGCTGAGCAAGGTGTGCTTGGTGAGCAGTTCTCTTCTTCCTCAACAAGTCCTGGATCTCTTGATTGTTTTCATCAAACCAGTCCTTGTTCTTCTTGAAGGAGAACCCTAAGGATTCTTTAGAAGACTGCAGGATGCTGTTTTTAATATACTGCCAAAGTGTTTCAGGAGAGGGATCTATGGAATGATCTTTGAGCCTAGTTTGAGGATTTGCCTGGAAGCTCTCTCTCACTGTAGCTGTTTGAAGATTGTTAACTTGGAGTCTCCTCCTTGGAATACCGCTCCTTTTAGGTTTGAACTTAAGGTTGAAGTTAAGTTTATAAAGCACGAGTCGATGGTGTGTTTGGCATTCTGCACTAGGCATCAAGTAGGTATGATGAACATTGCGAACATCTCTCTGTTGCACCCAGACATAAGCAATGAGGTGCCAATGCTTATATCTAGGATGCATCCAGGTTGTCTTCAAGCTATTTTTCTGCTGAAAGATAGTGTTGGTGATGGTGAGCTGCTGCTCTGCACAAAACTCTAGCAGAAGGCATCCATTATCATTGCAGTTTCCAACACCATGCTTGCCTAATACTCCTTTCCATGCTTCAGAGTTCTTTCCTACTCTGGTGTTGAAATCACCAAGGATAATGATCTTATCATCTGTGGGAACTTTTTGGGTAAGGCGGCGCAGGTCAGTGTAAAATTTATCTTTTTCAGCAGGGTCAGCTTGGAGAGTTGGGGCATATATACTAAAGAGGACAACATGTTGCTTGTTGTGTAGTGGAAGGCGTAAGGAGCTAATGCGATCAGAATGACCTGTCAGCAGCTTTTCAAGTTTAGAGACAATAGAGTTTTTAATCATGAAGCCAACAGCAGAAAGATGCTTTTCGGTTCTGGGTTTACCTGACCAAAAGAGTGTGTAACCGGCACCCTGTTCTCTAAGGCTGCCTTCCTCATGGAGACGAACTTCACTGAGAGCAGCATAATCAGTTGCTATACTACCATAAAGACATAAGACCAAGTATTTTGCTTTTCATGCAGTGTCTTCTGCAGTATTTGCATATTGTAAATTGTGGGTTAACCCCAGAAGGGGGCTAAGTCAGAGCCATACAGTCTACTGATAACACCTTGTTTTCAATTTGGTAATGAAGATGATTGTTCTGGTCATAGCCATTTTTGTAGCTGAAGACTATGTCTAAGTGAAGCAGCATCTAAGTCAGCCACGCCACAATGTGGAGGAACAAATGAATGAGTGCCCTATAAAAACACAATTTATACAGAACAATGGAACCTTTACAGGCTCCAAAGCATGATATGAAAATTGGAGCCATACCAGCCGCCTTGGATTCCAGCACTGCACATTTTCTAAACTGCATTTTGTAATTAAGCGGCGTTATCAAGCTAGTGTTAAAGATACATTGAAGGTCAGAAGCAAACAAACTTCAGCAGCACAAAGCTCCTGAAAGCTAAATTTCCCTGCCACGGAGCAGTGTGAATAGACCTGTGTTGCTATGACCAAAATTATTACCATATTCAAACTATTGTTTGCCACGTAGACACTCTTGACTGAGTCCTGGTAGACAATAATAATAGGGTAGTACAACCTATTTCAGGTATCAACTCAGTATCTTAACCTTCCTGGATGTGCTATTCATTAGAGAGACTGGAAGAGAAAACTAGTAAGGACTTCTGATCTCCAGCGAATCAAGAACTGTTGTGGAACTCTGTGCAAAAAGATTATTATATTCTTTTTAATCTGTAAGGATCTTCTTTTTACTGAGGTGAAATTTTCTTGCAGGAAGCCTATAAAAATTTACCATTTTGTATGCCTATAAAAAAATATAGCACCACTTATTTGTTTTTTTATGTTTAGAAAAAGCAGAAGCAGCAAAAAGGTTCTCTTTTTATTTGTTGTTCACTAGTTTTGGTTTAATATATTTAAAACTTACAAGCTGCAGACTTACCCATATACATATATTGATAAGGTCTATTATAAAGAGCACATATTGAATTTATATTGCCTCAATTATGTCTTTGCATTTCCTTCATAACTTTTCATTTATAGTAATGCATTTATTGATGAAAATGTTTTACTGTGTATATGCAAAGCAATTTAAAGCATTTTGTTGTGGTGAAACCAACACAAAATGTATTTAGCAGCAGTCAGGATTTACAGAACAGGACAGTATAACAGAGCCAGGCTTATAAATATAAGTTCCATACTGTGGAAACATTTCTGAGTACCTAGGACTTGCCTGAAACCCCAGCCCCTCCTGACATTTGACAGAGGGTTCACATCTCCTTTCTGCCCCATAAGGAAAAATGTCTAGTCTACCTGGTAACTTGCATCCGTTTAGCTCATTCTAGTGAATCTTTATTGGCACAGAAGAAAGAACATCCCAGTGATTAACATGGTAGCCACAGTTTACTTCTGTGATCTTGAGCAGGTACTCAGATGCAGAATTGTTAAGAAATGTAGTAATCAGGCAGCAGGATTTCAGAGGCACTTAAGAACCTGTTTGCCAGAGAGCAATAGAAATTAGGCACCTGACGCTTCAAAAAATCCTGTCTACATGTCTATGGCCATGTCTAGACTGCAGAGCAGTTGTACTCCAGGGTTTTACTTCTTGTGTGCACTGATTTCCTTCCCATGGAAACCAATGCATAGGGTGAGAAGAGAGGGATACTCTATGAGTCAGAAGTGTGCCCTGGCAGCCAGGAGGGCCAAACATGTCTAGGGGGGCATCAGGCACAGCATCACCAGCTGGTTGTGGCAGGTAATTGTCCCGTTCTGCTCTGCACTGGAGCGGCCTCACCTTGAATATTGTGAACAGTTTTGGGCACCACAATATAAAAAAGATATTAAGCTGTTAGAGAGTGTCCAAAGGAGGGCTACAAAGATGGAGAAGGGCCTTGAGGAGAAGCCATACAAGGAGTGATTGAGTTCACTTGGTCTGTTCAGCCTGGAGAAGAGGAGACTGAGGGGAGACCTCACTGCAGTTTCAGCTTCCTCATGAGGGGTAGAGGAGGGGCAGGTACTGATCCCCTCTCTGTGGCGACCAGTGATGGGACCTGAAGGAATGGCCTAAAGTTGTGTCAGGGGAGGTTTAGGTTGGATATTAGGGAAAGGTTCTTCACCCAGAGGGTGGTTGAGCACTGGAACAGGCTCCCCAGGGAAGTGGTCACAGTACCAAGCCTGACAGAGTTCAAGAAGAGTTTGGATAGTGCTCTAAGGCACATGGGGTAACTCTTGGGGATGGTCCTGTGCAGGGCTAAGGGTTGGACTCAATGATCCCTGTGGGTCCCTTCCAACTCAGCATATTCTATGATTCTGTGATTCAGAGATTGCACTTGCACACAGCTGACGTACTAGGAAGCACTCTTGCAAACCTCGCTGTATCTTTAAGTATCTGAACAGTTTTAAGCTTCTAAATGAAGTGTCAAATTTGCTAAAAATCAAGCTCTTTATTCCTGCAGGTCTTGCTTCCCCATCAGTAAAATAGAGATAATAATTATTTTCTCACATGGCCATTATAAAGATAAATATATCAACAACTGTGCAGAACTCAGAGCCAAACAATCAGAAACCAAGAAGCACGTGACTCAGTCATGTGCAGGGGCAGTATTGCCAGCAGTGAAAGAGAGGCTGAGGTAGTGCTAGTCCTCCTACTAAAGCAGCTTTTTACAGCATGTAAATCCCCATTCACAGTGCAGTAATGTTCCTCCCTGTAATGTGAGTAATAGATACAATATTCATATTCTGGTGTCACTAACAGGCTGCCTCTGACGTCTTTTTCATCCCCAATTCCTGTATAAATTCTCAGCAACAACTGCACATAAACATTGGATCTACCATGGACTTCCATTTTTCCAAAATAGTGTCCAACTTATGCCCAGTAAGTTCTATGGCTAAGCTCCACTTTTTTACTGAACTGTAGGAGTTATTTATAGTGATAAATGAGGATGATTTTTGAGAATACAGTCTCTATAGAAACTGGTGGTGGACTAGAGCAAAGAGGTTTCTTAGAGGAAATTCCCCGCTCTTCTCTTTTCATAGATGATGCCAAAAAGAGCTTGAGCTCCTTGTTGGCAGGCAGGGCAGGACGCATTTGGGATATTTGGTATTATTAATTTTTCTTCCATGAGTCAAAATGTAAACATTTACAATTGACTGTATTTACTTACATAAAAAGTATTTTTCAAATTGTATTTCAGCTGGTTCCATGTGTTCACATCACTTACATTCCAAAAAAACAAGGGAAATTCCAGCACACACACACAAAATTGCATAAAGATGGTGTTAAGGTTGCTGACTCTCATTCCTAAATAACGCAAAAACTAAAAGTACAGGAAATCCTGAGTTAAGGTTCTTTTACAAACTTAAGACATAATTTCCTTTTTCATACATAATACTTCCTTCAGTGCTGGTGGAATCAATTTGTGGCTGGCTGTTCTGGCATTGGGACAATGATGTGGCAGCGGAATACAGCAGACCCATTTAATTTCCACTTATATGTGTGGTATTACCATAAGGCCAAAGCTTTCAAAAGCAAGTAGTGATTTTGAGTACTTAAAGATGAGATGTCTGAAGTACTTCCACTTTTGGAGATTGCTGCCAGAAGAAAAACTGAAAATTGGAAAATCCTACATGAAGTAGGAATCCCGACAAGAGATTAACTTTCAGGTATTGCCAGTCATGGTCAAATTGTTTACTGTATAGAGATTTTCGCGACATTCTGACCCCTAATAATTCACTTTTCTCAAGACATCTCATGAAATCCAAGTATTACAATAAATATCAGTCTTTCCCTGAAGAGAACTCCTGCTGTGAAAGATAATAGTAAATTGCATTAGCACGTTTCCTGTAACAAAAAGGGTCTGCATTACGGGTGAAATCATTAAAAACCCTTCACCTATTGAGGTGCTATCAGTTTTGGAGGGCAGGTTCCATACTTTGAGACCTGCCAGTGAATTGCAGTCACTGCTGGGAAAGGAAGCAATAAATGTTTAGATGCTGATAGCAACATTCCACTCTATTTCAGAACAGGAAGTTAACAAGCAACTTGTAGCTGGAACAGCAAGGAGTGTCCCAGTAGTCATTCTGGATTTTGTTACTGCTTGGAACTTGCCCAGCACAGCAAGGACAGTGCTGCAACACATGTGAGAACCACCATCTTGTGTTTTTTCACACTCACTTGACAAAAAACCTCCAAACCCCAGCCTACTTTGGCACTACTCTGGCACAAAATAACCTGATTGCAGAGCTATAAAAGAGACCTATTACTTTGGCATCTCGATATGTTCTAAAATACATTTAGCTCTGTCTTCCAGTCTCAAATAGCACAAAGTTTTCAAGGCTTTCCGTAATAATAAAGACTCATTTATAAAATGGCAAAACCAAACCTGATCAACTAGACGTCAATGAAAATTATATATACACTGAAAGCCTTCTGTACACACAGAATAATGACTGCCATAATGAATGGTCCATAGTGAAGTAATTTTGATTTTATATTGCAGCTAAGATGATGCAGCAATACAGCTGAAGGGGTGGAAGAAGTCCTGTACCCCAGTCAGTCTGTAGCCATGTACTCACTCTACTCTACTTCCTACATATCATACCTGATAAAAACATAGCTGCAAGGTGAGTCCATTCAACTGGCTGATCCAGTGGAAAACTAACTCCAAAACAAAAAGAATATTTCCTCACTGGGTCAGTCAGCCACATCAGGTCCCACTGAGGCTGCATGACTTACATCTAGTAACAATGGCTGAGGGAGAAAAGTTCAAAGCAAGACCATGTTTCCCAGGAGCTGCCATCAATAGAGTCCTTCATCTGTAGCATGAAAACTCACCCCCAAACTAACTGGAGAGAATGGTGCAGTTTGGTGTAAGGACAGCTGGCAACCTCCTCTGTATGCACAAATGAAAGCAGTGGAGCACAAGGCAAACAGAATACAGTACCACCACACGCTTACCTGTCACGCTGAAAGCAGGCTGTGGCAGACTGCTGAGAAGAGCTAGTCTCAGGCTGGGAGACCTTAATTAAGTCAGCAGCAGGATGCAGCTACAACAAGGCCTAAAGACCTGAGGGATTTAAAAATAGGCATTGTCACTTCATCTTGTCACAAGAAGCATATTTCAAATTAGGATGGAATTTAGAAAAGCAGTGTCAGGAGCCATCTTGTCCCATCCTGTTTGTGACTCGACCAACTACATTTCACAGAAGTGTCAAAATGCCTGTCTTGTGTAGTTCCATTTATCATAGACATTTTTACTCACATGTGGAAAAGGCATCTGTAGTGATGCCCTCCTTTGAAAAAAAAATGAGGAAGCCATTTCACCTATGTCATCACAGGTTAGTTTCTTGTCCTAGACAGCCATTATAGGCCACATCAAAAAATAGACATCTCAAGTGTCATTCTTTTTGTTACTTTGCACATCTACATTACATGAAGTATATTGTGCTCTGTAAGATGCTTACTTCTTTCCCTTGACAGCAGAAGGAACTTAGGGTGATTAGCTCAGGTGCAGGTGTTTGTTTCTGACAGCAAAAGTTAAGAGATTCATCTCATCTGAGGAGCTGTCACCTTCTGTCCAGCTGTAGATGATGACATATAAGGTACTATGATCCAAATATTCAGGAGCAAATGTAGTGAGACTCAATTATTTGGTTATGCTACTTCTGTCACCCCATTCCCTTAGAGGCTTTACCTGGTTAACCTCATATCAATCTCAATGTGTCAAGAGAAAGCCACAGAAAATTCGTATCTGCCTTAACTCAGCACTGTAAAGGAAGAGAAAGACTACATTTTCTGGATTTCAGTAACAAAATTTTGGTAATTAAGGATCAGAGCAATTAATTTCAGTAACCTTTCTGCAGCTGCTTTGCTCAATTTAGCTCTAAAAGTTTGAAGAAGCTGAATGTCTATTGGTTTCCTAGGCATGTTTGTGAATCTCATCATCAGGGAAATGTTACCCTAATATTTACATGTAATAGCCTCTCATTTAATTTAAATCTGCACATTCCTCTTATAGCTTCCTTTATAGCAATAAACAATCTTTTCCCTCTCTTTGAACTTAGATACCTCAAAGATTTTATGCCATTAGTATACAGTGCTTGGTACTCAGTGATTCAGGAGTATCTGTGTGGATCTCTTAACTTTTCCTTGCAAGACAAGTCAACATTCCACAAAAATATTACTTTGAAAAAGCTCCCCTAAAAGAAATTAGCTTAAATTAATCCAGTTTGAAGAAAAATTTCTTTTTAATTTGCAATCATAGACTCTTTGACCTATGTGAAATTTTAATTATCCTGTAGCTTTTATAGTCTGTTGGGATTTAGAATCCTTTCTTTGTACCAGCCAAAGCAGAAAAGCTCAGGTGCTGCTTCAAGTTTGCCCTGTACTGAGCCTTCAACACAGTTCTTCCATTTTCAAGTATATACAATATACACTGCAACTGTCTTTATAATTTTTTTAAAGCAGTATGAAAAAATACAGAATTTAAACCCACTTGATAAGTCAATGGAAAAAAAAAGGCTCAAATACACAAGAGACTTGCTGCATCTCAAGAAGCAGAAGGTGTGCATCAGTTGAGCACTCGGTATCCAGAGTCTTAGACCATAATAAATGAAATGGAAAAGGCACTAGCAAGGGCATGGGGCTCTGAGTCCAAAGTCTTGACAACCTGCAGTATTGTTTGGCAGTATTCTTAAAGTCTCTACTTCTGGTTCAAATCCAGAATATAGCTTGGATAACTATGAACATGTAAGTGAAGTGAATTACCTTTACAGTTACGAAAAGGAATTCAATATATTGCAAAAAACCTCCAAAGCTCAAAAGGAAGAGAAATCACCGCTTTTCCCCCAATCCTCTTTCAATCTCACAACTTTTGAATCACTTTTTTGATTTTGTGAGATCTGGTTCAGGATCTCTGAATGGCTAGAGTTATCCATATGTCAATAATTGAAGGTATTTCATCATAATTAAAATAATGTCCTTTTTAATGAAAACAGTGCTTTCGAAGTAGTCTCACTGTCCCCTCCTACAACAACTTGGGTATGCAACTTGACACTGCAATGACAGCAAAGCCACGAGCTTTTCTCTGGTGACTATGAAAAGGATTTTTGCTCCAAATTTTAATGGACATTATATTATAGACAGGCCTGGATGCACACATGCCTAGCAAGGTTATCCAACATTTCCCATTATGAGACACTGTTTTCAGTTATTTGTAACCTTGCCAAAGTTTAATTATTTGCACTGAAATTTTCCACACTGAGCATCTGCCTCAGGCTGAATTTGGTTGCTTTTTTTTTTGAAACAAATAACGCAGACATTTCTGAGATCAAGAATAAGGGAAGATATATTTTTTTCTTCTTTTTTTTTTTAATGCAACAGAATTCTGATTAATTTTTTTAGGGCTACTACCACTTGTAGAATGGGTTTAAAATTGGGTGGAGGCTTGCCTTTATTTCAAGAATGTGCCTATCTCCATCTCTAAATAGAATTCGTTAGATTTGGCTAAGTTCTAGTCCTTCAGGGAAAAAAAGAAAAAAAAAGCACTTCACACATGCTCAGTACAGAAGTTTCAGGTGTCAGCAGTTACATTTCTCAAAGATTCTGTAATTATAGAACCTGTTCCAGACTGAGGCTGAGCAGGATTTTCCTTGCAACTACAGCTCTACGTCATACTGGGCTACAGTCCAAACCAGAGCGCAGAAGCTCTATTTCTTCCACCTACTCCAAACAGGAAGTGAGAAGGAGGAAGCTGCACTATTTAAAAGCAGAGCTTGCAAAAAGCTGATCTGCCTGGAGGTGAGGAGCAGACAGGAACCAGGATACCAAAACACAGAGACAGAGTGAAAGAAGAGGGAACCAAGACATTTATGGTGATAGAGATAGCACATGGAAAAGGAGCTGAAGAGATCAGAGCCAGCAAGAATGAAAAAGTCAAGAAGTGGAGAAAAAAGTTGCTAAAATGGCAACTGTGAGAATGATAGAAGGATCCACTCACTCTGGGTGAGGGTTTGGTGCTGGACATCAGTCTACAGAGAAATCTATGGTGGAGAAAGAAAAGGGCTCAGGAGAGACAGAACAGATTAAAAGCTAGAAAGGAAAGGAACTAGTGGAAGGAACTGAAATGCGCTGAGAAATGGAAATGGAGTTGGAATGAGGACTGAGGTTAACAAGAAAATAAGACTGAGGCAGCGACTGTAAAGCCAAAAGTGGTTATGCTTTGCAGGAATAAATTCAAGCACCTATGTCATCTGGATGAGCATTCAATCTGGATCTTGTAGTGGAGCTCAAGAGCCTTGACTTCAACAATCCAGTCATTGTTCAAAAATAGTCTATAAACTGTCCATTAAAATGTTTTATAATTTTTTTGGTCCTCAGATAGGACAGAAAATATTATTCCTAGTTATTCTGTTAGTTTAAATGTCAGGAGACTATGCAGGGCATCTGCATTTTCCTAATCCATTGATAAAATCTGCACATTCAGGCATGACAGCTGGAACATGAGGGAGATTTTTTTTTCTAGTTTGGAACAAAAAAGAGAAACATCAACATATAGATAAGGAAGACAGAACATTTTAAAGACTTTAAATCAAATGCTCAGAAGTCGGGAAATAGAAAAACTAAAGCTGTAGAATCATGGAGACTGTATTTTGACTCCTTTGTGTTTAGGTAGACACATTTCTCAATTACATGTTTAATTTATTTTACCTGGCACTGTACATCTTCTCTCTCAAAATCCTTATGTAGTTCTTAGCAAGTCATCTACATGAAAAGCTTTTCATATGTGGTGGTTTTTTTACTAGGTGCCTCATTCACCTGGATTACTATGATCTGGCTTACAGAAGTGCTGCACACTTGAGACATCAACAGAAATTACAATTTGAATAAATAGATTGCTCAAGATCACACACCTTGAAGTGAACACTCTAAACTACAGGATAGTTTTAACCTCATCTCTGCAAAAAGCAGGAGTAAATATCGTTTTTACTAATAAAGGTGTACCATAAAAATATACATACTCATACTTGTGGGGATCTCAGAGATTACAGTTATACACTTTTATCTCCACCTGAGAAGATCAAGTGGACATTAACCCTTCTTTTGTTAGATAAGATTTTAACACTGTGAAATAAAAAAGGCAGAGGGACTCAAACTAAACAAGGACAAGAAACCAAAAAATCAGATATATTTTAAAAACTACTTGTCACCCCTGAGTGCTGACTGAGGCTTAGATCTTGAAGAAAAAACCCTGTGTGGATGTATAACTAAAGGCAGATGAGTCAAGTTTGCATACAACCTGACTTCTGGCATTTCCTACCTTTTGATTTCTTGACTTTGCAGCTTTAATGACATTCTTAAAGCCTATAATTTAATAAGCTTTACACAAACATACATATCCTTAGGAATCCTGCATATTATGATTGCCAGTATCACCAAAACCCCAAGATGGCATTATAGTTTTGTTTTACAAAGATGTCTGAAAACAAACATACTTTTGTTTTTAATGCTATACGCAGTTAGAATGCTTCAAACCCTTTTTCTCTTCCCTTCTTTCTGTTTCCACCTCTCTCTTCATTCTTTACAAATGCCTTCTTTCTTCTAAAACTGCAGGACTAGATCTGGCTCAAACAGCTGCAGAAACAGCTTGGCTTCAGACATTTACCACAGCAGATTTGCTTAATCAAACAACCATAAGAGCAGCTTTGTTCCAAGCAGTTGCCAAAAGCCTGTCATGCTACAACTTCAAAAAGCTACTCCAGCAGTTTTCTGCACACCAGAGATGCTCATCATGCGTGGAGGTGACATCATACATTTCTAAGCAGGAAATCCAGTGATATTAATGTTCAGTATATTTCTTGGTACACTTTTATCCACCTAATTAACGTATTTGTAGTAATGAATGTCATACTTAAGGGTCCATGGCCACTTCATCTAGTTCGTATCTTTTACTAAGAAGGTGTTACTTTGTCCCAGATGCTTTCCACAGTTGGCCTCTGTCCAAACATGAATTATTTCATAGTTTGAAGAAAACTCTTTCAACAACTTTCCATAGGCAATTGAAACCACAAAACCATCAGAATAAAAGACTAGGAAGCATGCTGTTTGGTCATCAAGTTCCAGCCATCAACAATGACTACCACATTTTTGCGGTTTCAATAGATTTTTTTTTGTTTCACCTGTATTAAACAAATAGTGAGAACAACTCTATGATCTCCTGAGACAAATCTACTCCAGAGCGACAGTACCCCTACCTTCAGCAAGTTTTTCCCAACAGCTGAGCCAATACTTTCTTCCTGCAATTCAAGTCCACTACTTCTTGTCACACAAGAAGTCTTGTCTTCATGGACTGGTAGAACATCAGACACTTCTGTCTAAAACACTTCTCTCTAAAAGTCTTCTCTCAGGGTACATGACAACAGTTAGTTCAGTCTAGACTCATTGAATGTGGTTTTCTTTGCCTTGCAATTATTGTCGCTGCTGTTCTCTGCATTGCCTTGACTAATCCACTCCCTTCTTGAAGGGCGATGCCCAGAGCTGGACATTGTGGTCCATCTGAGACCTTGCCAGCTATGAGAAGAGTGGAAGGATATCTCTCTGTGGTTTGTAGGCTGTACTCTTTTTAAGAAGACTCTGCACATAATTAGAGCCAGAGAGGATAAGTACTGTGTTGTTAATGTCACAGGCACTTAGATCGCACTTGGGAATACTCAGTAAGTATGCAGAAATATATTATTAGGTCAGCTAATATTAAATTGTGAACATAGAAAAACTTCTGGTAAATATAAATATTTGTAGCTTTAAAAAAATGTACACACCAGTTACTCACAGTGGCACAAGTATCTGAGAAACTAAGCACTGATTTGTTCTTTTGCACCAATATATTTTGGAAGTTTGGAAATAATGGCTACATCAATAGCAGTTAAATGCTGAGGTTTAATTCAAAAAGACCTGTGTTAACTTTGTTAAAACTTTCATGATTTCTCATTTTTCTGTCACGTTTTTTGCAAAGTATATACAATAGATGACTTATTTTTCATGGCAGGTGTCATGTTTGGGCATATCTGTCATTCTGGGCAATTTCTGTCATGCTTCTCTCTTCTAGACAGTCTTTATTACGTGTACTTAGCTGTTTGTACTCATCTTTTGAGGATAGGATAAGATACAGTTTAGTTATTATATCCACCGGGAGATGCAATTTTTTATTTGTAAGACTGGTAAAGTTTCCCTTGAAAGTTATGGAGCTTTTTCTAGTGGTCATTCAACTAGAGCAAGTCATCAAAGCTGCTTTGGTAGCACCACTTTTTGAGTGTAAAATACCATCCAGAAATGGATAGCACTTCTGTTTATTCCAAACTTTCTTTCTGCTTGCTCTTTCCTTATTATTGCTCCTTCCTTTCATTATTTAGAATACGCTCTTGGCAGAAAATTCTCTTCAAGTCTCTATTTTTCACTTAATGTACAGATGATCACATTTCTGTGTGTTTTGTGTTTCACTTGGGAATTAACCACTTTGGAATGAGGCACCATAGCATCACAGGACCATAGAATCATCAAGGTTGGAAGAGAACCACAAGATCATCAAGTCCAGCCATCAACTCAGCACTACTACTGTAATCCCTAAACCACTAAACCATATCAATGAGTTATAAACAAAGCTTTAGATCAATGGATGAATCAATCTTTCTATGGGATTAAATCTGCAGGAATCACTGTCAGTGTGTGTGTGTCTGATAATCTTTATATCAGTAGTGGTGAGTAATTTGAATAGAAATAAATCAAATGGAATTTAACTGAGAAATAATTATGGAAATTGGATTGTATGGTGACAGACTAGGATTTGCAACTTGATAAAGCATATTTAAGAACAGCTACTACAGAACAGTTAGGTGGCTAGGACTCTGCCCTGTCTGCAGTTCATGGTTCATGGGTTCTAGCCCATGTAGTCAGCCAAAGTCAGTGTTTTGATCTTCTGCAGTTTTTCCACGCCAGCTGATTCCCAGAAGATATATTCCTTGCCAAAATATCACATCTGTGTAGTTCAGTTATGAAAGAACTGTGTCAAGCTGACATCTGAGAATACTGAAAAATGGTAGGTATCCTGCAGGTAAAGTGCCTTCTTTTGACAAGCTGCCTTTTACCTGCTTTATGGCCCCTGAGAATCTGAAGATTAGTGTTTATGCTCATGCAAAGACATTTTTATTTTTCCTCAGAAAAACTCGAGTGTCTTTTCCCTCATCATGATTCTCTCCTTTAAGGAGATAGTGTCTGATTTCAAATTCCCAACAATGTGTCTCTCCCAAAGCAACAGGTAATCCCAAAATCTGTCTCTTTTATGAGTCCACTCATGTTGGCTCCAGCCCTCTGAGCCAGCCACTACCTGTTGTGGTTGCGAAGGACCAGCAACAGAGTTTCTGACTGACATGCTAATAGTACAGCAGACCCATACTAACAGAGCAATTCAGGATATCTGTGAGCTGGATGCAGGTCTCAAAGAACAATCAGCTGGGGACTACAGGAGACTAAGAAGCACTGGAGAGAGGGGAAGGCAAGAGGAGTGGGTCTGCCTGAGCTGCCTTACCAGGAAACACCTCTCTTGGCAAAATGACTGTCTTATGGAGAAAATCCTGTGGATTTTCAGGCACTAAGGAACAGAAGTAAGAAAATTAACCTAAATAAATGGCTCAAAGGTTTTGTTTCCTCTCATTTTTACTTTTATAATTTAACACTGACTATTCTAAATGCACATGGCCCTTATATATCTTCTATGGGTTTTTTTAAGCCGTATGGATATTATGAGCTAGACCCCAGTGGAACAGAGGCAGCTATGCATTGTATGTTTTAGAATCTGACTTTCAGGTGTCATATACCAGCCCTGAGTTAGATGCCTACAATGCTGAAAGACCTAGAGCACTCTGAGAAGAAAACCAACAGAGTAAGGGTATGGAGACCAATCTCTCTGAAGGATTTAAGAGCTTAATCTCAGGCTATAGCAAGAAGCTTCTTTCTCTTGGTGTTTACTAACCACCTTGAATTCATGGTTGGGCTCACAGTTTTCGAAATGGGACCTAGCCAGGAGCTCAGTTTTATCAAAGCCAGGAGCTCAGTTTTATCAAATAGCTGCGATTATTTTGAGGACAGATGAAGAGCCATAATTCCTCTTGTTGAAGCTGTTTTACTTCACTGAAAATAATTAAATATTCATTAGGCAAAAGAGAGCAATATTGTATTGTCTAGCATTTGAGGCACTCGGCTACAAGAGAAAAGGCCTTAGTGCCTGCACCGATGAAATTTTAAGTATCCCATATTAAGTAATCATGAGAGCAGGGACTGGGATTTAGTCCTCTCTTTACTTAGGTGAGAGAGCTAACCACTAAGCTACACTATCACAATAGTTTTTATATTCCTTTGGTTTCTTCCCTGCACTTTCTTTGTTCTAGTAAATATTTTGCTAAGCTGTGCACATTGGAAAAGTATAGAAAGAATGGGTGTTGAATGCCTTTGCTCTGGAAGGCAGACTATGCCGCAAGCTAAAATGATCTTGGAAGGTGGGAAATGCCTATTCAAAAGAGAGGCATGAACAAAAACCATAGTGTCTTCTATGTCTCAGCTGAACTCTTTAGCTGATAAGTAGAAAGACAGGAAGAGTGATGAGAGATCCTCAGTCATGTTTCCTATATGGCCCAATCCAATATGTCTGTACTCAGAGAGTTTTCTGGACTGGATTTTTGATGCAAGCTGAGGGATGGATTGTATTCCTTGAGAAACACAATGCTCAGATATCAATTCTCCCAATTCCATTAACTTAACCAGGCAGTAAATATCATCTATGAGAACCTGGGGGCTTAGAGATTTTCTATGCCTTCAGGGAAAGAAGCATCCAAGTGAGGACTTTGAATGCCTATATTTGGGATCCAAATATCTAAATATTCCCGGGGATCTGCTATATAAACAACATTTCACCATAAATGTCCAGAAGGTACACATGAGAATTTGCTTTGCTTGACTTCAATATAATTTATCTTTCAAAGCTATCCATTTTTTGTCAGATTATTTCTGGGAGCCAAAGGCTGAATAGCTGTTTTTTATTCAGTGACTAGGTGAAAAAAGTAGCTTGAGGAAAATGATACATTGTCCTGCTTAGTACTTGGAACGTTGATTTAGTAACAGTCATGCAATTTAACTTATTATTTTGACATTCCTTGCTAAGCTTTAGTAACATGTATATCAGCTTCTGTAATGGTCTCCCTGCCTAAAAATGTTGGGTTGGTGTGATACCGTATTTTATAAAAGAAAAGGCATTTTTTACTTGAACAGGATGATTATAGAAGGTTGGAAGCACTGTAGAAAATCAGTGTACTTCTTTCATCAGTGCTATTTTCATTGGGCTTTGAAAAAATGGATACTTTATTTTAACAATGAGGTAGCACACATCTAGTGAGTCTGTATCCTGATTCTGATTAGAAATAGATTTGGACAGTGCATAGGACTATCATTCATCTGTCCTTGGGTTTGCACCAATCAGCTGAGTTCTTGTACAAAGAACCCATCATCTAAGTGAGAAAATAGGGCATCAGGGAAATTCACAGATAAATAAGCTGAAATAACTGGTTTTATGTGAGTATAAGGATCTGCCTACATGGTTAAGTGGAACCAAAATAACAAAATGGCTCATATATTATATTTACAGTTATGGTAGTTCAGGCCTTCATGAGTGCTGTAATTTTAGAACAACAGTGCTCAATTGTGAAACGACATAGATTTTAGATTTCAGAAGTACATTTTTTAGAAATAGGGCAGCATTTTTCTGAATAAAAGCACTCACAGACAGTCAAAGTCCTGCATTTAAACAAAGCCAAATTAATTTCCTGTATATTTGGCATTAGCTGTTTATGGGATGTTTAACAGACACATTGAGTACAGTAATAAAAAAAGGCTGCTCCTGAAAGCTTTCCACCAGTCTTCTGCCTTTGGAGCATCAGTGCCTATATTCTAAGGTCCAAAGTGTTCCTTTAACAGGAATGTTTGCAAAGTGAAACGGACCTAGGAAGAAAGTTCAGATAACACTGAAATATCATCAATGGCAAAGTGGAAAAATGCAAGCAGATCTTTAAAAGCAGAATATGATTTGTTGATGGGTAAGTGGAAAAAGACGAACTATTTGAGCTATTTTTCATTTTGTTACAAAACAGAAGCTTTACAAATATCTGTATTTTAAAAACTCTTTATGTTTGCTTGCTGTGTTCTTAGAGATTTCAAATAAATCTCTTTTGGTTTTGAAAAAATTCTTGGATGACTGAGATGGACAGGTGTGGATAGGAAGACTTTGGCCATTAATCATAGGGTTCAATTTTTCACCAGAGCATCTTTTCATACAAATATTTGAGCTGAATAAGCATGTGAAGCAAAAGGAATTTGAAGCTGACTAAAACTATTTCCTCTTTCAGTTAAGTACATTTTTCTTGCTGGGTTACTTGTACTAAAAATGAATCACCATTATTTTAGGGCAATTGAGATCAGACTTTCTCCTTTAAATATACAAAAAGATAAGGGTCCCAAATATTTTTCTGCAAAATGTCTCTTTTTTGGGAGGAAGGAAACCCTCCTTCTGTATGTGCTACAGAGCAGCAACAGAGAGACACAACCCAGCTTCACCAATCTCAGCAAACACAGTCATGCCTAAGCTTGCACCTGCAGCCATATCAAGTTACACTTCCAAATTCCCAGGAAAATACACGCCTAACTTTTAGAATGTGCATATTTTTCACTGTCTGCTGAAGAGCTTACATGTATGTTAATGAACTTTGCACAGGAATGATTTCCTGAAATGGGACCAAAGTCTGTCATCAGGTGTTACAAGTTCCACAGATTCCAACTTCCCGCAATCTTAAAAATGAAAATGCTGCCTGTGCCAATCCCCAGGCAGCACCTTCTCTAATGACCCTATAGCCGAGAAAAGTGAGGAGGCTCTACAGCTGGAGGAACTACCTTCTGGATGGGGGAAAGAGGCTGAATGCTTCAGATAATTCAAGGTATGACAGGATTTGTTGTAGAAATGGTGTGCATGATTAACCCAATACTATTTGTCAAATTCCAGCATAGTCAATGATAAGCATTACCACATAGGACTAAACCAGTGATTTGTAACCTGTCCTTGAGCTTAGATACGTTTGTGTCATCTTCTATGAGAAGTGAAGACAGTCTTAGAGCAATGAATGTTTTTAATGATTCAGGCATTTTTGTGTTAGGAATATCTTCAAGAAAACCATGGTTTTCTTCCTGTTTGCACAGCATAACTTAGAGCTGAGTCTGTTTGGTGACTGATAAAGGTTATCACAACTATCAGCTGCAGAGGGGGATTTGGGACATCCTTTCTGCTCAATTTAACAGCTCAAGAGAATCACGATGTCCCTGGGCTGCACTGCCAGCCATAGAAAGAACCATGGACACCAGGTTCACTACTTTATAAGGAACTTTAACTACATACCTGCTGGAGGTCTTACTTGCTGAAAAGTTAGATGACCAAATGATGTTTTGTGTAATGAATAAATAAAGACTGTCTGCAGTAATCTCTAGTCTTTGACTAGAGACTGTAGACATGGAGAGGAGGAGGCCCTTGGTACTACTCTCCCTTTCCTCATGAATGGTGCAAGAACACTGTAGAGGTACCTGCACAGGCTGTGCAAGCAAAGGTACAACTTGCTGAGGTATGAGAGAGCTTTGTTACTAAGTTAGGACTTCACTTGACAAAATATTTTATTGCAGACAAAATCCCTGCACAGACCCTGGCATATAAGGGAGCATGTGGAAATAGCGCTGCGCTGAACTTATATGGTTGCTTCCATATCAAGCATATTCTTTTTGAATTGTGTTTCTTTTCACCCATGATTATTTACCTTGGTGCATTTTAAAACTATACATAAAAAGCTTTAAACACAACACCAACATACATTAGTAAGCTAAATATGGTTTTAAGGTAACTTTTTATAAGCTATTGGTATTTACTACCTTAAAATTTTCTCTTTTAGTAGATATTGAGGTAAATCTTTATACTATCATGTTGATTTCAATTTTGGAAAGCTGAAAGTTATGGTTCACAATAATGTTTTGGCACTTTCAATTAGACTTTCAGATATAACTAGACCTAGGGGTCAACTCAGGAAGAGCTATGTTTTAAAGTCCTTCTCACCCCAGTATTAAAATACTTTGTGATAATTCAGATTTTTAAAAACCAAAATAAACCCAACAGAATAGACTTAAATGTATCTAATATACTAGGGAACTAAGTAGCATTAAGTGTTGTTGGCTGAGAGACTCAAGTATAAAAGTGATTTGAAGACTGCAGGCCCTAAGCCAGTGGAAGCTGAAAAGCTTTGCAGATGTGATGTGGTCATTCTCTGTTGACGTTGGTGGTCATGCTGTTATCACAGTACTGCTCTCACAGCTGTCATTGGAGTGATGTTGGCAGAGCCTCTGCTGGGAGACATCTGCCTTGCTCTTCTGAGTTGAAATGCTATGATGACAGCTGCACAGAAAGTGAAGAAAAAGGGAAGACAATAGAAACCTGAAAGAAATATTGAATATATAAATGGAAGCAACTATGCTAACTACTGTAAATACTCAGACCAGAATTTCACAGAACTAAGAAAATGCAGCTAAGAGGTGTCATTTTTATTTCAGTAGCAGTGCTGTAAACCTGGGATCAGGTTAAGTGGCTCTATATTTACACCAATACAATCAGGATCTGCCTTGGATCCCTAAAGCAAATTCACCTTCCTTGTCTATTTATGCTGCTGTTGCTCTTCACAGCAGCATGTTATGGTCACACAACATACACATGACATTTTATGGCAATGCTACAGAAGAAGCCGACCACTGAATGTAATAGCTTGCAGTAAACTATGAATGTCGAGAGAAGAGAACTTGCTTTCAGTGTACTTTGATCTATTGGTTTTCATTGGAAGGATAGCAATGATACATCAATTTTTATCCCTAAGAAACATCCACTGTTCTGGCAGTTAAAAAAAAACTATTACGACATACAGAAAATGATATTTTTGCTGAGAGCACCGGGTCCATTTTTTTCCCATTGTTCTATCTGTTAAGCCTTACCCCCACTTACATGTAACTTAGTACCAGTGGAAAGGCTGTTGTAACTGGTATGTATTTGTTATAAAGGCTTGGAACATAACAAATACTTTAACAGTACATATGTAAGATAGATAAGTTCAGAGAAACACCAAATATTCTGCTATATTGCCAACATCATGAACGGGCCGAGGCACTGTTCAATTATGACAACTGAACACCTCACATGCTAAATTGAACAACCACCCTTCACGTACACACTTTTCAGGTGCAAGAGGTTAAGCTGTAGCTCAAAGCATGGCTCTCTGCAGTAAGTGAATTGAGGCCTAATGCAAAAAAATTCCCACCTCCCTCCATTGCCTTTACAGCTCTGGTATTAAAGAATTCGTACATAAGGGCAACCTTGCCTCTGTGCTTGCTACAGACTGGATGGTGCTGGAAAAGTGGACTTTTGAGGGACATGCAATTTGAATTTGTATGACTTAGAACAGATGGAGAATAAGAACAGCCTGCTGTGCATGCTACATTACCTTACCTAAGTGTACGTGGCAACATGCCAAATGTGTGGGAGTCCTGGCCCTCAAATATATGAGGAGAATGATTGTTACCTTTACAAGCATAATATATTGCTGTATTTTCATGTAAGGAAAGCGTTTGGTTTCCTTCCTTTTTTTGGGCTGGGGCTTGGAAACATACATAATGGGATATGTGCATTGATATACAGCAGTTGCACTCCTCCACAAAATACTATTTTCTCTAGGATACCAAAGTAGCTGTGGCTGAATACTCGCACAAAACAAAACCATTTCATCACAAAGTGAACACATGTAAAAGCATGTAAAAGCAGAGAGGAGACATTGAGAGAGGTTGCAGAGACTTTTTTCTGTGTTAAAAAAGTATTTAGAGTTTCCTGCAACTGACTAATAATTAATAAATAAAATAGTAGAGGAAAATAATAAAACTGTCTATAATCATATTCCCATTACCAAATTATTCAACAGACAGTTCTTATGGTTATTCCATTTTGTAGGTAAACATCTGTTAATGGTTCTTTTTTCTCTTTCTGAGTATCCACATCTTCCTACTGAGATCTGGCTTGGATTATTTCCAAAATCTCTTTTATAGTTTCTGTTTCCAAAACACAGTGGTTTTGTTGGGGTGTTTTTCCTCTGTTTCTTGAGGATACAGAGGGCCATGGTTGTGTTTTCTAGCCCAGTTTCTCCCCTCACATCCAGGAGTCCACTCTGAAGAGCTGAGATAACCAAATTCAGGCAATAGAAGAACAGGATCCTGTTCCCTAGATATGAAAGTTCTTGCTGTTCTCTGGTTGCACTTGACAGAGAGCAGTAATTGTCTGCATCAAGAAATGTAACAACGAAGATGCTGTTATTTTCTCAGGATAATGTAACTTGCTTTGGTGCCTTAAATGTGGATTATTACAATTCTTATTTGTGAACAGTTTCCCACAATAACTCCTTCACGTTGACCAATAGACTCCCAGAGCCTCTGGACTTCAGGTCGGGCCATGGACCAGGTCGTGTTCACCTTCAGTTTGTTTATCACCATGGAAGAGCAACAAGAAGAAAAGCAAAAGTCCTCAGCAAAGGTGAGAAGTCTCGAGACTATTAACTGAGAAATGGAAAATTGAATAAGAAACACTATCCTACAGCAATGACCAAACATCAGAGAATAATTCAAGGCCCTTGAACACCATGACAGCAGTGTTACTGGACTGCTCAGGTGCAGGTCAGTCTCATACAGAAAAGAAGAAACAAATGAGTTAACTTTAGAGCAAAATGCTTGTGAGCAATGAGACCTTTTCTGTTTGAAAGGAAAATTCCATGCCTTCCCTTCTGGTTGGCCTGCCGTAGTGGATATGCTTTTGGAGTACAGCATGTGCAGTGCATAAGCAACTATTGGCATTTATGGTTGGCTTCCAAATCAGCAGTGCTTAAAAATATGAAGTGCAAACTTGGCTCTCTCTTCTATCCTGGGTTTTATTATTGTTGGGGTTTTTTTGTTGTTGCTCTGAAATAGTATTTGCTCACTTTAAAAAAAAAATAAAATCTGATTTTAACTGAGTGGATGTATTTCTGCTTTGTTCAACCAAAATGCTCTTCTTTTCCTTCTGATGTCAGTGACAGACAGTTGGCAATTTCCTGTAAAGAAGCAGCACTGCAGCTGACTGTGTCTTCTCCTGAAGACATTAAATATCATCTCAGACCATCCCTGAAGCAATAGCAGAGGAAACAGCTCCACTAGCACAAATACAGCAAATATTCTGCCCAGGTACTGGAAGCTCTGTGTGAAACATGCTCTAGAAAATATAATTAAACTGAGTGACAAGCAAGGATCAGCCTGAGAACTTCGTGATTATCATGAGAAATTGTCTCTCCTAATTAGCAAAATATTTCGTTATCCACAATCTCTTCCCAAAACAGAGTAACTTGTCGGAATGAAAAGATGTGGCTGTAGATATTGTTTACATGATTTCAGTATCTACATGTGCTGGTGGCAGAATAAGACGCCCAAGATGTCTAGCAGTAAAAACTTTCAATGTGAATGAAGATGATAGCTAGTCAGAGCCAAGCAGCAGGTCAGTATGTCCTTGGACATGGATAATGCTAACAACGTGGAAATGCTCAAGAATGGTCAGAACAGCTGTGCAACTGTGAGGAAATTTCTCTCAGAAAATACAGGGACAGGATGACAGCAGGGAAGCTCAAGGGAAGGACTTTTTTGCGTTCAAAGCTATCCTCTCTGTTGTAGCTATAATCTCCTGTGCTAACAGATTCACACATACCATGGCTGCAGTTTGAGTAGGTTATATGTACCAAACAAGGAGGGTGGAACAAGGTTTTTCAACCTTTATGCCCACGTATAATTATAAATATCTGTCTATACAGTAACATTTTGGATTGTTTTAGTTATTCAGTATTCATAAAGAAGTATAGGAGAATTGTAGTATGTATAAAAACCCAAATCAATATATCAGAAGAAAATGAGCATGTCAAACTCACTTTATGAGTACATAAAATCCCCTACAGTCTCCTATTAGCAACAAAGACAGAAAGTCCATAGCCTCAGTTATTTCTTCAGACCTACCTTCATTTAACTTCTAGGCACCCAACCAATGATTCTATCCCTCAGTCATTCTTGCAGAGATGATCACTTCCTAGAAAAAATGGTCACACATCATACCTTTCCTAGTATCTTATCCTATGTTATTGGGAAGGGTGGACAAACACCTATTTCATACCAGCCTGTCCTTCACTTTGGTGAGACCAGTGTAGACTCACCAATGAAAGCCCTCTTGCTGTGTTTGGTTTGGGTAAACGAATTACAATAGGAAATGTGTTAACTAACACAACGTTAAATACAGTTTTGCTCATACTGCAGGAAAGAACAGTACTGTTTAAAACTGTCTGCTGGTCAGAATTAGTCTGTGAACTGGCTGAAGAGAAACATGAATAAAAGTACTGTTGCCCTTTCTGTTCCTACTCGAAACTTAACTCTAGCATGGCTGAAAACACATATGTTCTTTTTCAGAGTGGGGAAAATGCCTCATGTCTAAAATGTGCAGACAACAGTCTCTTGTCTGCTCTATACTTGTTAGTTGCTTGACTCTAATAAGGTTGTTATTAAAACAACTTAGTTCAATGTCTTTCATGTTGTATTGACTTCATGTCAAGTGATGTTTATATAAATAATCTTTGAGGCATGGGAAACTTGCAGGATGTTTTCACAAAGTTCTTGTAGTGTTTGTCTCAGGAATTGTAAAGACACATAATGATCATAAGAAATTCTAAAAAAAAGGCAAATTCATGAAAAAGAAAATTTGGGGTTTTGTCCTCCAGAAATGTTTTGCACTTTATTTGTAACTGGATTTAAACAACACTTCATCCATCCCTGCCTTTCATCAGAAATCCTGTGCTCTCGGATACCAGGCTTTCTTCAGTTTTTCATAATTAACAATTCTACCCATCAAAGATTTTCCAGTTTTCTTCAGAATTTCTCCTTTTTCTTGCTTTCCAAAGTTCTTGCTGAAAGCCTTCAACAAATCAAATACTTGTCAACAACTTCTTTTATCTTCATTTTAAAAACCTGTCACCTATGTTTCTGTAGAATGATATTTTAAACAAGTCTTGCAGAGTGATTTATAAGCTTAGAGACTGCTTTATTTGACCTCCTTCACCTTGAAAGGACATGTAAAAGGAAATAGAGATTCATCTTGTGCCATTCCATGAGCTCCCAAGCTCCTTTTCATTGAGAACAGGACATGACCCTTTATCCTAAGTAAAGTATTGCAGGTTGCACACAATCTGCTATTTCTGTAATCTATTGTTTTAATGTACTTTTTTCTCACAATGTATTAATGTTAAATGCAATAACTGGTAAGAAACTTAATTTTTTCCTTCACTGGTGACTTGCCAAAACATCAATACTTGGTTCTGCCTTCATGACATTTTACTTTGTCACTCACACTGTCAAATAAGCTAAAATAAAGGAGCCTAGGTTTTTCTTTCAACTTGATAATCTAGATGAAAATTATGCAGTGTTGGAAAGGGATTTCAGAAGTTTTGAACAAATATATCTCTAATAAAGTGCGGCATCAGGAGCAACAACAGTCAGATGTAATGAGTCATGTGTTAGTTTCTATGGAATAAGTGAGACTTCAGTCATAGGTGTTGATGTGTTCTTCCCAACTTAAAGTGTTAAACCATTTAACATTGTTCATGGTTTTAAATACAGACAGTTTAGCCTGCTCAGTCACATGGCAGCTGCACTAGAAATTCTGCCAAATCTGGGAAGTATATTGATTAGTATGTACAAAAACAAAAAACAAAGCATTTGGAAATTGAAATCAAGTGCTTAAACAAGACTAACAATCAAAATCTGTCAGAGTCCCTTTCCTAGACACAGGTTAATCATTTAGAACCCATTATGCTATCTGGAAGTCCTTCTCAGCAGAGCAAGAAAGGTTTAATTCTCTTATTCATCTCTTTGATCATGGCTATAGGAGTAAAGATTGATTTGCTGCTTCTAATAATAAACATAGACAGGAAAAGGAGAAAGGATAAGAGAGTGGAAAGCAATGGAGATGTAGCTGTTGCTGAGCTTTTAAGGTTACGAAACAACTGAATAGTCACAGAAAACCATTTGGAGTAGCCAGTTACTGGTCCTGGTAACTGCTGTCCAGGAGCCCAGTTGCCTTGCCTGCATGGAATATCCCCTGCCAGGCAAAGTCAGTCTCTTTCCTTCCATCTTGTATTTGATAGAGCAACACAGACCAACTCAAAGTGTGGTTAAAAGCTGAGTGACAGAAAAAGAGATCAAAAAACCTTTTTTAAAGATTCAAAAGGTGATGATGTGAAGTCACACAGGACATCCTTTCTGTGTTTCATTCACCTGTTTGGGTCCACTAATTTTTCACTTCACCCATTTCTTATCTGCCTCATCTTCATTCCACCCTTGATTGGATCAGGAAGATCTCTCTGAATGAGTGAATATTGTCTCAGTTTCTTAACCCTTCTGCCATCCTTAATTCTTGCAGCAAATTGAAGCATTTACGAACTCTTAATTTCAGGCATGACTTCACAATTACAATAGACATACAATTTCCAATTATCACAAAGGTATGGAGAATCAACAAGTAAGTGACAAATTGTGTTTAATATCAGCCAGGATGCTTACTGAAATGTGAGGTTCCACTAGAGAAATTAAATCTCCTAATAAGGCAGGGAGAAAATGAAGGATCCCGTTCTAGCTGTCATGGCTAAATCTGGTTTACATTCCAAGAACAGACTTCAAGATTTTCACTAATCACTATAAAGTTCAAAACAATCCAGCCAGCTCTTTAGGCTGATAAGTCTTTCTCCATGGTAAACATGCCCAATGTTTCATAGCACATTCTCTCAGAGATGGCAGTTAGCCACCTGGAAATCAGTCTTATGAAAAGTTTTCTTCCCTTTAATTATAAAAATATCCACACAAATTTCTCCCTTGCCTATCATGCTGTTTTCACAATACAGTTCAAATTGATTTATGAAGAAGTAAATTAACACATTCCTACTATAGTCAATAAAACTATAGTTGATTGTGCATTCTCAAGTGCCACATTTTTTGCAGTTTAGTTGCAAGAATCATTCATTTGATCTGATTTACACTAATGACATTCAGTACTGTCACTGTTATGATATAGAAAATTGTCACTGCCAGTTATTTCATTTGTAAAGCCATTACCCCAAATTTACTAGTAATGGGTCTTAAATGGCAATTCAGTCTTAAATGATGAGGACAGTGAACATCCTTGAAACAGGGTTCTGTTAATATCTTAGACTAAGATCACCCACAGGGAAAGTAGTAGCTGTTTGGCTGAGCTTTGCAGGTGCTCCCTTTTACTAAAACCAGCAGAAGGAAATATTTAAATTACCATAATTCAAAAAATGAAAAGTAGTGGATCGAGAACTAAGATTGGGTTTTCCTTTTGCTTTCATGAATGGTTTTATATAGACACAGATCAGTGCTTGCTGTTGCCTGCGTGAATTTTGCTATTGACTTCAGTATATGTATGGCTGGTCTTCTCTACACTAGGGGGTGATTGACTAGTTATTTAATTAACTAGTTTAAGCAGCATTAACAATAATCTCAGCAGTACCCAATGGATTTTCTGCTTTAAATATACTGTGCACTTCTCTATTTATAGTAAACACCAGCAGTGGGATTCATCTGTCCAAATATAGATTCTGCATTGTAGGTGTCTGTCTCTGAGTTAACTGTCTAGGCTCCCTTTATAGTCAAGGCAACAGGCCTTCTGAGGGCAGAGCTCCTCTCATCGCATTTCCGATGTCTAAAATAGATTAAATGAATCACCTTCATTTAGCAGATAGAGTAGGAAGGCCTATTTCTGTTCATTCACTATGGAAGGAGTCTTGACAACTGGCAATGGTATAGATGCCTATACTGTAAAGCCTACAACACAGAATGATACTCCCTGCCCTAAAGTGATATGAAGAAGGCCACGAAGCAGTCCCTGTGTTTCCTCAGATGAATAATTTATCACTTTGCTGCCTTGCCATAATGTTAGCTTCTGTCTCCCACTTGTTTCATTGGGAAGCAGGGAATGTTCAAAAATGGTATTTCAGCCCCACCCTTCTTGCTGGCTTTCACTCTTCTCCCCATAGTTTCAACTCCATGGACTCATTTTACTGACAAGGAGGTAATGAGCTATTGAAACGAAACAGTGCTGCTGTGTAGCTGGTTGAGGAGATCATTGTTGAGCAATGTAACATGCTCTTATCCTTTGTCCCCAGAGGACTGAGCAAACGTTTTGTGAGGCAATCCCATTTACCGCTGATGCCAATGCCAGGAAATGAACAATCTGTGTTAGCTTTTGACTTTTAAAAACAATGGGCTGGATGCAATGCCCTCTGAAGTTACCAGGAGTCTCATTCTTCCTTTGTTGTGAAAGGGCATGGGGTCAGGCTCAACACCAGGATTTGTTTCCATACTTAATGAAACATAGAACTTAAAAACAGGTGTAGTTGTGATTTTCAGCAGTAGGTCTATATAGCGAAATCAGAAGGTGATTTTTAAGCAAACAACAACTTTCCTAACTAAAATGTTTTTGTACTAGTTGTAGATGAAATTTTAATCACAGATGCCTTAGTTTAAGGTTTATATAGATTATTGGCCTCTGCATTATAAAAGTTACACATGCACCAGTTTTGTTATAAAGTTCTTGTTATGTTTTCAAAGAAGAATTTCCCAAAGAGTATGTGTACTGCTGATCATTCGTGTGGTGGTTCTTCCTTAGTTTTACAACATAATATCCTTAGGTTACAGGAAGAGGTTGGGTATAACTGTCAAGAAGCTCTCCTTCAGGAGCCTTTCTTATGTATGGGAACATATATAACATTTTCATAATGTAACATCTTTCTTAGTATCTTTCAGCACCTTTATTGTAACCTGGAGGGGTGATGAAGTAAACTCTCAAGTTTGCAGATGACACCAAACAGGGGTAACCAGTTGATGCACTTCAGGGCAGGGCTGCCAACCAGACTGACCTAGATAGGCTGGAGGAACAGGTCAACCACAACCTTATGAAATTTAGCAAACAGAAATGGAAAATCCTTCACCTGAGAAGGTACAGGCTGGGTACTGATTAGCTGTGGAGCAGCTAGTTGAGAAGGGGACCTAGGAATCATGGGGGCCATTCAAGATGAGCCAGAATTCTGCCTGGCAGCAATGAAAGCCAACAGCATCCTAGACTATTTCAGCAGAAGCATAGTCAAGGAAAGGGATAATCTCCCTTTACTCATTGCTTGTTAGACAACACCTAAAATGCTCTGTTACAAATTTGGATTCCGCAACATAAGAAATCCACTGATACATTGAAGCACGTTCAGTAGAGGGCTACCAAGGTGCTTTGGAGCACTTGTCCAGGAGGGAGAGGCTCAGGAAATGGTGATTGTTCAGTCTGGAGAAGAGACAGCTTTTGAGGCACCTAACTAGCTCCCCTACAGTACATACAAGGAGGTGGCTCCAGGTTCTTCATGGCAGCGCATGGTGTGAGGACGGCAGGCAATGGGCATAAACTGAAACAAGATATGTTCAGGATGGATATAAGGAAAAACTCTTCTGTGTGTCAAGCAGAAAACAGCTTAGCAGGGAGGCAATGCAGTTCCCATCCTTGGAGCTTTTCAAGACCTAACAGGATAAATTTGATAGTAACATTGGTCTTAACTTATAGGTAAACTGCCTGAGAAAGAGGTAGGACTAGAGACATGAGGTTCCTTCAACTTGAATTACCCTATAGTCTTATGAAACAGAGTTGTCAGCAAAGATTTTTTCTGGGAAGAACCAAATAATATTTCCAAGTTGTGAACTTCAGGAAGGAGTGTAAATGCATACTAAAATCCTACAGCAGGCACATAATAGATTCTGCACAGAACAGTTACTTCCCTTATATAAGTCTTTGCATTGTTCCTATTTTTAATTCCTTTATTATCACGAGTCACCAATAACGCAAGTAGTGAGACAGAAGGAGTGTAGACTGCCATACTGCTTATGATGGCTTTTGGATGCACTGCAGAGCACACAAAGTTGCTTATGTTCATGGAGAGATATTTTGGCCTCTGCCTCACTGCAAAAAGATGTGCTTCACTTATGCAAAACTCTCACATGTCTAAAGTAATTTAAGTTGTTATATTTCTATCTAATATTTCACAGTCAGAAGTGTGTGAGCATGCACAATGACACACCACAGTGAGTCTGACACACTGGAGAGGTATCTGAGATGCAACCTGGTTATTGTGCAAGCACATACCATCTGTGCAATAAAAGGGAAGGCCAGTATATCGCTATTTATCCATGTTCTACTATCCAGGCCAGAAGCCCGGAAACCTTGGCCAAATTGCCATATTTATGTTTTTCCATTTGGACAATAAAATAGAATAATTGACAGAAAAAAAGAAAAAAAAAAGAGGATGGGGCAATTGCAGATGTAAGGTATCCCTAGAACAAATGTGCAAGGTCATCTCTTTCCATGGTAGACCTTAAAATTTTAAGACACACCACTTTTGCTTCCCATGCTGAAGAAGTGTCACCACGGCCTTAACCAAGGATAAAAGTAAGTCCCAGAACTACAGCTTTCATTTTCTGTTCGTTTGAGTCCCGGAATGCAATGACAGTGAGGAGGAATAAAACCCATGTTGGTGGGATGTGCCAGTTTGAAGCACAGTCTCAGTACTATTTCCTGTATTGGCTTTCTGACAGCAGGTTCTGCTGTCTGCTGCCAGTCATCTTCATCTGTGTGAAGGCAGCTGTTGTTCTTCAGGTGGGTGGGAAGCATCACTGTAGCACAGATTGATTTCCAGGTCCCATACCAGACCCAATGTCTTATGCTTACAAGGCTGTCTTGGGCTTTCAGGACAGCATTCTCCCACATGGTCAATACTCTGTTAAAAAAGTGAAAAGGGCAGTGATAAAGCTGATGAGTGGTTTCCAGATTGTTTTCTTTATTCAGGTCTTGTTTACACTCTAGTTCCCAGAAGCCTCTATGACCATTTGTGACCTAGTAGCCTCATCCAGAAGAACCAATGAAATAAAACCGGAGCAAAATGTGAAAGCGAGGAAGTTCTCACTGGGTTCTCTGAAATGCTTTGGGTCTGCCCATGCATGGGTATTTCTGCTGATCCAACAAAACTGAATCGGGGTTGCATTAATTTAATTAAATCATTGCAAAATCTATGTAATCTAATCCTTTGTTTTGGTTAACACCTTTGCAACTCAAACACCTGAACAATATCTATGTAAAGAGCTCAAAGGCACAAAAAAAGATTCAAGCTCTAGTCCACTAACCTTAGTTTCAATTAAAGGCTAAGAAAGTAGCCTTCAAAGGCTACTTTCAATTAAAGGCTAACTTCATGACCCTATCCTTCACTGTAAAGCAAAGAGAAACAGGGAAAGTAGCAGATGTTCTTAAAGAAAGGAAACTAATGCCTGGTAGAGATAGACTAAAACAAATCAAGTAACTTTCAGATGTCATTCTTCCTTCATAAAGTAGTACTAAATGGTAAAGCCTTTTTTTTTTTAAATATTGTATTGCAAGCCACCTTTAAGAACACAGGGAAAGAGTCTCCTTGACAATATCTTATTAGTCCCTTGAGGCTTTTCCAACGCTTCATTTTGGTAATCTGGAACAATTTATTGATACATAGTCATTCCTTTCAGAAATTTCCAAAGAAATTAACCCATTATTACTCACATTTTAAATCCTTAGGGATCAGTCCTGTTGATGCTTTTGTGTATGACTCCTGTCATGCTCAACAGTGCTAGACCGTCAAAGTTTTCTGAATAATCAGCAAAAAAGGATTGTTTCCTGATTTTGCCAGTTGGCAGCTCACAGCAGCCCTGATGGTAAGTTGGCCACTCCTCTCCCTTCCATTTGCCTGAAAGGGAAAGCTCAAGGAGCCCAGGAGCATTAAATTAGCTGAGGTGGAGGTTATCTGTTGATTTCCAGTTGCAGCAGAAACAGACTTTAAAGGCAACATGGTTAACTCACTAAAAGTCAACAAATAATAGATTGTGTTACTCTGCTGTGTAAATGAGGAAAGAGATCAGGAGTCTTTCTGTCTTACACTTCTAAATACAGACTAATCAGAAACCCTCTTTGTGCTCCCCTGAGAACAAAAATGGGGCTGGAAATAAGAGAATCTTGGACTGGCTCCAGCAAGAATATATTCTGCCCTCCTTCACAGTTCTATAGCTGTTTCTTTGTCTACACAAGCCACAGCAGAGCTCCCTGGAAGCATGCTGACCGCCGCTTCTCGTTGAAACCTGATTATTATTGCTGTGGTTGGGGGCATCCCTCCTTAGCTTGCCACTGCCTCTTCCACTGCAGCTTAGGCTGGAGGAAGTCAACAGCCTGATGAGATAGCTTTTCCCCACACTCAGTGAACACACAGCTGGTCAGCTAGCTGGGCCGCGGATAAATACCCTTCTGAAAACCAGTGACACCAGCTACAACAGTAATGGACTACTCAGAACATGCAATGCCTTCTCGGATAACCCAGCAGTTTGGAAGATGACACAGAATTCTTCAAAGAATTTCTTTACAATAATTTTTATAACAATTTTTTTTTAGTAATCTTTATCACCATCACTTTCATTGCTTCCAAATTCAGAAAGTATTTTTTTCCTCTTCCCTTATGTATAAATTTTTTGCTTGGTCACATCTGTGATATCATTTAAGGTATAATGGAATTATTAAGGCATAAGTGTAGTCAGAACTGGCCTCTGTTCTCATTATTTTGTTCTGACATACGTGAGTTAACAAACAAAGTTTTGTGCAGTTTCTTGGCCCAGATCTGTTCTTCTGGTCCTATTTTCATTACTGTTGTGAGGCATGATGTATATATCTAAGTACCCTTGTTTCCACTGAAACCTTTTTATTTTTTCTTTTGCCAAATAAGCATCTCTTCAGTGCATAACACCAATAATGCTTCAGCAACTTTAATTACTTGCACATTACAAGAACAAACACTTTTTGGTCTTTTGTGAACATATGCACCCCCCTTAAAGCCTTGTGCACATACGTGCAAGCAAGCACACATGCAGGTCTACACTGCCATTCCAGTGGAAAGAAATTATCTCTGTTCGTAAAAAATTTTCTGTGTTTACAGAACAGACATCTTTAGGCTCAGTTATTACAACGCTCCATTATTTCTTTTGTTGCAGAATGGTAGGGCTGGCAGGGACTTAGGTAAGCCTCATTAAGCAACTCTTGCAGTATGCATAATTATTGTGATGGAAGTTATAGGAGTGTTTATGATATTCTTATATGAATCAATTAAATATGGGACTTAAAATAACTCACAATGGTTCTGCAGCATTCACTTCCCATCTGTCTGACCTTTGTTCCCTACACAGGCGTGCTGGATATTCTTCCCACAAAAATCTGAATCTGGTATATAACTAACAAGAATGCTGTATGACTTACGTCCGTCACAAAATGAGAGCGTGCCTTAGGCTGCAAGGTGTGTTACTTTGCTTTCAAAAATATACTCACAAATCATCTCCAAACTGTACAGAATATCATCTCTGGAAGTACTAGTGTTAGTTATTCATAAACACTAACTAAGGTTATGTGTCTTCATAGCTCACTGGCTTTATCTACTCATAGAAGAATATCTCATCCAAAGCTTCCCTGCCATCCTGCCTATCAGTGTACGTACCATTGCACACAAGAACTGCACAAACACTCCTCCCTATATGTAGTTGTTTTTCTCTGGATGAACAATGTCACAACTGTGTTCTTAGTCACAAATGTAGTGACAGTAGGAGGGGCAGTTCTGCCAGTTCATTATGAACACTCAAAATCCCTTCCCCTACTGACCACAGAGGAAAACATGACTCATAGCCTATGCAAGAAGTATGGCGTGCTCTCTTTGCATAGCACTCAGTTGCAGGAGCATTAAATCATTAATCATCTCCTTTTCCTTCACTATCTGGAATGTGAAAAGTGGTGATCCACTGGGAAGACAAATGAAGACAGATTCAGCTGAGCAAGGTCAAATCAACACACTTTGGTCTATGACTAAGGGCTTGAAGAACAAGCAGAAATGCGTCGCTGACTGCACTTGCACAACACAGCAGGTTCATGGCAGGAAGCTCTAAAGAGAATCTGTGTGCTGCCAGTGTAACAATTAATTCCCTAAACTGCACTGTAATTCTGAGAGAGTTGGGTAAGCATCTTAATATTTCCCATTGAAAGGGGAACAAATTTCCCAAGAATTTCTATCAGAAGTTTTCTCATTTCCAACACTTTCCAGATACAAAAAAAAATAAATATCATCACAATGTGGTAGAAAACACATGGGAACATTTTGTACTGCCATAGCACTGATAATAATTACTACTTCATTGATAACCCACAGTCCTACATTCAATAACACCATTTGCCTTATAAATTAGGTAAAAATTCATAGATAATAACCTACCACTATTATAAAGAAACTACTTTAAAATAAAAGGGACTGCTAACTTAAGTAATGACTGTGAGCACTCCATAATTGTCATCATTTCGAGTGTGCATGAGCTTAAAATTTTTACTATCACCCCTTCACGTTCTGACACTGGCACTCTCTGTATACACAGCAGTAACAGCGCGGACATTACAGTCACTTTAGGAGAAATAGAAAATACTCAGACTTGATGCTGCTAAAATCCAAGTGCCACATTTGACAAGAATATTGGCTAAAAATAAAAAAAAATTACTCAGAAAAAGTGGAAAGGCTTTTTCGGTTGCATGAGTTCCTTCATCTGGTTCTTAGCGCAGACCCCACATGCAGTTGTTCCAGCATAAATAAGGGATTAGTCAGTGGATGGAAAAGATGCCAGTGACAGAGACACCAAGGGCTGTTCATACAAACACAGTTGCTGGGAAAATGTATGTGCAACCACAGATAAATTCAGTTTGTATTTATATATGAACTTGAGTTCTTGAAGTGAAGTGGATACAGAACACACATTGCCTATCTCTTCTCTCACCAGTATAACACCAATACTTATTTCGCAGACAGCAATTCTACTTTGATATTCCACCTTGGGCATTGCTCACAAAACAAAGGAGAAAATAAATTGATTTGTAGGTCAAATACTTTGGTCGGCACCAATTCTTGCATGAGAAAGTCAATAGCAATACAACGTATCTCCTATAGACTGAACATTTCCTGGCTTCCTGAGAAAGAAGCACTCTGGAAACATGTATAGTAGTCTCACTGCCGGTACGTGTAGCAGCTATCAACCAAGGAAGAAACCGCCTGCATGCTGTGTTATCAGTATGTTGCCTCTATAGCTGTGCTGCTTCCTTATTGCTGCTCCTGCAGATTTGATCATTGCTTTCAAGTGTATGATTAAAAATGCATTATATTGGGGCTGCAAATTAATCATTAAGTTTGAACTGCAGTCAGACAACCACTTCAGTTTACAGTCACCTAACAGCTCATTCTGCCAGGTATTTGTTTCTTATATGGATGAAACTGTCTTTCAAGGTCATCTAGGAATGCCTTCAGAAAATAAAATTAAAAAAAAAGGTAAATGTGTGAGGCCACTTGGAACTGCAGAACAGACATTGTGAATGACAGTGTTTTAGCAGACATGAATCCAAGACCACTTTTCCCAAAGGAAGCAAACACTGAAAACATGCACTTTGCCTGGCACCCCTATGTATAAATCAACAACTTCCTGTGATGATTCACTAAGACTTACATCATCATCACTGTTGTTATTTATACTGAGAGCTCTTCAGAGGAAGAATTATCTCTTGCTGTACATGTGCACAGAATCTGCCATGGCTACCACATTGGAACATGAAATTGCATTAATTCTTAGTTAATATGCCTTTCCTACGGCACATTTCTGAGCTTATATGGGAAAAACAAGGGATAAGAGAGCAGGCACAAGGATTCCATTAACAGTTCTTGAGAAACCCGTGAAAATATTTTGAATGTTTCTTCAGAACACTGTAATTTCCACACATACTTGCATATCAGCAGGTCAGTAGTTGCCTAATGCCGAAGCACCTTTGTTGGGACTGGCCAATGGCTACTGGGAATCTTTTAGTGATTAATGCTCTCATCTTGGAGGTCTGGTCTGATAAAAAAAATGTCTCCTTCCTCTTCCCAGGCAAAACATTCCCCATGTAACTCATGACTTGAAAACATTCCTGACTGACCAGCCAGTGCTTTCAACCAGGCCAAAAAGCCACAGATGTCACCATCCTGCAGAACTGTACTGATTGGGCTATTTCTGAGCTGGGCTCACGTGGATCTGAGTGAATGCTTCCAGAATGCCCTACATCAGTTTGATGTTCCAGCTGACAGTACAGAAACTCCAGCAGAAACTACTTTTTTTCCTCACCATGCATGGAGTAAAAGCTGAGCATTTTTCCTGTACTCTGTTTTAAGAAAAGAAGTTGGCAATGGTGATGAAAATTTTCCTGGCAACTCAACAAGATATAGTCTTCCCTCTCACAGTTTCACAAGGCTCTGAAGGACCCTTCAAAATTTTCAATAGCTTCAGAGATAAGTGCCCAGTGAGTAAAATTCTGCAGGTCTGTGTAGCAGAAGGGCAGGCTGAGAACAGCAGTGAAGTGAAACAGAGTGGACATACTGCATCATTAACACTCACGCACGGGTTTTCCTGATCAGCCAATTACACAGAGTATAGAGATCAAGTGGACCATTAATTCTTCACAGTAGAATTAGAGGTCACCTGCATTTTAAAACACCATTTTAGTGAGAGATATCTAACAATGGGAGAGCAAAATAAATACTGTATTATTAGTGGGTGCAGTCTACATTAGTTTCATCAATTTAGTAATCTACTTAAGTATTCTCCCACCCTTTTGTACTCTACATAGGCAAGAGTTGCAAATATAAATACTGGGACAGAGAGATATTGTACATAAAATATAATTTGCCATCACTGTACTTAGAGAATAATATCATACAATAAATATAACCTAGTGTATATTATCACTGGCAACAGGAATTTGCAACTGTGGAAATTGTCCTGATTCCACAAATTTATGACATCTGTGTACCATAAAGTGTGCCACGTTACTATTTTACAGGTTCCTGGGTTTTTTTCTATTAAAATAGGCGTATCTTATACAGCTTTCCTTCTTCAAAAAGTTGCATAAATCAGTTTTCCAACCTCCTCACAAGCTCACAGCAGAGATGGTTCCATGGTACCAAAGGGAATCAGAACTGCCCTATTCATCTTAATGGTGTGCTAACTTGCTCAAATTTATCCATTTTAATGTTTAATTTGCTGTTCTGTTCACTACAGTAAGACAAAGCAGCATGCATGCATAAAGAAAACAGACATAAAATCCAATATTCTGCTAGCTGCTAAGTAACATGAAATACATGTGGAAATCCCAATTAAAAAAGCAACAATTAAGCAGAGAAAAAGTATTATTCTCACAGCAAACAAAGATCCCCTTTTCATTTAGGACAGAGATTTTTACATTTTAAAGCATTTTTGTGCCTGAGAGCCCAAGACCCTTAAGACAGGAAGATGTTTAATGATTCATTCATTTGTATGAAGAAAAATAAGTTTTCTTTGGTTGTTTATAACCATTATAGGCATTCCCATGAGGCAGAGAATAAGGCTGTATGAGCTGTTTAGTGCTCCACTCTTGTCCGAGACCAGACTCTGACACAGGCCGGATCTAATTCACCTCAGACCAGAAGCCACCTTTTGGTTTTTGGATAATGTCCTCTCAATTTTGAAAGAGAGAAAGACAAGGTGAAATTTGGAAAGAAGGGATCACAGAGTCATAGAATGGTTTGGGTTGGAAGACACCTTAAAGTTCATATAGTTTCAACCCCCCTGCTGTAGGCAGGGACACTTTTCACTAGAGCAGGTTGCTCAGAGCTCCTTCCAGCCTGGCCTTGAACACTTCCAGGCATGGGACATCCACAACTTCTGTGGGCAACCTGTTCCAGTGCCTCACCACCCTCACAGTAAAGAATTTTTTTCTAATATCTAATTCAAACCTACTCTCAGTTTGAAGCCATTCCCCCTTGTCCTGTCACTACATGCTCTTGGATCGAGAACTAGAGGAAGGTATAGAATCATAGAATGGCTTAGGTTGGAAAAGATCTCTAAGATCATTGAGTCTAACCATTAACCTCTCACCTAAACCATGTTCCCACATGCCCCATTCACACATTTTTTTAACACTTTCAGTATGGTCATGCCACCATTTCCCTGGGCATTTTGTTCCAGAGCTTGAACACCCTTTCAGTGGAAAAATCAAGGACAATACGATAACTTAGATATCAAAGAAAAACCCTTTAGCAAACAGTTGAGGTTATAAACTTACAGGGTGTCTGTGGGAAGGGGCTACATACGTACGTATCTACATGGTAGCCCATGGAGGACCTCACAGTGGAGCAGGTTGATATGTCCTGAAGGAAGCTGCAGTCCATGGATAGCCCACATTGAAACAGGGCCCTGGCATGACCTGCAACCTGTGATGAGGAGCAGGTCTATCCTGAAGGACTGCAGTATGTGAAAATCCCACGCTGGAGCAGGGGACCAAGTGTGAGGAGGGAGGAGCATCAGAGAGGAGCTGACAGGCTGACCACAGACTGCCATTCCCCATCCCCCGACACTGCTCAGGAGGCAGGAGGCAAAAGGCAGAGGAGCTGGGACTGAGGGAGTGAAGCTGAACTTGGGAAGGAGTGAGGGTGAAGAGTTTTGGTTTTGTCTTTATTTCTCACCATTTTAATCTAATGTAATTGTCAAGAAATTAAATCGATCTCCCCCAAGTCTGTTTTGTCTGATGGCAATTGTAAGTGATCTCCCTGGTTTTATCTTGACCTATGAGATTTTCCATCTTATTTCCTCCCCTTGTCCCATTCAGGAGAGGACAGAGGCTGAGTAGGCATCTGGCCGTTGGTCGATGTAAACTCACCACAATGAATAAGAACTTTACAGTTCTGCAGGATACAACACAGATAAAGTTAAAGAAAGACATGCAGGAAACACAGTGTAAATACATTAAACTCTGAGTTAAATAATAGAAGGAGTGACCTTCTTTCTGTCCATATTATATGAGGAGCTTGTCTCTTCATACCAGTCTTGTCATTATCCTGTACAGCAGAAATCCATAAATAAAGCATCCATTGAGCATTTCCAATAGTAAATTTCTGCCAGCTTTATTTCTGCTGAGTATTCCTGCTGCTGGTCATAAAACTGGTGGCATTTGCCCTTATTCTAAAAGCCGCTACTTCTAGGGGTTATCCATTAAGATTAATAAAATGAATATTTTCCAGTGAAGCTTCTTGCATTGAATGTAGAAAGCCAACATACTAGACAGGAAAACAACACTTGCAATTGTTCTATGGAATACTCCCTATAGCGCATGCAGCACTGGACTTCTCAGTATCAGGTAATTTGATCTTGGGTGAAGAGCCAAACTGCAGAATGAAGCTGAGGAAAATGAATATGAGTGAAGTTTAAGTGTATGGCAGAACATGCTTACCAGGATAGAAGGTGGTGCATAATTCATGCCAAAAATCAACTTTTGGTGCAGTTGTCACAGCCTACATGTTGATTAGGTGTAGTCAAAGACTTAAGATTAATATTAATTCTTACCTGTAATACTATCAAAAAATGACAGATTAAAAAATGACAGATCATTGTCACAAAAGCAAAGCAACCATTTGTCTACTTTGAAATTTAAACTCGATATATTTAGGCTAGTCTCATGACCTTTCACTGACATAAATGTTCACAAGAAACTAGTCATTGAAAATGTTGAATCCAATGTAGTCTTGGGAGTAGAATTTTAAACTCAGGCACAGTATTATTGCCCAAATACTTCCATATTTGTAAAATGGGAGAATGGAAACAACAGTATGGGACTTTTTTAATCAGTCTGTAATGTGATATGAAAAAAATCAGTAGAAGACTGTGCTCCAGCCTCAGAGTCAAAGACATCTGCACTAATATTTGTCAAATATTCTAGAATAATGAGAACAAGCAGTGAAATCACAGTCTATTCACTGACAGTCATCAAGCAGAAAGAAAGGTTAATTTTCTTGTCATTGTTGGTGACTGCCAGCAAAACACATTTGGATAGCAGGGAAAAAATGTCCCATGATGCAATTGACCATGAACACTAAAGAAAAAAAGACCTAGTTAAAGGTTTGAGAAGTAATGGCAGCTGTCACAGCCCCAGCTTCACCACCATAGCTTGCAACATGTCGGTGTGACATTTATAGTAATGACTGAGAGTAAGTGTAGTATGGCCTTCATTCATCAGCCAAGAGTAGAATAATGAACAGTAAACCACAGCAGAGTTATAAATCAATTATGTCCAGATCAAAAGATACTCATAATACAAAAGGTCATTTAAGGAATAGTTCTGAATTTCTTTATTTCTGTGTTTTTCCATTTTTAAAGTGCATTTTGAAAGTGAACCTTTATCATTACATGATAAAAGCATGGAATTTCCATTGCATAAAGAAGGAAGGCAATTCAGCCAGAAATAATTTTCTGTTATGCAGTGGCCCTTTCTATTAATTGTCTATGGTTGATTGTATTATCAATGTGAGGATTAAAAAAATACTGAGGAAATGTAAAGGCATGTCAAAAATCCTCATCCAGTTTTAAAAGACCTGTCATCTTTACTGTTGTAATCTTTTTTTCTATGACTTCCTTCTGCCAGTATCTTGTGAAGAGTCTGTATATTCCAATGAATCTGCAAATGCTGGAAATTGATGTCATCGGAAAAATCAAATACTCAACACTTCTGTGATTTTGAAAAAGCTGCAACAGTGTAAAACTGTCAGCAAAAATTATGAATAATCATTTCCATTTTATTTAGGAGAATTTCAAACAGCTACTCTAAATCCCTGCTGCTATCACTAACGTAGAGGTCAGAGGACGCATGAGACAAGCAGGCAGTCAAATTATGCCAGAGGCCCACTGTTACTGCATTAATACTATAGTAATTATGGATGTTTCCTTCCAAGCTCACATAGATATATAACCTACAGGTCTGAATCTTAGCTCCAGAAATGAATATAGAGTTTCCCTCAACAGGATGACTGGAGTGTGAAATACAACATTTTCCCTGCTCATAATTTCTGATTTATTCTTTCCCTCCCAGCATTACCTCCAGTGGTTGCCTTAGGTTAATAAGTGTGCCGTGTAACTGTACTAAAGGATTCTAAAGGAATTAGCAGGAGATGGTTGTCACCATGGTATCAAACTGCACCTCCTTTTTCTTGAAGAGAAACATTAATAAGATTGTACAGAACAGGTGGGAGGGTTAGTTACCAACAGTAGTAATATCTTGTTTGACATCCTGAACTTAAATGAAGGAAATTTTTGAGAACCCAAGACTTAAGCATCTAACAACTCATTCCCACTTGTGTTTACATGTTGTCCATAAAGTCTTAAACACATCTACTGAGAAGAAAACAGTTGAACGGCTAGTGTAAGCTATTCAGATGTGACCTGCAGTAAAAAATAAGGAACAGATACACTTGAGTCATACAATCATATATTTTCCCTGTTCTATCATCAGTCTCCATGCTTTCTTTTGGAACTTGAATGAGTTTATCCTGCTGTGTGTTAGCTCTGAAAAGGTATACTTTCAGACAAGATACTTATTTGGTCAGGGAATCAAACTTCTGCCTTCAACCTCTTATTGAAAAAGGGACTCTGAAAAAGTGAACTTCTAAGCCTAATGTGGAAACACTTGATAACCTTCTCGGAATAAACACCCAAACTGCAAGGAAAATATCCATTATTGCATTCTTTATTAACAGGTATTGACTAAAAGTAAGCTTGTAACAGTAAATATTCTTTAGCTGTATGATATTTAAAATCTGAAATGACATCTAGATTCATATACTCCAATTTTTTCCTGTCTTTAACATATACAAAATATCATCCCTTATGAGAGTGGTGAATATCATACAAATATACAAGTAGCTTTTTTTAAGGTTTACTCATGATGTCTATCGTGTAGTGTGTCATGCAACAATCCTGTATAGGGGGTAAGGCAGGGACTTCTGCAGAATTGAGTCCATAAGTGAAGTGGAAAAATTACAAAAATATACAAAAGTGGATAATTCTGTAAATATCATCTACTCAGCATATTCAATCTTGTAAAACTTGGAGACCAGCTACAGATATACTGCAAGTTGTAACAATCCAAAAGTTTTTACTCTATGAATTCAGGAACAGAGAGCCCTTTGATATCTGATATTTGGAACTGACTTTCGTCTGTGACTTACAAACCATTTTTCATGTGGCTTGACAGGAAAAACACACTTTACAGTTAGTTAGGAATAACAGGCTTTCACACACCTTAACATGCCAAAGTAGAAAGAGAAATAGAGAAAGGACCACTTCTCAGAATGAGGCAACAAAAAGCTTTCTCTTGAAACTATTTATGATAGAAATTTACTTCCCCTCTTTTGAGATTGGTGCTGAAGATGCAAGTAGTCACGGGGAAAACTAATTTCAAAGAGGCAAGAAAATGTCAAACCTTCAAAATTTCTGATATTTATTTTCAATGATGCTTAAAACAGATTTATCAGTAAGTGCAAGAAGAAATTCTGGAGCACTTCTGAGTAACCAGAGATGACACCCTCAGTTCTGTCAATGCTGGCTTTCCATGCCCCCACCTCTGTTTGATAGTAGGCCATAGGTACCAACCTATCTCAAAATCATATTCTAGAGTGGGCCAGGTTGAACTTCAAAGACGTCTATCTATGAAGGGAGCTTAAATGATTAGGTCACACTAAATGCTTAGTTTTTTAATTCCTACAATTGGAGAAGACAGATCTCATGTTAAGAATCCTTCAGCAGTTCTGCTGGTGAAAATCCTCTCCCATTCAGCCACTCAGAGAATGTCCGAGCTCTAAGAGACAAGACTTGTGTTTAAAATAGAAATTTTCCTCTGATGATCTGATCAGGGTGATTTAAAGATGTGATGTGCAATATCATCATTGTCTTTTAGATCTTTCCCATCTCCTTCATGTATTTTTAAACAAACTAGCTTGGTGAGAACAAATACAAATATATAAAGCCAAAACCAAGCTAAATATTCTTAAAAGACAGTGTCTCACATTGGTCGTTCAATCTTTCTAAAACTATTCATATTATTGTTATTTTTAGATAAGATTTATGTAAGTTACATAAGACTGTTTAATAAACCCACTTATATTTGTTGCTTTTTTTTTCTTCCAGTGTGTTTTCTTTTGCTTCACTACTCTGAAAGAGCTGCTGGTGTTTTAAAAGATCTTTGTATATCTTATTTTCACAAATGGTTGATTTTAATAATAAATTACTTTCTGTAATGCAAAAAGGATAATTTTGAAAACAGCCTCAGTTCTCACCAGGGCCATTGTTGTAATATTTAGCATTTGAAGTGCCTGACTCTCAGAGCAGTTTAACAGCTATCTTCACAGGCCTCTTATTTCAGTGGTCCTTTACAACATGGAAAGATGGTAAAGCTCCCATGTTTGCCAAGTGATGTGCCAAGTGAAATGTGTGTCATTTCAAGGCAAAGTACTGGATCTCCTACAGAGGAGCCATTTGTCTTTAGACCAATGAATTTTAGTGTTTTCCTTTGAACTTAGAGCAAATAAGGCCTACATTTAAAGTCCTATAGGACTTTTCATTTCAGTGGACAACAGAGCTGTCATACAACTTCAGGATTTGACATTAGTCCACAGCCACTGGGAATACAGTCCTGCAAAGGGAAGACCTCTCTCTGTCTATCCTCAGCTTACAAATAATCCAGACAACTGCATAGAAGAGTAATGGACCCAGCTGGTGTACAGAAAGTGTTACCAAAAAACCTGTTAGAAGATTCTCTAACAGGACCACCCACATAACAGGGATACTATGAACAAGCATCTGGAATGCATTGTATTTAAAAAATATTCATGAGGAAAGAATGTCTCTCCAGTCCAAACAATTACACAGATAAAACATTGTCAGTACCAGGGAAAGGCTCTGATTCAGTAAATTTTCCTGAATCTAGATCTCAGGGATTTAATATCTCCAGTATTCCTATATTTCTCAGTCTTCTCCTGATTGTTTGGGAAGCAAGTGCACAGCACTTCTGCAGGCTTCCTGACTATACAGTGCTGCAAATGCCTTCCCAGAGCTCAGGAAAACTATGTTGTGGATCTTGTGCGAGGATATGGAATACATCAGTCTTATTCTGAATGAACAGCCATTTGCTGCTTCCTGTAGTCTTTGGGGAAGGACGTCTTCATGATCAGTTGCCATAAGGCTACTTTATGAGATGACAGATGTCTACTGTCTCCCAGATTTTGACTTCAGCTTTAGGTAGTGCAGCTCACTCCGAACACACTGTTTTAATCCCATGTAGAGTTCTATCAATCTCTGTGCAGCTTCTGTGGCTGAAGCACCTGCTTTGTGAACCTCATCTTTGATAATCAACATTCACCAAGGTCTTTAGGTGTGTGTAGAAGATACTATTTTTTTGGATTATCCCTGCTCCATTTCAACACTTTACATATTTTCCTTCTTCTAGATACAACCATTTAATCTTCAAGGCATTTATTGGGAATCCAAGGCAACTATAACAATTTTCTAAAATAGCCAAGAATCTCTCATCAATTCAAACGTGTCTGCCAATTATATGACATCATCTACACAGGCTAGGAAGCTTAACTCTCCATCACAGGATATCAAACAACAAATTTGTGGACCAGATCCAGCCTGTCAGAACAATTTTAACCGAGCAGTTAATTGCCCGCTATCTACTTATCATAGGCCCTTCAGACATAATTTGTGAGAAGGCTAGAACCTAGATGTCCTGAGTTTGTTACTCTCTAACCTCTTCTCTAAAATTCTTTTGAGACTGAAGTGACTGGACTCTATTTGCCCCACAGCAACAGTGTAAGCTTTTTTGCATCACATAATTTGCATAACCCGCGACAAAAGCACACATGAATGTTGGAGAAAAGAACAGGACTACTTATAGGAGCAGCCATGTAACTGGAGAGTCCTAAGGATAAGACACACAGGAACATCTCCATTTTGGTCATGTCACAGACCTGCGTGCAGATGGAGGGCAGAAGAAGCATTGAGGTATGTGTTCCTCATAAAATGGAATAAGGCCTTTTCCAACAGAATGAAGAACAGTATTGCACACTTCATCAGAGCTAGGTAAAGAGACTGATGAAGAACAACAGCAGCTCTATGGCCCTTTCTGTTCTATCAGTCTTTGGAATTTATCTGTTGCTCAGTTGCCCATCAGTTGTTATGAGACTGCAAGAATCCTTATACACAGCTTTTAGCATTGTTGTGATCTTGTCTATGGCCTCAATTAGTCTGCTTTAGTCGCTTTTCATAATGTTCCCTTTTGAGCTGCACCTAATGCCATTATAAAATGTACAAGAAAAAGAAATGGATTTTTTTTTAAAACAAGGCTTTAACCCTTATTCTTTACTTTTTTCCCAGGCTACTGTTAAAACACAAATATTCAATCAATATAGTTTTGGCCAGGCCATGCTGCTGTTTTACTTCTCCTCTTTCTTTTAAAAGTGGTCATAGTCTGTTCACAAGTACTCTTAAAATTACTTTTCGAATACTGATGATAAATTTTATTTACATAATTATTTGGATTGGCAAGACATTCTTTCCTCTGAATGCTTTCTAAATACTTTGCATTCCTCATGCTTCTGCTACCTTAGTGGCAATATCGTGTGTTCCACCAGCTTTTGTATTGTTAGTTGCCTCAGTCTTGGTTCTGTTTTTTCTGTGGATGAAGGAAGATTCAGTGCTGAGATACTTACTGTTCTGAGAGCCATATCATCCTGCCTTGCAAGCAATCTTCTCCCTACTACACACAGATAGTCTGAGGTATTCTCTAGTTGCTGAGCTTCTCTCTCCCAAATCTTTGCTTGTGCTGTCTTTGTGATCTCTTCACTACTTTGATCACAGTCTTGCTTTGCCAGCAGACTTGGCCTGTTTATGCTTTTCTTGTAACCTTCCATTTTGTTGCTTGTCCAGCTTATCTTTGTTTGTTTATGACTTCCGATAACTTCCTCTGAAGTATTCGGTGTCATTTTCTCAAATATTTCCTATCCAAGCTATAATGAGATTTCTTCCTCATCCCAAAGTAATGGCCCGAAATGCACTCTCAGCTTCACCTTGCATGTCTCCTTTGCCAAGCTATCTTAGCACTTAAAAAGAATCAGAGAGATGGCAACACCCAATCATCCTCCTGGGCTGCATCTTACTCTTTCCCAGAACAGAACAGAACAGTTCATGCTCACAACGACACTCTGTACTTCTACAGATGGTAGCATTCCACCATGGTCATATCTTTGACTAAAAATAATGTGTTTAATGTGGTTTTTGGTCTGACAGCTTAGGGAACACCATAAGACTTCATGCATATATATATATCTGAGAGAGCCAAAATGATACTATGCATGGCATTCATGATCTGGCTCTTCATGGACTTTCTATTTTTTTAATTCAGCCCTCACATTTATACCATCAATTTACAGATTCTAGAAGCTTGTCTAGACTATGGTTTCATCCATCCTTCTTTGTGTCTTCTGCTGCTTTGGTTGCTGTGTACACCGGCATATCCTACCTATGCACAGTTCAGTATACCAGTTGTAAACATGAAGTACCAATTTGCCTAGAATAAGAGTTTCCAGTGGCTCACTGAGGAAATTGTAATGCTCCCTGCTGCTGTAGTAATACTATCGGCATGTTTTTCTTGCCCACTTGTATATCTGAAGTTGGAAAACTGTAATTTCTTATTGTGACCTCTCCTATGTTCTGTTCTGATAATTACTGAACTGTCTAAATCCTGTTGCATATTGGCATGCTATTGTAATATAAAGCAATGTGGCACAACTTTGCAAATGTTTTCAGCTTTTTTTAAGACAAATATTTTGACCCTCTTAAGTGATTTTTTTTTTTTGTTCTAAATTTCATTTTGCAAAGATTGTTCTGTTTCCACTCTGAGTCACACCAGAGCAAATCAGGAAATATCAGAATCTCCTGAAAGAAATAAAATGCAGGGCTTTGACCATATCTTCTAAGTCAGTGACACAGACAAAAGTATATCCTTGCAGTTCATAAATTTATATGCAAACTATACCTGGATGGGATATGAGGGTGAGATAGTGCTGCTGACTCACTGTGATTCTAATCTTTATGCTCAAGAAGCCATTGATGTATGCAACTTCCTGCAATGCCAGTCTGGTCACAGAAGGCTCAGTACTGCCAGATTCACTACACAAAAGTCCCATGGACTTCTATGGGCTCACTCTCGAGTGAGTGTCTGAGGAATAATGAAGATATACAGAATCTCCCCGAGAAGATAATTTTACTTACTTAATTTTTCTTCCTCTTTTAGAAGACACAAGGGGGATATCCTACTGTTGCATTCAATGAAGATCCTACTGTTGCATCCAACGAAGATCCTACTGTTACATCCAATGAAGTGCAAGCTGAACCTTACAATGAGTTTTTCAGCAGAGGCATTGCCTTTTGGTGCTTGGGTAATGAGGACACCTGCTTATATGTAGACTAAGCAGCAGAAGAGGGACAGAATGTGTACTGGAATCCTAATCCCCTCATTTTTCACAGCAGAGACTTGGTTGGGTAGCAATGCTCCATTCTGGGCTATTACAGTCACATTCCCTTCCCACTGCCATTGGGAAATCAATATTTGGGAAGGACCGTGTCTGGATGGACAGGTTACATACACTCTAAAGTAAGGTTGGGATGCATCCAACACATGTGCCTGGACTTGAGATTTATGATGCACTCTAGCTCAGACTTTCCTCCCCCAAAAAAAGGTGACTAGAGCATTTTTGACATTCTGAAAATGTGGAAAGACTCCTATTTCTATTGATCTCTCAAAACTCCCTGAAGGGAATTGGAAGTCTGAGCTGTTTGTGCAAGATACCATTAACCATGTGAGACTCTTTGGGAGATGACGTATCGAGCAGTCTGAAGGCAGAATCAACATGACAGCAAGGAGTATTTGAAGAGTTGTCACTTAAATATCAGAGTAGAGAGTTATATGAATCAGCACAGATTTGTATTCAGTCTCAGGATTTGATTCTTCTCTCATCTAAGTGAAAGTGTAAAGAAACCACTAAGAAGCCAATGGTGTATAAACAGTGAAAGATGAAAAGCAGAGCAGGAGGTATTCTGTACTTTGTGGGCCCTGATTATCAAGTCTGCAGTATTACAGCATGACAATTTCACTCAATTCAACAGATCAGCATGAATAGAACAACAGAGAACCAGATCTAATAACAGGCAGACAGTGACTCTAAAAACATCCCTAACCAAACTGTGTTCTCACAGATAGTAGTGAAAAATCAAGTAGAATGGCATGGATTTCAGAGCACAACTTGGCCATAAGTCACAGTGTGGCCATAAGAGACAGTGTGTCATTCATACATGCCAAATGTCATTCACCATGTACAGAAATAACACGTGTGCTGGAGCTGTTCTTGCTGAAAAAGGACACATTAGCTCCTGGTACTGAGATACAACAACAGTGTCTGCATCTGACACTGTTCAGCAGTATTAATATGAAGAAGAACTGCAGGTGTTTTCCTCTAGGAATGGTCAAACTACATTTAAATCCAGATGAAATGGCTAAAAAGTCTACTTTTTAAAAAATCAGAGTGAGTTTAGCCAGTGACACTCCTCAAAAGTGTAGATGTTTCATGTCATTTACACCCCAGATTTGCATTCTGCCAATTTTTTTAGACTGGACCCCAGATGTTGGAGGAAAATCACTTAAAGTAAACGTGCCATAATCCAAGGCAATGCACCATGGCAAGGGCTATGAGGGCTCTACTGCTGGTGAGTTTGTTGCTAGAAAATGGATGGGCAGAAATGTTGCCTAGAAAAATGCTTGCATGGAGTGTGAAACAAAGTTAAAGGAGTAAAATAGTCTGTCCCAAAAACATTGCTGCTGGACAGCAAGTGGCTTTACCCTAGAAAACAGTTTATTTTTCAAGTCCATAAAGCAGGTCAGTACTATGCACAGCTTATCTTCAAGATAGACCTGAAAAAAATTTCTTGGTGAAGGATAGGCCTGGCAATCTAAATCAATCAGCACTAATTACTTAGATTGGAAAATAATACTATTTAGGAACTCATTTCTGATTATTGATGTCTCTGTATCACCTATTTTTGTACCTGCATATTGAAACTAGACAATCCTCCAACAGACAGGTTTAATCTTCTCACCACGTGAGGGGAAAACAAGTCTTACAAACAAGAATACGAAGGCCATCACTACAGCAGGGCTTGTCAAGAGATAATATCACGCAGCCTTGTGGCAGTGTCATCTCTCTGATAGAGGAAAAAGCAGGATGGATATGAATCGTGGTTCTTGAAAGTAACATCAGCTCTGCTTCTGCACTTAGCTGGTGTATCTCCCATCATGAGCATTTCTACTTAGGAAAAGTGAGATAAAGATGTAACCTTGTTTTGTCTGTAACATATACTTGGAATGACCAAGTATATTGGTGAACAAACTAGAAGAGTGTGGGGTAAGACCACTCTACCAGGTAACAGATTCTTGCTCACTGAGAATAGGCTGGAAAGCAAGAAACAGCGGCTGAGGGAGAAGGCACTTGATCTGCACCATCCTGAAAAAGGAATCCCAGTAACTAGTGTTTCTGAAAAGAAAGTCCTGGGTTGTCCATTTTCTTGCTTTCTTTTGAACTGTGTCTGTAACTTGAACCAAGCCACTTCATTATTTATTAATTTTACACTTCTGTTTCAGTACAGGTTGGGAACTGATCTTCCATCTCGTATTTTACAACTGCCCCTAAAAGTCTCCCTCAGTGCACTCTTCTGCAGTGATAAACAGCAGTTTGTGTCTAGATCCAGGATAGTGGTATTATATAATAGAGCTACACAAGTAAAAAAATAGCTTCCATCCTTTTTTCAGGCATCCCTCCTGTGGTGCCTGTATGAACCACAGGTTGAAAGCAGGCTCTGAATTCAGGTTATTCTCTTTAAGTACCACATGTAGGTGAAATTATTACAACTTAATCGATTTATCAACACAGCTAAGAGACTGGAAAAGAATAATACTATTTTATGGCCCTGCCATCTGAAGATATATGTAATAACAGAATCTAAGAGTACTAGGAGATGTTTTGCTTTATTCAGAAGCATTGATCAGAGTAGCCTCAGATACTATGCTCACGGCGGAGACTTTCATTATCAGGATGACACATTAGTGTAAAGTGAATTTTGAAAGAAATCTTGCCTGATACTTTAAACAAAATCAACTTAATCTAATTTTGTAACTATTTACAATGACAATTTCAATAATTCAAAGACATCCTCTCAGATTATGTTTCACCATAAATAATTGTCCAGAATTTTTCCTGCCTTCCATGACCTTGGCAACGAATACGACGACAAGGAGAATTACTCCATGACAGTTTTATATTTTAGGATTCATAAGGCAGGTTCAGGTTTCATCACCTGAAAAGCAATAGATCACACAGACTGCAAATCCATACTATTTGTCAGAAGTCAGAAAAAGGAGTTTAGTTTATTTCTGCATTGGCCAGCAATGAAAACAACTTTATCTGGGGCAGGAAAGGGTAAGAAGATCACTTTCTGTAATTTTGGTATTTTTTCCTCTAATTTGGTAATTAAGATCTCTAGTACCCTTTCAACAAAACTGATAAAATTTGGCAACTCAGACTTGACCCTTGACTCACATAGCCATTTTTTACTTCTTACATGTTCTACTAGGCTCTTGAATTAGGGTTATACATATAATTTATTAATGTTTATATAAAACACTAGAAAGAATTGGAATTTTTAAGCATATTTGTGATATATGGAGCACTGAAGCTGTACATATCAATTTCACAGTGATATAAAATCCTGTTAAACCTTATTGAAATCAACTGGGATCACACATCTGTAAATCCTTACAGAATTTTTGCTGATGAGTACATCATATCTAATTATTCCACCTTATCCTAATTATCTTTAATCCATCCTGTTTGCAGCAGTAGTTAAGAGGCACTGTAGATTCCAAAGACGTTAAGTAAGAACTAAGTGATACTTACGTGGCTTAAGGCCCAATTATAGTTTTTGTTTGAGCTTTTACACTGCATTACTAGTGATGTTCAGTAATGATGTTCTTCCCCACACTTTTTAAAAATTGCAGTAAGGAAAACTGATTTTTTGGAGTAGGCTTATTGCAGTTGTGGGCTCACCCTAGTTGGGACAGGTTTACACACCAGAAATAAAGCCAGCACAATGCAGGAAGGAAAGGGGGCTTAGCAGACAGCTCACATGTGAAAGAGAGGAAAGGAGAGTGTGTAGCTGGCTAACAGCTGTCCACCTTGGCTCTGGCTGGGAGGGCACCCGGGCCCCTCTGGGGGCAGGAGGAATGTTTGGTTTCCTCCTCTTTCTGCCCACCTAATCCCCAGTGTTTGCAATGTGTGCTCCCTCTCCTGCAGTGCTGTTGGCTGAGGTCATTGCAGCAGAGCATGAGATTGCCCAACCTGTGCCTTTCACTGGCTCCTTCCCTTGCTGTTCCATCTCATGTTCACCAGGCAGCTGCTTGCCTGGCACTTGGTGAGGAAACACTCAAGCTGCAGGAGGGAAGGGTTTCCAGCAGGTACAAAACCAGAGCCTGCAGACATGGTGAAAGGTATCAAAAGAGCAATGTACTTATTTCTTCTCTCTTTCTGAGAAAAAGTAATGGGAAAAGCACAAAGCCTGGCTGGTTAGACAACTGGCTGTTACGATGGAGGTGCTCGGAAAAGGTGTTTGCTGACTGTTATAGAAGCATACAGACTTTTTACCCCCCCAAAAGCATGGCATTTCAGTGTTAAGAGGCTTGTTCACATTTTGCTTCTAAAGCATTAAATGATCCATTATTGAAGGAAAAGTATATGGGACACAAGTCCAGATCACCTAAAAAATTGCTGCAAGGGAGTAATCAATAGGTGCCAGCTCAAGGCAAAGGAACAGAGGCAGCAGAAACAAATCAGCCAGAAAGAGAGACAACAGTCTAGTAGATTTCTTATGGAGAATAGTACAGAAAGAAGACTGAAATATGCCTGGGGACAAGGAAGTTATGGATGTTGAAAATAAGATTAATTTCATATCCCAGTGATGTAGCTGAAAAAAAGAAAAGAAAAATAAAAAAGAATATAAGTAGTAGTTCACACAACAAGTAGAAATGTACAGACTTGCCATGAAACAGAGACTGTCGGTAGCATAACTTTAAGCCACCATTTGTGCTGCAAATAACATGCACTCAGTTGCTTCATTTGCAGATGTAAGGTGAGATTAGTGACCTCTTTGACTGTAGCAGAATTGTGGGGGCAGCTGTAACATGGCTGTAATGCCATGTATAAGCTGTCCTCTCAACCTATAGCAATGTCACCAGCTGTGAATGAGGTGATACAGGCACAAGGAAAAGTGAGACTTTGCAGAAACACTTAGTCCATAAGATAAAAAATTAGTTAACCCAGATGACCAACTGTGCTCCTAAAAGGAACTTACCAAAGGGAAATGAACCCTTGGTTTGGGTTGCAAGGGACCTTAAAGACCATCCAGTTCCAACCCCCCTGCCATGGGCAGGGACACCTTCCACCGGACCAGGTTCCTCCAAGCCCTGTCCAACCTGGCCTTGAACACTTCCAGGGATAGGGCATCCAAAACTTCTCTGAACGATCTGTTCCAGTATCTTGTCACCCTCACAGTAAAGAATTTCTTTCTAATATCTAATCTAAACCTATCCTGTTTCCTATCTTTCCCCCTTGTCCTGTCACTACATGCCCTTGTAAAAAGTCCCTCTCCAGCTCTCTTGCAGACCCTTTTAGACAGTGGAAGGCTGCACTAAGATCTCCCTGGAGCCTTCTCTTGTCCAGGCTCAACAACCCTAACTCTCTCAGCCTGTCTTCATAGGAGAGGTGCTCCAGCCACTTGACCATCTTTGTGGTCTCCTCTGGACTCACTCCAGCAGGTCTGTGTCCTTCTTGTGCTGGGAACCTCGGAGATGGATGCAGTACTCCAAGTAGGGTCTCATGAGAACAGGGTGGAGGGGGAGTATCACTTCCCTAACCCTGCTAGTCATTCTTCTTTTGATGCAGCAAGCAATGTAGAAGAATAGAAAAATAGCTATTGAAAGTAAAAAGAAAATGTAAGAGACACACTGTTTCTGAAGATTGATAGCCGTGCAAAGCTCTCAGATCCCCAAGGAGACCTAGGATCACATTATGCAAAGATAATGTCCAAATAAATTACTAGTTTAACAGAGCTCTGCCACGGAAAGGGGAAGGATGCTTGGGAGTAGCAACTGTCACCTACTTGTGGAAGACTATGAAAAAGAAGATTATAAAGAATATTATAAGGATATAAAGAGAGGTCTTCCCTTTATGACAATCTTCTGGTTTCTGACTGTCAGCCGTTTAGGAACTTTCTGTGCCAAAGGCTGCATTCAGAGCACAGTGCTTAACATGTTCCTTGCCCTGTGAATGTGTCTGATGCTTTTTGAATCCAGTTTCCCATTTGCTGTTTGCACTCTTTGGAGTGAGATAACTTCATCAGTTTACCTTGCAAGGCTGACTTGTAATGTAATCACAAGCAATTACAAAGCATCAGGAACTGATTTCAGCTACAGCTCAAGGTACTGAAACTACACAGGATAGTAATGTGAGGCTGTCACAGCATTTGTCTGTGGTTGGAGATGGTGACAGCCAGCAATTCACTCATTCAAGACAAATGAAAGCCCACCATCAAAATTAGCATCAAGTTTTCCTCAGGAAGTTTTTTGTTTTGGTTTGGGTTTGGTTTGCTTTGTTGGGTTTGGGTTGGGTTGGGTTGGTTTTCTTTTTCTGGAAACAACAAACAAGCCCTGTACAGAAAATCACTACGTGTATCAGATTATATGAGCAGAAGATATTTTTCAGAGAGTAGGACAACAATGGTTCTACACAATCAATGGTAGACTTCATCCCCTCACCACAGTATGTTCATATTTGTAACTGAGAGCTCCAACCAGTTCAGTGAAGCACTACCAAAGATGGGGTGCCATATGGCAGAAAATTGCTTTCGGAATCTTTTGTTAGGACTGAATGATGGAGAAGGCTGCCTCCTGCTAAAAGTCCAACATATTTCAAGTTGAGGTTTTGTTTAAAGGAAACCAAGCCCTAATCCTCGTTAATCAAAGCAATATACCTACAGAATAGAATACTCTTAAAGACAGATTTAGGAGGGTATTTAGCTATTTAGTAATACAAATAGGCATCCAGCGTATTCTGAAGAAGAGCTTAAGCACTTAAAGCCCATTGGCTTTAAGTATTTATGGGAGGAGTCTGGTCCAATAGGAGAGTTACATCACGCTGCTGGCAAAGAGAAAGCCTCTGTAGCAAATATCAGTAAATTAGTTGCTCAGGCATAATAAATATTATTACAATACTAAATATATTACAAAGAGGAACTAAAACTTTAGTTGACCACGAGTAACCAAAAAGGAAGCCTTACTCCTACACACACAGTTATATCTGCAGTATATACTGAATGTCTAACTTCACAATTATGGCTGTTCATAAATAACTTCTTGGGTTTTTTTAAACTTTTGGCTTCTAGTGCAGTCCCATTTTTAACCTTGGCTGCTACTTTGAGAAGGGTTTTCTGGATGGTGCCATCTGTCTGTCAGCAGCTACTGCTCAGTCATATGCAGTTGTGAGATTATGTCCTAGAACAGTAGAATATTCTATTCCATCTAAGTTCTAAGTTCATGCTTATAATACTGTAATATCTGATAATCTCTTCCTGTTTTCTCTGGTAGCTTAACAGTTATTTTGATTAACTGTTTAATTTAAAACTACACTTGTAATTCTTTACCTGTGAATTATGTCTTTTTGCCCATGTTTTATCTTTTCATCTGCTACAAAAAACAATATGATACATTTTTATGTGACTGACTGCATTTTGAATTTTGGTTGTCATGAGTGGTACAGACTCAAAAGATACTGAGTATTAGTATACATAAATCCCTTTAATATGCCAACAGTCTGTTTCTAGCATTATCCATGGATAAATATCAGCAGTTTGTAAATCCTGAGTATTTTTCTCCTTACAGAAGTGAATGTGTATCATAGTACAAAGATAACAATTTACGGAGATTATGTGGTTTTGCCTGCATATTGCTTTTTGTCTAGATGAACTTCAGTTAATACAAACTTATTAGCACTATAATTTGTGAAAATCCTACAGTCAGATTTGTTAGCCTGGTCTCCATGCAATATACAGCATCCCATTAAATTCAATGGCATGGCTGAACATACACTTTTCATACGTACTTTCAAACTCATTACACAATACTATAGTATTTGTATAAAATACAGTTATCCACAGATTTGATCTGAACATAATTGTGGTTTTCACTAAAGGAGTTTGCAAAAATACACAAGAGAGCTTAGCAGAGGGAATGACTTAATGCATTTTTACAGAAATACCTAGGCCTGGACCAGTATTTCAACATACCTACATTTTACTTAGGCTTGGACTTGGATCTACAATTGGCAGCTCAGCCTGATCAATAAAATGAGAGCTTTTCCCTACATAAATGTTGCACAAATTGAAGCACAATCAATGATTTAATTTAGTGACAGTGGTGCAAATTCCTTTGGGCACATGGTTGAAAACCAAATACCCTGGAAGAACTGTCTTAATTCTAATTAATTTATGATAGATTAAAATCTAATCAAGAATATCCACATGGGATTTTGTAAGAATTTAACTAAATTTTAAAATGCATGTATGGATAAACAGATACAACTTTTTGTGTAAGTGAGCATGATACTACAAAATTATACTGAAATAATTTTTCAAGTCTTTTAGCCTATTTTCAAGAACTGCAATTTTATCCCTAAATTCACCCTATTTCTGATGAAATCCTTTTTGCTGCATGCTGATCAGCTGTTTACATCAGACAGAGTAAGAGGAAGGATCATGAATAAGATTTATAACAATTTAGAATCTATCAGCCATTATACGTTCAGTTTCTCGTAAGTTTTAATTATTAATGTCCTGAGAATAGCAGATGGTCCCAATTCTTTTTAAATTTCTGTAGTTAGAAATATGTATTTTTTAGTCCTCCAATATGGTACCAAATGTTACTGCTTCTGGCTCCAGTGCTTTCCTTCTTTCTGACTTACATTCTCCAGTTTATTGCTATTCCTCTGTTCTAGCTGAGAGACAAGTTGGAAGCAATTGTCACTCCAGACAGAAGCACAGATATGTAATTTCTGTTTAGTTTTAAACATGCAGACAATGGACTACTGAGTTCGTTTGAATCCATATGTAACCCACAGTTTGGAAATTGCACTGATTCAAATTCCACCAAGGAAGACTTACCAGCATATCTTGTCAATATATCAGTTCCTCTAGTTTTTCTCTCAGTGTAAACATTCCTGTTCCCAAATCAGAGTATCACCTGTCAACAAGAATTTCATGGTCATGCTTATAACTGTAGTAACCATACAGTACATATCTATTTTATAAAGTTCCATAGGAACTCCACAGTAGAACTCCAAGTACAATACACCACAAACACTTCCTAAAACCTTCTGACAAATGTAAAACCCTTGATAGTTCACAGCTATAGTGTACTGCAGGAAAAAAAATCAACATTATTATCACTGTGCTATGACCCTGCACTAGCAGAGTGGATCCTAAACAAAACTTCTAGAGTTTTGGAAGGCAGAGAATGGCCCTCACAAAAGACAATGGCAAGAAACCCAAAGTTAACAGTCCCTGCCAATCTCTCCTAAATGAAATGTTTTTCTTTCACTCTAAATCTGACCAGTGGTTTATTGCTGAGCACATGAGCACAACACACAACTTTCTGACCTCTATAGGCAACCAGGGGAAGTCAATAGGTGAGATTTTTACTGTACAGGGATACAGTAGAAAAATAGAGAGCCAGTCTCTCTCAAATCAGTCATTTTTAGAGACACAAATACCTTTGGTACTCAAGGGATCCTAATTTCCTATCCCCAGAAATTTTCTCATCCCATTTTACAGTCCTGCACTGATGTTTATCATTGGCTTCTCACCCTCACTACTATTATTTGCAAGATCACTTTAAGTTATCCCCTAGATATCTGTTAGAACTTTTTCTGTCATTTTTGATCTGAAGTTCTTTGATTTTGTGATGATATTATTATTCAGTTTTTCTCCCTTCTTAGTATCTACTACAATATATTTTATTAGTTTTTGGTCTTCCTTCCTCTGCAGCTATTCAATTTTAATCTCCTGTTCTTGAACACATGAAAACTTGCATGCAATACTGCAAAAAAGTTCTAATTGGTGCTTCGTACAATGCAGCTCCTGCATCTCTAGCTCAGCTAGAAATACCTCAGCCATTGTATCCTAATACTGCATTTCACAGCTGCTTCAAAATGGTCACCAGCAGCCACCTGCAAATAACTAATACACTGCGATCTTTTTCCTCCCCTTGATTCCCTGTGATGGATGGTATGTTTAAGCAGTTTTTGCTGCTCTGTCATGCTCCTTTAAGAAACAAATAACTGATCACATTGGCCTTGTGGAGAAGGGGAGACTGCTCTTAGCCTGGAGCAAATTCCTAGCAGAGAGACAGTTCCATGGGGGCAGGGTGGGGCAGGCAGAGGAAAAGACAAAAAAAAAGTGCAGAGCAGCAGAGGGATGATGACACTCCTCAACTGCTCTCTAAGTAGCAGGGAACAGAGCCAAGGCTAGAGCTCTGTACCTTCTTCTGATGGTCCAAGAGACGATCACATAGAGTTTTGGCAACCTAGAAAGCCTCTCAGTGGACTGAAATCACAGCTAGAAGGAAGGATCCAGACAACAAAGTTACTGCGGGCAGGAGGCAAGTGGTTTATAAGTTCATTCTTATTTCTGTGTAGCTTACCTAGCCTGTGAACTAACTGTGTTTAAAACACAAACTCTTCTCTTGTACATGCAAGTAAAACCTGGTCTTTTAAGATTAAAATATTTCTTTCCTACTTTGGAGAGCTTACTATAAGAAGGGTGCCTAGGTGGACCCACTGTATAATTCTGGCTGGCTTAGCAGCCTACGTGAGCATGACTTTGTTGCGCTCAACCTGCTATTGTTTCTGCAGATTCTACTTGTCCTTAAGCTGAAAATTATTAAGGGGAGAGGGAAAAGTCTCAAGATTGTTCTGTGAGGAATTGTCAACAGATCTCCATCTTCATCTTGAAAACTTCTCTTTTCATACATAGAAGTCTCACATTAGTCAGCGTCTTTCTGACCTAATCAGTTCTTGAGGTAATCCTCATAATTTCCATTTTGGTAATAATTCACCTTGACACTACAACAAGTGTTGCTTTAACGTGTATGAAAATTCAGGCTATCACATTGTCCCTGTGTAAAAGGTCAATTATCTTATCTGAAAAGTTTTCTGACACCATCTACATTTCATAAAGCCAGGATTATCCCACTTTGCATTTGCCTTCAAGGTTTTAATTATTTTTTCTTTCAAATATTTTCCAATACTTCATACACTATTGCATTCAAACTAAAAGACTAAGAATTCCCCATGCGATTTCTCTTTTCCTATTTTTTAGAATGTGAAAATGAAGGCAGATAGAGCATATTGACATGAGTATATTTATTCTGTTGATAAGGCCTCAATTTCTATTCAGTTGAGAAGAGTAATCTTTTATCAAATTTTTGGCTTCATTTATAGGTATAATACGGTGTGATCAAGGTTTCCAAGGTTGCCAAATCTTCATCTGTGCAAGAGTTGCCTGCCTACATGCCAGGTTCATAACAAATATAAAAGATTTTAGAAAGAACCTCATTTCAGCAAAGCCTCATTTTTCAACTGAACACTGTCAAAAATATTAATCAGACCCAGCCATAGATTTCTTTTACTATATAGTCTTTTCCATCATCTCTGTAGTCCTTATGACAAGCTTAACTAGCTGAATTTATGTTGTTTGGGTTCTCATACTGTGACCATAACCTTGCCACCTAAGCTATTGCTTAATCATTTGAGTTTTGGGTAAGCATAGGTTAATGTCATTGGTGCATTATGCAAGTGCTTTTATGTGGTAGTATTTCATTAGAAGACAAATATTTAAGAATCTTTCTGTGTATGAATTATCTTCATTTCAGTAATATTCGCAGTGACAGATGAGTAATTTAAGATATATTGTCATAATTTTAAAAACATGTTTTCAAAACACTTTTCAATATGCTCAAGCTCAAAGAGAATTAATGGTGAATGCAGAAAAGTGGTTAGAGACCTCTTACTTTTTATTTCAATGAATACTTGGTAATGTATTTGTCAGGCTATCCAAAATGTTTATCAGACTGTGAGTAGATCTGTCTACTAGCAGCACAACTTCACGGATTTTGAAGATGGAAGAGAATACTGTAAGACACAATATTGTACCATTGATTCCCTGTACCACAAGAGGCTACAAGTCTTACAGTTAATTCCTGCTTCAATTCCAAGAGCATACTTTCTTTGAAAATTTCCAGTGACACACCTCTCACAATTATTGCTTAGATGTTCTGGTACTGATTTTTCTTATCCTGAGATATTTTAATTTTATTTCTAGTTGTGACTTTCAACATCAGATCATCTTACATTTTGCTTATTAGTTATAAGAACTGCCTTCTAGTGCATGTTTTTCACAGACAGCAATCAAATCACCCCTGTACCTCTGTATCAGTGAGCTTTTTCTCTTCTCCCACTGTAAGTCATGCTTCTCTAATCATCTGCATTTCTTCCAAAGATACTATTTAACATTTTTCACGGGACCATATTGTGGATAGAAAGCATTTTGGTAGACAGTCTACCAATGGTTACAGCAGTGCTAACTCAATTAGCAATGCATCATACTATGGAGATGTTTTCAGTTTACTATTACTCACAACATTTAATTTTTCCAGTCATTACTTTCCATACTATTGTCCCACCTTCCGTAAGGATGGACTATAACCTTTAAGATGTCTGTGTGAAATACATTTGATTTGCTTGCAGCTGTCTTACCAAATAATCCATGTCATTCTCTTGATGTTCTGTCTTTATTATAACTCAGCACTCCCCCAGAGTTTGTGAAACGTATAGATTTTATCAGTAACTGCTTGAAGGTGATTTGCCTTTTATAGTAAATATTTTTAAATCAGTTTGTAACAAGTTTGTAACTCGTGTTGAATCTTACTTGGGTTACTTTTGCAGTTGATGAGCAATGACAGTACATACAATGAATCAACAAAACCAATCAGGAGAGTAACCTGTGTGAAAATGTTTTTCAAGTGCATTTGTACTTTGTGTGACAATATTTGGCAGGCTGTGCCCAAATCCTTCAGTGCACTGCTTCTGCTTGGTGATTTGAGGCCAAATTTTTAAATTGGAGATGAATACTGTGCTTTAAAAATACACCCGTATTTTCAGAGCAAACAATTGCTACGCTAAAAAAGAGGAGGTTATTTTGAGTATGTGAACATTTCTGCAGACAGCAATAGCTGTCCAAATAATCCTTACTTTCCCAGTAATAGAGACCGGTAACTTGAAAGACAAAAATCCAGAGTTTTTGAAAATATTTCAGCAGATAAAATCTCTGTTTGTGTTTCAGAGGTGCAGAGAGCCTGAAATGGGTGTGGTGGACGAATAAGAGTTGAGAGCACCAGCCACAGGAACCAGTAGAACCAGTTCTTCCCTTTATGGCCTGGGAAATCTTGCCTTCAAAGACATGAGTTGACTGCTTTTACTAAAATATCCAGCTCACATTCAGGTAAAATTCTGACTATAAATCACTGTCTACTGGGGCCTACCTGGACATAGGCCATTTTCATAAAAGCACACATACTCCTACCATATGACAACAGAATTTGACTGGCATATTTTAGATATTTCTTCAAGTGTGAAGCCAAAGAGAGCCATGGCAAACTTTTTTTTTCTTTCTTTCTTATAGCTGTAGGTTTGGGGTTTTTTTCCCTGGGAATCAGCTCCTGCCAACATATGTCCCATCTCAATTACAATTCCATTTTAAATGCACTGCTTATAATTCACTGTCCAGGTCTTCCACTAACTGCAGATGTTGGAACCTCTGGCATTTATCCTGCTATTTAGGTTCTCTCCATCTGTCTTTCAGAGGGAGAGTGATTTCACAACATGTATGCTTTTTATAGACAATGGAAGAACTACTTTTTTTCAAAAATTGAGTCTAATAAAATGAGACTTAAAAAGAAAAGTAAGGAGCATCTAATTTTAAATCTGTAACATTAAACATTTAGAATGCTAAATAAAACCAAATATGTGTTCTTCTCATTTGACTGGACTACACAAGCTGCACTTAGGTTCCTGTATTTATTGCTGATATTGATATTGATAACATAGTCAACACATGGTTTATTTCATGTTTCATTGGGAATACTCTCTTCTCTGTAACTCATAAAAATAATTGATGTGTTTAAAGAAGGTGCTTGAAAGGTAAAGAAATGGAGCATTGTGATTAAAGACCAGTGATGACATAAAAGGAAAAGTCCATAAGTCATTACATATGATACATAGGTCAGGATAGACTGACCTGAACAGCTAACCATTTATTAATAACGTGTTCATTTCCAGCAATCTTTGGATTGTTCATGGATTCTCTCTTCACACCTAAGTTTTTATGTTTACACACTGCATCCATCCACAGTGATGACATTCATTCAACAATCATTTCAATTTGAAAGAGTATAGGTTTCCAGATAAGTGAATCTATCCTACACAAATGTCCTCCATAGGGCTTCTTTAGATTACTAAGATATTTAAAAAGGGACATTTTTTTTTAAACGATAGAGACAGTTTGCCAGGGAAATCCTTAAATATTCTGTGTTAAGATAATTCACAAAGAAACCAAATTAATCAATCTGATCTGATTGCAAGAGCGAAAAAAATTACTGTAAGGGTGAAGCTCAGATATAGCAAAACCCAGCTGTGTTATTTAGGACCTCAAAAAAAATTACTGAAGGAAAATATTCTCCACCTAAGATTGAAAAAGGAGAAATAGGTCAGCTACAGACTGTAGGTTCGAAACAGATGAGCTACAAAAGAAATTTAGGACAAGAGGCTATTACATCAGACAATTAGAGGAAGGAAAGGGCAGTTGATAAGCAGAGACTGCAATAACACAGCAGAAGTATTAAGGACCGCGAAAAATCCCTCACTCCTTTTTCATCAGTTTGCTTCACTCTTAAGTCAGCTTCTACTGTATGGCTGGGAATGCAGAGGTGTGAGCTTACTTTCCTCTAAATTGTCAACAGACAAGAGATTTAAAGAATGAATCTGAGTCCTCCTTTAAGACACATGAAAAACAGACCCATCATAGCTTGATTCATATGGAACAACTCAGTAGGCTGACACCCACTCATTTCCTTTCAATCACAATGCAGGGGAGTTTCCTGTTTAATCGCTTCTCAGATGGTCATAATTTTGTTAGGTTCATCCTTTCATCTTCATGATCACAATGAATTCAGTATTAGAAAACATATACTAATTAGGAGTTGTATGGTGTGTATAGCAAATAGTGTAGCTGGATTGACATGAAGGCGGAAATTATAAACACATACTGACAGAATGTGGGGAAACTGCTCAGATAAAAACAAAAAAGAATCCCACCTTTACAGAATTAATGGGGACAGAGGTAGCATATACACTACAAGACATTCACACAGGAAATCTAAAGACAGAAGAAGACTGGTGTAAAGAAACTCAGTACAATCCACATCCACTGTCACTGATGAAATGAAGATGAATTGGGACTATCTAAAAAAATTTTAAAAAGTGTTGAAAATAACCAAAATTAGGTGATAGAGTAACACTTTGCCCTAATAGTCCCTGTAATTCAGTAACAGTTCTGATTCTACTTAAGGATACAGATATTTATTTATAAACAAAAGACATAGAAAACAAACATAAATTTATGGGCTAGTTTAAAATTATTGTTGTCAATTATCACAAAATCACGGATGTGTCTAACACAGGTGGCAACATGTAGGGTGACAGTTTCATCCATAGTAAGGCACATCCTGTACAGGGCTTCTCGCAGTACAAAATCGTTTTTCCAGGCAGCCTTCTATTCCACACAGAAAATATTTTCCATGAGTCACTTTGTTTAAATGTAAAAGAGAATTAACTTTGATTGTTCTCATGTCCTTTTATGTTTGCTGTCTAAGAACATTCAGGTGATATAATGTCTGCAGAAAGTGAATTTTAAAAGCACTGTCCTCATGCTCTGTTCTGTGTTGTACATTAAACTCTCCAGTATCCTCCACACTCACCTGGCTATTTAGTTGAAGTCTAACATGATACTCAGAAATTGCATAGTAGTTTGATAGAAAGCAGACAGTAACTGCAGAGCTCAAGAGCTCCCTTCCCTGTGTTCTAAAATCCATACAAATCACATATTCTTCATCTTTCACCAATCAAATGCTTTTCTGCAGTGCTTGCCTTTCCTGTTAAGAGTACTGAGAGTGTTCCTTATTTGTCAGATTCAGCACAAAAAAGAGAGGCTGTTTTTCACTCCCTCGTAATTGAGGTAGCTGAACAAGGAGCATCTGACCCTCTTGTATTACTTCATGACAAAAATGACTTTGAGAAAATATCTGAAGATGACACTGAGGTAAAAAAGTGTTAAATAAAGTGAGCATGCATGGTTGGTCATTGAGAACAAGGGAAGCTGAAAATAGAACCTCCTTGTGAAAAGAAGCATCACAGACTTCAGACACAGCACCAGAAAGAGTATTATTGAGACAAAATGAAACTGGGGGAAGATCAGGGAGAAACAGCTTGAGAATTGTGATCTTGAAGAGGGGATGCATAGAAAGGAGAGCTGTGACCTCAGCTAATGATTAAGGAGAACACAGTAGCATCAGTACTGAACCTTTAATATAACATGTAGCCTGACAAACTCTAGCAGAAGGAGCTAGTGAGGGAGGGCAAGAGATCACTTTGCCTTTTTAGTCAGGCTTCTAATCAGCTAATGCTACTGGCAACTAGCTTTAATCAAAATGTTCAGGGAGTCTTACATTTCATTCCAAGCCTATTAAAGGACCAGTTGCTCACATGGAGAGAGTCTTCAGTGAGTTTTACCCACCAGCAGTGTTTACTGTCTCTTTCCAGCAGAATTTGGTGTGAAAGTTGCACCATACTGCTTGAGCAGATCTCATAATTCATTGCATGACTCTGCACCATCTCTGGAGCTGTCTCTAGCTGTCTTCTGATCTTGTGCTCAGCTTATTCACCTCATTGAAATGGAATAAAATGAAGCTAGCAAAACCCAAAACAGAATTTTTGCTTGTTTAGGAAGATGAATTGGCTCAGTCTGCAGCTGGAGGAATGCCAGAGCCAGCGCAAGGGAAGGAATGAGACACGCAATAAGAGAGTGTGTTGGAGAGAAAGGGACAAGGGGGACTGATACATTTTGTGACAGCTGCACTGTGAAAATTCACCTTTAAAAAAGAGGAAAGACAATGTTCCTTTGCATCAAATACCTTGATTTGGTTTTACGATTTTAAACAGCAGTAGGAGAATTTCATCCTTAAGAAAACATGTAAGATTCAATTATGATAGATAAAAACAAGTGGTGGTGATTTTCCATTATGTGCTTTAAGAACATGATGGAAGAGAGGACGAAATTCAACGTATGAAAACCATCACTGAAGTCAGAAACTGGTTTACACTATTTTCTTTCCTGAAACTTTGAAACTTTAAAACTTAAAAAGGGCAACAGGATAATTTTTTTTTTATGAAAACGTTTGAAAGAAATCCAGTATTACTACAACAGACAATCCCTCCCTGCGAAGATCATGAAGACAAGATGACATCAACTGTTTTTTAGAGATGGGTTACTACAATTCAATTCTCAGTTCGTCGTCAAACTTTAAAAGGTAAACCCACCATTTTGTCTTCCCTTTAAACTCTCATTTTCTTTTCTTTAGGTGTCCTTGACTTTACCAGCAGAGGGAGCAGGTGGAAGAGCAAATGGGTAGGGAAAAGTAGCAGACTTCGACTGAACTTTGATCTTTGCTCTTTGTTTCAGACAGAGAAAACAAGGACCGGTTTCAGCGGCTGCTGCTACTGGGTCAGAGTATCCACAGCACGAATACACTTGCTTTGCCTGAGTTCTCCCTTCTTCTTCTTACAGTTCCCGGCAGTAAAGTGGTACTAAAAGTCTGACTGTTCCACCTGCCTTATTCCTGCCTTATTTTCATCCCTGTGCACTGGCAATATCTAGCAGAAAATTGAGGAAGAATTCTGTAGTTGATGATATCTTAAATTCAGCTACACACTACTTTCAGTCCATCCTCCAGCCTTCCTCATGCAATTTCGCTGTGCCTCGACGATTTTTCTAGCACTGGGCTTTACTGTAAATCTGGAAGCATGCAGCCTATTTGTATAAAATGAAAACTCACGAGGAAATTCATGTCTGAATAATGCAGTGCTAATTTCCATCTATTGGAGGAGCTTTTCAGTTCAGCCGCCTCTCACAAGTGGACTTAATAAGCTAAAGTCTTGTTCAAAACAATATTTATAAACCATTAAATGTTTTATCTGAGAATGTTAGTATTCTATTAAAAATACCTGGTTTTCTTCCCCCCTCTCCCTTCTACCTACTCACAGACAGCTTCCTCTGCACCATTCCTGAATATGAAATGGACTTTATACCTAATAATGGTATTAAGCCAAGTACAATATCTTATTGTGCATCAAAGATCCTGTCTTTTTTTTTTTTGGAAAAACTCAGCCTCTAGGAAGATGGAGACTAACACTCTTTCTTTTGGAAAGAAAGAGTATAGGACATGCGAAAGACGGTTTAGAAGAATCAGGCACTGTTCTGCTCTCAATAAGGAGGAAGAGGACCAGTGGGATCTGGTCAGAGATTTAGGGAAATGCTTTATATCACAGTTCTCTGAGAGACATTCCAAACAAAATCTTACACAAACAGTTTAGCACTATCATGAAGCAAATAGGTTTCTCTCAGTCCAACCTGAGGTTGCTCCTTTTTTTTTTTTTTTTAAGCTCAGTCCTGTGGGGCTTTGAGAAAAAAAGAATTACTCCATGGAGAGTAAAGATGAGAACCCAATCGGTTTGAAAACAATGTTGTTTGCATTAGGTGAGTTATTACCAATCAAAAAGCAATCACTGAGCAGTTTCTGAAATTTTGACTTATACTTTACAAAAATGATTCACCATGTAGCACAGAGGAAATGTGTGGCTTTGTAACAACTGCAAATTCTCACAGCAGAACTGTAGGTGTGGTTTATCTATCCTTCTCAACCAGAGGAGATAAACAAGGCTTTGAAGACAAAGAGCAGTGCCAAAGCCCTTAGCTCTGTTGCTGTACCTTGAGAAGTCCACCAAACTCTCAAGAAAACTCTCAGCTTTGAGCTGGTAAGCAGTTATTTGGAGAAGATACAGAAAGATTACAACCAGTGAGAAGAAAAGCCTTTAAATCTGTTTTTAAATTGGAAAAAGCTGTGCAGATTCACAGTAGATAGTTGCTTATCTTCCTCGTAAAAAATTATTTCAGGCTATGTTTGATAAGAGGTTTGATGAGGTCATGGGTGATAGGGTTTAGGCTAATCTGGTTAGATTTATTTTCTAAAAAGTTCAGACAACCATCAATGATTAATATTAACATCCCATCTACACTGCAGAGTCCTTGGGGGCCATTTTTCTCTAAGCAGAAGGTTTTGATTGACTGACCTGTCTTCACATTGAAAATATTATCTAGACCAGTAGTTGGCAAGTTTTGTCCAGTTTTTGATTCATCAGTATTTTCTTATGGAAGTGCAGATCCCTGAAGAGTGAATTCTAACTAACTGACAACAGCCTACTGATTTTTACTTGCCTTTGTTGGACCACTTAGAAGTATCTGACCATGGACTGAAAATACCTAAGATATATATATAGTCATATATGTCCATATGTGAAATAGTTACAAGTATAATACCCCAATAAACATTTCTTTCCCTTCCTACCTTTTTTACCCTCTTTCAAGGAACTATTCAGGAGTGTTTCTTCTTACATCAATCTGACAGGTCTATATTCTTGAGGAATAAGTGGACTCGAGACAGGAGAAGATAAAAATCCTTTTGCATGCAAATGATATCCTCTTACTGGTACAATCCCAGATCAGTCTATTCTGCACTGTATTCTCTGTTTATAAAATAAATTAGAATAAATTGAAAGGACTGATCATCTCATTAAATAAGTTGGAAGCACTCCCTCTACAGGGCCATTCAGATGGGAACAAAGGAACTTCAAACATGTGGACATCCAGTTTCCAAAGGAAATTCACAGTCAAGGTTAACCTAGCCCTATGAATCATGCAGTTAGCAAGTGACTTAAATAGATGGTGAGTGCTACTGCTTTCATATGGGGATAAGTAAATATAATTAAAATGAATGCTGGCCCTGGTATTTTGTTTATTTTTAATTCTCTGCCTGTCTGTGTTCCTGACATTTATTTTAATAAAACTAACATTTTGAGATTCTCCTCAACACTGGGACACTGGTAACCAGACCAGAAATGTTCTACAAGCCCTGTAGAGGGCATAAACCTCTGAGTGGGTGGTCACCAAGAGGCCACAGATAAAGCTGGGATTACTTGGTATCCTCTAAGTCACAGTTTAAGATCCATCTAACTAGTCCATATGGTAATGCTGCATATATTAATACTCAAGAAGGTATCTTGATGAATAGATTAGAAAAAGCATGCAAGAACTCAAAAACTGCTACCTCTTCAGGACAATTTCTCAAATATCTTGGCCGTTACACTTAGACACAGACTGCTAAATACAGAATGACCAGACTGTAAAAAGCAGGTATCATCTATGCCAGAGAGGTAATTATCATGCTGTAATATTGCTTGTTGTTTACTACAAAGCATGAGGATATCTTATTCTTCAGTGGATCTTCTCAATGATATGCAGCTTTCTCATTGCAGAGACAGATGATTTTCACTATGATTGCTGTAGGTACTGTCTTCCCCCAACAGTCCACAGTGAAAACTAACAAAAAAGGTAAAATGTGATACTGTCCTGCATCTTACTTCTGCCTACAAACATGGCACGGCTCATTGGTTCTCTAGTAAAATGGACTAAATTAGCTCATTTAAATCTAGGGCTTATTTTTATAACCACTGCTCAGAAGTGTTCATGAATGATACTCAGCAAACCTTAAACTCAAAGAACTACCTAGGCTCTGAAATAGTGCCAGCTCTTTTAAACAAGTATGTCAATGATCTCCCTGAATTTTGAGCTTGTAAATACTCTGACTTGACGACATCTGTTTGGGCATTAATTCTTAGGACTTTTCTGAACTTGAATATAACTTGAAAACTGATTCAGTAGTAACACTGTCATAACTGGCATTTGCAGCTGAATATTTCACTATTGTAATTTCTCCTGTAATTTAAGTTTAGTTTCTTAGTAGGATACAGTCCATACGTGGTCTAACTCATAGTTTCTCTTGGTAGATCTCTGTCCAGCTTATAACACTGGCTGCCAACGTCCAGACCTGCAAAAACCTATTGACAAAGTTGTTGGACCTACCATGCACAATCTTCAAACATTTGCTACCACTTTGCTACTCAGGAAGGAGTGTAGTTTTCCAATTTTGACCTCCTCACCTCATGCTACATTAGCAGCCAACATGCAGCAAATCACATCCAGTATTTTGCTTTACTCATACTGACTAATAATGTCCTACCAGATTTCTATTCTGGAGACACTGGAGACAAAAGGGTCATGGATATAAAAACCTTGCTGACCTTCTTTTGTATTTGAAACTCTCTCTTTAGTCCTCTGTTTAGTTCAACTCTCCTAATATTCTGACATCTCACATGGTCAGCCCTGTTACTCTGTGGCATGTTGACAGCAGAAAACACAGAGCCTGCTGGCAGCAAACTGCTGAAAATCCTACCATTTGACAGCCATATTTTATACTGTTATCTTCCTAAAATACTTCCAGATTGCTCAAAGCTAGAATACTGCAACCAGATTATGTTACAGCATAAGGAGAATCTGAACTGCAGGTGCAGGCTATGATTCACAACATACAACATAAATTTCCTAATTAGGTGAGGTCCAAGTGCACCAGACTCTGAAAATGCTGAGGTTTCATGTGACCAGATTTGTGTACACTAGTATCTCTAGAATATTATTTTCATGACCACTCTATCACTGAGTATGTTACACAACTAAAAGAAGTCAGGTAAACATGCTTTCAAAGAGGTTGAGCATATGTAGTAGTATGAAGAAATTATTATGGTGCAAAGATGAAAATTACTGTCCAGTTTGTCAACATCTCAGTCTCATTTGACAGTAGCATTCAGATCAGTCACCCTGATCTCTGACCAATAGGCAAGGCATTCTGTTGGGTGACCACATTGTCTCACTCCATGTATTTAGTAGATTTTCAAATCCAGAGGTATTGAGCATATCTACCTCTTTGAAGAGCCACAGGAGTCCTATCTATACAAGGATGTTGCTGTACAATTTACAGTGTGCTAACTACTTCATACTGTGTCCCCCCATTCAAAATCACACAGGCATCAATTGCAGAGGTGGAAAGTGGAAGAAAGAGGCCTCTGTGCTGATATTTAATAGTATGGTGAACTAAAACAAGAAACACACAAACCTTTTGTATGAATCATCTGCTTTCACATTACTATAATACTATTTACAGTACACGTGGAAAAAGAACTACAAGTTGTAATTTACTCTCCACGGGCTACAATGGAGCTACAGATGTGCTGAAAATTACACACATCTTTAACCTCATCTGGACTGAGGCCAGCAGTTACATGAGGAAATAAGTTAGTGAATCATGGCTGGGCTTCGCGAACGAAGATTTGGGAAGGGTTCTACCCACATTTGCTACAAGTGAGCTGGTGGCTAAAGAGGCCAATGCGAGATAGACACGTCCGGGTGCAAATGGCACAGCGGAAAGACTTCTTAAGATAGTGAATAAAGACTTATATTTACATTGCTAGTCTGATTATTTGTCTGATCACATCAGGTATTTCTATTGATGTGTGTATGCACTTGCAATATTCTAGAGGGAGTGTTCACTACAGAACTGGAAAATAAATGTCTTCATATTTCTGCTGTTCGTTACCTTCAATTATGTCACATATTTAGGAAGAATTTATCTGGAGTTAGAGTTCAGCTGATAACTTCTTCCACATGAATCATGGTAATGTCTGTCACTATTTGCATAGCACTGGAAATTATCAAGATGAATAGAGAGTAGGAATGACCCTTCTACTCATCAGGATGTGGTTTGTTCTGTTATTTTTTCTGCTGGTAATTGGTACTCACTGGAAATTGTCAAAGCAGATAACTATTCCAAAGGAAGCAGAAGTCTGAGGAACAGAGATATTTCTTGAAGTAGGGGAATTTGATTAGTTCTTTCAGAGGGAGTTTCAAGGGTTGTTTTAATGTAACATGTAATTTGGTTTGAAAATAAAAAAAAAACATTTTTCATAGAGGGACTTTTTTTTCTTCACATCTGCCAGAACACAATTTATTTATGCATAAACTTGGTTTTTACTATACAAATCTTTTATACCTGAGATTTTCTAGGGATTGGCAACTATAAATATAAATTTGAAATACTTTGGACCAGATGCTTAAACTCTTACTATGTTTAAATAGCACCTTGTTCCTTAAGTGACTCCATTGGAGTGAGATACAGTATAGTTTATCAGGATCTGGCAGTGAGTGGTTTGCTTTGTTATTAACATCAATACTTTTCATTTCTGCCATCAGATGCTAAGCAGTTACAGATTTGTTTAAAACCAATTACAACAAAATCAAAGCAGAATCCACTGATATGGTTTTGTTTACAAAGGCTGAAGTTTGATATCATTATTCATGTGACAACTGGCTCATATACAATTCACAAGCCTTTTAACATGTAATTTATCTCACAAGCCCTGAAACAGACCTGAAGACATACTGACAGGGCTCATTTTTTCTCTGTTATCTGAATATTCATTTAAGAAAAGGCTATAGATGGCTTATGATATGACATTAATTGCCAAGCTGGGAGTCGTGTGTGCGATTTCCCTAAGACCACAGTGAATGATTTGTGACAGGGCAAACCTATATGTGAGGATATGGAGAAGGGGAGAACCAAATATTCTTGACTGTAATTGACTATTAAAATGATTGAAAGTTAGTGGGCTTCTAGCCTGTAGGAAGGGATAGTTTCATTTCATTCTTCCCCTTTCCTACAGACAGCAAGAAACAGAAAATATTATAACAGTGAAGAGACTACAGCTCTTTGGAAAGCTTAGGAATGCATTATGTGTGGAATGATTTCAGTGAGCTCAGGATGTCAGCTCACATGCAATAGCAGATTAAATGAGAGTGACTGAAGTACTTACAGATCCTGGCTGCCTGCTTACTCTTTGCTGGAGGCTGCTGCTTCACATGCAAGGAGAGTTGCAAAGGCTGTATAACATCTCCTATACCCTCACATTTATAATGATTTATAGGTGAAGGTTAGGGTAAATTGAAATCAGAGCTGCTGCAAGATTGTCAGCCTTGGAGGTTCTTTTGCTGCCTATTCTCTTCACCTATTTCTGCTGTATATCCCCCAACAGGACCCACTGAAGAAGGGCTGGTACAGACTAATGTGATCTAATAGTGGCCTTCGAGTACCTGAAGGGAGCCTACAAGAAAAATGGGGAGAGACTTTTGCAAGGGGATGTAATGATAGGACAAGGAGGAACGGCTTCAAACTGAAAGAGTAGGTTTAGATTAGATACCAGGAAGAAATTCTTTACTGTGAGGGTGATGATGCACTGGAACAGGTTGACCAGAGAAGCTGTGGATGCTCCATCCCTGGAAGGATTTCAGAGCAGGCTGGATGGACTCTGAACAATATGATCTAGTGAAAGGTGTCCCTATCCATGGCAGAGGGGTTGGGACTAAACTATCTTTAAGGTCCCTTCCAACCCAGGCCATTCTATGATTCAGATAAAGGGAGGTGGCGACAGCTTCTGATCTTTAAGCTTAGTTTGTCACCACTGGTGAATCAACGTGAGTAGTGGACAAACATCCTTATTAACAATTCACCACTGCTGGCATTAGTGAACAGCCTGTATCAGTCTAGATTTGGCTAACTCCTGAGGGACTGAAGAGCTTTGTGGAATGTCCATGGCCCAAGGAAGCAGAAGAAAACCACAACCTTTTGACAGTGAGGGAACTTCCATCTAATGTTCATTGTCTAATACGCTGGAGCAAAGGTAGCATACATGCAACCAATACAGCAGATGCAAACAATGATATCATTTTACATATCCCACCACCATTTTATATGTCTATGTTTACACACACACACATACATACACACGTGAGCATTATTTCTGTGTAACACTGACGTGTCAGTGGGTAACTTTGCAAATGTGAAAGGATCTATAAAACTCTCAGAAAGTAAAAATTTCCTTTCCCCTGTTACAGAAGATTGCTTTTTTTTCCCCTTTCCCACTTAAATATTTATTCTGCATTTTGGAATGGATAAAACCAGCTGGAAGAAGGAAAATTCTGCTCCAGAAATGAAGAGTATAAGAAACTGGTAATGGGAAAAAGCAAGGCAGCACAGTAAAATCTTGATGAGGAGCTTTTAAGTAAAAGTGTTTGTACCTGAAGATCACAATGAATCCACACTCTACAAAGGACAAACCTCACACATTTCCAAATTGCCTGACTCAGACAAACATGACGGTTGAGTCAAAAGGCCAATAGTTCAATAGCTGTGACAGTAGCCAACAGCAGATATTTCAGAAAGAATAAAAGAAACAGAGCAAACAAAGAATGATATTTTTGTTGATATTTCCCTCCAGCTGCTATAAACTGGCTACATGATGTTGCAGGGTACTTCTACAAGCAACTTTTCTCATTGTTTACCTCCTTTCCCAGATCATTCCAGAAGCTGTGTGGTCCCAACACAAATGCTCAGGAAAATCCATCAGAAACACCAGACTATTCTAAATATCTGCTTTGATAACCTAGTAGTCAGCTCCTAATACACAAAAAAGTCTTCCCTCAAGTACCGTGGCCAGTTCTGGGCCTCTCAATTCAGGAAGGACATTGAGGTGCTGGAGCGGGTCCAGAGAAGGGCGATGAAGGTGGAGAAAGGTTTGGAGTACAAATCTGTGAGGAACAGCTGAGGGAGCTGGGGTTGTTTAGAGAAGAGACTGGAGAATAGGAGGCTTAGGGGTGACATGAAAGGAGGTTATAACCAGGTGGCAGTTGGCCTCTTCTCCCAGGCAACCAGTAATAGGATGAGATGACATAACCTCAAGCTGTGCCAGGAGAGGTCCAGGTTGGGCATTAGGAGGAATTTCTTCATGGAAGGGGTGATTAGATATTGTAATGGGCTGCCAAGGGAGGTGGTGGAATCACTGTCTCTGGAAGTGTTTAGGGAAAGACTGGACATGGCGCTTGGTGCCATGGTCTAGTTGACATGGTGGTGTTAACTCATAGATTGTACTTTGATGATCTCAGAGGACTCTTCCAACATATTTGGTTCTCTGATTCTGTGATTGTGTGATTCTATTCAGTGGGAGCTTCATTTCCATATGAATCATTTGCGAGTCTCTGTTGAATGATTTTTGCAAATGAAATCTACTTTGCTGATAACTAGAGAATCTACCTCCTTCAGAATGTTTTAACAGATTTATGAGTTGTGACACGCCTCTATAAAAGCCCTAGTATTTACCCTTGTATCCTACAGCATAAATTCCATGAATTTTCATGGTATATAGGTCAGAAGTACAGGTCCTTGAATCACAATGGGAGTCTTTTTTTCCCAGTGAAGGCAGGTTTGAGCAAAAGAACTATAGATATAATGTGCAAATAGCTTTAACGTATGTTAGGTACTTTAGGACGAGTCAGGCAATAGTATCAACCATGAGAAAACATTGGCACTGAAAAGCAGATTGCGAATGTATTATATCAGAAATTATTGTGAGTTTAATGAAGTCACATTTCTTCAGCAGAAAGCTTTTGTGTAGAGGAAATTTTTTCAGCGACACCAACTAGAACTCTGCCACGGATCCTGCAGTAGTGTGCCTCAGGGATGGCATCTCTTTGTCCCATCCCATCCTACCTGGCCATTGCCCTGCTTTGGCCCTTCCAGGCTTTCTCCCTCACCCAGAGGAAAGGGCCTTTTGAAAGAGCAAAGAGCACAGAGCCAAGTGAAGAACTCACCCTTTCCTTCTTTCAGGAAACTGGACATTCAAGGCCAGCATTTATTCTCAACAGGGACTATTTTAAAGATCCAAAAACATCACTGACAAAAAGCTTTCCTAACATACAGCCCAAATTTTCTTTTTTTTAGCATGAGTCAGTTGCTTCTGGTTATACAATCATCTGCTCTGCAGTCCTGTGGAATTTCTTTCCTTTTGTATCCACAAAATACATTGATGATGTCCCTTTAATTCCCTTTCATGATGTGTTTGAAAAAGGATTATCTACATAGAGATGACACGATTTTGTTCTGTAAGCACTTTAAGAGTGTAAGGAATCAGAGATAAAGTCAGATGACAGACTTTCATATTGGTAAGATTCAGAAGAATATGCTAGATATTAGTGCAGGTGCCTTTTCATATTTTTATTTTTATCTCTCCAGTAGCCCACAGATGCTTAAGGGCTTGGGAAACTCCTGCCATGAGGTTCAGCCCAAGCTTTACAGAGGCAGTCTTTCTCTAAGGGTCTCAGTCAATAATTTAGACAGTATTAATTACATGATTGCATAGGTAAATGGTGCCATGAGAGGGCAAAGTCTCGCAAAAAGTGATTGCTTAACCTAATAGTCACTATGACAGCAGTGACACACATTTTAATCTCAGGTCAGAAGTCTGGATGGATGTTTTGGAAAAACCCTGCAGGTGCATATGCATGTGTGAACAAATATGTTCCCAGCTTTCTTCATAACACAATCTTTCTAACTCTCCCATGCTAACAGCTGTCTTTTAACCTTTCCTCCTGCCTTTCAATCATGTGCTATGATGTTTTTCATAGTATAAAGTTTGCTATTTTGATCCAGTGAGGTGTGAAAATGTAGACCCAAAAATTCTAGCACTTTTCCCTATCACCATGCAAAGCAAGACTAATATTTCTTTTCCGTGATTTTGAGAAGTTTATATACAGGCCCTGTATAGCTTTGACTTTCACTCCTGGTGTACTTTGCTGAAAAATAGCACATAGGGGTTTTGTCCATTATCACTATCTTTTCTTTTTTGTGGTGCCCCCCCTCCCCTTTGCTTTCTCTGACATATACTGAAGTTCTTTCATCCACATTTGGTGGGTTATTTGTCTCCGTATCTATTCAGCTCTTCAGGCAAGTCCTTTTTTTTGGCTAGCTCTTTCCTAGTATTTTCTCCTTTCTTCTTTCTTTTTACCCTGTAGGCTGGTTAAAGGCTTTTCTTTTTTTTTTTTTTTTTAAAGCACAAGTAGTCTGGAGAGCAGACAGCCATTCTTAGATAGGTTGTATGCATTCAATTCAATAGTATGTTATTTCATTAAAATGACTGGTACTGATGATGGGGTGTTTGGATGGTACTCTCTCCTTGTCCTTGCTTGATGGAGCTCATGGACTAATTATGTGATTTGGGGTAGAACTAGAGGGGATTGAGAAGAGGAAATAAGTGTCCCCTGAAAATATTAGAGAGGCTGACAATGGTAAAGAGAGCCACAAACAACCCACCCTAAGACAGAAGTATTTTGATTAACAGATTAATGTAATTTTACTACTTTTGTGACTGCCAGAGTGTGTGACCATAACCACAAAATAGGAAAATGGAAATTAGGCTTAAAATGGAAAGCTATGTTGAAGGTTCTTCTTATGTCACTCCCTCTGGCAGAAAAAGCAGGAAGAGTGTGCTCAGATTTCTTAATATATTAAATATGTGGTGGTTGTCCCAAATGTTATTAATACAGCTATGAAAATGCTTTCTGAAGAGCAACTATGCTGTCTTTTTTATTCTTCTGTGAATTGAAAGTACAACTTCTTTCACTTGCATTTTTCCACCCAAAATGTATTTAGTTTGAAGACATTTTCCAGGCTCACCTTTTAAAATAATTTATTTGGAGGAGTCTGAGTATCAGCACTGCTACAGAAGAACTGGACACAGTTACTTATGTTAACCTGCTTGTAAGATTAAATATTTGCTTCATCAGGTCCTGTATTTACTAAATTTCATTTGATAAAATAAATAAAGAACAAGGGAACCTATCACAAAAAATGCAAAACTCATCGCTTGACCAAAAAAACATTTTAACCTGCAACCATACTGTGGAAAGCAGGTGCCATTTAAAGTCTATGGTTTAAAAGATCATTAAAGGGTCCCACGGATCTCAGTGATAAAACATAGTACTGCTATCATCAGTCTTAATTTTCCTTCAATAACTATTCTTTTCCTGCTTGCTTTCCAAGTTTGAGTCTTTCAAACTATATTTTCTAAAAGAAGTGTCCCACATCTGTTCATTGTGGCTACAACTTTGTCTTTGAAAAGCTGATAGCAGACCTTCTATCTCATTTAATCAAGCAGGAGGTAAGGGCTGCTTCAAAATGTAGTTGATTTTTCAAAAGCAGCAAAGAAAATGCAGAAAAAGAGCAAGACAGTGTTAAATGCTTGTACTTCTTTGGCTCACAAATAGCTGTGAGCACTCCCATAGGGTGCCATACATCTGTTCCAGCTATATTTTCTCATATCACAGGATTATCTGTTCTGTCTCAGCATTGTGGCTCTTGGATCTATAATGCAACACTTGACATCAGTTTGGCCCATGGGATATTATCTTTCCCATTATAAATGAATTAATCTTTTGAAAAAGTAGTGTCCTAACTTTAAATGAAGTTGTTCTAGAAAAAACTCACATTTACAAACATGAAACATCCCTTTGTCTTCTTTCACAAAGAATTAAATCTCTCTTATCCTGAAATAATTTTAGACAGTCATCATATCCCACTGAACTGTCTGCTTCAAGAGCTCTATAGAGACCAGGCAAACTTATTTGAATAATGCAAGAACCGGTCTAACCCTTAACATTAACCTCAAAACACCACCAGAAAGAAGTTCAAAGAAATTCAGCCAGCCCTGGCATGTTTCCCTCACCCACAAATATTTTCAGCTACCTCAATACATCCTCATTTTAGAGAGAACTAGGAAGAAATGTAAGCAATCATTCCTTTCTTTCAACTGAACTCAACAGCACAATAATTCCCATATTTTTCATCCCAATCACTGGAAGAGGTGAAGACAAAATGCCTATGGAAATGTCAAAACCTATAGATAAATTTCAAAAATACAAACAGCAAAATTCAAACTTCACTAGGTTCACCACCAGTGTGTGATAGATGAGAAGACATCACCTTTTAAAAAATTTCAGAGCAACAAGAACAAAGCAGAAACAATTCAGCCAGCAGACTGAAAATGAAAGATTTATGACTTTTCCTAGTCCTATTGAAGACTGTTATGTGAAAGACCTTATGCAAATACTTAGTGGAAATTTATGTATAATATTATCCTCTGGCAGAATTTTTTTTGCCTTTCTGTGTGTAGCAGTCAAATAAAGATTATTTTACGTGCCCATCTATGATCAGAAATGGGAAAAAAAAAGCAGTTTTCCTGCATGATTCTTTGTATAACTGGAAATATATTTGCTTTTCTTCAGGTTTTGTAAGCATTAAATCATATTTTAGCATTGAAGACAGTGGGAGTCTTGCCTGCATTCTCTGTCAGGACTGGGCCTAATGAAATTTCTGACTGGAAAAGAAAGAGTCCTGCACAAAAGGCTGCAAAACAGAGAACTTACATTCAGCCATAAAACCACAAGACTGACTTTGCATTTTCTCTGTGAATATGAGAAAAGCATCAGATGAAAAATTAGCAGGTTGCTCAATGGGGAAAACTTAGTGGATTGCTCAGTGGGAGGGTTCCTGATAAATGAAGGCATATGCCATTAAACTAGGGGTCCAAATCCCATCTGATGATCTCAGGCATAATGGCTACTGACACTCACAGGGCATCTGTTATGACAAAAGACAGTATTCTGTTTATTATCCCTAATTTGATTGTGCAAATTTGTTTTTCACACAACACCTCAAGTCTCAACCCAATCAAGTTCGTAAGAGTTCTTTCATCAACTTTAAGCACATTGGATATGTTTCATATCTGTTGAATAAGCAGTAAGGATTCATACAAGCACTGTGGTTAAGCTGTATAACAGAGAATAAGTGTTTAATTTAATTTAATTGCACTAGGTGTTCTCTTGGCTTTGTTTTTTCTCTTCCAGATGATTCTTTCTAGTGAGCAAGACACATGTACTTGTATGCAGCTCTGCTCCTAGGGATGGGTTCAGCTTTTCCTGAATCCTTCATATTCTTCATCAGTTTTGGTGTTCAAGGTGAGTCAGTGCTACTCAGCCACATGGAAGTCTCTCAGAACTCACGTTTCATGAAAAGAGTTGAAGATTTAAACAAAAAATGAATGATTATCCAAAAGTGACTGAGGTTGGTTTTGATACTTGTCTTTTGAGGCTGCTTGTTTGCAAGGTGAATGATGGTTTTTTTGCAAAGCTCTGGAAACAACCTTTCTTCAAGGAAACAACCTTGAAGAAAGGCCTTAATCCTTGGTAGTGTGGCTGGATCTCTGAACTCAGGCACTTTGTTGCATATCATATGCACTCATACATGCAAAAGTGTTATGTGATCTTCGGTCCTCCAGAGGTACATGCCTGACTGTAATGAAAGGGAGCTCAGGGATGGCAGACACAGATGCAGACAGCTGGGACATGGTGGGTTCCAGAGTGATGGTTGAGAACATAAGAACTTCTTATTTGCTTAAATTCTGCCTTTGCTACTACAGTTCATCTGGCAGTGCAACTGTTTCAGAGACTCTGGTTTTGATTTTCCTCTGTACCTCAGTGTTAGTATGCAGCCCTTAAGAGTGCTTTAGAGCACAATGGCATATTTTAAAGATGACAGCATTGTGAACTGTTCCAGAGGAGCTATTTGGCTTTTAGGATGACTGCTCTAGAAAGAATTCTCTGGCTTAACAGCGCCAGGAAAAGGGCAAGAGAAATACAGATGCTGCGATCTGGTTAAGAAAATGACAAGCTCCTGTGCTGTAGTACTTAAGCACAGTCTCTAGCTGACACCATTTATGAGCTGTTACGTATGGCTGCAATCGCACACAGGCTCAGCAAGGCTTTCCATAGGGCTCACATTTGTTTTCACATTCACTTCGTAAATGAGTTTGTAATGTGGTGCAAATGGTAGCAAATGGACATTAAATGAGGCCTGTAGTAGACTGATCCTTTGTAAATATATAGGCTATTATAAAAGCAAATAATGAGAAGGCAAGCTAAACAACAGCAGCCTCTGAGACAGAAACCAGTGAAAAAGGAGTTGTTTTACATATACAGCATTTTGAAATGTGAATTTCCTGTTTAAACTGTATTCACTCCAGCCTCAACTTCTCTCTCCATACTCAAGCTGCAACATATTTTATATTGCCATGGATACTTTGGATGGAAGACAGTGTGCACTAGCAATCAAATTTTCCACAGGAAACTATTCCAAGAACCTGTCCCACACTGCAGTACTCATACAGAGATTTTGCTCAACCGTATACAGTCTTTTTCTAAAGGGTATGACTAGCTGGGACTTCGGCTTCCTTGTCTGCAAGTTTGGAACAGGTCCAAGGCATTACCATTCTCGAGGATAATTACTGCTATCCTGATTTTGCAATCACTTGCCATTGGTAGCTGTTTACGCCCTCCTAAGCGGGGGTCTCATAGACTGCAGGAGGACACTGTCTTTAGGATGCAAAGAAGAAATACAAGTTGACATTTTAAAAAGTCGTTGGGAGACTAAAATACAAGCAAACCACAATGGTGTACAAACAGAAGTGAGTGCACAGGAACTACATGGAAGTGAAGGTATTAGAGGTTTAAAAGAGGAATAGTAAGGAGAAATGTTTATGATGTAAGCATCTCATGTAGGAAAACCTCCTAAGTATGGTTGTGGGTTTGTTTTTTCTTTAATAATAAAACAAATGGCTAGATTAGGCAAATTGCATAATGAACTTTTACTTGTCTCAGAGGTCAGGTTCTGTTATTTCTCAATATCTGTTCCTCTTCTTTGCTTCTCCTGTAGCAACTCAACCTGACATCTTTTGTCCCATCCAGCAGTGGACTTCCCTCAGGGCAACATTCAATTATAGGCTGCAAGATTATTTGAATAATACTTCTCCCCATTAACAAGATCATAGTAATGTCAAGCTTTTTGAATAGGAAGTCAGTGGGGTTCCAGAGGTGGTGGGAACGGGTCTTTTCTTCCCTCAGTAGCCTTTATGCCTAGGTAGTCCGAGCTCAGTTGGGGCTGAACAAGCATCTCTTCAAGCTACAGGGGAGTGCAGCAACTACCTCCTGTCCACCAGCTGGGGCAGAGAACAATCCTTTCCCCAGAGCATCCTTTCCACTCCACTTTTCCCTACTGGTACCCAGTGACTATGTACACAAAAGCTTTGCTCTGTGACGATGTTTTCCTAGTAGAATTGGTAGAGTCACAAGTCAGGAGAGTAGAGGGGAGGTGTAGCCTGGAGCAGCCAGTCTCCTTCCCCACTGTTGGAGCAGATAGGTCACATATAGCAATATCCCAGCTCTCAGGAGGACAACAGGTCACAGTAAATCCAGGGTTGTGCAAGGCTGTGAACAACAGGTCACAAAATTATATTCAAGATATGACGGTACTGCAGTGGTAGCATGCATTTAACGATTGTTTATTATTGCCATCAATTTGAATGCTTCCAACTTAACAAAACATTCCAAATTCATCTTTCTGGATGTGTAAAGTCTGCATTTCTGCCTCACCTCAATTATATCTACTGCCTTTCAGGGCAAAACTTGATCCCATACAAAAAGTACAATGGCAACAATGCATACCTTGGTACAAGTTGTCTTATGTAATTCCTTTTTCGTTACACTAAATTAATCCAGGGTAAGACCCACTTCCTTTTCTGAAGTTACAGAGTCCTTGTGTAAAGCAGAAAACTTTCATGTATTTCCAAAACCATTTTTTTTAATACATCTTCCTTTTGGTATTGATATCCAATTGAGATTCTAATTTTCATTGATCTTCCCTTCCATTTGAGTGCACATTTTTTCGGGTGCGCAGAGAAATGTTGGTTTTACACAATGCAATACAGCTGTTTGAGACATTCCTTTTGCTGTACACAACTCATCTGTCTAAAACAATCTTAACAAGTAAGATTACAAACACCTCGTACTGTATGGTCACTGGTAGAATACCCATTTCTCAATCCACTAATGTCCTGGCAAAAACCTGTAAAACAAAGAGTTGCCATACGCTTTCTTCACTTTACATGGTATGTTTCTCCCCGCTTCCTTTCTAAGAGAAGCATCATCTTCTCCTTGCCTGATCACATTAAATACCCATTTATATAGGAGTGAAAATTCTACTTAAAGCTTTTGTAAAGCTCAGCCTTTAAGCCTTCATGGGTTGTTTCCTCAGTTATCTTAGGTTTTTAAAGGCATATTCACTCCTTTCTTTAAAATTTCTTTCTCTCCAAAACAGGCCTTTATTAAATATTATCCCTCTTAGATTCCGGGCTTCTAAAGAAAGGAAGCTTTACAGACAATAATGCCGCTTGATTCTTGTTCTTGCCAGCACATGTTCCATTTTTTTATGCGACTTCTACCATTGGTTCTGAAATATTTCTGAGAATCACTCCCTAGTTCTTCTACTTTTAATTAGTCACATAAGGAAACTACCTTCAGTGTCTATGAATATCAGCTTGGTTCAATCCAAATGGTTTCCCAGATCAGATCTATCAGGAAATGTTCAGACCATCTGATCACTGCTATAGATTCAGTGGTAAGTTGATATAGCAAAAAGGATATATATTATCCTTCAAGACATTATAAGATATATGTAGTATGTGGTATGAAATAAGAAATGCAGTTTCTAAAATCATGATTCATCACACTCCAAATATTACTCAGATCCAGTGCTTTTAACAAATTTGTAACCTTTCTAAATATTCTGCCTTGGACAGTACTCATCTATCTTGATCGCTCATCAAATGAACATAGGCCTTCATTAAAATTCCTCCAGGAAGGTAACTTCCTCTTTCCTGTATACTAAAAGAAAACTAAAAAGCTAGGCAAAGAAAATAAAAAAGAAGGAGGAAATATTTAAGATAAGAGTTTTTGTTAATTTTCTCTTCAGGTAACTTTTCATCAGAAGCATCTACATCCTTCATCTAGCAACCTGATTTTTAAGACACACAATAAATTGAACCAGTAAAATTGCCACACCTCTCTCCCATTCAAGAAAGAGCAAAGCTCAGTTTTCATGCTTTTTAAATTTTTTTTTCTTGTAATGGCAAAATATCAGGAGACTACTACTCTAGTTTTTGTGAAGTCCTCTTTCAGCCAGATCCTTGAAAATTTATAAAAGTAATTTTCATTGGTTCTATCATTCTACCATTATTATTTTACTCTTTTTTAATTTATTTTCAAGGCACAGTTCTTCTTCTCTCAACTTAAGTCTTACAAATATTGATAAAACTTTGAATATTCAACAATAAGGATTTTAGTTCATTAATAATTTCATTCTCTAGAAGAACCACTGAAAATCTCACTTTCTTCTAGATCTTGTTAATGTATTGTTCATTTTTTTTCCAAAGTATTTTCTAATATATATTAGAGCCCTAAAATTGCTGATGGAAGTCACAATTAGCCTGAATTTACTTCCCTGTCAGTACTTCCTGACTGTTTAATCCATTCCCCTTGTCACCTTCCAAGAAACGCTTATATTCCTTACTGTAGAAAAAGGATAAAAATTCAATTTCCTGAGTCCTCTTCTAGGGAGGGGTTGCTAGCCCATTCTCAAGGGAACAGTGGAGGTTCTTGACTGAGAACATGGGTGAAGCTGTGGGCTGTGACATATTTGTTGAAGACTGGCATCTTGGTTCACTTCTCTGCTATGATTGCACTTTCACCTTCCCAGTGCTTTCCATCCAGCCTTAGAAAATCCCTTTTCCCACATCCATTTCCAGGTGTTCAGTTTAATCTCTATTATTTCCTGGGATGTTTCACCTTCCACTTTTTATTCTCTCTTTCATATTGTTCTGCAGTCTTAATCAAATCCATCTGTGACTTTTTGGGTTTTAATTTGTGGCCTTCTTAAATTTCATCTCAATTTCAACTATAAGTTTGCTATGCAGTACCATGGTGCTGTCTCTTGATGTCTACATGAGATTCAGATTGTATTTCTACACAGTTTTCCAAAACCATTCAGTACTTCAGGGATTTAATCTCTTCCTTTTTCTTTTTTTATTATGTGTCCTTGATATAAAATAAGGTATTTGAAACGAAAACACTATATTTTATATTTGCTGTCCTAATGTAGGCCATAATATTCCTCACTTCTTCCTGTTCCCTTAAAGCAGACAGAAATAAACCCTGAAACATTTCTGGTTTATATCCTCTCTGCAAAAATGCTACAGCCTTCTTCAGAATCTTATCCTTCTGTTTAGAAGAGTGCAATCTTCATACTATTAATTTCTTGGCAGAGGTACAGAGAGCTTTCTGGCCTCGGTCTACAGTGATTGCTGGATTTGTTTCCAGTTGCACAAAGAAGTGAAGATCTCACCTGAATTATTTAATAGGAACTCCCTTCTTTACACCTCCTGTGAACTTCTCCTCCTCACCCTTATATTAGTTTTTCTTTTATTATTTTTCTCTACAATCTCCTTCTGGTTTCACTCTTGATCTAATCTTGATTTATTTTGCAGCTTTGTTCCTTGCTGAAAGATTTTCCGCTCCTCTTACTTTTTTAGACAGTGACCCTTTCCACTAAATCCTTCTATCAGATTTAACCACACAAATCCTCACCTCTGTGGAGGACTTTCAGAGATCTGGTTTTTTGATATCTTCCTGGTGTTAACTCCTCAAAGTCCCTCTGGTAACTGGGCTTAGTTTTGTCATTTTCCCTTTTCTGGTCTTTAAGCCTTCTTTCTCCCTGCAGCAACCACCTCTAGTAATACAGGCATTGCATGCTCTTCTATGCAAAGATCTCCCAGTAATTTTTTTTTTTTTTCATGAGAGGGTGAGAGAGTAGAAGGAGAGATAGTACAGTTTTTCCTTAAAGCTCCAGTTTGAGCAGTCATCTACTCCTGCAAACCCTGGTGGTCCCCTAACAAACCATTTGTAATGTATTCATGAGGTCAACACTACTTTGGTTGAAGACAGTGGCATAGTTTAGCTACCCAGGGAATGTAAAAATTCATAATTCAGGCATTTTGTTGCCGGACTTTGCAAATGGCAGTTGCAGAAGCACTTGCAGAGGCAGTGACAAGCCAAGTTTGAGTTCTGTGTCGAACAATTTGTATCACATTCCTTCCTTGTTCACAGCTATTTCACGCCCCTAAACAGCTATAATTCCTCTGAAGTAAAGGAGCCCTTAAGTGGCAAGTCCTGGTGTGAAGGACGTGCAACAGGGCCAGGTGTAGCTTTTTCTCTCTGCGTATCCCAGGCTAATATGGACTCTGCATAGCTCGAATCTACTCTGGAGAATTAGGCAGCAATCTGTCTGTCTCCTCATGCCCTGCACACAGTGTCAGTAACAGTGTCTTTTTATTAGAAACAAAGATCTGTTCATTGACACAACTTGATGGGCATCTTCCATCTTTCAGTTTTAAAAGAGTGTATCCGAAAAACTCCCAGAAACCACTTTTACTACCCCCACTGTGACAACTGAGACTGTGCTCCTAGTTTTGACAAGGATGACACCTTCAACTGAAAGGAGAATCTCTGATTCATTTGCCCTAGGATAACGTATGGTCCAGTGATTGGACTGCTGGCATGGGATGTGAGATATAAAAGTTGGGATTTGCTGCCACAGCTCATTTACATCAGGACAATACCTATTGAGAGTATACTGCTTAACTGTCTGTGCTATACGATGGTGCTAAAAGCTGCCTGCAGGATGGTGAGTATCGTAGGGACAAGCCATAAAACGCCCTGAAGATTACAGAAAAGCAACAGAATGAGGAAAATCAGAGGTTAGGCTTTCTTGGTGAAACTTTCAGTTTGTACAAGTCATTAAAAATACAGTATGCCAGAAGAGAATCTTTGGGCTTGTACTTCAAAATTTGCAAAAGCTATTGGCTTTTATGGAATGGGAAAAACATTTTGAAATCTCAGAAAATTATACAAAACTGCATTTTTTTTCCCCTGTTCATTTTTTTTCCTTGTATAAGATGGAAAGATGAACCTCTGGGCTGGCATTCAAAATAGCTAGATTCAATTCCTTCTCCTCCTGGGGCTTCCTATGTAAATTCTCATTCTCCTGCATTCTTCCACTTGCAAAAATGGATATATTTCTTTTATCCTACCAAACATCCAATTTGCCTCTTTGCCTGCACACTTCTTTCTGTGTTTCCATTATGGTGTCTTCCTTAAAGGATTCTGAGTTTGGATAAATCCTTTATCCTTTCTTAGAAGTGTGTTGAGACCAAAAGGAATTTTAGATATTAGTAAGAAGAAATCAGTCATGCTCAGGCCACATTTCAAACTTCATATTGAAACAGAAGCGTTGCGTGAGATCGTAAATCCATCCGATCTGCTGAGCTATTCATATTTGGAGGGATTCAGATATTTTTGGTTATCTCAACTATTTTGTATTTTAATAGCAAGAAAACTTGAATTGTTTAAAATTTATCCCCTTCTCAAAGCCATTCTGACTCACTGGTCGCAGATGTATCAGAGAAGACAGATAAACCAAATTTTTGGAACAATAAGTAACCCTGCTACAGCAGGATGTGATTCCAAATCCTGACTCAAGAAAACACTTAGACCTATATTTCAGTCCCCTTTTTGGGGTAACAAATATGATAACAAGCCCTCTCACGTGAGAATGCTCTCTGAGTTGAAGCAGTGTGTAGTAGCCTGATGTGGAAATGTGCTGAAAGGAGAATAAAATTGACTTTAAGCTTGAGTATAATACAGCTTTATCTGATGTCATCATAGCTACTGATTGTGGTATAGCTGCAAGCTAGGTCTGAACTTGATTCCTCCCTTACTGGCAGATCTGGTATGTTATCTGGGACCACTTTAAAGAGCTCTCCTGGCCCAGCTGTGGGTTTCCACCCCTACATTTACCCTGGTTCCTGTAGTCACACAGCTGCAAGTGGAGATCGCTTGGTTTGCTGCTCTGACAAATATTCATCCTTCACAGAAAAGAGAAAGAAAAAAAAAGGACAAAAGAAAAAGCGGGGTGGGGGGAAGAGAAAGAAGGATAAAGATTTGTTTTGCCTCAGATCAGAAAGCTGAAGCATTTTGCCCCATGGCCACACAATCACTAGGTTGAAAGGGAGGAAGAGTGTGGGAAGTTACAGTTGTGGGTAATGGATGGGGACTGCTCATATTCTTAGCAGCCTGCAGTCACACTGTATTAGGTGTAATGTGAAACTGCACCCTTGGTTGCTAAGAGAGATCTCTGCTAGCTTTCTTTGAAATAGCATGTTGGCTAAACTCCTCAACAATACTAATGTACATCACACATGGGTGCTATTACAGGAGATCTCTGCCGTTCCGGCTTTACTAACCTGAGCAATTCGGTTAACCAAATGTTAACTGCTGCTTCCTCTGCTGCTTCTTTTTGCTTTGCCATCATGACTTTTTGTGTCTTTAGTTCATACCACTTTAAGTAATCTTTTCTCTACCTTATGGAAAAATACTGATGCTTCAGCTAACCCTCTTGGGAATACGTCTGAAAGAAATCTACTTAAACTAGCAATGACCACAGTAGAGTCCTAGGAATTTTCACTAAATGTGAGTGGTGAATGGTCCCAAAAATGGTCCATTTGGTAAGGTTTCCCTATCACTATTACAGAACATACATCGAAATTATAGACATACATCGAAAGACACACATTGGAATCAAGTAGTGAGAGTACATGGTTACTACAAATGATACCTTGATGGCTTTTTGGTCTTGGTTTTTTTCAGAATTATTTATGATATGCATGATGTCAGTGCAGACACTTTTCATGGACAAAATACCTCAGTCATTTTGGGTTTATTTGGTTAACCTATTTCAAAGTCAACATTTATGTACTTTCTTTTCAGATACTCATTTGTTCTTGTATGTTCTTCAAATCTAATTGGCAAGTGATTACTCTTTAATAAAGGATAAGACTTTGCAGATGCAAAAGGGAAATTAAAACATGCTGCAGGTCATCCATTTTGTGATATTGAAATCATCACGAGGACAAAATGCAAAGTTATTTTGACTACTTGATCTGATGCTTAAGCCAGTTTTTCTGAAGTGTCCAAGTGAATAAGCATTTCAACTCACTTTGATAAGTAAATTATAGCAGGTAACATCACTGACAACAGTGGTTCAGACTGCAAGGCAGTTTCCATGTTATGACACTACTTTAATGCATTCACAGCTTTCTGAAAATACTCACTTCTTGAAGTAAAACTTCGTATTCTTAAATTTCTGCCTGATGGTGGTCTGTCTCTATAGAGAAGAGTTACGAGGGAGTGTTGAACTGTGTGGAAAAAGGAAGATACAATAAACACATTTGTATTTGTGAGTTATTTTACTCACGTGCTTCTGAAACTCTCGGAACCTACAACCTAATCCAAAGCCCATGGGAATTAATAGAAATACCCACAATAACTGCAGTAAGCTTTAAATCAGGTGCACTGCATTTAACAGTTACCCATGTTTGTCTTAAGAATATTACTCGGTTTTGAATCAGAGACATAGTGGACTAAAAGTCTGCTGTTGTGGAGATAACAGAGAAGATTGTGGTGGACCTATTGTTTGCTAAACCTGGATAGGTTGTTTGCAATAGACTTGTCTAGGCACAGAACATTGTTATTTACATCACCAAATGTCAAATCAGTCTTTTTATATAAGAAAAAGCAAATTCACAAAAATGTCTTTCCCAAACACATACCACTTTAAAGTAATAGTCATGTTGGTACAAAAATTACATGCTCAACTTGGAAGCATGGAACAGCTAAAAATCCTTACTGACAATGAATTAATGTTTCTCTCATTGAAATTACCGGGCATTCATCATCAGTAGGAGTAGGGCAAGACTAATAACTAGTGCTTTTGCAAAAAGCCCTTTCCATATTTTGATTTTTTCATATTTTCTATCAGAAATATAACACTTACTAGCTGAATAGCTATTAAACTTTTAAGTTCTCTGGAAAAGAGAAAGAACCAGACCATCAAGTTCTTCAAGCTGAAGAACTTTTGGGCAAGTCGTTACCCAAACATCCAACACTAGGGAAAAAAAAGAAATCTGTGTGCACTTCTCCCCCCACACAGGTGGCTAGTCTATTATTAAATCCTCAATGAAATTTGCATAGTTACAAACACAGGCAGTCTCAGTAAATGCTAAATGTCTCAGTAAATGCTAAATGAAAGGAACAGCACTTAAGGTGGCCATCCTTAAGACAGATCAGAACACATAAGGGGAGAACATGAGCTTCTAGCAGACAAGATCCAGCACCACAGAATTTTCTTTGCAGACTTAGATTAGTGATTTGACAAGGATTCTCCTCAACATTTTGAAAATTCCAGTATCTAGTATACAGAAGTCATCTAGGTGCTTCTTTAACATCAGGAAAGAGAGACCAGTGCCTCCATAGTATTTATTCCTGCCTGTCACAGGATGAATGCCTAACCTACTGAAGCATGGTACAAGTCTAGATGACAAGACCACAGAGACAGACAATTTTCAGATGAAAGAGGAATTCTCCTTCTTCCCCTCCTAAAGACTCCCTGTTTCTTAGTTTTTCAACAATAAAATTATCCCTGACTACAAGAATAATGGCATGTCCCTACTACGTAGGATTGATTTCATAGAGTCATACATGTAAAGATGGAAATTTAAAAAATAGGTAATTACCTAGAGAAGACAGGCAAACCCCGTAGCAGAATCCTGATAGAGAAATGCCTCTGTCTGTATGTCATCATATGCATCCATTTAGAGCAGGAAGAACTGCTTATGTAGTCAAGCATAAGTATCTGGCTGAGTATTAGGTCATGTCACCAACGATTTTCCCTCTCTGTCTTTTGGGTTAAATGTTTTGCTCACTACTGTTGTTAATCTATTCCCTAAGACATACAGCTACTGTATCATGAACTTTGTATATGCTGATATTACGGGAAACACTCATTTTCACACCCACCAACTGAATTATTTCAGCCTGAATGTTGTATTAACATAGGTCTTTCCATTTAATATCATGTATCTAAAACACACAGTTCAAATTGCAGTTTTTAAATGAATATTCAGTACTTGGCAAATAAACCTTCTGAAACACATGCAGATCAGTCTTTTAATGTAATTCATTTGATTATTTCTATAGGCAGCTTTTCAAGACAACATACTTTGTTCAACATTTTTGTACCTGAAAACTTTTACCTTGAGTCAGCAGATACAGATATTTTGAAAACTTTATGTGTAATTTATGGTGAAGAACAACACCTTGGGACATTAGTGGTATATTAACACACCTCCAGAGCAGTATTATACAGTGTATTATTCAGTGTATTTTCAAATATGTTGATCCTTTTCAACTTTCATACAATGTTTTGTGCCTTGGAAAGTATCCCTTGGTTTCTTCGCCATGTTTTGGAGAAGTCAACGCGTGCACCTGTCTAAAATAGAGCAGGACTGTGACTGAAAGTAATCAAAAAGAAATACTTGAGACATCCAGTAAAATGACCCAGGATATCCTAGTTTCTCCATTTTCATTTCAAGTTTACAAAACCATTTGTATTCAAGAGCCCAAGCAAAATTCTCAAACTTGACATCTTTAAGTTAGTGGCTTAGCTTCAATTAGCAGTTAAATAAAAAGGTGAGATTTTCAGACATTAAATCAATAGGAACTCCAGATACCTGATATCATAGGTCTTTAAATCAGTCCTGTGTGTTTAGATGGCTGAAGATAATGACTAATTTTCAGAAGAGCTAAATGGTCTCAATTAGAAATAAACATAGTTACCATCTTAGGGAAGCACACCCTGTCATTGTAATGTATTAACCTATTCCTTTATATTTGCCATCTTTAAGTTGGATAGCTAGGGTAAAAAGAAACATTATGTCTTCAGCAGAACAGATCTATCCAGCATGTACAGGGCAGTTCTAACCAGAACTAAATTGTGCCCTTTTGCACATTGATAGAAAGCAGGAATACGTTTGCTGAAGTTAATGGAATGACTTTCATACTAATCTAATCTGTTATACATTTTAGTGAATTTTCAATTAAAAGGTAAATACGCGGTTCTAGAAACAGGATTGCTGCAATGTTTTTGAAATGCAAAGGTGTCGTGGTTTGAATTTTGTGTTCCCCCAGGGGCTAAGAAAAGTGGTAGACCCCAAGGGGTGGAAACCCCTGGAAGTTTTGGAGTTCTAGCCAATGGGCGCTCCTGCAAAAATGTCAACATCCCACAAGCTCACCGGAAGAGATGAGTGGTAGTTGGGTTGTTGTAGGAGAGGTGGCCATGTTGTAGAGCCACGAGGAAGGGGCTCTGAGCCCCTTGGGCCCTCTGGGGCCTTCCAGCCCCTGGCTGGGGGGCTGCGGGGACCTGGAACAGCATAAAGCTGGGCTAGGTGCCTGTAGTTATGCCGGGAGATGTTTTCTCCATGGGTACAGAGCAGCAGCCGGCACTGGCCGGAGAAACGGTGGCAGAGAGCCAGAGCAGATAACACCTGAACTGAAGGAGCAGCAGAAGCAACATGCAGCACCAGAGAAAGGACTCCTGGAAGGAGAGCCGGGAGAAAGAGAACCAGCAGCTGAGAGACAGAGTTCTGGGGGTAAGACTGTACCAGACCCCCAAACTCCTTTGAGATCCCTCTGAGAAAAGAGGGAGATGGACTCCTATTTTAGAGGAGCCTTCGAGTATGCAGCACCAGAGAGAGAGAGGAGCTGAGAAGCTCAGAGCGTCCCAGAGCTGGACCGGGACGGCCAGAGGAATGCGGGGGGAGTTGACCTTGGCTCTCCCCCCCTTGCACTGCTGCCACGGTGGCAGCCTGAGGCAGGGCACAGAGGCCCTGCAAGGAGCTGAGTCTCCTGGAGATACCAGACCGTCACGAAGACCCCCCTGTGTCTTCGTGATATGACGTGGTGATACGACCTTGTCTGGGGTTACGAAGCCCACGGAAGACCCCTCGGTTGGAGGCGATGGGGCCGAGAGAGGTTTGAATACCTCCCTCGTGGATGCTGGCAGAAAGCCAGCTATCAGCTGCTGCATGTGGAGAAGACAGACAGAGTGCTGCCTCAGAAGATGCTGCTGCTTAAGGACTGGAAGGGATCTGTCCTTCTTTCCCTCCTGGACTTTTATTTGGAGGGGAGAAGAGATCTGATCCATTGTAAATACTATATGTCATGGTAGAGATAGTTGTGATCGTGTGTATAATGTGATATGGTATTTATTTGTACAGTCATTGTAATATATTTCCCTTTCCCCCACTTTGAGTCTGGTGTGTTTTGTCTGGAAAAACCCATCTCACATTAGGTTGAGATGTGGGAGGGGGGAATGGAGCTAGGGGATTGGATTTTGGGACTATCTCAAACCATGACAAAAGGGAAGAGAAGAGATAGCAGCAGGGAAGGCTTCAGTTGCAACATGAAGTTTGGAGTTTCTGCTGCAACATCTCTATAAATAATTCTCATAATCAAGGGGACAACTTGCCTTTACAGGTATTGAGTTTCTTCATGTTGTTACCAAGATGTTCATACACAAAACAAGGCTAAAGAAATTTTGCTACCTATTAAAAAGAGTATCAGCAGGAAAGGAAGTTCCACCTAATTGATCATTAAATTTAGAAGAACAAAACACTTCATCAAATCTGAGTATCAGAGACAGATTTAACACAACTTTATATAAACCCCACTCTTCTTGCAACATACTGGACTTTCTCCAAGTTTACTGCAAAGCAGAAATGTGACACCTTTTGTCAATAAGTGTAGTGCTACTGTGTTCAGGGCACCAAAAATTTTGCTTCTACCAGAAAAAGGTTCCATGGAAACCAGTGAGCACCGATGAATATTTGACAATCATCTATTTTTACTCCTAGCAAGTCTGAACACCATAAAGATAATTTTGTCTCGTTTTTCTCAGAAATTATTTTTCTTAGCATTTGAAATAAAATATCGTATTTCTAATTTATCAACTGGATTTTCGATGCCAGGAAGTAGACAAACAAAGTTCTTAAACATATTAGAAATAATGATTTGGCATGGAGACCTGGAATTTCTTTCAGTTCTACACAGCACTGGACTACTGTCAGAATTACATAAATAAGTAACTGTAAACCATGCAATTAAAATTTGAAAATACATATTCAGAAACTAGATGATTTCTTATCCTCCAAACATTTCTGAAAGGTTTTTATTTCAATGCACAAGCTACTTCAGTGAAATTGATTGGTCACACCCAGCATTAAAGGTTAATCTCTTCCAGTGTGAGGAATATAGCATGTACCTACTTTTCACTCCCTTGTATAGGACCACATAAAGGTTGTCTCCTTTATTTTTATTGAGCATTATATCTCTGCACAGAGTAGAATACCAGCATGTCAGCTGTGTTGCTATGTCATGGCCAACATAAAAGTCCTCCTGAGTTTTTATACTGGATCTATGTAAAATAATAAACTACTTTGAAACATTAATAGATACAACAGATAGGGGCAGAAAACAAAAAGGGACATCATAAGTTCTTATAGCCACTTTAAAAAAGTGTATCTGATACACAGAGATTTAAATTATTTCAGTAACTGGTAATGGAAATCTAATTAATATAATGAAAGGTTTATCTTTCTCAGACTCTTTATAGTTTCTCAAAATCCTAATCCAGTCACCAGTGAAGACAACAAGAATCTTTCCATTCACTTGAAAGTGCTCTGGATTCCACCCCAACATCAAGCATCCCTGCTCACTTCAAGCTAGAATTTTTCTGGGAATTTTGAGTTTTGTATAATGCTTGGGCTGATTTCCCTTCTTATTTCCAAGCTAAAACATGATCTTCAGTCTCAGATTAGTTTTCACAGTTATCTGTGTTTCACATAGTACACTATGACTACTGGATCTAGGAGAGGTTTATCCTCTTTAATATTGCCTATACTAAGTAATAGTATAATAATAGTATAATCCAAGGATTCCATAGTTACCAAACTAAACCAGTTGTCGTGGTTTAAACCCAGCTGACAACCAAGCCCCACACAGCCACTCATTCACTCCCCCACCAGTAGGACTGGGGAGGGAAGAGGAAGGGTAAAAGCTAGAAAACTCATGGTTTGAGATAAAGACAGTTTAATAGGGAAAGCAAAAGCTGTGTGCACAAGCAAAGCAAAACAAGGAATTAATTCACTGTTTCCTATGGGCAGGCAGGTGTTCAACCATCTTCAAGAGAACAGGGTCCCGTCACGCATAACATCACCTTGGGAACACAAACACCATCACTCCAAATCCTTTCTCCTTCTTCCCCCCACTTTATATACTGAGTATGATTGATGTCCTATGGTCTGGAATATCCCTTTGGACAGTTGGGGTCATCTGTCCTGGCTATGTCTCCTCCCTTGCATCCCCAACTTCCTTGCCAGTGTGGCAGTATGGAAAGCAGAAAAGGCCTTGGTTCTGTGTAAAAACTGCTCAGCAATATCAAAACCATCTCTATATCATCAACACAGCATTCAGCACAAATCCAAAACATTGCCTCTTACAAGCCACCGTGAAGAAAATTAACTCTACCCCAGCCAAAAACAACATACCAGTTCTTTAATAAAAGAACTATAAATAGAGCCATTACAGCTGCATTTATTTTGTGCACATTTCATCCATGTTCATAAAACTGACTCTGTGGCTCTTCTCCCAGATTATTATTTCATGCAACCTGTGTTTCCCCTTGGAGCTCTGCACCAGTTCTGACATGTCTGTACTGTTCCAGGAAGCAATGGCTCAGGAGTCCTTGTAGATGAGGAACTGGAGATTTTTTTTTGTTTTGTTTGTTTGGTGTCTGTTTTGTTGTTATTGGTTGGTTTTTTGTTTAATTAAAACATGTTTAAAACACTGCATCATTTTAACTCAGTTAATTCACAGTGGCAGAGGGTTCATGGGTTTATGTATTTTTCTCTCTGTTGTCTTGGTCTACCACCACCTTTGTGCCTTTTTTTTCTTTTTTTTTACAATATTAAGACATAATTTTTTTCCTAGAGAAATGCACTCCTGTATATATACACACCCTATAGCCCAGCATGTAATGTTTGTGCTTCTACAATGCAGAAGGGTTAACAAGATCTAATCAGTCCAATCAGTGACAAATGCATATCCACACACCTTGTGCTACAGACCACATAGAAGACATAGAAGTTAGTCACACTGAGAGGTTTTTACAATACATTTGTTCATCAGCACTTGCATAGATTTTAAAGTAACCATGACATTCGTCATGCAAGTTTAGAAACCTCTGCAAAGAAATCTAATCTAAGATACTATCTAGCCTAGACTGTCCTTTCTCTTTTTATTAGGTTAGTTGACCAATGCCATGATAAAAAAGAGATCACCCCAACACAAGGTTATATTTTTCCAATGGAATGAAAAAGGTTACAGTAGAGATATTTCACTAGAGATATTTCACTGGTTTGCATCCAGTAGCATGTATTATTAAAGCATCAACTCATATCTGTCATACAAAGTCATATTTCTTTTTAATAAATGAAATAAATTCAAGTAGTGTTATTGTGCCATACCTTTCAGAACATTTGTCAAGAAAGAGGCATCTTTGACTATTCACTTAGCAAAGGAGTTATACTGTTATATTCCTGGCAGTTTTGGGACAGGGGAATAAAACAAACTTCCCTCTTTTAAAGCATACTTGCATCCCCAGTAAAGCCCAAACCCTCTTTGGGCAGCTCCAGGGCTCAAAAAACACAGCTTTGAAAGAGCAATCTGTGCATTGAAATGTAAATATTCGCTACAGTGTACTGTACACAGGAATTCTGAAGGAAAGCAGGATGTTGAGCATATTTATTCATTCATCATTACCCAGAGTTCTCTGTCGGCTGTTTCACAGAAATGCTTTTCAGTTTGTTTGATGTCTGGAAGAAACAGATCTTGGGCATTGCTTTGGAATAGGCAAAGTTCTTTTCTTGCCTCTTGTAGAGCACTAAAACTCATTTGAAGGCTTGATTCAAGAACAGATGAGTCAGTACCTTTTTTAACAGATTTTAGACCTTCATACAAAAGTTGCAGGTTTGGTTTTGTTGGGAGAAGTAACAGAGCTGTAGGCCCATTCCCTCCTCCTTTCCATTAGCACAGCTTCCATGCTACAGCTGTGGTTGTGTAAAGGATTTAAATCAGTTCCATTTGTATGTTCAGACAATGCATTTGAAGATGAAAGATGGGCAAGTAAATCCCAACATTGAACGCTGTTCCTAATCTATACAAGACATTCACTTTCATTTTTAAAGAGTCATTTTAGATGACACTGGCAAACCAAAGAGTAGAATTTTGCTATACCTTATTTCCTACTGGTCCTTTCAGAAAAGAAAAAACAAACAACCAACCAAAATCTATAGAAATTTAATTATATGTTAGCACAGAAGGACTTTTAAAATAGTATTTCATTCTGTTAAAAAGAAATATTCCTTTGGGGCAAATATGATTTTGTTTCAGCATTAGGCATTTTTTTAAAAGAAGAAAGTTTCAAAAAAATTACTAAAATTTCAAGAGAAAAATTATAATGTCATCTTTTAAGGATGCTGAAATAAAACATTGCCTTACATTCAATTAACAGTTTGGCAAATTTGTGAAACGTTGATGTTACTCCTACTGTCTCCTCTGAAGGGAATTCTAGCTATGATAATGCTACTCAGTTCTAGTGGAGAGTCTTTAACGTAATGTAGTTTACGACTTTGTAATTTTTCTGCCAAATGGAAACAAATGTAAATAATATTCTGAATAATATGTGCAATTGTGATGATGAATCATTCTTCTTTCTTTATGAAATGTTTAAGAAACATTAATACCTGTGAAATAAAAAAAAAGATATCTTAATAAATCCTGAAAATTTTAACAGGACACTTGAACTGAGAAAATTATGGTCACATAATCTACTACTATAAAATCATGACAAATCCAAACCAGACTATTTCAATATAACTGAATTAGGTTATATTACTGTTCCTGAACTTGACTTGTTTCTTTCAAAATTATGGCAGGTTATCTTTCTTAGTAAACTCTACATAAATCCTTTCTTTTTCTCAACAGCTTTTCCACTCTCATGTATTCAGAATCCATTTAGTGACTTTAATGACAAAAAAGTTTTCACTGTTACTAATAGTTAAGATTCCACAGTTGATTTTTCCTTCTTGTGAACAATGCACATAATTTTTTTCAGCATTCAAGAGATGGAATAGGTCAGGAGAAGTAAAAAGCAATTCCGTTTGACCTTCACATGTCAATAGGGGCAGCACTAAAAGCCACCTGTACACTTTTAAACAAAAGGCAGTTTCCTTCCTGGTGCTGTTCTTCGAGGTAGAATCTGTACCTTTGTGAGTCAAGAGCAAAGAGGCAATGGGAAAGTAAACAAACCCAGTGGAAAAATAAATTATCTGTGCTGCAGCTATGCATCTTTACACTTCTTAGTTCAGTAGCTAGAATTCAGTTGAGTGAACTGCAAAAGTGAAGAGTAAGTTCCTGCAGAACACACAAGAAAATAAAATGTTGAAGAGTGAGACAGAGTGGGTTTGAAAAAAAATGTATATGGGGAAAATCTCCAAGTATCTTTTAAAGAAAAGAACCTTTTTAAAAAATAATGTTTAAAACCATTTGTAACTAAGATAATGAAGTAATTAATTAGATTAACTTGGAACAAAATTTGTGATGATCAATTTTACTACAAGACTGAACTATTAAGAATTTCAGTCTGGAACGCAGTGAAACCCAGGCAGTGTAACAAGTTTTAAGAGAGTCAGAATTTAAAAAACCTCTTCCTGTTCTAATGGGATGATTATACACTGAGTTTTGACATGGGATAAAAACTCGTACTCTGTCTAAGAACAAATCCTGAAATTAACCTGATATTTGGAGATTTCAGAGGAGCTGATGATAGACTTGGAAAATTTGATGGTGATGGAGGAAGTACATGCATACAGCATGGATACTGAAAGAAAAATCTAAAAAAACCCCAGTTAATAGAGAAAAAGAACTACTAGACTTGTGAACAGAAAAAAAAAATCCCTTACTTCTGTGAAAATAATATACAGTGACTTCTGAAGAGTAGTTTAACCCAGCTGTAACATTTAATGTTCAGAAGAATTAAATCCTCAGCTTTGAATAACATTCACTGTAAATTAAACTGGCAGTTATGCAATGTCTGGAGTACATCGTAACTACCCCATGATTACCACAGCCAGTCAAACACTGTCCCCAAGCAGGCAAAACTTCTAACTGGGATCAAGGTTTTTATCCAGTGTTTAGTCTCCTTTGACCTGATTCATTTCACCACCCTTACTTCGGAAGTACGAGGAAATTTTTGTTTCTGTGAAAGCCAGCGCAGATATTTGAGCCAAAACTAAACCTGATGCAACTCAAATGATGTCACACCAGGGATGGATTTGGCCCAAATTGTCTAGGGAGGTTAATGTTCTTCCTGAACTGGAGATCAGTGTTAATTCATCTCAGCTCTTTAGCTTTGCTGCAGCTATGAATGCAGGCCAGGCTAAGGAGTTAAGTGATCTGGTTGTAGTAAAGAGGGGAGCATGAATTTGCTGCTGCTGCTGCCCTTTTGTACCTTTACAATTGTGACAACCCCTTAATTTCTTTGCAAAGATATATTTCTTTAAAAATGTGACAAAATCTTTCCTACCAGCCACTCTCTTTTGGGTCCCTTCTGCTCCTTTGGTTGGTAGCGTTTCAAGCCAGTCGCAGCTCACAAACTGCACCTCAACCATTAGCAATGGTCGCTGCCATATCTCCTGCACTAACCACCTGTGTAGAAACAGGGCTATCATACACTATTTTAAAGGTTGGATTCTGCTCTCTTATCCCAGTTCATGAGAGGGAAATGGTGTGACACCATTATAACTAAGAGAGGAATTTAGAGCTAGTCCGAAAAATGCCGTATGGCCAGGAGTGCTTGCCTCCTGCATTTCAAATGTTCCTTGTCTGAGCATGCATTCCAGTAAGAGCTCTATGCACATACAGATGAGCAGTAATGACTTCTCATTTAATGACTTTTCCCCCCAAGACAGTTATTAATGGTGAAAACAATTTACTGCAAGTTTGACACGTAAACTGTAAGACAGCTACGGAAAGATCTGGATGTCCTGATGGCAATGCTTACCACACCTTTCAAAAGAGCTCGGGCAGCAGCATTACATGTCTCAATTGTGAGGCAGACAGGAGATGCTGAGTATAGAGAATGCTTATCTCTTCAGTCCTTGTTAAGGAAAATGAGGGCACTGACAGACAAACCTATGGTCCTCCTCTGTCACAGCTTCTTCCTTCCCCGAAACAGAAATCAGGAGGGCAGAACAGGAAAATAAAGATAGCTCTATGTTGTCTTTCTGCTTCCATCTCTGTGGGCTGGCTGATGAGCTGCTTTATTCTGAGACAAAGAATGATCTGCCCTACATCTGCCATCCCTGGAGCACAAAAGGGTGTTTTGGGCACACGTTGTGTACTTCCAAGAGTGGTCCCCCACTAGTGGGGTACTTCTAAGAAGGCTAAAAGAAAGATAATGCTGTGACCTACACACCACCCAAGGAAGTCCTGCTTCATGATCCCTGTCTGATAGCAAGGTCAATCTTCCGTGCAGGCATAAATGAGTCTCATGTTGCTTTTAGCCTGAAAAATAGATGAAAGGAAGCCTCACTTTTAAATTACAGTTGGACAGGGACACCAGATTAACTCACTAATACCAACAGTATTGATAAATTCAAATAATCAGAATCCTATCCAGCATTTAAATCATATTTTAATAGTATAGTTAATAAGTTAAGCTTCCAGTCAGCTGTAAAGTATGCAAGCTTTTGGTTTGCCACTGGAAAAGTTCCCAATTCTTGTTCACAATCAGTGTCAGATAAGCCATCAATAGACCTTTTGCAATACAACATCCTTGTAATCTATTAAGTTCCTGCACAATCTCACCACATAAAATGCTGTGACATAAGCCAGTTGTTTTTCCTTTCAAATGAAACAAAGAACCTTTGGCTCTTCTGCTTCTCTCTTCCCTACTCCACACCAAGTATACATTTTCTTACTTTCCCAACCTTCAAGTAAAATTCATGGGCTGCAATGCTACTAATTCCATCTGGTTTTCCCATGTGTGATTTTCTTGATCTGCAGTATTTCTCACTCCGTGATGCCCCTCCAGATCTTGAAAAAGGGGAGGCTTTTGTTGCTTCAGCCAGCAGTGAAAGAGCTAAAGCCATGAAAAACTTACAGATTTTTTTCCCCATGTTAAATGAGTTTGGTTTGTCTTTAGGAGGTAGAGATCATGAGAAGCCTTCTTCCTCCTTCCTCTGAGAATATTTCTTAGAAAATGTCATGTGAATCCCTAGCATTAGTCAGAAGGATAAACAAAAAGTTGAGAATTACCAGAAAGGGTGTAAAGAATGTAACAGAAAGCAGTTTTATGTGCTGTATGAATCCATGGTGCACTCACAGCCTAAATAGTGAAGGTACTTCTGATCATTCTAACCCATAAATACTATAGTAGGATAAGACAGTAGAGGGCAGAAAGGATGATTGAAACATTGAAAGGTTTTGCTCAGGCAGAGGCTGAGGCCCTTTAGTCCAGAGAAAATACAATCCAGGGAGATTAGCAGATAACTAAAATATCAAGACTGGCAAGCAGAACAACTATTTCATCTTTTCTCAGAAAAAGAAGGAAGCAAGAGGCTCCCAGTGCAAATTACCAAGCCTCAGGATTAAAAAAATCACAGAGGGAAGTGCAGAATGCATTGCAGAATGAAGCAGTGGGAGTCATTGACACAGGATGTTACGAGGTCAAAAGGAAGATTATTAAAAAGTACTAGATCACTTCATAGAAAGGTCTAAAAAATTCTGTTAAATGTGACAGTCTGGATGTTAAGACACAAATCTAAAAATCCCTCATCACCTATTGTTAGAAGATGGAACGGTATGTCACAGGGAGAGCATATTTACCTTCTATCCATTTCCCTAAACAACCAGCTCCTCTAACAGGCTGAAAGCCACCTTTCAGTCTCATCTGATAAGGCTCATCTTTGTGTTTCTTTCTTTTTTCTCCCAATAAGACTGGAAGATGTGGTAGAAGTTTCCCATCTCCTTTGCTGAGCCTTCCAAAGGAAGTAATGCCAGTGGGACACTTTGAAGGAGAGCCCTTGCTCTGAGATGCTAGTAAATGCTCTGGCTCGCTACATGAGAATGATGAATCCCAGAATATATAGGTTGCTGTCTCAGCTTTGCCCTTGGCCTGCTGCATGCCTTGCTTGGTGACTATCCCAAAGCTTAGTATATTCTGTGTAACAGAGATTTGTAAAGGAAAAAACACATCTATGTTACCAAGAAAATACAGCTCTTCCTATCATGGGTGTCAGTACCTTGGGAGAGACAAGCATAGAAGAGTAATCCAGAGATTTAGGGTGATACCGTAGACACAGATGTTTCCATGACTTCGGAGTCACTCGTTTCTGTGCCTTGGTTCTCAATCTAGAAGATAACAACAGTGGGGTGGGGGTTTTGATTGTTTGTCTGTTTTCTTTTACTTTTTAATTCTGCAAAGGTTTTACGTGGCTAAATATGTCAGATATTTTGATAACAAGTGAGACAGAAACCATAAAAATACCTGAACTTACACTACATGCCTGCAAATGGAGCTGAAGCTAAGTCTAGCTCTGACATTTCCAAATGTCTTTTGCTCTCCCTGATTTAACGTATATAGTCTTTTTAAAAATATAAGTGGAATCTAGCATGGTTCACTAAGAGTACTTCTTTAGAAGCTAGAGGGTGGATTTGCCCCACTTCGTGTCAAACCATTCATACCAGATGGTTGCAATGTCAATGTAAGGACAAAGTCAATGCAGATTTTAGAAAATAGCAGTGTTGTGGAAAGAGTGTTCCCTCTGGTTATTTTGCTGGAGAATTATTTGCTTACACCAGAAGAGAAATAGGGCAGAGGGCAGTTGGGTTTACCTGCATTGTTTTCATCACTACAGTCAGGACGAGGGTTGTTTGTCAAATACCGGTTTCTGTTCCCCCATTCCCCAAGGGCACACGTCCCTGACACGCTGTGTTAGTTTTCTGGGGTGATGAGGGCTCTTTCTCGGGGGCCGTGCATTTTCTGGATGCAGTAGGGAGGGAAAGGACATAGTTTCTTTTCCAGTATGGGTTTCATTCTTTTTACCTGCTACTTCAGCCATGTTGTTTAGGAGCAGAGACCCAAAATGACAGACGTGACTGAGGCAGCTGCTGGAGCCAGCACAGCCTCCCTCAAAGCCCCCTGATCTGACACAACAACAGTGCAGCGTGCTGGCAGCCCTGGAGGATTACAGCATCACCGCAGAGTTTCTGTTAACCCTTTGGAGCTCGCAACCTGCCGAACGATGGAAAAACATAGACGGCACCCAGCCCCGGAGGCAAAGCGTCTCTCCAGAGGCATCATCTTAAATAACAACACACTTGTACGGTACCTGTTGCTAGTGTGATGCAGTCAACTCTACGTGCCTTAATATAGTAAAACAATTGGAAACTATCCTCCAAAATTTTGCAAATGGAAAGAAAAAACCCAAAGAGGTCATGCCAAGACATCAAGTGGAGGTTACAGCAGTAACTTCAAGGGTTATTGCTTCAGGAGGAGAGTTAACACAAATTATTTGTGCATTCACACAGGGAAGTAGCGTGGCCACGTTCTGGGCACTAAGTCAGCAAGTACAAAATACTCAAGTGCAGTGTGCTTGGTTGCTGAGAAGACATCTTCACAAACTATAAAACTATATATTGCCATGTTAAAAAAAAATAGTGCCCAAGAGAAGAAGAGAAGTGCTGAACTGAAAACCCCAGAGATTAATAATCTCAATATACATCTTTGGGACTGTGAGCTGGCGCTTCTGCTCCACAACCATGTCGTGATTCTAACGTGCTCTCCCAAGCTAGGTGGATACTAATTGGTATCATTATGATACCTCCTAGTTAATGACAATCACACCTCTGACTGCAATACTCTTGCACTTCAGGGCAAACACATATTGACAGTGCTATGTCCACATTTTTCAGGGGATTATTACACCCTCCCTGTAATGACAGCTTCTTAGAGGAATACTCTACTAACAGCCTGACCAAGGACCAGGAAGATGGCTTTTTGCACATACCAACACTGAGCTGCTTTTGACCTTGACAGTATGGGTTGTTTTTCTTCCAATACAGGTTAATCATTTTATCCCCTTTATGGTGGTGCAATAGAAAAAATCATGAACTTTCATTACAGGCTTTACCTGCAACAGTCTGCAATTCATGATCAGGAAAAAATGCCTGTTTTCTGGGACAGCCCATAAAAGGTTTACAGATAACAAACATGAAAAATCAAGACTATCCTATGGTCAGTCCTAAACCCCATTTGTTTTCAGAAAGTGATGTTGCTGGAACATGGGATTTAACTGATACTTTAATTATTGCTTATTTTGCTCCTCATTCTCTTTCTTCCTCCTTTGACACCTAAATATCTAATATCAGGTCCTTTTAAGTCTGTCATTCATGATCCTACCCCTCCTTTCCCTTCTTTAAGAAATTGCCACCTCTTCTCTTTTTATCAGGATGAGAACACAGATCATTCCCCATGCCAGCTTTTTTTTTCCCCTCTCATCTGAAACTACTTGTAAAGATGACATAGGTGATGTTGGATGGTGTTGGTTGAACACTAGTAATTAGTCATAGGCCATCTGACATCCAAAACTCTTTTATTCTTCTGTTTTTCTTACATTTTTATTTGAAAAAGGAAACCTTTTCCCCAAACTCCCGAATGTACTGATCCATGAAGCATTCCAACAATAAGGAAATGAATATTTAATTACCTTAATTCTACTATCTTATTGAAAGCACAATTTCAAGCAAGTTCATTTTACATGTGGTGATATTAACGCAGGCAGTTTCAGTCCCCAGGACTCATCATAAGTGCTGAAGCCATGAATAGATCTGAGTGTAAGTTGCATTGTTCCAGTACACTGAAATTCTGACTGTGTCTAGTTAGCACTGTTCATAACAAGTGATAACCAAAGCTCATCCTGGCCCTCCCAAGTAAAAAAAAAAAAAAAAAAAAAAAAAAGCTTTGCACCTACAGCAAATAAACTAGATTTCAGTAGACACAGAACACAGCTACAGATTCTATATTTTGTCCAACCAAAATAGGTCAGTTAAGAAGCACTCCAAAGTTGCACAGAAGTTGGTATTTCTGATTATTCAGGCTGAACAATTCCAACAGGCCAGTTGTCAAGCACAATTTGCAAAGGCTCTTGGCACTCTGGTCAGGGGGGAATTCCCCAATTTATGTTATAACACAGACAGCAGCAGTAACATTTTAATCAGGCTGTAGAGCCTGCTGGGAAGCTCTGTTATAAACCATTGTTATGCCCAACAGGACTGCAGTTCAGTATGGCTGGGGAGTCTAAGATGGGCCATGGTTCCTTATTACAGCCACCACAGATGTCAATGAAAAATTAAAGAAAATATGTTTCCCCTCTCCCTTGACACTTACACATTACAGTAAGTGACTGTAGTAAATTACTCCTTCTGCATAGAACTCTAAGCTATTTTATGACCTATCTGCTCTGCAATTAGATCAGGGAATACCTTGTATGTTAACAGGGGAAGTCAAAATTAAGAAGCAGAGATGAAGGTCTTAATCTGGAGGACTCACAAGACATGGGTGAAAGATGGATCCCAAGAGCTCACTTTGGGCACTTAAATGCATGTTAAGCATGAGTTCTCCACCTATACTAAACTTCTAAGATATGTTAGTGAACACATCTTTGCAATCAGGACTTTAAAATCAAAGTAGAGTTTCTGATTGGCTTTTATGTCAAAACCATTCTGTCTTTTAAAGACACCAAGGAATGGAAGGGCAACAATATTAGCTTTTATCTCATGGTCTAGTTGAGGAGGCTTCAGTATAAATCCAAAAGTTCTTCAAGGAAAAGAGAGGAGGAACAAGAAGAAAGAACCATAAATCCATGGATTTGGCAGAAAAAGAAGTAGTGTATTTAAAAATGAACAACAACAAAACCACTGTTCAGACGGAATTAAAAATATATAACCTTGGAGTTTATATCCTATAATAGTTCCTATGTTCATGTTTTAAATACATGAACTAGTATCTTTCTTGAAGCAATTATAGTATCCCTAATTAAATTATGAGTCTTTTACAGTAATATCAATTAGCTCTTTAAAAAATCATTATTAATTTATCAAGGAGACAACTTGATAACATGGTGAAGGCAATAAAATAGATCAGTCTGTAATGCCCACTACTAGAGGAAAGAGACTTCATTCGAAAGTAAACAGACGGTGAATGTCCACTAACCTGATGAGTTGCACTGATTCACTCCTCTTAGGCTAGCATCTGCCTTATTAACATTAAAACTTTCTTCTTTTTGTGGTTTTTTTCCTGTTTTCTATACACACAGCCATGAAAAAAAATCATATTTTCATAGAGTATGACCTGTATTGAAGCTGTGTTATAATGGGTTATTCTTTGCTGTAAAATGCATGTTAGTGTGTGTGGAAAGAAGATAAGGACATAAAATAAGTTTGGAGGGAGAATGAGAACTGAAATTAAAACAAACAAACTGAAACAAAATAACTTCTTAATCGAGAGGTATTTTAGTTACTGACAGTGAAGTTTCCAGATGATCCAGAAAAGAAAGGAATATTGGGAAATACCTCTGCAAAGTATTTCTGGACAGTAAACAGATGATTGGGATGGGTTGTGTGTGCTTGACAGAAGCTACTCCGTGAAGCAATAAAGGAATACTAGGCAACTAGTTGATCTGCTGGTGGGTTTGGATGGCAGAGATCTGTATGCAACCAATGTGGCACTTTATGGGAAGGAAAATGTACAAATTCTCTGAAGAAGAGGAATATAGACAAACATTGCATGACAAGCTTCCCCACTGCCACAGAATTATGCAGCTCCTTGTTTCCCAGGCTGTTACAGTGGAAACTGTATTGATATATATATATGTATTTTTAAATCAAACATTTAGTATTTCTCTCAGTTCTGCTTGTTACATCTCATCAATTACATTACTTCTTTCTGCTTCTTCTTTTGATCATATTTCTTACATTGTTTCCTCTAAGCATTCTTCTAGAGACAATTTCTTCATCGGGGCCCAACAAACATCTGCCTGATTTGCAGAAGTGTCATCTGTATTTACATACATGTTCCCGGGTCAAAACCCAAGCTCCGAATCACTTCAGCATTTGCCGGCAAGGCTTTGGTGATATCGACATACACCAGGGTTGGGCCGTGCACAGAAAGCATAACGTAGAGCTCCATCTGCTGCTGGAGGGGCCTCTCGCTTGGATCGTCACCGCACAGATTCTTCCCAATGCATTTAGGGAAGGCACAAATCTCATGCCACTGAATGGTTTTTGGCAATTCTACACAGTCTGCTGTTCATATAGGCTTCCAGCTGAGCCTATCTGCTTTGCTCTCATGCCCAGGACACTTGGGTACATCAAAAATACCCTCGATGAAATCAGCCTCTGCCAAATGAAATCTTCGGAATCACAGAATTGTTATTTTCTGCAAGGAAACAACTGCACTACTGGAAGATTTCTCATTCATTTTAACCAAAACTTTGGGGTGTTTTGGTGACAAAAGTCATCTGAATCCTCTGAAATGTGATATAAGAAAATGGTTCCCACTCTTCCAAGTGTCTTTGGAAGAAAAAGAATCATGCAGGCAAAAGCAAAACTGGTAACTAGATATTAGAGACTCACAAAATATTACAGTGGGAGCATGAATAATACAAGACAAAGCTAACCAAAAATTTAAAATATAATTTTTCTCTGTTAAAAAATTGTCTTTCTTTACAAGACTGTTCCCATTGTGTTACAGATGTCTGAAGTGAAATAAAAATAAAGCTATAGAAGTTAAAAGCATAGATTTGGGAGCAAGGTTTTTGTAGTCTAACTGGTCAAAGCAATATTATTGAGGGAACTAGATAAAGTTTTTCTAGGAGAACTGGCATTTTGCAAGGCTTATTAAGAACTGTGCTTTATAAATTATAGTAATAATAAAGACATACACCATACCTAAGCAGAATATTGTCTTCCTAGTTTGAAAATAATTGCAGTGTGAAACAATGATTTCAATATAGCTGAAACAATCTGTTGTCCTCCATGACAGTGTTCCAGATAATCAGGTAAACTTAAGATAATGTCAGGTTTGGATGAAAACTAACATTTCCGGCAGGTTTGACCCGATATAGAATGTATAAAGGGCTGCATATTCAGGCCATGTATTGAAAAATATGCATTTAAGCTATCTCATTTTGCAGTTAAGTTCCAAAACATCATTTCCCATACAACAGGATCAGGACACAGTAAGACCTCTTGTGTAGCACACAGACAGTCACTATCATAACGCAGGAATCTGCAGCAGAAGCTTGTGCAATACACCAAGAAAGGTAATAAAAAGAGGAGAAAGACCTACTAAGCTGAAATAAATGGGATAAGTACATAAATCAAATGCTCATTGATTATCTAGTTTGACCAAATCCAGGAAAGATGGAAACAGTTTTGCAAATGGCAAACCTCCAAAACAGTGATGCCTTACATAAGGTTCAGAGAATGTTTCCTTTGAAGATAAAAGTCACCAAAGTGTGAAATCTGTGATCAATATAGGAAGCAGAAGGAAAAAGCAAACCAGACACAAGCAAAAATTACTCATGGCATTTTCACTCATTCACATGCAATGGACAGCTCCAGGGGAAAAGACCAATAACTGTATGTACTTTAAATAAACTGCATGTAAAATATACAGTGTTCATCCTTGACAGAATACATGTGTCCCTTGTCAGTCAGGGACTACATTTGCATTTTCTCTTTATTCTCTGAAGTCTTGATAGAATGAGATTTTATAAAATTAAATAAATTTACTCTTCTTTGCTAAGGAGTGTCACTGATCTTTTTAAAGAACATTCAGGAGCTTCACGTAGCATTTAGCATGTGCATTTAGCATTAGCATGTGCATTAGCATGTTCATTTAGCAAGAAACATGTATTCAATTTTGAATTAGATGGAATAAAACTTCATACTACTCCTGCTGAAATTTCTTGGGTGAAATATTGGTTATGTGATTTCAAGAAGGCCTGGCTCTCACTCATACAAATAATCCAGGTAGGGTAAGCTTGGTGGATTATCTGAAGCTGCTTAAAACTAATTTTCCCACTGCTCTATCTTCCAGAAATGAAGTATTACCAATCTTGACTAGGGACAGACCTGAGGAACAAAGCCTGGCTCCAAAGATCAATTCTCCTCAAAACATGGCAAACATTTGTGTTTGTTTCTCTGATTTGTTTTCCAATAAATGAGATACAAAATTAAATGTCTGAATATGATATCTTCTAGCTAATGCCTGTTGTGTTGGCATTTAGAAATGTGAGTGCTTCAGCACCTCAACTGAACACATATTTAATATTCTGTCCATTTTTAAGCAGGTGAACAGTCTCATTGGTTTCAGTAGGACTACAGTCAAAATAGTATCTCTTGTGTCTTTTAACAAGACAAAGAGCAGAAGACTGGCTGATCTCCCAGGGCAAACTCAAAACATAGACAGCAGTCCTTTCCAATATGCAGGAAGTTGAGTAGGCATGGCAGGAGGCTGTTTTGGCAAATGTCACTCCCATTTGATGAAGAAAGATCTGGGAAGTTACGGTTCTTGAGAAGAAAACGCAGCAAATCTTCCTGAACATCATTGTTGGACAAATGAAGGAGACAAAGGTGATGAGATGACTGGTTCAGTAAATAAGGGTATGAAAGTGGATGTCATTCACCTTGACTAAAAGGCTTTTGACACAGTCTTGCAAAGTATCTTTTCAACCTATCTGGGAAAGTATGGTTTGTGCACGTGTAAAACTAGATGGACGACCAGCCTCAAAGGACTGAAAATTTGAAGGGTAGTTGATTACTAGTGATGTTTCTAAGTGTTGATCTTGGCATCAGTATTTCTTAACATCTGCCTTAACAAACAGGACACAACCAATCACTGTCTGTTACCAACACACTACTGGCAATAGGAACGGTCTTGGCTATAGGGATGGACACCATCCTAGTATAATGCTATTGACAGTGCCACCAGAGAGCACACACAATAATTGCATAAAGAAACACAACAGCACACATCCAATATGTAAAAAATGAACTTACTCAATATTGACTTCAATTTATTTGCTGTTCATCTGCCTAGACACTTCAGAGCAGGAAACAAATGTACTTTTCAGGTTTTTTTGAGAACCATGTCAGTTGTGACTAGGACCTCAGGGAACTATCAGGTGGAGCACATTAAAGTACTTACAACCACAGATTAGGAAACCTTTCTCATTTCCATAAAATGGCCTCCTTGTATATAAAATTGGGAATCCAGGATGGGATTTTTTATGGCTAGGCAGACTCATCAAAAATGTTTCCGATTTCTCATATTTTTAATATGTTATTAAATTTCCATTGTTTTAATACACTGTTTTGATATGTTTCTATTGCGGAAGTAAATCCTGAATAAGGTAGATGAAAATTATCACTTTCCCTTTGTCTTCCTTCCTCTATTCCAGACTTTTGGGTAACTATAGGTGTCCTGAAACTTTTCTAAATATGATTTGGCACTGTGCTGTGCAAGTCAGGGCATCATATTGAGTTCTTTCAAAATTTTTATTCCCAAGTTACCAAACATATTTGTCTAAGAATATATACTGTATATATGAAAATATATATGAAAACACAATGGATTTATTGCCATTTATCCAATTCTTTAAACAGTATTCTGAGAGGTCCTATCAAATATTAATGTAAGTGTTGGGAAATCTCTTTAGCAAAGTTCTTTTTTTAAAAATTAGAAAACAATTTGTCTGGGAATACTCTTTATTATTCATATGGAAGTATAAAACATTTATAAAAAACAGCCAAACAAACAATACCAAAAGACACTTCAGGCCTCCTGCTGTGTCTGCCATGACTGAATGGAAGTTGTATGAGACAGTCCTGCATGACAGATGGTGTTGGGCATCCGTCTTGACACATACCTCTTCAGTTTCTGACTACTGTAAGAAACCTAACTATACAAGGGTTTGTACCCTAATAATTAGTGTATGTCTGTGTGATGGTACAGGAGCACTGCAAGTTTTGGCTGTTCTCCTTGTTTCTGCCCTAAGCCTTCATGAAAGAACACATTGTGGGCATCAGATTAGCAGCTCTCCTATGCTATATGTATCCAGAAAGCCTTGAGGTGTGTGCAACTCCTCCCAAAGGCCTCCTTCAAGCCAAATACAGTCATCTACAATAACACAACAAATATCTTTTGATGATTTGAAGCTGGTGGAAGACTACAGCAGAGGCACTGTGGATGAGAAGTCTGGCATTCATATCTAGTTTTAGGTCTGCTTGCTGACTTTGTATCTCAGGTATGCACTAATGCCCTTATTGATGAGAAAAACCTTGGCCGCAAAACATAAAGCATCTGCTGCTGGATTCTACTGGAATGGAGCTCCCTTAAAATATAAAAAACCACTCCTCCTAATTTTTCTATCCTTTTTTAACTTGAATTCGTTCCTTAAGGATGAAATTGAGTCTGATCATCCTAAATGCAAATAAGACTCCTGCAACTTACCACTAACAGCAAAACAAAAGCAATAGTAAACTGCCCAGAAAAAGCAATTGTACCAATCTTGTGGTGCATTGACTAATACATATACTGTAAAATACAGATTACCAAGCTTGTGCAATGAATTTTCAGATCCTTTCCAACAACTGTCAAAAGCAGTTGCTAATACCACAAACTTCCATTGACTTTAGCAAAAGTGTAACCAGGAGAAAATGAAGCACATCTAAGTAAGTGTATGTTGTCTATCAGGAGCATGACTACATCAAGACTGGAAACAGTGCACTGAACTTCTAATCAAAGTATAACTTGTTACTGTTTTGTCCTTTTCTAGTATATGTTAAGTATAAACACAAATGGTTAAACAACAATATATACAACAACGTACACTAAATAGTTTTTCAAGAGTTCCCCTTAAAATATAACTCTACATTTTTATGCATGTAAACAATATCTTATTACCAAACTTACTATTTTAAGTGGGGTTCCTTCAGAAAGAACACCTAGACTTCAGTTGACAGAGTAAAATTTCCTGTAGAACTGAGGAGTATTGAATTTTGGATCCTGTACAAGGCTATGGATTTTTCTTTTAAAAATACTCAAAGGACTGACTGAAGTCACCGCCTTATTAATGAACATTAGGTTTTGTAATTACAGGTCAGAGATTCATTTTATCCTGTGAAGTCTGTTTTCAGAACAATGTCCTCTCAAATTAGTCCTGCAGTTTACCAACATTAGTACACTTGACCTTTAGCAGCTGAAGCTTGTGGCTTTTCTTAAAGGCCTTTCCTGTCAGCTAATGACTGGGGAGACAACATGCATTTGAATTTTACCATACTTTAAATATATTCTTTAAACTTAAGGCACAAATACCTTATAATTTGAAATATTGTCTTTCTCGCTTGCTCAAAAAGGATGCAAGGGCACAAATTGTGTTATGATTTGTTCATAAAACTATTCATATAAAATACAGTTATTACTCGTTTCAATAGCTGAGCTGGGTACAAGCCAAATTCTATTTAGTTGCATTTATGTAATCCTTTCAGAGTCAAGGGGAAGTTAAAGAATTGGGAAAGCCAACGAACTGGGCCTTAAATTTTTCAAAAATATTAACACTCCTGGAAAGATAAACAATAAAGTAATCTGATTGAATCCATGGGATCATTTATAATAAAGTCTGCTGGCTCTCAAGATCTTGGCTCTGATACACTTCTACCAGCACCAGTGATGAGTAATTCAACCGAAGGCAGTGTAAAATGGGCAAGAGAGACCACAATCATGCCTCTTGAGTTCAGTATCAACCTCTTCAATCTTTTATTTAAAACAAAAGTTTTTCCCCTTGATTCATATTACAGTTTTCTTCCTAGATATCCTGGCAGAAAACCAGTCTCTCTTACTCTTTCTTTCTCTTTTACTCTTTTTCCTTAGAGGTATATGGAAATTACATAGCACTTAGAAAAGCTGCCAAGGACAGTTCAGCTCTTAGTGTCTCAACAAGCATCACATTTCACACGTTTCTTAACCAGCCTTGATGTAATGCAGGAAAAATCAGATGATCTTTGGCATGTGCAAGTGAAGGACAGACCAATCTATCAGGTCAAAGCTACAGCAGAGGGAAGCTAGTGTGAACGCAAGGAGTTTACTTTCCTGGAAATATTTCAGCCTTGAATTTCACCAAAAGCACTCAGAAAGAATTTCAAATCTCAGAAAACCAGACAGGAAGCTGAATACTTACCTCTTTTGCACCTTCTGAATCTCTCTGTGGGCAGTGGTCTCTTCCAACCTTAACCATTCTGTGTGATTTACTGCCAAACTGGTACTGACTGGATTACTACACATCAGATTGGCTCCTCATTTCTGCCTCTTACCTTCTCATGTACAGGTACTGAATAAACAAGGGGCTCCAGGAATCAGGAGGCCTGCAAAGAGGACAAGTCTATTAAAGGCCAGGCTGCTGGGAATCCAGATCGGGACAACAGAGAACCATGGTCAGCAACAAAAAGGAAAGAGGGAAATGCCTGTGACCTCCATTACAACAAAGAGCAACTTCAACCTCCATAATGCTGCATTAGTGACAGCTAAAGGTAAGCATTTGCACCTGGAGGAATCCTAGTTAAAATAAAATACAAACCAGCTGAGCCCAGTCTTTTTTCTCATCACGCTCAGAAAACTGGACTGGATCCCTTACCCCATCACTTCCTCTGTGCCTGTCAGGCAGAGCTCCATCATCAGGCTGTACCTGCTGTAAAAGTGGATGAATCCTACATTTAAGATCAGCATCAGTTTGTATTGCTGTATTTAGGAGACCTCCTTGTCATTCCAGGAAGTGGCAATTACTACTTGCATGAAGACAACCTAAACAATTTTTCAGAAAATTTGGAAGGAGGGTAAAAAAATTAAGAAAGGACATTTTTAACTTTGATCTGTAAAAACCTGAGCCAAAGACCACCAAAGACAGCAAGCAAAACCTGATGCAGAACCTCTGCTGGTGCAGCTAAACAGTTAACATCTGTACTCTAGGCAGAGCTGCAGCCTGCAGACAAGAGTGGCTCAAAGGACTAATTTGGAGTTATCTGTGCTATCAGCAAGCTACAGATACAGATAGATTTTCAAACAGGGTTTTTCCTCTACAGTGGTCGTTAGTTGACAACAGCAGTTTTTTCCAGGAAACTGTATGAAAATTCAGGATAAAATAGGAGTGTCCTTACATTGATCTATTTGCAACATATGTCCCACAGCTTTTTTAGCATCTCCTCCCACTATAGATCTTACTTATTCATGTATCCAGTCTCATTATACTGCATCTCAGACTCCTATAAAGGCTTGTGCACCTTCTTAAATTTCATCATTCTAAACCCAGATTTTAGGAAAAAATAAGGTTTTGGTCTGCTTGCAAGGGTCTTCCTACACGAACTGAGATTTTTAAAGTACTAAAAGTTCTGCAAATTTTATTCAAGTAAAATGTTGAGCCACCCACAATGAGTTCAGAGGTAGCCAGTTTCTGTTGTGACTTACTCCTTTGCACAATGGTTGAGATGGATTGAGACAGAAAGGGCAAGTTCTTACTGCACCAGTTGGAGCAGCAGAGAGGCTTTGGAGCATGTACAAAGGGAGGGAAGGAAGGCAATTAAGAAGGAGTACAGTTTTTCAAGATGGGAGAAGGATAATAAACTCTCATCTCCTTTAGCAGAGAAACAGAGGACCAGATGGAACATTGTAAGTTAATGTATTCGAGTGCCCTGCTAAGGCATTCCTGCTAACATCAAGGTTATTCTATTGATGACCAACATATGCATTTGTTCCTGGGGCAAGACTGGGAAGGTACATATGCCTTTCCCTTATTTAAAGCAACAAAGTGATTGCTTGTTGATAAAAAAGGCAGATAAAACAAGATGTCTGTTTCATTCTTTTCTAAGCAACCCTTTTATCTAATTAAATCCAGTTCATGTGCTTTTCTTCCTCCCTCCCCCAAAATCTTAAGACAAAACCAATGTAGTCAAGACCTTCTTTTCATCTTCCCTTTATTAAAAATGTTGATTTAAAAAAAATTGGGATTTCCTTAAAATATCACTGAAAGTTAAAAATAGGAAGATACCAAAAAGCCTTTTATAGTGCAATCATAGCAGTACCACATCATTGTTGGGCACCACAATTAAAGTGATCCATTACGACAGTGATGTGATACATCCCTTCATTTGGTCTTTTGAGACATAGAAAAAAAACTAGTACAATTTTTGTTCTGTCAATCATTTTTTCAAAAGCGGTACTCATACACTTTGAGATGGTAAAGTATTCTTTTCCTTAGATGTTGTGATATGAGTATTTTTTAAACACATTTTGAGGTGGTGAAGTAACATTATTGTATAGCCACTAAATCTGCTAAGACAAGAAAAGGAAGACTAAGAGAGACTCTAGGATATATAATACTTCTAGCTGGGTCCAAGAACCACAGTTTGTTTGGAAGACTGTGGCCAGGATAGTTATGTTGCCTTCCGTGAATTACATAAGAGTTGCAGGTGTGAAATTACTTTTGATATTTAGATAATTAAATTAATTTAGGAGACAAATTCACGTTGACATTTGTGAATGTGGCTGCTGCTACCGTTCAGACTGATAACTAAATGTGAAAGCCCATTAAAGCTGAAGCATCTCAAGAGGCATTCCTGAATTATATGAATACTGTGTTTTCTTTACAGTGAAGGGCCATCACAAGAGAACTGTTTTCTTCAAAAACCAATCCTGTTACATGATGCATAAATGATTATAGGAGTCCACCGTACACTAACATCTAAGTAAGTTAATCTCAATTTATAATCAGCCTAATTAAGATATTCATGAATACTTTGTTCCTTTATTCTATGTGAATTAAGATCAAGGAAAATTTCAAAGTTAAAGGAATTTTCAGATGCATTTATTAGGTAGATAAAAGGCAAAAAATTTACAATTGCACCAAATCTTGAATACGCAATGAATTACGCTTGTGAATATGAACCTAAGTTCAAGCACTTACAGGTATTTGAAGTACTGTGTTAAAAATCAGCAAGAACCCTGGTGGCCAGCTGGTAAGACACATGCTCATGAAGCTCCTCTCCAAGTTGATTTGGCCATGGAGAGACCAAAATTGTGATGTTAATTGTAGTGGTAGGAATGACTGGAATACAGGACAGTATAAAGGCCATTTGTAGAAGGTGTACTACTGAAAACACACAAAAATTGACTGAAGAATAAACTAAAACTAGTAGAATTTGCAGTTTTTCTAACACCTAGACTCTGACATCCTGACCTGGACAGAAGATTGCTGTGCAAGACCTTGTCCTCCTGCTAAATTCAAAGTTGACAACATCCATTGCTCCTTCCTCATCCATAGATCTAGTCATTTCATTATGACAAGAATCGGGTTGATCAAGCATATCACCTTTGGCAAATCCACACTGTCTGTTCTCAGTGACCTTCTTCTCCTTCATGTGCTGAGAACTGGCTTCCAAGAGGACTTGTGCCGTAGTTTCCAAAGGACATAAGCAAGCTTGAGCCGTCTGGTCCCATGTATTTGTACAGGTTGAGATTTCTCAAGTGAATCTTGGCTTGATCCTCCAACACTACCTCTCCTATTTGAACCTGTCTCTGGGCAAAAACGCTTGGGAAATGCTGGTAAAGGCAAAGGCATTTTTTAATCTGCTGGCACCCTGCACATTCAGCCATGGGGCTACATTTTCATCATTTGTTCTTTTTGCAGCTTATGTAGCAGTAAGCGTGCCCTTGATGTCTATTGTCTGTTTCAGCTCTAGTTGAATTTTCGCTATCCTACTATGACCCACGCTATCGTGGGCAACTTCTAACTTCTCCCTGCTTCTAGCCTGCTTCTCTCTCTTGCATATGTTCTTTTTGCATTGGAGCTCAGGCACATGTTCCCTATTTTGTCAAGCCAGTCTTGTGATATGCATACTCATTTTCCCGAGTCCTGATATGGCCAACACTTTACTCCTCACGAACAATATCCTGAACTCCTTTGCTCTTCGGTGGTGCCTTCTACAGGATCCCACTTACCAGCTCCTCCTGAACAAGCCAAAAATCTGCTCTAATGAAGTCTGTGTTCTGCCCCTTGTTCTTTGCCTACCTCACCCCCTCAGGATCTTGAACATCGCTGCTCCATGGTAATGGGGGACAAGGCTACCATTGATCCCATTAAGAAACTATATGATCTCAGTTAATAGCATTCAAAGGGCTAAGGTACTCAATCCTACAACAGAGGTAGTAAAGATTACTCCTGTAAGGCTGAAGTCCCAGGACTCAGCATACTTGCAAAAGAAGGTTTACTGTGCAGCAGAAAATGTGTTAATTTTCTTTTTCTTCTTAAAAAATATAAGAAATAGCAAAGGCTGTACAGCGTGTTTGTATGGATTTCATTATTTAGGGGAATTTATTTCACCTTTTGCAAGATACAGTTATCAATTCTGCCATGCCACATAAATACATTTATTCTTTATAGAGTAGGGTACTGGAGGATTTTGAAGTCATGCTCTTATCCACTTTCCTTTAAATGCCCAGCCATGACAACTGTACCAGTCTCCTATGAATTCACTGGCAGCTGTTTATTTCTTTATCCCTCACTGTCTTTCTCCACCCCGTTGCCTCTTAAATTGTAAGCTCTTTGTGTCAGAAAAGCCTTTTGTTCATTGTTTAGTGGTGGGTTTTTCTGGACGTCACCCAGCACAATGAGGAATGAGGTTCCTAAGCTTTACCGTAATACTAAGCAACACGTTCATAATTTTTTCCCCATTTTTATATCTATATATGTGACATTTTAGACCCTTTTTACCCAGCTCAGCCAGATTCCAGAAGCTGTTATCTTCCCAAAGATAGCAGTTTCACCTACAGTGAGGAGATTGTTCCAAATACTCTTCTTCAAATAACATGTAACGTAAATGCTGACTGATATGTCATCTACAGATACAATCAACTTTCTGAGGAGAGACAGAGGCACAAAACGATGACCATGCTATGGGCTGCTTTTGCCAGAGAAAGAAAACTGATCTTTGTTACAGTGAGTGGTTTTGTTCAAAAATAACAGAAAGTCTAAAATAATACGATGTTGTTCTTCATGATAGAGGAAGACAGTTCTTATTAACTGCCACTGAAGTATTGACATATTTGTGCTTAAGTTTTTACAGCATGCAGTTAGGCCCAAAGAAAAGTTACTTTTCATTTTTGAAAGCTTTGGAACACCAGAACAACAGTGTTTCATCATGCCTTCAGTGGCACACAATCATGAAGAATAAGCTTCACCTTTAAAAAAATTACATACTCACCACAAACATAGGTGCACAATTTCATGGATGATGAAGAAAGTAAAAACAGTTTGTCTCTGAAGGCTTTGTTTCCTCTTTTCACAGGTTTTCATGAACTATTTCTTCTACAATTATTTAGTTAGTTGACTTCCTTCCAAAGCTTATCAAGTGCTACCTAAAATGCCACTGAAGTTAGAGGCATTTTAGAAGAGAAATAAACATATAACTCTTGCCTCTGGAAATGACACTACTCAGGCCAACAGAGAGGTGGTCCAACAGTACTGACAGTTACTCTCATGCCAAATGCTTCAGTGTTTAAGAATATGGTCTACAGCTACATAGTATGTTCAAGCACAATCAAAATCATGCAGGATTTCAGGAACACTGATGAATGACTCTATATTCTCATTTGTGCCTATATGTCAGACCTCTTTTGTTGGGCTGGTACTTTGAGTGGAACATCTTTTTGTTTCAGCGGTGACTATCTATTCTGAGCAAGATTTAAATAAATTAGTCTCTACTTTCACCTATGTGAATAAATTTGCCAACCCTTCTAAGCGTCTGTAAGTAAAAATTAAAAAAAATAATTTCATCTTTCGTGAAGCCTGACTTGCATAATATTTTTTACTTTGTGTGTATTTTTCTTGAGAGAACATCTTATGCTCTGAAACATGGATCTATGCCACATGAATCTGTCAAAATTTCAACTATTTAGTCCTGTAAAATGTATTAAATATGTCTGTAATAAACTTCAGAAGCAAATTCACCATGTTCACCTTACACTATGGTATTTTTTCAGAAATAGAAGAACTAAGAAACAAATATTATGTCTGAAGTGCAACTTTAAAACTCTTGTGGCTTACACATGCAAAACATTTAAGGTGTACGTCTCAGAATTTTTTTCTTTTATCATTTAATGTTTTTTTCCCAAGTCTGCTAGTTTTTCTGAGATGCTCATAATAACCACTTTACTTTAAGACACGGCTTCTTTTTATTGCATGTGAAAAAGAAATAGCTAGATAATTTGAGTTCATTTTTAGGGAATTCTGCAAATGGCAAAGGATTCTCGTGTATAATCTTACAAGGCTGGCTTTTCTTGTTTGTTTTAAAATGAGAAAGGGTCCCTCACATCTCTAGTACTTTGCAGTAGCTATTTCAGCTGATGACTCACAAGGGGAAAGAGACTAATGAAGCAACAGTTTTCTACCTCACCTCATCAGTACTGGCTGTACCAGGACATCATGTGAGACAGAAGACTATGCTGCCTTTTTACAGCCAAGATCAAGTCCCTTAGACTGATAAAAATACAATTAATCACCAGGGGTGACAAGTCAATTTATACGGGTGATCAGAGGCTTATGGTGGCTTTTCCATATGAACAGCTTCTCGGAGATGGTCACCAAAATCAATAGAATGTGGTAAAGTTAGTGTTTTTTCTGCACCTACTGTTATTTCCATAACACTAACAAGTAATTGATGCTGTTTACAATAATACTGAATGCAGGTTTGAAGGGTAAGTGCCAAAGGTATGAAAATAGCAATGAAAACCTAGTGCATACCATTCTAAATGTGAACATGTAACAGCTTCAGAAGATCCAGGTGTCCACCTAGTGTTACTCCAAAGCATTAATTTATGGGCTATTCTCCTAAGAGCTCCCAGAGCTCCAATCGCATTGTAAATCCACATTTTGCCTGAACATCTGAACTAGACTTAAATAAAACAGATTCAATAAAGTGCTGCATCCCTGTTCTTGGTGAAAAGGTGTTAAAATATTATTGTGTCAGAAGAGCAAGACAGTTGCAATTCCAGTTAAGAATAAATTTTTAGGAAGTGACAAATTTCATGTGAAACAACAACACGGAGACAAAATATTTCTTTTCTCAGACAAGAAACAAAAAAATTCAAGGTGCAAAGGAATCATGAAGAATTAATTACTTCACTGTTATAGTCTCCCTGAAGTGGACACTTCAATGAAGCAGCTGTACTTATGATGACATGTACCAAGAAAAATGTAATACTATATTTCAGAATTATTCATTTTCACAGATCACATGTTTACTGAAGCATTCCTTGCTTACCCATGAGATTGTAACACTGGAAACCTAATATTTTTTTGATGTTTCTTCTCGGGATAATGCCCATCATGACCGTATAAGTAGAGGCATTTAATAAAAAGAACTGGATGCTACAAGTGTAATTACTGAGAGGGCCAGACAAGCTGAACTATCCATGATATCTGTTTGTCTACAATGTACATGCAATATCTTTGTCAGCTAGTGATTTGGTTGCCTACCTGCATTGAAATAAAAGATTTCTGTTCAGACTGTATTTCAAAGCCCTTTTGAAAGTACTTTCTTAGTCCAAGTTCTAAATAATGCTTCTCAGACTTTAGGGGTATTAAAAGGGTTTATTTTTATGAGAGGAGTAAGTATTTCACAGAGTTGCTGACACCAGAGTACTTGTATATAGACATTTGGATAAACACAATACAATTGAATAATTATTCCGAACTCTTGCAGATGACAGAGGCTTGGGATTCAAAGAGACCAAGAGAACGTTGGAATCTTGTTACAAAATACTCAAGAAAAACTGGATGGATCCAGCAAGCAGTGATTAGGCAGCTAATCACTATTAGCCTGTGAAATTAGTCCTGCCATATTTTCCTCAGAGCAAAGAGACAGCTTCCAATACTGCCTAGGAAGAAAAGAGAAATGTTGTACTAAAACACCTACTAGAACTTTACATGGGCTTGAATCTCACCTGAGAGAAAAGGGTGCAGGGCTTTCAGGAAGTAATGCCATAGTCAAACAGGACAGGTTTGTTTGGATATGTTAAGTGTTGCTCTAGTGTTCTATTTATTGCTCCAAGAACCTCCTCCCAGTGTAGGTTCAACTTCTATAGATAGGGATTAAAAGCCCAGAATGAAGCAACCTCGGGAAAAGGAGCAGCAAAGAATGCAAGTTGTGCTAAAACCAGCCCCAGGCCAGGTTGGTATTATTGCTGGCATAAGTTTGAGCCAAAGAATAAACATTGCTAATACTAATTTGCAGTTTGTGGAAAGGGCCTGGTCACCGGCAAAGCAAAACAGTGCAAAAACCTAGAATTGATGTGGTAATCCATACATGCTGGGACACAGCAACAAAATGTGCTGACAGGTACAACAGAGGCTTACGAAAATGTTTGTTTTAAGAACACATATGCAGATCGCAATATGATAGACTAATACTTTCTTGCAGAACTTCATCAATAAACTGCATTTCATTAAATGCTTGACTAAAAAGGACAGTTTAGAAGATATTAAAAGCATAAGCATCACAGAGGTATCTGTAAGTATTTTATAGTACTTATAAAGTACTTAAAGCAGCTACTCTCTTTATGCTAGCCAAAGATCACTGTGAGGAAGCCTATCTCCTCAAATTATCTGTGGAGGAGAGATATATTCCTGTTATTTTGTTCTCAGTAGGTATAAACAAATCAGTCACTTCTGAAGACACAAATATCCCTGTACTCCAACCAGGAGAGTGCAGCAATGAAATCTTGTATAAAATACCAGAAAAAGAGGAAGCAAGGGAAAAAAGAAACCAAAGTTTAATAAGAGAGTATGCTCCCTTGTAATCAATACCTGCGAAGCAGTGATCAGCCTTTGCAGGATTCCTGTTTACAAGTTGCATCAGCAGTGCAAAGGAAAAATGAAAATGGTGTAGTTTTCGAAAGCAGGCAAATTTATCAGCAGGACTCTTATGAGCTTGAGGAAGTCTGGAGTTTACCCAGCTCTGTCTCAAAATTTGCAAGATTTCAAATGGTATCTGTATCATAGAACTATAGAATGGTTTAGGCTGGAAGGGATTTTAACTTCCAATCCCTCTGCCATGAGCAGAGACACCTTCTACTAGACCAGGTTGCTCAAAGCCCCATACAACCTGGCCTTGAACACTTTCAGGGATGAGGCATCCACAGCTTCTCTGGGCAACCTATTCCAGTGCCTCTCCACCCTCACAGTAAAGAATTTATATCTAATATGTAATCTAAACCCACCCTTTTTCAGTTTAAACCCATTTCACTTAAAGTGCAACAGTTTATATTAGTGAAAGCCATTAGCAACTCTTCCGCTGCAGAAAGTTTCTAGTTCACTCAAGACAGCTCCTGCTGTGAAAAACCTACCTTGTATCACCTTGCAGTCTATGCAAAGGTAAAGCTGGACTTAGGAGATTTCTGCAGTATTGGCCCATGGTATCAGTTCCAGACAACTAAGTGGCTGGCTTGCAGCAAATGGCCTAGAAGACTGAGCTGTATTAATGATAAACTTACACTGTTCAAATAAACAATGAAGTAAAAGGTGCTAAAGATCACTTTAAGGTGGACTGGTGGGAAGAGAATTAGTAGGTTGTCTCAAATTTACATTTAATTCCTTATAATTAACTTACAGTACATCTAGTGGCCTTTCTCCAAGAAGACAGATACATGTTTATTTATAAAACAACGGGCATGTGTCATATTTCTTAAATTGTGTTAAGAATCTCTAGTCACTAAAGAAGCATGGTTTAAGCATTTCATCTTGTGTTTGCCAGTAGGGAGGAGGGGAATGTCATTAAAAATACACATCAATGCTGCTATGTTCCAGGTTACCAAAGGCTACTAAATCCTGGAGGTAGAGTTGTATTTTCAGAGAGCATCATTAAATTTATGATTCAGATGTGACCGATTGCTAATGTTTCTGATTTTACTTCATTTACTCCCTGGGGTTGCATTGCATCTTGCAATGTGAAAATTATTCTACGGGAAAGCAAGCATGTACAACACTCTTATTTATCTCCATTCTGTTACTTTAAGTATTTGACAGACCATGAGTCGTTTGATTAGGTTGGTTTGGTTGGGTTTTACATTGTATTTGATTATCTGTGCTGCTCTAGTATAAAGGATACCACCTTATTATCTTCCTTGTCCTCATTTTCCAATGCTTTACCACCAGGAGGAGCTGTAAGGTGCCTCGTAATGAGATGGAAAACTCCCGGAAAATTTATCTTTGAACAGACCCGCAGCAAGCATTTGATCCAAACTCGGCCACTACAGATACAAGCATTTCACCAACTGCTTACAATTGCTTTTATGATCAGAATAAAAGCTGCTAGACTCTTGTCCTCTAAAATTATCCAGTGCAATTTCTGTCCCTTAAAAAAAATAATTTTAAGTTACTAGTAAAAAGATTTAGCTATTATTCCTAGCTTCCAATTCTACTCCCAAATGCAGGATTAGTGGAACTGACTGTTAGTGTCACAGAGTCACAAAATATGCTGAGTTGGAAGGGATCCACAAGGACTGTGAGTCCAATTCCTAGCCCTGCACAGGACCATCCCCAAGAGTCACATCATGTGCCTGAGAGCATTGTCCAAATGCTTCTTGAACTCTGTCAGGCTTGGTGCTGTGACCACTTCCCTGGGGAGCCTGTTCCTGTGCCCAACCACCCTCTGGGTGAAGAACCTTTTTCTAATATCCAGCCTAAATGTCCCCTGGCACAACTTCAGGCCGTTCCCTCATATCCTGTTGGGATTCATGCATAGTCACATGTGTGTGTTCATGCAAAGATCCCTTCTGTGTGGAAGGTGAGGTTTTTTTCATGCAGGGAAGTCTACTACAAGGTGAAGACTATACTTGAACTGGCTGAGTTCTCTCCAGAGAGAGGGAAAATGGATTAGTGTATATTACATTCTAATGTCTTTTAAAATTTATTTTACACATTATTTATAAATCTCATAGGAGAAATTAATCAAGAATTTTGTTTGAAGCCTATGGAATTTTGTTATTTCCTGCTCAGCTTTACAGTAGCTTTACTATTTAGTTATAGAGATGCAGAACACCAATAGCATACTGTGAACATGTTCTTCAAAGCAATAGTCATGACAAATATTTTACAAGCCAACTATACTCCAAAATGTTTTAACTATTTTTCCTAACTCAGGTTAATGGCACATTTCTTTATGAAGCAGAAAAGGATGAGAAAATTACTACAAATTTTTCACCCACTAACAGGAAATAAATATATAGATGAAATAAAGCCCCTCTATCCTTCTTAGTTTCATTCTATTTTCAGTGTTTCAACATCTAGCCTTCTCTATCACAGAATAAGATACTTCAGTCATTTGCTGATATTTCTTCTCTCCCTGCTATTTTCTTCATTCATATTTTTCCCAATGTATGAGCTGTAGAAATCATCTCACTCTTCAGGTCTGTTCATCCTTTTGCTTCTCCACTGCATGCTGCTGCCTATCAGCATGACAACCAGCACTAGTGACTGGTATGACCTGGACAGCTATTTGCTTGGAATTAGAAGTGAGCTTGATCCAATTCCATTGTAGGCCTCTTTAGATTTGCATTTTACTTTGCAAAAGAAATCCCTATTTTATATGTTGTTCAAATACATCATCCCAGGATATTCAGTCACAAGTAAACTTTCATTTTAATTGCAGGATCTTGACAGTTTTGCTTTCAGTGATATAGTAAACAGGATATTTTGGAGCACTGAGGTGTTTCACTAATAGCTTTCATTACTGAAATCAATGAATCACTTTCATCACTGAGGCTCTCTAGCCTGTCATAGGAATTGGAGCTATACATAAAAAAGCTTTTGTCATGACTATAACTGCATATACCATGTATTCTTTCAATAAACTAGCACTCTATTTTTGTGTGTGTGTGTATTGCCAAAACAGATCCAAAATCCACAACAGACAAATTTAGCATCTCCAAAAATAAACCAGTTCCAGTATTCTGAGAAGCAAACTATGGCTCTGCACCTTCCAAATAAATAATAGTTCAGTGTTAAGGCAAATAGCTGCAAAACATTTTCCACATATGACTAAAAGCACCTTTTGATTATGGACAATTAAAGGGTATTCACTGCATATTGGAGAAAAAGCACCATTATCCTTTCCTCAACTAAGCATTTCCACCATGACACAGAAAGAATAAAGTTCTACTGACTTACTGCAACAACTCTAAATTCTTTGTCAGGCGCAGTTTGCCCCTTTAAGCATGAGGCAATGCAGGTGGCTCACAGCATTTATAACACTGTTGGGATGCACAGATTAAATGTATATGTGTAGGAAGGAGGCATCATGTTTTTCAGCAAACTTTACCTTGTTGTTCAAGAAACATTCTTACTTATTGCAAGAAAATAGGTGCTATTAGACTGAAGGATGCTACCAACTTCTACTCCCAGCTATGCCAAATCCATTTTATGCAGCTTGGGTTTCTCCTTTGTGCAGAAATAGTCTTGACTTTCATTTCACCTGCAACTCAAGTCCATTTACTGGTGATGTTCATGTTCTCTCAATGAGAAGTACAGTGTCCCAGGATTGCCCCAGTTCATTCTGTAATCAAGTTGGTGCCCAAGTTTTCACTTCATTCATAATCATGAGATTCCTGATTCCTTAATGGTGCTTCCATGCAATGGAAAGGAAAGTAGCAAGGGACAGCCAGACCATTGCCAAATGGATAAATGCAGGTAAATGCTGTAGTGTCCATTACAGCTGCATGATTTAAAGGTTTTCCCTGTGATCTTGGCAGCCAGAGATTTGCACAAAACCCAAAACATTCCAAAACCTAATCGGCAAAAATCACATCCATAAATACTCGCCTCCATGTGGATAAACCTGCCTTAGATAAACATTGAATTAATTGATTTAAAACAGCTAGTAACACAGGGACAAGTCTGAGGTCAAGGAGTGGGGGGCAGATGGGAGAGGGGAGGGCAGGAGAATATAGACTGTGAGGGTTATTTGAGAAATGGAAACAAGATAAAAGGAAGAAAAGTCTACAGATAAAAAAGGAGATAATTTATGTAAGAAAAAGTGAAGGGAGACTGGATTTTAAGTATCAAGATTTGACATTTTTGACCAAGTATAGTAACTTTTTACTTAAACTGACTCTCAAGTTACAGAACTCTTTAAGGTGTATGGGGGGGGGGGAATTTCCTCTAAGAAAATACTCCTATTATTCTAATTATTAATAGATTCCTTGATATGAGCTGCTTATCAACCCAACTTAAAACAGAAATGATAACTTCAAAACAAATTAAATAAAACAGTAAGACAATTTACACATCATTTCAGAGTAATATATCCCTAGTAGCAGAGCGTCTAGGTTGCAGGTTAACTTCCTTAATCTCCGAAGATTCACATGATGTAAAGGCATTTTGATCCAAGATGCTAAGAGATTCTAGAGAAAATAAGCCTTGAGAAATCTTATCAAGGTGTATAAATGCCTGATATGGGATGTAAAAACAATTAAGCCAGACCCTTCTCAGTGCTGCTAAGTGATAGGACAAGTGGCAATAGACACAAATTGAAATACAGGAAATTCTATTTAAACATAAGAAAATATTTTTTTACTGCTACAGTGGTCAAACCTGGCACAAGCAGCCCAGAGATACTCAAAACCCAATTGGACATGGTCCTGAGCAACCTACTCTGAATTTACTCTGCACTGATCAGGGCACTCTGACTAGATGATCTCCAGAGGCCCTTTTCAACCTTAACAATTCTGTGACTCTTCAGAAAGAAATCTGCCAAAAGAATAGATTGTATTTATCTGTCTTTACAAATTCTATTTTTTTTAATAATTTCTATCAATCTCCCATAGTTAAGAGGTTTTTTTAATATGTTGTCCTAGTTTCAGCTCGGATAGAGTTAATTTTCTTGCTAGTGGCTGGTGCAGGGCTGTGTTTCAGATTTAGGATGAGAATAATGTTTATAACACGCTGATGTTTTAGTTGTTGCTAAATAGCGCTTACTCAAAGTCAAGGACTTTTCAGTTTCCTGTGTTCTGCCAGAGAGCAGGTGCACAAGAATCCAGGAGGAAGCACAGCTGGGACAGGTGACCTGAACTGGCCAAGGGGATATTCCACACCCCAGAATGTCATGCTCAGTATATAAACTGGGGGAAATTGGCCAGGAGAGGCCGATGGCCGCTTTGGGCTGGGTATTGGTCAGTGAGTGGTGAGCAATTTTCTTGTGCATCACTTGGGGCTTTGGGGTTTTACTTCTCTCCCTTTTTGTTTTCTCTGTTTTCCCCATTATCATTATTGTTATTATATTTAGTTTCAATTATTAAACTGTTCTTACTGTTCTTATCTCAGCCAAGGGCTTTTACCTTTTTTCCAGTTCTCCTCCCCATCCCATCAGCATGTGTGTGTGTGGGGCATACCTGTGTATAGAGTGAAAGGCTTCGTGTTGCTTAGTTGCCAGCTGGGGTTAAATCAAGACATACCTCCTGACTAAAATTGCATTTCAAAACCAAACTTGCCTTAAAGCAAAGAGACAAGGCAAAGAAGAATTACAAAGGAAAAATGCTGTGTGTTAGGGCAGCTTCCAAGAACATCATCAACACAGAAAAACATCACTAGTACACATTTAAGAAGGTATGACTAGCCTCTGACACCTGAGCTTTGCAGCCAGTTCAAGCACAGCTCCTGACATGGACCTACACCATACCCTCGTCAACAGGCTTGTAGTGGCTAGAGCCTGCTAGGTCATCTAAGCCCTGGGCTGTGGGAGGAAATTAATTAGCAGGACCCAGTCTTCAAATTACACTGGGTACCAGCTGAATGCCCCGTTGCACTTATCTCCAGCCCAGCTGTGATTTACTGCTAAAACTCCTTCTTTCCCTAACATGCTCTTAACTGTGTTCTAAGTTTTAGCTATATGAAGATTTTGATACATGGCTATAGTCTGGGAAGATCAATTATACTTATACTAGAAGGCAATTCTTTCACTTTTGGATAAATGTATAGGAAATGTCGATATTAATATAAACATCAAGAGTGAGAGAACATGATGGCAAATCAGCACTCAAATAAACCTAAATCAAGGCTGCTATGCTGCCATCAGACATGTATTTTATTTCGCTCTGCTGAACAATCCCACTAAGATCAGCAAAACTAGAGACCATGTTACAGCACCATATCTTACAAAATTGATGACTTCAGAAAATTAATCGATTAGGAAATGAGCTATACAACATAATTATGACCAAAATAAAAGACTGGTGTCTTTCAGTGAAAAAGGCTTAACCAAGATCTAGTGGCAATTTTGAGTTTTTAATGAATATTGAAATCCTTACCAAGAAGAAAAACAAATAACATTTGTCTTCTCTTGAGCTTGCAATCCAGGCCAAATCTAAACCAGCTATCACTGCCTGAGACCCTGTTGCCATGGCCACCAGCCAGAGGTCCTTTCCAACCCAGCTGATTCTACGATTCCTTTAACTTATCACAAGGGCAGCAGTAACTGGCCGGCAGGAGACAGGGCAGCAGCCACAGGCATCCTGCAGAAACCAGCTGTGCACTGCAAGCAGGGAGCTTGAGGGAGTCAAGGCTGAGAAGACAGCTCAGAACACAATTGCAGCTACCTCAAGACGTGAAGTTGCCCCATTCTCTTTTCCACCCACCTTATGCTATTTTTATTGCCATTAAAATCAGTGTAAGAGGACAGCTGGTACATGATTTAGGAGCTGTGGAAACTGCAGAATGCTTGCAAAGCAATTCTTAAATAAATTTAAGGGTCTTTTGTAAGAGACGCAGCTTGAACCTAAGCCTATCAAAACCTGGTTGGGTGCTTTCATATGTAAGTTACGTGTCAAATTTGGGCAAAGCCTACTTTTCCTGCTGTATCCCTTTCCATGCCATTTCCTTCACTTGGATGTTAAAATAAGAACAAGCTCTTTAAAACTGTCTCAAGAAATGAGGATGAGTACGTACCCTTGGGGGAATCCTACGGACACCATCCCTCATTGAGAGGTTATCCTGTCTGCAATATGTGTCACCTCTAAAGAGAAAAGGGACTGAAATGATTCCTCTAAACTTTGCAATTTGTACTGGTGAGATTTAGGCAACTCCCTAAAGAGCAGATACATTTTAATGTTGTCCTTCTGAGGTCTTATTCTCTTGGAAATTAAAAGCTGGGAAACAATAGGAGGTATCTCAATCCTTTTGAGGCATAGATTTCTCAAATGACAGCAAGTTATATGCCACTTTTGGATGCTGAGCCAAGCAGTATCAGCAGGTACATAGACTCATATGCTACTCTGACTGTAGTTATAGATGCTTTTCTATTAAGAATGTTTTAAAAGACCAGGGCCTAGAAGTTAATTTGTTGGGCGGTTTATTTTTCCATCTGGTGAAAAAAATAATTGTGACCATGCAGGCCTATCTGCCACCACTTCCTCAAAACCACTGTTTTACTAACTTTTCCTAGTATCATCACCAGAACACCTCAGAACGGATTCAGTTCTCAATGCAAAATAAACTGAGACTACAAAAATTATAAAATAGAAGTATTTCAATGCTCTGTTTCATGCCTGACAAATACGAAGTGCCTGACATGCTGAGACCATAGCCAGCTCCTTTGACTAATGTTGTCACTGCTATGTCGTTTCACTCATTAATAACTGTATGTAGTATATTGATTTACAGTTGTACAAGACATTTACTCCTTTTGACATGGAAAGTCTTCTTGCCTTGTGGCTGTACGAAACCTAACACTATGGGGAGGAGGCCTAGGACTCACACTACCACAAGGTAAGCATCAAACAATGAAAAACAAAGCTTGGGCTTAACTACCCTCCAGAAGAGATGAATGCTCCACATAGTTATATATTCATTATTATATATTATTATGTATTTAAAAAAATAAAAATAAAAAAATCCTTAACCAGAAATTCACTACCATTCAAGGCCGTTGCTAAGCACTAAATATCAAATTGGGAGGAATCTAGTAAGCTACAGTGCAGCGGATGAGACCAGAACATTCTGACAAACATTTTTTCAGAAAAAAAAATCCCAAATAACACACACTAATAATCATTATTTGTCACACACATTGTGTGTGATTACTTTGGCTACCAAAATTAACCAAAGACTTTTCTACAAGTAAGCAAGAGAGATGCTATCAAGGAATGTGAACATACTGGTGATACTCTGGTCTAGACAAAAGCAGAGAGAGACTAAGGGTTGTGGAGGTGCATTGTAGATATCAATGAATAACCATCAGAGGATAGTATGAAACCTGTTTACTGAAGTGACATTATTTTATAGTTTATTTAAAACTTTTTGGTTTTCACCTTAGATTAATTGTCTGAGTGTATTACCCAAGCCTTATGTCAGGAAAGGAGAGAAATGGTAGGAAAGCTTTGTAGCAGGTCTAGTAGAGTAATTATCCATCAGATAAAATGGGATAGTGGCATACACTAAAGATCAAAGCAATACAGATACATTTTGCTAGACTATGAAGTTACAGCTTGAAAGAATACCAACACTTAAACTTTGTTGGGAGACTGTGATTACCTGACTTCCTCAAAGCTAATGCAGATAGAGATGGAAAGGAGTCTGTGCTCCTTCAGATGAGAAGGCCATTACTATCTCAAAGAGACCCATGAGAGAAGTTTGGAGGTGAATTTTGCCTTTACTGGAACAGAATTGCCCTACATGAAGAAAATCAGACCAGAAATCTTCCCTTAACAGAGGGATATATTAAGTACATGCTGAAGCATTTGGGGAATGTGCAGACAAAAACCATGTTGAATTATTCAGCAATCTAATTGAGACCATCCTGCAAATGGTGCAGGATGCAGTCTGCAAAGCAAATTACACACTGAGCAAACAAAAGGCAGCATGTACCAGACTGTAGTCTGGATGCTCACTGGGTGAAACTGGGATTCTTGAAGTGCTGGAGCTGTAGGAGGTGCAGTCCAACACTGGCAAACCCGAGTCTTAGATAGTTTAACTGCTCTAAATTTATCCTGCCCTGAATTCAGCAGCTTGGTAGGAGTTATTAGATAATTGATATGTTTTCACTAATGTTCATGCTAATAAAGCCAGGAAGAGATCTACCATAGTTAGACGGGTCACCACGTGGAAAGTGAGATACATTAACCTACTGAGGAAACTAAGTCTTTCTAACATAGGACGAAGTCCAAATATAACTGTTTCAGCAATCATGGCATCTCAGACAGTAACTACACTCTGAGCTGTGTCAGCTTCACTATTTTTGTAGAGAGAGTAAATCAAAATGGGAAACTGGTCCAGCTGATGGGTTTTCTTGTGTGAGTTATTTTTTAACTGGATCAGTTCTCTGATCTGGTTCACTGCATGCCCACACAAATACTGATGTCAGCACTGCACAATGGGCTGTGCAACAGTGAACACAAACAAGCAGAAGTAGAGAATGCTGCCACTTAAAATACATCAAGGCCCAAAGAATCCCACACATGAGAAAAATGTTTACTACAACAATTGTTTGATAGAGGGTGAAGCTCATGATGCAGTCTTTTGCTTACTGGGACCATTAACAGTTTCACTTTGTCAACCAAAAAAAGTGTAGGGATTTAATATCTTCCCCAACCCCTCTCTCAACTTTCATTTTTACATGCTAATTGATGTAGATTACTATCGCTTTATAACATGCTTCCTAGAGGAGCAAGGTAACAGCCCCATTTATACCTACTTATAGATATACTTTCTGCAAAATAAAACATTTTAGCAACATAAACAGCCCAAGGGAGAAGGCATATCAAATCCCTCAAGGCTGTGACAGAAACTGAAACAAATCCCTCAGAGGTGGTGTGTTAATGCATTAATGTCATAAGCTGACATCTCAGCACTGCTGCTGAGAGAAGCAATCATGTTGCCTGTCAGGCTCCCTTACATCTCCGTCCGTGGCACCAGCAGGTGCATGCATTTATCTTTGTAATGAAAAGGATAAGGAGGTTGTTTGATCTGGGTCACAATTAACCTTTATTCATTTACTTACTGGTTTTTCCCTGGTTAATTGTAACTCAGATCAATTCCCTGAACAGGGTCAATGCTTGGTCATGAAAACAGCCATGTCAGCAGAAAAGAAGGTATGGGAGTGAACCAGGAGGGACTGAGGAAAACAGAAAAACTGCTCCTTTTAGTAGCACTGTTTGCTTATCCTGGTGTAAAGTTTAAACCAAGAAGTGATGGCTCAAAATACTTTTTTCATTTCAAGCGAAAGCAGAAAAATAGGAGTACCAGTTCTGTGGCAAAAGGGTCGGCCAAGCTCACAACCAACACCTGCATCATTTAATGGTTAAGGAAACTAAAAGGGACTCCAGCTTAGGAAGATTTCAATTCCTTTAATTAACAGCAATTCTGTCATTTGTTGATACATATGTAAAATAAGACTTCTTTAACTACATGTCCTTATTGAATTCCTTCCAATAATGTTTCTTTTCCAGGTGCTGTTAGAGTGAAAACCCAATGCAACCCAACATACTACTTTAGATGCATTCAAACAGAATTTTCTCATTTCCTGCATTCCACAGATTATTTTTAATGAATATCTTTCCACTATTGACAAATAGGATATGATATGTAACCTTTCACAAATAGTTGTAGCACTTCAGAATAAGAGGATGAGAATGTACACATTCCACAGCTTGCTAATAGGGGTTGCAAATCTACAACATTTTAAAACATATAGATCTTTCAAAAGCTAAATACACAGGTTTGCTGGTTACCATATAAACCTCTACCAAATATCTTTGAGATTGTTTTGTACGTTATTTCCTAAAAAACCATTTTTTGTAATTCTATTTTTGCTTCTGTTCTGGTTAAGTATCTTTAGAATTATATTCCTGTGTAGTTTAAATGTTCAGTCAATAAACAGAGCAACCTGCTGAGGAAAGGGTAGCAACACCAACACACTAATTACAGAGAGAAGTCTCACAACAAGATTACTAAATGGTTTATTTAAACATGCAACTATGACTTGTAAGAGCAGCCAACTGCTGGTAATAAGAAGCAGAAAAGTTACTGTGATGACTACAGAGTATATAGCCTTCTTCTGTGTCTGAATACTGAAAGTAAATAGTGAACGACCAAAGTAAATAGGAATCTGCCCATGTTCTACTTAAGGAAAATTGTACTATCCAACTACCCTGCCCAACACAGACACCTCCTGCAACTGTATTGTAAAGGGATCACAAAGACTGTACAGTGAAACACTGAGAGAAAATATTGAGAGACATTACAGCACATAAGAGAAGTACTAAGCAATAAAAATACAATCTGACAGCTGACTTGATGGCACACTTGAGGCAAGCCCTTCAAGAGCGGCAAAGTGCCTAAATAATTATAGTACTTCTCAGATAGGAGGCTTAGCCCCTCAGAACCTCATTTGTGAAAACATTTCAGTGAGGTAGGCCTAAACTTGTAGTCCAATACACAGGATTTTAATCAAAATTATATGTGTTGTCCAACTTAACTGAATGCTGAGAGTTTTGGAAAGATTCATGATTCGAGATAGAACAGATTATGTTTTTATTACATAAGAATGATCTGCAGCTAGATGGGATAAATTAATTTGCGTTCATGGTAAAAGAACTGCAATGGTTTGGAGTAACAAAGATGTTTTTGGATGGGACATTAGTACAGAGAGCTCAAAGCATGTACCAAGTGGTGAGTGGAGATGACTACTAAGAACTCTGTGTTAAGAACTTGGTATTTTAGATCCAGACTAAGCACAGTGGTGCAAAAAGGCTATTCCTCCAGAATTACTGATTGCCTGAGAATGAACCAGCAATCCAGCCAAGAAAAGTGGAGTAGAGCACTGTAAAATTTGTTAGCTCCTGATCAGAGCTCATGTTTGTATTTATTTGTTGGTAAAAATCTCTGCTTAAGTAAATAGGTCCAAGGCTAATTTCCTTTTGAGTTTCAAGAACTGAGCATACCTTTCATACTGAGGAAAGAACAGGACCCACATAAACAGAAGGTTCCAAAGTCAGACTTACAAAGATGTCAATGATTAATACCCTTTGCTAACATTGTAGTTTTCTACACTACAGCAGCAAAACTAGGAAAACCCCCTCTCATGTTTGTCATAATCAATACAAAAACTATGCTAACATCATCACAAGTAAGTCCTGCAGGATTTATTGAACTGATTTTCAAGAGGAAGGTGAACAAATCATCAAGCAATCTTTCTGCTAAATATGTATTAAAGTTCCCAGTAGTGATAATGCAAACCAATTTGTCATGGAAATCAAATTCTGAATAATAAAGTACATGACACATCTGCTTCCTGGATAAACAAGTTTTATTAAAGAGAGAACAGCTGCCTTGTCATGGTAAAGGATGGCAAATATTGAACTCCTTAATGCTGAGTTCAGTTCTGTGACATTACCAAAAGCATAATTCAGAAAATTTACAGGAAAAACTGTTAAACACCCAACACAAAGACTACAGAAATTATTGCAAAGATGCAAGAATTATCATTACAGAACAAAAAACAGAAAATACGATTGTACTGGTCAACTGTAGAATATTGTGCAATCTTGAAAAATGTGGAGATGCAAATGATACAGTTGTCATCTCAATGTATCAAAATCAGCTCTGATTATGTCAGTGTGGTTCCTCCTTTTCACCACAAAGTTACACAAAACACTTTTTGTTCAGGCTTGTATCAACATATCAGAGAACCTGCAATTATGTGAAACACATAGCACATTAGTATAGATTACAACAGCCAATCATTCTGCAACCAAAATATCAGGATCCAGTGGTCTGAACACTTACTGTATGATTTTGTGTTTCATAATAAGGGCACAATATTTTATCTAGCACACACATACCTCATATTTATTATGACAGGACATATATGGCAAAATGCACTTGCGCACATTTATAAAGGGACAGAAAAAAAGTGTGTAACATTGAGACACATTGAAAGCCCATCCTGTGAGGTTTGTGACTTTGCTCTCCCAAGATCACACTTTTATGAGTAATAATACATTGCAAAGAAGAAATAGTTAAAAACATGCTAAGAAAATAAGTCATATCACCTATGTGAGGAAACAGTAACACCACCAATAGAATAGAAAGAGGTTTATGTGACGTATTCAGAAAATGGAGGGTTTTATGTTTTAGCTCACCTGAGCAGCCAGATGAATCCTAAGTAGTTTAAAGGAAGACAAGAGAAGAAAAAAGAGAAAAGAGAAAAGAAAAAAGGAAGGGGTTATCTGGAGGTATAGGTTTCTAGAGACAGACACATACAGCAAATTGCACTCTTGTAGATACAATACATGGATTATGATATGTATCTTAGAGAGATGATGAGAAAAAAAATCACTGAGGTTACTATTTCTCTATGTCCCTCTCTGGTGAGCATTGAATACTGTTGGTGTCTGTATTTAATCCTAGAGCATACAATCCATCTTTGAACGCAGAGATGCCTCTTTTGCTGTCCTCAGGTAAAACTGAAAAATGCTGATGCTTTCTCGGAAGTTCCAGTGTGATTTTATTAAAAAGGCTGGCCTATTTAACCATCATACATTCAGCATAAAGAAAGCAGGCAAACTAAAATCTAAGTTATTTAATGTCAGATATTTAACAGCAAAAGCTTTCTGCAAGTGAGATTGGGTGAGAAGGAATCTCTCAAATAAAGCACAGCTGCTAAGCCTGGTATTGACCTGCATAGAGACAATAGAAAACACACTTCAGGAGACTATTTTTCCTTGGCATTTAAATGGGTGAGCTGCGTCTAATGGGTCTCTTTCATTACTGTTAGTTGTCTTCAACTAAGCAAATATAGAAAAGGCTTTTATGTTTTTAAAAGGATAATAATTTAAAGGCAAAGAAAATTCAGGAGAAGCACACTTTTTTTCCCCCCCTCTTGTAGCTTCTAGACAGTAGCATAAAAAAAAAAAGCATTACTATTTTGAACTAAAGGAAAGAATATGAGAATTTTACCCAAGGATAAAAGTGCAAGGAAAAACCTTCATTTTACCATTAATAACAAAATGCTAGAGAGAGCTTTGCCATTGGGATTTGTTGGTCAAACAATAAATCTGAAGCAACTTACTGAGTTCTCTAGGGAGCCCTCTCTAGATTCAGTACTTTAGTGCTAACAAGATTACTACAGTAATCTTTCAACTGATATTCATTACATTACATTTCTGCAATGATTTTTCTGGCCTTTTCAAATGACAGGACTAAAATCGTTGTGTGCATAGGGTTTCAGTAGAAAAAAAAAGTGCTATTTGACAAAACAAATGCTAGCATTACAGAGCTAAATTCTCCTCTTATTCACAGAAAACCTTGTTCCTATAACTCAGAGCAAAATTTAGCCTTTAGTTTGGCTTTACGCATTCAAAATACTGTCTCTAACAAGTTACGTACTTGTAAGACATGAGTTTTGCTTGATTTGGGGTAAATAAGGATATAGATCAACAAGAGCATTTCCTACAAGACTTTTGGGAGGGTGCTTTTAAAATCTTCTACAAATGTGAATGAATTTCACCTCACAGCCCTGTGTAGCAGAAAGGAAATTGCCACCAAGAGGCTAAAACACAATTAAATACCTCCTTTAAGCAGGTCTGCTAGAAGTGCAAACCAGTAAAGGTTTTAGGGTGAGTTTAGGGTCTTCAGCAGTTCCTGAAGTGCATTTGGACACTCACAAGTTTATGGGACTGGAAGGGATTCATTCAGGGGAGCTGGAGCTGAGGGAGCTGGCAGAACAGCTTACTAAGCCGCTCTCCATCATTTATTATCAGTACTCAAGGAGCTGGGACTTTTTAGCCCGGAGAAAAGGAGGCTCAGGGGTGACCTTATTCCTCTCTACTGCTACCTGAAAGAAGGGTGTAGCCAGGTGGGGGTCGGTCTCTTCTCCCAGTGACAGGATGAGAGGACATAGCTGGAAGGTGCACCAGGGGAGGTTCAGGTTGGACATAAGGCGGAATTTCTTCACGGAAAGGGCTGTCAAACATCGGAACAGGCTGCCTAGGGAGGTGGTGGAGTCACCGTCCCTGGAGGTGTTCAAGAAACGACTGGACGTGGCACTTAAGTGCCATGGTGTAGTCGACAGGGTGGTGTTCGGTCACACGCTGGACTCGGTGACCTCAGAGGTCTTTTCCGACTTCAGCGATTCTGTGATTCTGCGATTTCGGGCATGGCTCCGGAGCGCTGCCACACACCTCAGTGCCCAGCCGCTCGTACCGACGGACCACGACTTCACCGCCCACCCGGCCTCGCCTTCCCTCGGCGGCTCCCGTCGCAGCCCCGCCCTCCCAGTGTGGTGGAGGCGGTGATCCCCGAGGAAGGAGGGGGCGGCTGCCACTGCCCCAGCAGATGGCGCGGCGGCTCCGGCGGGGCGGGGTTTGCCGTCTCCTCCTCCTCCTCCTCCTCCTCCTCTTCTTCCCTTCCCTCCGGTTATGGCGTTCCCGGTCCTGACCTTCGTCCCGAGTCTGTGCTGGCGGTCGCCGTGCGGGATAAGGTGAGTCCCGATGGCTCCAGGGGTGCCCCGCGGAGCCCCTCCCGGGGGTGGCGCGGCCGGGGCGGGCAGCGCTGGGGCCGGGGCTGTCCGTACCGTGGGACTGGGCAGCCCCGTCTCCCCGCCGCCGGGGATCGGCGGGGAGACCTGGTGCTGCCCTGCCTGTGCCGCTGGATCAGCCGGGTTGACGTTCCCTGCATGACCCCTGCCTTAGTGCGCTGGGCCAGACGTCGCTTTCATCCTAAAAAACTGATGGGGAGATAGCTTTCTGCCTGAGCTGGGGACACCTCCAGCTGTACCAACCAGCTGTAACACCCCGCGTAACCTTCTCCTGTGGAGGGGAATGTCTGCTCTTGCTGCCGGCTGATCTTGGTTAATCACATTCCTGACCAAATTTACAGTTCCTAAACACTGGGAAAAATTGTAACTCAGTTCCTTCCTTCAACTACAATTTAAGCAATGCTAAGGACATTATTTTTAGAAAATGGTCAAAAATTAGATAGGCAAGCACGAAAATAATTCATGAAGAAAATTGTGTTAACATGTTTTTACATATTTTCAAGCTTACCTTATTAAGAAAAAAAGAAAAAACAAACAAACAAACAAAAACCAAACCAAACAAACAAAAAACAAAAACAAAACCCAAAAAAACCACCAAGGTCCAAAACTTTATTATTAGGCACACTGTTAAAACAATAAAGGCATGGATGAGGGGCAACGTTTCTTGTTTTCCGAAGCTTATTCAGTTACAGAAATCTTCCAGTCTGTGAGATTTTTTTATTTTTTTTTAATCTCACAGTAGTTTACTGAACTATTACACTTTTTGTAAGTGATCTTCTGATTTAAAAAATAATTGCAATTGAGGTCTAGTACTTCCCATTAACATGCACCCAAGCTCTGCATGTTCCAGATATTACAACTGAGGTGGTAAAAAGTTTTCCCTCTCTTGGGGGAACGACTGAATACTGGTGTGTTGTGGTTTGTCAGCCAGCATCTTTGAGTAGTGGTGTAGTAGCTTGTGTGCCAGCACCTTTGAAGAGTTTGTTTTGGGAGTTGTGAACTTATTGCTGTGTACTGTACTGTACAAAATTAAGGGCTTGTTAGCCATCACTCTTGTGGAAGTGTGCTGTAAGAATTTAAGGGCTTGTTGGCCAACACCTTTCCAGTATAAATAGTGGGCTGGTTGCCAGAGTTATGGGGGCTGTACAATAAGTTCCCAGATATGTGTCCAGTGTCTTTGCTCAGCCTGACAAGGATTTATAATGAACATCATGCCCCTGACCAGTGGGTCAGATCAGCTACCCCTGTCAGCAGCAACATGGTGGCAGAGGCCCATCCTCTGATATGGTGGCGGTGAATGGGAATGTGGGAATGTGCCTGTTCAGGCTTTGGTGGTCACAGGCTGCTGACAAGACCTACTGGAACCATAGGGCAGGTGTTGGAAATGGCTTCTCCATCCCTGCTCATACTGGTTCTGTGGGGACCTTTCCCACAGGTTGTGCTGGGAAGGGCTGCCCACTGCCAGCAGCCCTTGCCCTGCTGCCTGGGCCCCCCAGGGAGGGTCAGCCCACCCCTCTCTGTGACAGTGCTCAGCCTTGAAATCTGTATCTTGGCCTCCCTGGAGGGCTGGCTGCTCATGTGAAAGAGCAGCAGGACTACTGCACTCCATATACAGTTCTTCAGTCTCTTCTTGTTCCTCACCACTGCTGACCTCACGTGGTCTCTGAAGAGGCAGATTGAGAACTCTCGGATCTCGCTGCTTTCCTGGCAGGAAGGAGGAAAGGTGAGCTTCAGAAACCCAAGAGTGTGCTCAGGGCTGTATCCCTGGTGAGTCCAAGCTTTGCAGGGCCCTGTGGCCCTGTCTCCTGGAGCAGTCATCTGGGCAGCAGCCCTGCCAGGGAGAGCGGCAGGGAGAGGGGCACAGCATGGCTAGAGGGTTCCTAGGCTTACCTGCTATTCGGAATAGCTGTCCATCCGTTTGCTCAGTGTGCAAATCCTCTCCGTGGCTGCACCCTGCACCTCAGTTCTCTCATACCTTGTGAAGTCCAGCAGCACTTGAGCAAAGAGAAGCTGCTGCTGAGCCCCGGGAGCAGATACTCACTCCAACAGCAGCAGCACAGCTCTGCTCCTGGGTGGGACTTGCACTGTCCCTCAAGGCTTTCTCTGACCTTGAGCAAAGCCTGTAGTGGGACTCCTGCTTCTGGGGTCCCTTGTGGGCCCAGAACAAAGGTCCTGGGCCAAGCTTTGGCTCACCCACACAGGGTGAGGAACAGCCCTGGGACTCCCACTCTTTGCACAGGCCAGACCTGCAAGATGTTCTGCAGCTCCTTGTCAATTCTTGAGGGAGGAGTGTTCCACACTATTGCCTTCAGCATGGAGTCCGTGGCTGTCAGGGTCTGCAAGGAGGACAGAGAGCGGTGGCAGTGATTCTTCACCCCCAGGAGACTGATCTGAGCTCTCAGTGCCAGGGAAGGAGAGGTGCCTGTGCTGCCCTGGCGACACCTAGGAGCAGGCAGTCTACTGCAGGTAGAGCAGCCTGCAGGACTGGATGTGGCTGGGCCCTGGGAAAGGGATGACAGGATGAGGGCAGGAAAGCAAAGCTGAGACCCTGCCCTGCCTTGGACCTCTGGTCATGGGGCAGTGCAGGATGGCCAGAGAGCAGCCCAGAGGGACTGGTGGCTCCTGCAGCTCACCCAGAACTTACCTCCTTCCTAGGCTTCTGTGTCCTCCTTACTGATATGTTTTCTTTAGGAAGGAAGAGAACAGCTCTGAAGCAGGCTTCTAGGAGTCTTCTCTTTTTGCCCTCCAGCACCTTTTCCACTGGGCTGCAAAGAGAAAGGGCCCAACTGGACAATAGTGCCGGGGGAAGCGCCTTGAGGCCTTGTGCAGGGGGATGCAGTCCTCTGGGGAAGGGCTCCCTGGGAGTGATGAGTGTGTCCCTCAATCCTTCAATGGCTTCCACACCTCTGTGTGCATCTTCTTACGGGACTGGGCATCCAGTAGCATCTGCAGAGCACAACTGAGCTGGGACCTGGCAGCTGCCAGCACCCAGTGCCACCAGACCCTAGTCCTGCCCAAGTGCTGCCCTCACAGGGTGCCAGTGCCAGGAGGCTTTGCCCCCTTCCCCAGAGCACCAAGTGTCCCCTGACCTGTATCCTCTCTACCATCTCATATCTGCAGCAGAAGTGGACCAAGTGCTGTGATGAGCCGCAGACTGTGGTGTGTATGCACAGATCCACGATTTTCTGAAGAAAGGTGACCTTGCGGCCCACATTCTGGCAGCCAGGGGACAGAGAGACAAACAGGAGTATGAGTGGGGGGAAACATGGCCAGTGAGACTGGAACCCTGCGGTGCAGTGCCCTGAGGGAGCAGCAGCTCTGCCCAGCCAGCAGAGCCCCTCCCAGCAGATGCTGGCACAGCCACCATCCAACTTGCTATAGTTATCTCTTTGGGGCTGTCAAGGGCCTGGATAGAGTCCGTGACTTCCTGTTCTTCTCTGTACAGGGGTAACAAGCTGACATCTAACAGAGGGATAGAGCAGGTAGGGCTGCAGAGGGTCCAGTGACAGGAGAGAGGAGAGGAAGATCTGCCCTCTACCCAGCCCCATGCCCGCTGCCCTGGCATGGCCTTTCCTTGTGGCTCCTGGCTGGAGGGTGCCCAGCAGAGGAGCTGCCATGCTGGAGCACATCATGGCAGGGAAAGCCCCAGTGCCCCAGGCTGAGGAATGTGCTAGCGGGCAGACAGGAAAGGTCCAGCATCCCACTGCATCGCTGCCTCCAGCCAGCCGAATGCGTCTTTCTGCCCACACCCTGTAGCAGGAGCTGAGGCCTCTCTGCTCTCTCCCTCCTCCTTAGCAGAGGCTGTGCAGGGGCTGGTGTCCAGCCCTGAGCAGCCTCAGCTTTCAGGGATCACATCTACCCCCAGGATCTTTTTGGTGCCAGCATGCCGGGCAAACATGATCCTGGCATCATTGCAGGATGTCTGGAGAGCCCCAGCCCTGCCCAGTCCAACAGGGCCTCTCACCTGTCTGCATCCGTGGTGGTTTCACCAGGATCACCTGGTAGAGTTCTGATGGAGATCTGCTTTCCTGGGGACCCCCATCCTCCGTCCAGGCCACCTCATGGGGTTCTTCTGGAGAGCTGCTTTCCTGGGCAGCACTCTCCTCCACTCAGACCACCCTGGGCTTGCTGGGGGGTCTCTTCTCCATCCTGCTAGAAAATGACTAGGAATAGGAAAGGGGGAAGTGGGAAGCTTTGGGAAAATAGCTCAGCACTACAGAGCAACAGGGAAAGTCTTGGGGTGTGGTCAGAAGATCCACAGGGCAACAGGGAAAGCCTTGGGCTGTGCTCAGAATATCCTTGCGAGCTCTGCGCTCCTGTCTTGTTGCGTCACTGTCCTGCTGGACACTGTGGCTGGCACTGCAGCTGTGCCGACCGCATGTGGGGTTTGTAGTTGATTGCTTTGTATTGTACCTAAAAAAAAAGTAAAACAAAACAACATAAACCAACTCACGCAACTCTTTCTACAATAGCAGCAGCAAAACAGTATTTTGTTTAATTTTCTTCTAAATTGGAAGGAATGTGAGCAGAAGGATTGCCACTTTATGATCTTGTAATACCATTTCTGTGTGTGAAATGGCAAGGGATGGTTACTGTGCCCATCACTGTTCTGCATGAGGAATGTATGAAAAGAGCAACGCAAAAGATGAGAGCACCTTGAGATAGCGATCATGTCACAGAAGAGCTGTTATACATGTTATCTGAAGTATTACACATAATGGACAAAAGGTGCTCCAGGAGTCACTGAGTGACAGTTCATGTACTGCTTGCTTCTGTCTGACAACACTTCCCATTCTTTTTCTTCCTTATCTCTCTAAAGCTACTTAAAATAATGTAAAATGAGCATTTTCCATTTCCGTCAGGAGTTTTAAAACCACGTTTCTAGCACCACCCACTGCTTTTAATCCTAATAGGATTTTTAACTGCTTTTGTGTGTGCTTTATTTCCCCAGGCTCTACTAATGTTTTAAAGAAAACCTGTATTAAGTAAATGGAAGATGGATTTCAGGTATATCCATCCTTTCTTTTGCTAAGTGTGTCTGATGTTTTGTGTGCAAAGAGATCTTCTGGCTTCTGTTTAGTCTTGAGAAAACTGCTATGTTGCTTTAAAAGTTAGGAAGTGAGCAGTCAATATTTTACAAAATGTTGACATTTTTAACTCTATGAAGTCTTTATGCAAGTGACAGAACTATGTAGTAATTAGAAACCTGTCTTTAACAGGCTTTGCAGTCTTTTTATTAATCACCTAAACAGTGAAAAACTACTTTCAGCGTAACTGACTTTTAAAATCTGAAAATTAGGAGTCTTATGTTTGAATGTTTCTTGGGATAAGAGACATTTATGTGAAGAGCTAGAGTGAGCAGGATGAACGGTGGGCTTCCAAGATATCCTGAACGATTAAATGGCAACAAAGAGATGTCTGAAGTAAGGAAATAAATATGAAATGATTGTCAGCCTGGATGTTTCAGGTTCAGGTAGCGATGACCAGGATTTATTTCTTTTTTCAGAGTGTACAACAGGCGAACTACCCAGTGAATGATCTTGCAGGAGTGCGCAGGCATTTGTCGTGGACTGTCACTGCTCTACCAAGTTGTGACTCCTCTTGCTTCTCGCTCTCTCGTGGGAGCTGGCTTTTTACCCAGCTGGGTGAGGTTGCCGGGCCCTCACCACTTTTCTATGGGTGTCGCTACAGCAAAGGTAATTTGTGGCAGTGGCAGCTAATTGCCCATACAGGGTGCAGGGCAATAAAGAGGAAGGTTTGTGTTATAGTTTCATACTTTTTGGTGAATTTTCCACAGAGAGCCTAGTCTCTGCTAGGGTAAGATAAACATCAGGCTTCATTGTTTTTCTACCTCGGGCCTTAATGATTGTCCTATCGAAAAGCTAACTAACTTCGGCACACTGGCTAAATCGCTTAAGGGAAGCCCCATCCCCGCTGCAGCAGAGGAGCTCTTGTTCGTGTGTCCCCGCCCCTCTCCCCGCTCCAGAGAACTGTGAGAGAATCCTTGCGGTGGTCACCCCGGGAGGGAAGGGGGGCGAGGGCCGTCCCACACCACCTCTGCTGTCACGGAGGCTGCCATTGCCTCGTGGGGCTTTTGGGTCTCCCCGCTCTCCGCCGGCCGGGCCGGCACCTCCATCCCTTGCCAGCTGCCGCCCCCAGAGCTGAAGTGAAGGGGACCCGGCCCGGCGTGGACTGTCTGGAGCGAGCGCTGTGGGAGACGGCCTGCCTGGAGCAGCTCCCTGTGCGCTGTATGGGCAGCCCTGTTTGCCTGGAGCAGCTCCCAGTGCGCTGTGTGGGCAGCCCTGGTTTTCCGCAGCAAGCAGGAGCAGCCCGCGGGCGCCCCGTGCTGGTTGTGGTTATACCTGCGCCGAAAGGCAAAAAATGCTTAATTGTGTTCAGTGAAAGTTTCGGTCACGGTGTAGTTCTGTTTTGTTACATATATATGTGTGTGTGTGTATATATATATATATTTTTTTTTTCAGCAAAGAGCTGTTATTTTCTTTTCCACACCTTTTCGCCTGAAGCCTCTTAATTTCGAAGTTGTAATAACTTAGAGGAAGAGCCTGGTTTTTTCCTATCCCACCCTCCTTAGCAAGCATATTTGTCTTGTTAAATTAAGACACTTTGTGAAGGGAATTATTTAGCTTTGTTGCAGTGAGTAGATGAGAAGGGGTAATACAGAGGGTTTTTTTTGATTGCCTTTCCTAAGCTTCTTTTTTTGCTTAGATTAAAACAAGTGCAAGTTTGACACTGGTGGCTTGTAGGTCAGGTTCCAGGCTCTCTGCCTGCCTTGTGTGGTTTTGGCAAAGTCTTGTATGGCCACTAAAATGGGACATGGATTTGCTCAGGGAGTGACTAAGAAGGATTCAGTGTCACAACAGGGGAGCAGCAAATGGAGGGAGCAAGTCATTCCCATAGTGTACTTGCAGCCTCTCCTCTGTCTTTGGGATTCTGGCATGGCGTCACTGTGTAGTCCCAGAGATGGCAATGCTATTGTGTCTGCTGAGAGGTGTCAAGTCCTCTCCTCCTTGCTCTATGATCTAATTGGGGTGAAGGAGCTCTGTTCCTGCTATTTGTGTATGCCTCTGAAGAATGAAGTCCTGCCCAAGGTGAATAAAATGTGAAATAACTTAATCTTTCTTTTGTGTTTTCATCCTTTGTTAATTTAATAGAGAAATAATAGCATTAGCTTAGCCTTAACATTTTTTAACTAAGTAAAAACCGAACAGCAAAGGAAAGTCACTCTGAATCCGGACTTTCTGAAAGATCATTCCACTTTTCCCCAGCCTGATTTTTTTTATTCACTGAATTGTTTTTTCATCCTCTTCTGACTTGTCCACTTTGTATCCTTAATAAGGAAGAGAACTTGTGACCTGCTAAATGCAAGAAAACCTTTAACCATAAATATATGTGTGTACATACCTTCAGACCAGCTGCTGTGTTGTTCCCCTCTCCTCAACTGCTCATCCTCAACTTTTGTTAATTTTTGGTCATTATCAAATTGTATATAAAGGAGAGTCTTAAAGTCTTTTTATAATATTGACCACAGCCAGGCTGGAGTGAAGTCCACATTGTCAAACATGGTGTAAGCCTATAGATCCATTTTTAAACACTGAATCCACTTTAGTCACTGCCTAGATTGACAGGAAAATTTGTACTAAATACACAGATCATCTTGGGGACAGCAGCATTCAAGTAATTCCAAGAATGAATAGTAAAATTGGAGGAAAACAAAGCAAAACCAAAACAAACCCCTGCCCTTCCTACACTCTCATTTTCTTCTTCCCGTAAATGTGACTTTAAAAACATGTTTGGGAATAGGATCTGAAAGTAAGTGTCATGTTCTGGGCTTCCAGGACAGACCAATCAGAGAAATGCAGTATTAAAAACCTTGTATCTGTATCTGTTTAGGTACACTTCTTCCTGTTGAAGGTCTTTTATCGATCCTGGAAGTGAAGTTTCCAAGTTGGCTACATAGCATCCAAGTTGGTTAAGGGATGAACTTGTTAAACTCTGACACAGTCTTCCAAACACATCAGTTTGAATGTTAATTAAACTGGCAGATGTTTAATCCTGGTTTGTCTGGGTGCACTGCTATCTTAATAATTAAGGCCTACAGCTGATCAACTGAAGTAAAAGGACTTTCTGTTCCTGCAGCCATTTTTGATAGCCTAGTCCACTTTATATTGTTCAGATAGGTTTCTTTTTACAGGCATAAGATTTTGAAGCAGATTTTGGAATTCTTTCATTTTGAAAGAATTTCAAATTCTTTCCATGTCTGCCATTCAAACTTGGTATCTCCGAAATACCAGGAACTCTAGATTTTATTAATGCAGATGAGCTATAATAGGACAAAGACCCAATAGATCTTACAAGCATTTTTACAAGACACCTAGACAAGCTATCTCCATAAAATGAAAGAGGAATAAAAATGATGGCACATAGTTGGCATTCTTCGCACTGTCTGCCTGCAACTTTTAGGCTTGCAACTCATAATAAATTTTCTTTACAAAAAAAGAGCAACGAGGATATTTATGAGTAGGCAGTAGAATTTCTTAAATTCTCGTTAGGTGTGTATAAAAAGGGAGAGTTTTCATGTTAGGTATGATTTTTAAATGATGGCTCTGTAACTGAAATATTAACATTAAATAGATTAAGCATTCTATCAATCTTCATTTGAAGTAATCATTGATTTTTCAAACGTGACTGGTTATGAAATCTATTATATATGATGCTCTAAGACAACAGCTGTATCAGTGAGTTAGGATGGGAAAAGCTGGGCTTTTTTCTTCATTTTTAACTAAAGTGGAGGAATGTTGATACAAAAACTGAGAACATTTTAAAAATAGTAAGAATGCTTGATGTATATTGCAATTTAACCAAAGAAGGCTGTGATGATGTGCTTTTGCCCTCTTGAAATAAGCCAAAGTTATTAGACTTCTTGGCTTTTGATCCCTAACTGTTGAAGTAAACCTGCTTTTACAAAGCATTATAGAGTTGGGTTAGGTTTGGTCCTTTGGAGTGGGATTTGGTGGTTTTGGGGGTGATTTTGATGGAATTACCTTATTCTGATGGAAGGTTGTTCTCCCAGAATGTTTTGACCACCTTTTTTTTCTTAAGTGTCTACAGGCTGTTTTACAGCCAGTCCTTTTCCAAAGTACAGTTTGAAATTAGTCTTCACTTATGCTGCCCTGATTGGAGAACCAGGCTTTCAAATTGAAGTGTTTCTAGATAGAAGCACACACACTCGAAAAGATCACAAAGAACAGACAGGTTGCATACTGTCAATATGTCTATTCATAGGCATATAAAGCTGTTAATTGTAGAATCATTTAGGTTGGAAGGGCGTTTAGGATAACGAGTCCAACTGTTAACCCAGCACTGCTGAGTCCACTGCTAAACCATGTCCCCAGATGCCACATAAACACATCTTTTAAATACCTCCAGGGATGGTGACTCAACCACTTTCCTGGGCAGCAATGCCTGACCACTCATTTGGATATTAGGAAAATTTCTTCACCAGTCTAAACCTCCCCTGGTGTAACTTGAAGCTGTTCCTCTTGTCTTGTCAGTTGTTTTTTGGGAGAAGACACCAAGTGCCAGCTGGCTACAGTCTTCTTTTAGGTAGTTGTAGAAAGGTAGGTCTCCCCCAAGTCTCCTTTTCTGCAGGCTAAAAACCTCTAGCTCCCTCAGCCACTCCTCATCAGACTTGTGCTCCAGACACAGCTCTCTTGCCCTTCTCTGGACGTGCTCCAGCACCTCAGTGTCTGTCTTCTAGTGAGGGGCCCAAAACTGAACACATTCTTGAAGGTGCCAAGTACAGGGGGAATGAAATTTAAATAACTAATAAAAAGTGATAATTTCCAAAGGTTAATTATATTGCATTGAAAGCAGGCTTCTAAAGCAACTTTCTTGTAATTTTTAGTATCTTGCTTGTTGATGTTTTGATTAGTGTGATATGTATGTTTTATGTATATTTTAAATGTCTTAAAAAGCAGCATATTTGCTTCTCCCCTAGCCTTACACAAAAAAACAAGTAATGGGATTTTTTCCCCACTTACCCACAGACGAACACTAGCTGTTTGCGTTCCAGCGGTTCACCTGCACATGACTGCAGCCACCATGCAAGTCAGCCAGAAGGACTTTGAAAAGGCTCAGGAGCAACTGAAGCTTTTGAAAAAGGATCCTGGGAACGAAACTAAGTTGAAACTCTATGCTCTGTTTAAACAGGTAGGCTTGATTTATATCATTTTGTAAGGAGTATTTATAACCTGAGGGGATGGACCTGTAAAATATTTACTTGATTTAGGGACTGTTCAAATGTATTCTGTCTTAACAAGCTCTTCATTTCAAGTGCTTGAATTCTGTTCTTGAAATGCCAGCCCCTTAAACTCTGCCTAAATTCTGAGGGAAGCCAAACCTGTTTTTTCTTATAACTCATGCTTTGAATAGAAACCTGTTTTCAAAGAAATAGAGCCAAATTACATCCATTGTGTGATGCCTTCCATATAATAATATAGATTCAGCTTTGGAAAATGGCTTATGCCTGAGAAAAAAAGAGTATACTTCCTCTTAAATTTGTTGTATCTACAGTTAGCAGTGCTTATAATATAATGGTGCTGACATTTGAAGGTTGATTCCTGATGGTTTCTTCTCTCTTTTTTTTAGTATGGTCATTGTAGGTTTTGTTTGGCTTTTTTTGGTTTTGTTTTTAATTCAAGGAACCATTCCACCACACTTTGAATGAAGGTTATCCTTTATTACAGCATGGAGGGAGACCTTTGTAAAAATAGCTGCAGGTCCTTAGTGGGGTTTGTACTGGTATTTGGGGAGGTATTTGTGGATTAAGGTTGGCTGCAGGGTCACTACAGGCTGTGGCTTGTTATATTGAAGAAGGCAATTGATAGCTTATTTAAATAAAATCTTAAAGACAGGTGATGGTTCCAGGTAGCTTTACTAACTACTAATAGTGAGCTCATAAATGTATTTCTTTCTTTCTTTCCTGCCTCCCACTTGAAATATTTCTCTCCGATAGTGTACTTTTCCTCAGGAAAACAGATCACAGAATACTTCAGGATAGCTCAGAACTCTTGCAGTTCAATTGGTCAAACACCCTTGCTCACAGTAGAGCCAACTTTGAAGTAAGATCCAACTTAATAGATCCTATGCAATGGTTTCTTTGTTCACACAGCTTATGAGGCTGTAATTTTCTTTCTAAGTATAAAACTTCTGCAGTTTTTGAGGTAGGAGAGCTTAAGTGTTTTGGAAACCAGCGTCTCATACTGGGTGGCTACTTGTGAAAGCCCAGCACCAGGTGTCAGAAAATAGCAGACACTGAAAAGTTCATGGTATGTGAACTATCTGAATATTGTCCAACTACTAGGTATTTCTCCTGTCTCAGAGTTAAATTCTGTATCCAGGTCAGATAAATATTCTGAATAGTTATCGTCTTTTCTACCTAGGCATCTGAACTTTAATCATGGGTTTAAGTAAGTTTGTTTTGCTCTCTTTTCAGGCTACTGAAGGTCCCTGCAATGCTCCAAAACCAGGTATGCTGGACTTTGTCAAGAAAGCCAAGTGGGATGCATGGAATTCTCTTGGCAACTTGTCTCAGGTGACAATACCTATAATTTCACTTTGTAGATTACTCTACCTCGAAGTGCCTGATCTGTAAGTGAATGGCTGATGTCTGTTACATGCTAGTTGAGCAACTTTGCTTCAGCCATCAAAATGTTTTTGCACTGTATTCCTCGATCATTTCACTGCTTCAGTGTTTGGAGATTTTTGTTTAGTGTGTAAGCCTAATTCTACTTTATTACTACCAGCTTGTATCAATGTAAGAGATCTTACATAGATCGTGATTTCCAATGAAAATACTTTTTTTCACATTGTGATCTATTCTGCTGTTCTCTTTGAGAAAGATGGATTGAGCTTCTCAGCTCTTACAACAAAACCCAAATCTCTGAATCCAGCATATTAATAACTTTGTCATTTTAAAAAAATCAATCTCTTATGCTGTTGACTAAAAGACTAGAAAAAAGTGGTGTATGGAGAGCCTCTCTTCATTCTTTTTTTCTCAGTATATCTTGACCTCTTTAATACCTTTCATAACCTTTAGAGAAGTCAAGTGAAGCAAGCAGGAAGAATAAAGATGCAGATACACATAAGCATTCCTTTTTCATGCAGACTGTAGTAAGTCTGACATCACATATAGCTACCAAGGTTTCTTCAGTTATTCTTTAATGAAGGAAACAAGCTTTTCAAATCAGCTGTGTTACTGCTACATTAGGCCTGCTGTTCAGCAGTAGTTGTTGAGGTCAGTCAAAGGTATTCCTTAATACAGAGGGGGTTTTTTGCATTTTTTTTTGTTTGTTTTAAAAAAAAATGTATCTTAATATTTTTGTGGGTTTTTTTGATGGCCCTGCTTTTAGGAGTAGTGAAGAAACACTTAAGGAAAAGAATCTGGTCTTGATGTTAGAGTGGAGAGTGGATAGACAATTTCATGTGCTACAGATTATGGATTATAAAATTTTTCAAAGTATATTATGCTTTCAAGAAAATAGGTTGTAACAACCAAGAACTTAAAATTCTTTTAAATCACTGTTTAATGTAGATTCTTTAGGCTTCTGTGTGTCATGCTAGTGCTAAATGAAAACTAGTGTCTTCAAGCAATTTTAAAATTCCATAAGACCCATTTTAGCACTCTGATTTTCAGACCAACATATTCTAAAATAAAAGCTTTGTTGGAAAAGTGTTTCACTGGAAAGAAGAAACAGAAGATCCATGGAAATGTGTAAATTCTGGGAATATGACAAAGGTCATCCTAGATGTGGATGGGAGTACTTCACCAACAAAATAAATCTCATCATCCCAGCATTTATACACTTCTACTTTTGTAGATCTATCGCTGCTGCTTTTCAGATGACTTTAAGCTTGTTGTGCAGTGTTTAAATACAACATGTTCCCCTTGTCACCCCCCTAATTAGAATGCTTTATAGTTGAGATTTTTATTTTCTTTTGTCTTGAAGCACAGTCCCCTTCCCCCTCATTTCCCTCCAGGTACCCATTTTATTAGTACTATAACTGATTTACATTTTAGCCTTTCATAATATTGTGTGTGGGTTTTTTCCTATTCTTTTAATTTTTTTTCTTTATTTCCTTTTTTTCCTTTTATTACAGGATAATGCCAGGCAGAAATATGCCGAACTTGTCTCAAGTCTGGTCTCTGCAGAATCTGCTAGCCAGAAGAAAGATGCTTCTCCGGAAGAGGGCAGGCATGATGGCTATGAAACATTAATAGTTACTACCAAAAACAATATCACAAAGATAATGTTTAACCGACCTGATAGGAAAAATGCCATCAACCATCAGGTAAAGAAGTTAACTTGGGAGGATTAATGATTTTTTCTTTCCCGGGTAAACTATTGAAATTTTAAAGAATCCTCACTACAGGTTAAGAAGAACTGACTGAAACATGGTGGTCTGAATTTTATTAGGGGCTGGTACCCTGACTCCAGTGACAACCTAAGGAATAAATATCCAGTACAAAATGAAATCATTCAGCTAAAATTTTACAGATTAGGCTTTTTTGTGTCTCTTGATTTCATTCAAACTTAATATAGGATTGTGGTCTGCACTAAACTAAAATGGCAAACTGCAGGAAGGCTGGCCTGTTTTGTGCATGCAAGATTTGACTGTAATCTGTGTAATGAAGCATTTGTGCAGCATTTGGCTCTGCACCGTTGCATGCATGTGTAGGTAATCTTCCACTTCCCACAGTTATCTTCATGACTAAGTCCATGTTGGAAGCATAATGATCATGCTGTTTAACAACTGCAAAGATACCAGAACTAGGGTCTTTGCCCTACTGCTGCTAAATTTTTAGTATGTTATTTTACCCACTTAAACTACTTCTCAAGTTTTAAAATTAGCTTCCAGTCAGCATTTGTTTAACAAAGGACTTTATATTGTCCTTTAAATTTGCATTGGAATTTTTCAGTATTGCAAGTGCGTGTCTTTATGGTCAGAAGTACCTCACATGTAATACTTAACTTTCTGTGCATGCAAAATTTTTCAGTACTTTAAAGGACTGTAGCTAATCTGTCTCTTGAGTTCCTTGTTGTCAGTGTCAATCTCATTTTTGTGTTCTTTTGTAGCATCACATTTGTACTTTGTTGATTTTCCTTTTATGCAGATGTACAGAGAAATTATCAAAGCACTTGAAGAAGCTGGAAAAAATGATTCCACCATAGCAGTTATTACTGGTATGTTTTGTATTATACCAAAGTATAGTATTGACATGAACTATCTACATGTATTTAGGCTAAGATTGAACTGTGTGAGGAAATTCTTTCTTCTGTTAGAGATCAAAGATTTTCCAAAGTGCCTTGGCAAAATTACTTCAAGGTGGCATTTTGAATTCTTTAGCAAGCTTGCTGTTACATCAGATGAGAATATGGACATGGAATACTCCTAAGGGCTCTATTACTTTTGAGTAGCTGATATATTTGTTCCACAGCATCTTTGTTACTGCTTTTGGAGTTCATTGGTATGAGTTTAGTCAATTTTCTCTACCTCTGTGATACATTTGGAACACACTTAAAACAAGCATCTGAAATCCTGTACTGGCACAGCCAGTAGAAAGTTTGCACTGCATGTTTACCAATGATCATCAGAAAAAAAGGTATTTTACTTTCCTTCTCTTTTTTTTTTTCTATGGCTGCCGCAGGAAAGGATTGGCCAGGGAAGCTGCAACCTGGCCGAGCTGTGTACATCCCTGTCACCAGATGTATGCAGCTGGATGACTGCAGCACTAGTACTGAAAGGGCAGCCCAAACTCATGCTGCCTGTGAACTCTAGCTACTCTGGGAACACACCCTTTTGGTTCTCTAGAGGACTCTTTTGGTCTGTTTCTTATGCTGACTGAACAGCGTGGTGGCAAGGACAGTCAGCAGCAACAGAAGGACTGAGGGCAGGCACTGCCTGCGTGGCCCATCCTCATTGCACATATGTATGTCTTTTTAGGAAATTAGCCAAAACTTGAGCTTTGGCTGGCAGCTAAGTAGTGTAAATTCAAGGTGAATTTGGTCTTAAACCTGCTTACTCTGAGGTAATTGCATGCATATTTGTCTCCACTGTCTGCTTTACCAGCAGTTGGTTCCCATTCCCAGGCTCCTGGGTTTCCTTTCAGTAGCAATGACTGGGCACCACAGCCCTTACAAAATAAACAGGGTAGTTCGCACAACTGGAGTGTCTGAGTAAATAGCAAACACCTCTGCACAAACCTTTCTATTGCATTTTACATAGTGAATAAGAGCACTGCAGTGTAAAGTAATGGATGTGCCAACGCACGAAAGGTCCCATCCTGTGAATGTCCTCATGAAATATGGGATGATTTAGACAAGTCATGCAGTCTAGCTTTAAAATGCTCCATGCTTTTTTGGTGGCACCTCAAACTGACTTATATATTCACTAACAGGTTATATGTTTCTTGCTGAAGAAACCATCTTCCAGTACAATGATTTCAATGCAGTACTGCCAGTCTTATCCTAAATTGATCACAAATTGATCACCTTTTCCTAAACTGATCACAAAAAATGTGAAACTTCTACCTCGTATGAAGTAGGTTATTCTGTCTACTTTTGATTCCTTCATCAGTTTGAAGGTGGATTAAGGGAGATGCATCAACTTACATTTCCGTTGTCCTGTTCAAAAGAAAAAGATTCCCACATCTAACTGTTAGAATGATTGCGAAATGACAGAAAAAAAATCCCTGAGGAAGTATAGAGGGAAAGAAACAAAATATTTTTCCATCAGATGCTGTTAGAGAAAAAAAAATTAATTTTCTGCCTCAAATATTTCACAGTTAATATTCTTTGGCTTTTTACAGCCAAAGAATTTTTTTTCAGCAAATTGTCAGTCAAAACTCCGTTTTATGCTGCAGATGTCCTTTAAGATAGTGTGTATACTTTGAGAAAATCCCTGCAATTGCTTAATAATGTTAGACGGTTAGTATGAAATTTCTTTTGTAAATCTAATAAATGAAAGCTTCTCTTCTCTTACTTATTCAGAAACCACTGGTGCATTTACTCATATGTGTTCTCTGCAGGAAATGGAGACTACTATAGTAGTGGAAATGACCTGAATAATTTTGCTAATATCCAGCCTGGTGAAATGGAGAAGGCGGCAAAAGATGGAGCAGTATTACTCAAGTAGAACATCTTGGTTTCATATATGTATAAGTTACTGTAATGGGTTAAATATAATTTGCAGGCTTTGTTAGAAAACACAACTGCAGGGACCCAGTTATGCTACTGTTCGTCTATTTAGATGACTGTGTCCAAGAGCTCACCATGTGCATAAACAGAAAGATAATGTGGGAGGAACAAGTATTAATTGTATGAAATAAATGAGATTAATATTAGAAGTCTTTTTAAGTACAGTGATGCTGAAGACTTCATTTCATTTTTTGGTCCCCAAAGTACATCCAGATATAATGACAACATCATTGTTTTAAATTTATATGAAAGAAATTGTGGGTTTTTTGATATCCAACAGTGTCCACACTAGCAGGACATGTCAAATTCCTTCAATGACAGACTTCTTTTGAATAGAGACCAGCTGGAATGAACTTGTTCAAAATTACCCAGTAATTCTGAGATCTTGGCTCCATCTTGAAGTGAATTTATCTGTTTAACTAATTTATTTTCTAAGACCAAGTTGATCAGGGTATCATCTGACACAGAGGTTTTGGAGACAAACAGCATGTTTCTTTTTTCCCTACTTGAGCAGATTTTGTCTTCTCTTTTACTTCTGTATGTGATGATTGCATTTGGGAGATGCTTGCAAGTTTGATTGTTCCCTCAGGCACTTGAATTTGATGGAAAAGCTAAAATACACAGAAACCCAATGCTTTTTATTTATATTTTAAAGATGAACTGCAAGTAAAGTACTCAGCTTTTACTTAGACAAGCTGTCTGTGGATCACACTTACCCCTCGAAGTGATAACGATGCAGTGTGAACCTGTTTTGAAGCTGTTACTCAGTGGTACCTGGCAAGTGTTCCAACCTGCAGTGCTTTATAGGGTGTTCAGCACAATGTAGAGCCTCATGTGTGCTTTATGGTCTTTGATCTTGCTCTTGTGAGAAGCTTGTGTTTGCTGTGCTGTTACTATTACACAAACATAGTGCTTCATTACAGCTGATGCACAGAGATGTCAGGGAACTGGAGTTCTTACAACACTGTTTGCTTTTGGGAAGTGTTTTATTTTGAAACAAAAGGCTCTTTCTCAAACCTATGCAAAAGAGCAGCAGGGAATTCTGTGTTGTGGTAACATCGCAATTTTGGTTCCTCTTGGGGCTTTGCTGCAGAACAGTCTGTGAAGGGAATGGCTATCTCAGGGGTGGATTGGGATGGATGTATAGGCAAAAGAGTGTTCTTGTTAGTGAACTGTATTCAGTAACTGTAGCTGAAGAGGAAAACACTTTCATAACTTGATTGCAGGAACTAGGAAAGCTCTGCTGATATGTACATGTTTGATTCTTAGTTACTAAGGAAATGCAGGTGTTTCAGATAGTTCTTATTTTGTCAGGATTCATTTCTGAAAGGGTCAAAAACATATGCTACATAGTTTCTATCTAGCTCATGGATTTTGTTATGCAGTATCTAATCACGTGTTTTGAAAGTTGTTTATATTGGATGAAAACCACTTGAGATGTCTCTTGCACCTTACATTTTCTCTTTTCCCTTCTCTCTAGAGATTTTGTGGGTCATTTTATTGATTTTCCTAAACCACTGATTGCAGTGGTAAATGGCCCAGCTATTGGAATTTGTGTAACAGTCCTTGGGTTGTGTGACATTGTCTATGCTTCTGACAGGGTAAGTACATTGCATAGCTGATCCCAAGACAGTCTTTAAGCCTCTTTCTCTAGCAAATACTATTTGATTTGGGGTAATCTTGGGAGAAAAGAACACTTTAAAAAAGTCTAAATGCATTTTATGTCACATCAAGAAATGCCTGTATTAATTACCAGCACAGGGGTGCACCAACTAGTAGTTAATATGCATGGAATTTCCCTGCTGTGACTATGGTTATCAAGTTACTGTCTCCAGTTTAAAGGCTCTTTTCTAAGAGCTTCTCTTCTATCATGATGTGAAATGATGCTTGTAAGGTTGCTCTCAGGTGTGGGAGGGGGAGCAAAAGTTTGTTATGGAATAGAAGTTCAGTAGCTGGCTGAAGTGATCCATTACAGGATCACTCACGGCCGATGCACTCCTGACATGCTTGTATAATGTGTGGTTTGTTCAGTCTATTCTGGTCCCCAGATCTCTTTTTTTACTAGAGAATTGTTGGATTCTCCCTCTTTTGCCCCTCCCATCTAGTCTATTTTTGCTACAGGGTGAACCTATTGTTTCTTTTTCCTCAGTTTAAAGAACAGACTGTTTTCATCCTCCCTTACAACAGCTGTAAATATGCTTAGCCACCAGCATACTTAGGCTATTAGATATAACTCAGGTTTATCTTCACTCTCTCTGTCTTTTCTTTTTTTGAGCTAAACAGCTGCAGTTTGTTTAGCTTTTCCTCATGTGGCCTGCAGTCACATTCCTCTGGACTCCTTCCAGTTGTTCTGTGTCTCTTTAAGCACAGTGGTACAAGCTGGACACATCACTCCAGCTCATCTTACTCATGCAAAGTGAAGCAGAAGAATTTCTCCGTATTCTGCAGACCGTATTTCTGCTTTGACATCCCACATTGTTATTTGATTTATGTACTTGTGATCTGATATAACACCTGATATAACAACTGTAAAGTTGCTAGTGAAACAATTGTTCCTGTTGTATAACATATACTATATACTAAGTTATTCCTGACAAACTTTAACTTATCTTACTAAATAGTGTCTTCTGACTTATACCTCTCAATTTTATTAAGACTATTTGGAATTCTAATCACCTCCCCTCAGCATAATATCTCCTTACAGCTGTAAGTTAGTATAGATTTAATTGAAGTTTAATCCAAATAAGCATTAAATGTTTTGTCCTGTTAATATTATCCTTCTTTCTTGAATGGCTTGAAATTCATACTTGAATTAGTACCTTCCTATCTGCACTGGTTCAGCTTTTGCTTGTGCTCTTGGTAATAGTTCTTGGAGTATTTCTGTAGGGTCTAACCTAACCTTTCATTTAGGTTATCCTTCATGGAAATTTTCCAGTTAACCTCAAGTTTATCAAACCTTTCTCCAAGGTGATTGTTCTCTGTTCTTCCCTTTCCAGGATTGTGAACTCCCATGCAGTAAGGTCATTTTCATCCAAATTACTACTTAATTTCACACTCTGCAGTAGTTTCATTGGAGTGCCTTAAGCATTGACTACCCACTCCAGAAATGGCCAGCTTTGCTATGTTCAGGATCTGGTTTTATTCTCAGCCAGGTATTCCCAGAGCAGATCATTACCAGCCACCTTATGGGACACTGCACAGCCCAGTCTGACAACAGATCAGTTAATGTTGCCTTCTGCACTGGGTTTTGCTCCAGTGCGTGGGACACCAGTTTGTCCCCCAGAATATTTAATCTCCCATTGCTTAAGCATGTCTAATACCAGTCTGCATCCTGACAGATGTTGTCTAGTCTTTTTGTACAGTGTTATAAATGTCACTTTCTTGCTAGGAAGTCTGTTGATCTGTCTTACCATGTGGCCTTCTGTAGTATAACAAGGGATTCTTTTTCAATGAAGATTCATGAAGAGGATTCAAAACCTTCTGTTTCAGTGAAAGCTCCATTGGTAACTTTCGCTCTCTTTGTGATCAGTTCATATTTTTAAATGGAAATAAAGGCAAGCATTTTGTCTTTCTTGCCTAAAGTTGATGCGAGTTGTCAAAACATAAAATTCTGCTGTTCAGTTCTAACTTGCCACAAATGGTATTATTTTGTGTGACCCCATGATGCATTTCTGGCACAGGGTCTTTTTAGATTTTCATAAAATTAGAGGAAAGAAGATTCAGTGACTTGAATTCTTCAGGAGCAGAATAAACTTAGTGTGCCTTCAGAAAGGCAAAAATACTTTTTACCTTTTAAGTTATTTGAAATATGTATTTAATGACTTAGGGCAGATGTGTATGAGCATCCTTTCTGTAAAGATTTTGCATGTACATATTAGATTCTCTAAGTGCTGTATTCAGATAATGTAACTTCATCACTGGGGTTGTTATGATAAGGAAATTGAATTATATAGACAAAGCCAACTCTTGCCTGCATTGAGAGCATGAAGCAGTGTTAGCAGATGACATTTAAAGCCTATCATGGTAACAGTTCAAGTGTGGCTTTGATTGACTCTGTCACAATAGAAGCTTTAAAATGAAAACTAAATCCTAGTACTTTAATTCTGTGCTCTGTTGTAAGGTTTGCTTTATTTTGTTCTTTTTTTTTTTTCCCAGGCTACATTTCACAGCCCATTTAGTCAACTTGGACAGAGCCCAGAAGGATGTTCCTCTTACCTGTTTCCAAAAATCATGGGCTTAGCCAAGGTAAGAATATCTGCACTGTCTGTGGGATCATCTGACCTTTGTGTGTTGGTATCTTCTGACTGTAAGAGTAGATGTGGTCTTCTGTCCATACTCTTATTTTCTCTGTCTACTCTAGAAATAAGGAAACTAAATAAGAGTAATTAAAAAAAATGGAAAAAAGACAAGAGAGATGGCAGAATCTAAATTTTCTTTTCTCAGAACAGAGAGAAAACTGCTTCTTTTGATATCCCACAGAAAAAATCTGTATAATTTTAAATACTTATCTGATAATGCATGCATTAATACAGTGTATTTTTGTTGACCAGGGTTTAAATCTGTAAGGAGCAGAGCAAGTGCTTATAAACATCCAAGTATCAAGAGTGGTATGTTCAGTGAGACATAGCCTGCCAGTACATGTTCTAGAAATCTTGGAGTCACTGCAAAAGTGAACAAACACGTTTATGGTGAGGTAATTTCAGATTACATCCTTGGAGCTCTGCTCAGAAAGACATGTACACTCTTAGTGAACATTAGGAACTGTAGGCCAGTCACCAGTGGCATAGCCCAGGGGTTGATACTGGGTGTAATACTTACTTAATCTCTTCATTATGACCTGAATGATGGGACTAAGTCCCCTGCTTGAGCAGGGGCTTTGAAGTAGTCAGTATCTGGAGGTTCCTTCCAACATCATCCATTGTGTTCTTTTCAGAGGGCAGATATTAACGAGCAAGGGAGTAAAATAAATGTGTCATGGAAGTGTGTAGATTTCCTGTCAGATTACTCAAGTTTTGTGTCTTGTTGAATCACACTTTCTACTTTTCTCCACATAGGCAAGTGAGATGTTGCTTTTCAATAAAAAGCTGACTGCAGCAGAAGCCTGTGCCCAGGGACTTGTGACTGAAGTCTTCCCTGACAACAGTTTTCAGAAGGAAGTTTGGGCAAGACTAGAAGCTTATGCAAGCCTCCCCAAAAATGTCAGTATTTTACATTTTTCTCCACCTTGTAAGCCTGTAGCACTCCCAATTCTCCTACCAAATGAAACCACTTGGTTTCATTCCATCCTTAACTGAAATAATGAGGCTCTATATATTTTCCTTCAAGCACAGATCTGTCCCTGTGCTGCTGGGAAACGAATACCTCTCTTCTACTCTGTCTGCATCTAAGACAGTGTACTGTACACAGAGATTCAATGGCTGAAAATCCTTCAAAACGAATTAATTAATCCATCTGTGCAGTCTCTCTATGACTGCCTTCTCTTAGGTTTTTATTTTGGCAATAGTTTTTAAGAACCTTACCACTGGGTCTACAACGTTAACTGTACTGTGTGCACCCTGTGCACTCAAGATGACAGTAGGTGACTTTAGTTTTTGCTGAATTCAGTCATCCTGCTAGCTTAGGTTTTGCAAAACTACTTAAGTCACAATGGTATTAGGTTACATTGGACAAGAGGAGACACCTGTGCCAGCTGCTGATAATGTGGGTTCATTTGACACTGGAGACAGTGGAGTGGGTTTCACTTCTTATGGCATCTACTGTGATTATGAGCACTTAGTGGGCTGCTGTTTTGCTTTCCATAAGCCTCCTCCACCTTATTAGCACTTTTAGTAATTAAATGCAATTAATACTTCCAGTGAAAAGGTTGACTAAAAGCTAAGAGGTGCAATATTAATACAACTGGATTGGGATTCCAGTGTGGGTTTTGTGTTATGTTTCTGAAACTTTAAATTAAAGTATAGAAAAAGTATAGAATACTTAACTTCCTAATGTTCCTCTTTTCCTCCTCCAGTCCTTGGCAGTGTCAAAGCAACTGTTACGAAGTATGGAAAAGGAGAAGCTCCATGCAGTCAACAGTAAAGAGTGTGAAGTCCTGACGGAGAGGTGGTTGTCTGATGAGTGTTTAAATGCTATTGTCAGCTTCTTTCAGAAGAAATCAAAACTCTAATCTTTACCAGTAGAATCTGCACCATCTGGCAATAGCCTAATCTGCCCTTATCATTAATGAACTTTCTCTTCAAATAATAATTCTTAATACCTTTTGATGTGGTATATTTCTGTTCTCAGTACTGGCTTAAAACGGGTTCATAAAATTAATACACTGTTATGTGCCTTGGATCTGTTATGGAAATTCAGGCTGGGGTAGAAAAGGTTCATTGTTCTGTAGGCATCAGTGATGTTTCGGAACAATACTAAAGCAGATTTTCTTCCAAAAGAAGCGACAAATTCAATAGTACCCTATTTTGATAGCTCTTCAATAATTATTAGTGATTCTTTTTATTTATGTATGGGGAAAGAAATACTATATTAATGAAAAAATAAATAGAAGTATTTAATTACTGCTGTGCTTATTTTTATTCCTTTTGTAAAACATCCTCAGTGAGAGGGAAAGTAGTTTCTGGGAGGCATATTAATACAATAGTCTTACAAAAAAGTATTCACATGACAGTGTTCATCGCAAAGATGTTTGTTTTGAGCTTTATGGGTCCAATCTTCAATATATTTTTCCATTAATTCCCTCATATGACCCCTTTTCTGTGAAAAAGTGTGATGTGTTTGCTTTCCTCAAGGAGAAATGCAGCCATTGATAACCTGTTGATGGATGAAATAAGAGAAACAGGGTTTCCTTGACCAGTAGACGCCAACGTGCCTCTTACAGCAATGGGAGATGAACCATTACTCTCCATGAGTAATGGGAATAAAACAACATTACCTCTAAGAAATGGAACTCCTATGTGGTTTTAGTTAACTTTTTGAAAAGTTGAATCATTATCTCATGTCACTTAGGAATTTCACTTCAGAACTGTTATGTTCACATATACATTTTCCATCATTAGTGTAATTTCTTCAGTAGATACTCTGTATACTCTGATGTTGGTTTTTGTTATCAACGAAGTAGTATACAGCAGGGAGGGTGATTTTTGCTTGGCTGGTTTTCTTTTATTGGTACTGGGTCTTCCAATTTAGCACTGCAAGAACCTCATCAGTACTTTCAAGTACAAACAACAATTCTTGCACACCACATATTCTGATCTATAGGAAATATTTATGCAGATTGAAAACTGCAACCTGAACTTTTAAAAATTCACTTCCTTGTTTTCCCTGACTGCATACGCAAATAATGGTATCTCCAGTTTCTATCCCTCATGATAATGAGGGATAAAAAATATGTTCACCTTAAGATTTAGTGATGTGTAGAGTTTTATATTTTTCAGCCAGTAAAATATCTATGGCAAATGTATGTTTTACCTGGTAGTTTATATAAAAGTAGTATAGGTAATCTTACAGATATGAAGTAAGGAATTCTTTACCTACTGATATGAAGGTTAATTTAAAAATCTGCAAAGGATCTGCATAGATTAAAAAAACAAAAATTAAAGTACTTACAGAAATTCCATGGAGTTTGTAACAACATACCTAAAAGTAGATAACAAAACAATTTCTAAGTTACTACAATTTGATTTGAAGGGATATTTTTGTTGTCTCACAGCACTGCTGAATGTTGTGCTATTTCTTTTTGACATTTAAACTTATGAGATTTGTGGAACATTTTAAAACATTTTTAAAAAAAGTATCTGAGCAACAAAAAGGCAGAAGCTAAATTCTGATCTTACTGTTCCATTAGCCCTGATCTTCTAAAACTGTGTGACTTCACAGTTCTTTTGTGACACAAGGACAGAATACTGTTTTTTTAGCAATGTCTACCATTGTAAAAGAAGTAAAAGAAGGTTTCGTTAAGTACATAAAATTCTGCAGTAATAAAACAGAACAAAACACAGTCTGTATTTGTCAAGGACAAACAGTATCAAACCGATCTAATTTCCTTCATTAGTGTGCCTGGCTTGGTTTAGAAGTGGACAGCAGTGAACGTAATTTAACTTTAGTGAGGCTTTTGTGCTGTTCTGCTATGCAGCTGCTGTAAACAATTCCAGTAAATGGGATCTAGATTAAATCACAATTGTAGGGTTGTAGAATTGGCTGAAACACTCTACTAAGAAGTAGTCATCAGGTTATCAGAGTGAGAGGGCATAGACTGGGATCTGACAGGAATCACAGAACAGTTTGGGCAGGAAGGGAGCTTTAAAGATCACCTAGTTCCAGCCTCCCTGCAATGAGTAGGGACACCTTCAACTAGATCAGGTTGCTCAGAGCCTCATATAACACGACCTTGAATTTTGCACCACATCTCTGGGCAACGTGTTCTGGTGTTTCACGACCCTCATTGTAAAAGACTTTGTTTTTATAGCTAATCTAAACCTGCCCTGCTTCAGTTTAAAACCATTAACCCTTGTCATACCGCAGCCGGCCCTGCGCTTAAATCCAAGTGTGATAATGGCATTTATCTTAACATTTTCTGCTGTTCCTTTTTCTGAGTGTGTTTGTGAAGGATTTGGATGTCAGAAGAAAACATTATTTTACAAAATATGTGGCTAACACTAAGTTTTAACAATTATGAGCTGGACTATTCATAATCAAAAGTATGAATTTCAATGAAGAGAAGCACCTTTCCACTCATACTACTATGGCTGCATTTTCTTTCGATGATGCTACTGATGATTAGATTATCTTCTAGCAATGCTGAAATTAGATGCCCCAAGAACTGACATAATTGCTCTAAAATGGTTACTTGAGAACCATTTCAATAATGATTATCTTGTTTTAGCAAAACCTTACATATGTTTGTTTCAAATTTAGTTCTTGCTAATCTACCCATCAAGGACAAACTAATTCTGCCATATGGGGTAAGAACACAAAAATCCCCTTAAATTTAGCACTTCCTTGTCCCAAATCCTCTACTTTCTTCATAGTTCTTCGTCTCTGAGAATGTGCTTTCCCTTTGAGCTTGTTGGAAGAGATAAAGAAAGGCCAGACTAATGGAATGGAGAGGGGAATTGTCCCAAATTTTGGTACTCTGTGCTATAGCTAGCAGAGAGTACATGAGTAAGTTTTGGAAGGGGGTTTTATTGAAGTATGCTTTTGCTTGATTTTTGTAAACTATATATTCCAAAATATTATAAACTATATATTCCAAAATAACAGGAAGAATCTCTGTGAGATTGCTTTTCCTGTTGCAGGACATTCTTGTAGCAGTTGTGCCATCTGCTTCTATAGTAAATCTGGAAAAGGAATGAAAATATGCTTGGTTGTCTCTCTTGGGAGTCAACTGGAAACTGGGAGAACCATGATGGTGGCTTCTGCCAATCTCTTCTCCCCTACTTTGTAAAATCCTGTGGAAGTTCAGTGGCTTAAGCAGTGCTAAGTAAAGGCAGATAATATTTTACCTCTGAGGTAGATATTAAACCAAGAAACCACTAAAAATTTTTTTTAACTTCTTTTGCTTGGATTTGATGCAAAATCAGCTTAAACCAAATAACAGTTTCCCTTGTGCCTTTCAAGCTTCATTTCCTTTTACCATTCCTATTGCAGAGAGACACATTGGTATCAGTTTTCTTCTTCTGGCCAGTATTCTGGCCAATACTTAGGATATTCTTCATGGGGCACTGGGCTTCTCCTGGTTATGGGGAAAAGGAGATTGGAGATAGAATGCTTTTTAGACCAAAACCAGACTGCTGTGTTTGTTGGTTTCAGTTTATATATTTATTTCTTTTTGCCCAGTATCTAGCTGTGTTATGAAAGTTTGGATAGTTTTTAATTCATAACATTGCAGCACATACTCTGAACACGACCGTACTTTGCCACAGTAGAATTTCTCTCATGGAGGGTCAGCTGGGAAAAAGCAAGGAAGCTGGACAGTGACACATTGGCAATAGTTTCTTACCTGTGTTTTGATGTGGTGTGCACCTTCCTGTGGGAGTCCCAAACAAATTTGGAAGTTAGTGGCACACAATTAGGTTCAGTCTTTGGAGCAGAATGTGATAAGCAGATCTTCTGTGAGATGATTTAAATTGCTCCCAGTTGCATATATGCAACTACTATAAAATTTATTACATGGTATGAGAATCTCTGGATTATTTTTAGAGGAAAAAAACCTTAAGGAAAAAAGAAGCGTGATCTAGACATTATTTGGGATTCTTATGTAAACATAGCTGAGTTTTTTATTAAGTCCTTATAAACAGAAACAGATTGCAAATTACTTGCAAATAGGAATGGACTTGGTATATTAGTTTTCATGAGCTAGCAGTGCAATTTGGGTCAAGTTGTGAAACCACCCATTTCCTTCCTTGTCAGAGTGCTTGGATATTCTCTGTAAAAGAGGAAGGTACCTCTATGCCTAAATTTGCTCTGCCAGATTTATTTAAACCTCCTGGGGGGAGAAAACAGATAGGCACTTTGCACATTTCAGATTGAACTTAAGAACTCACAGAAAGAGTAACCAAATTGTCATTATCCTATGGGAAGGAGATAACCAAAGGAAGAGTTGTTGCAGGCAGTCCTCATGTTCAGCCATAATGTGGCATCTTCTTTCAAGAGGCTGAAAGGAAGAGTGCCTTTACTGGATTCATCCAGCTGGCTTAATCTGTCTGAATATGAAATCCAGAGTGAATTTTATCAAATTGTTTACAGAATTCTGTGCATTACCTTTGTAGTTGTTTAGTGGGTACCCAAATAACCATGCTGTGGAAGTCAGCTTGGTTTTAGTTGAGCAAAACTTTGTTCTTTCCCATGGAAAAGCTGCTGCCCAAATGTGGGTTTGTTCTACACTGAGTATCTCATGTGGATGATGTTTTTAGCATGAGCTTTGTTTTAACATAGGAGAAAGATTTGTAGAATGTCTGAGCTTTAGGCGTACTTAGATAAGCTAAAGCTCCTTTTACAGGGAACATGTGAAGTTCAGCTTCCTCATTTGAGAGCAGGGTTTAGGAGCAGAAAGAATACAGTTAATTCACAGACGAGTGAGTGTGACAGCTCAAAGCCACCGTAAATGCTATTTGCAGAAGAAACTCACTTTTGTCAAAAATCAAGAATATTAGTTCTGCTGTTCCTCCTTTTAATGTGTTCAGCACTGTTCTTACTCTTTCCTATAGTACAGCTCAAATTCAATAAATTGCAGGAAGAATATTTTCCCACTATATAACCACTGAGGGTTTTATACATTGGACAAGAATTATGGCAGCAGTGAGGCTGTTACGAAATGAACCTTTACAAATGACAGAAAACAACACCAAATTGTCAGAGTCCTCTCCAAGCTGCAGGTCATCTGTTCTTGCCCTGTGCTCAGAGCATGGCTAACTGCAGAGGGTTACTTGGTATCACATCCTGTTCAATCCTGGCTCCAAGGACAGATGTTTCACTGCCTGAGTAATCTGTTCGGTATGTTCTGCTGGCTTCATATCACATCACCTTCACTTCCAGCAGCCTACAGGACAGGCTGCTTTCCTCAGAGCCTTTTCCTTCCAGTGTTATCTGTAGAAGCTGCACCAATCCATTTTTAGATCCTAATACTCCAGTCAGGGTGCAAGGAATGAAGTGGCTGTATTTCCAGCTTGTGCTAATTACCCCCCTTCCACTTCCCATTTAGGCAAGGAGTTTTCCAAGTGGTAGAGCAAAGGGCATCAATGTCTCTGTTTGAAAACTGGATATGCAGAATGTCAAACCCAGGCTATTAGATACCCTTTATGCTGCTTAGACAGAAGATGACGTAGGGTGATTACCTCTTTTCACCAATGAAGAAATTCACCTGCATCCTCTAAGAAATCATACTTCTGCCAGGTAACGTATCAGATTCTGTGATAAATCTGCCTCTGCAAAGTGACAGGTCTATTGTAGCTGCAGGTTTAAATTGGCTTTCAGAAACTTGTAGAACATGTCAAAGAGAGTTTCACTAAGTCTATGAAAAGATCCAGTTCCTGTAACAATACGGGATTAGGTTTTTGACGTGTTACTGGAAATCAAGAGTGCTTTCTTTTTTGAAGAGCTTTCTCTGCCTTAGTGTGCCCAGTAACCTTTGTTATTAACTTCTTGTTTCTCTTTAAAGCTGTATAGCCTTTCTTTTCTTACTATTCTTGGTAGCTAGTATCAGTCCCACTCTTTAAACAGTTGTTTAAACACTCAGTTGTCCTCAGTGACCCTAGTTTCTTTTTACACGAACATAAAGCCACCTTTGTTGGACTCTCACTTGAGAAGTCACACTTTTAAGACTGAACCACGAACAGCTGTAGACAGTGACTGTATCAGTTATGACATATTTATTTCTACCTGCCCATAAGCAGCCTTAAATTGAACCTTTGTAAATACTCCATTTTCACTATTTTATGAATAATTATCCCATACCTACTTTATAGAAAGATCTGGGCCCCAATCATCAAAATCAATGTTTATGAAGAAATAATCAAGATAATGAAGAATTCAAAAGGTTTATGACATAAAGAACGGCAAAAGTTTTCATTTAGAACAAGTATTTGTCATAAATTTAAATTAAGTCTTAGTTATTTAAGGACATGAAAGTCTAGGAGATGCATTTGGTAGTCTTGCTTCTCTACCCCCACACAAATATAGTTAAGATTAATAATGTGATACATAATTGACAAGTTAATAAATGAAAGCACACACTCTATCCTACTTCAGCATGCTGCTACTCCCATTGGACTGTTTTTTTTTCCTTATAAAGATTAATCTGTATGTCTGACTTCTCTTCACTGTAATCCAATGCAATTCTTTCATCCCCTGACTCATACAGGCTATTATCTTGCTATAAAAGATAAAAAATGGCACAGGGAAAACCCAAAGTGAATCCACATGAATTATTTGGTGCTGAGAGGGCTTCCAAAACTGGGGGAGAGGCAACATAACAAAAGCTCCATTTTACATACTTAGGAAGCCTTCTTCCACAATTTCTTTAATGCCTCTGACACCTGAGCAGATAACCCCATTCAAAGAATTATACTTTATTTTTAGCATATTTAAAAATGGTTCATATATTTCACAGCTTTGTAGTAGGACATTTTTAAGCACAACAGAAGACAGGATGTAAGCAAGTTTCAAGCACAGTTTATTAATTTCAAGCAATTGCCACTTCCCAACATCCTCCACCCGCATTACAACTTTACACAGACTGTAGAAGATCCCTCTATCTCCAGCAGTATCACAGACTGGTCTGCCTTCTGTGTGGGGGTCAATATACACATAAAGGTTCTTCAGAGGTTTAATGCCACTTACCCTATGTACGGAGATAAAGTATTATTAAAAAGGTTTTAAAGGAATCATTATCTTCTACTAGAAACTTTTAAATGGTAATTAATTCTTAAACTATAGTAGTATACACCAAGGTAATAAAAACACATTCTAATTCCACAGGGCTGGAATCTTGTTTTTTCTGAATGCTTGGCAAACTGAGTATGTGAAATGTGAAGCTCCTTGTCACCATGAGGGAGAAGGAAACAGAAATCAGCACAGTAGCTTCAGCCAAACTTTCTGTACAGAGGACCTCTGGTGAAGATACGAATTATATCTTTGTGTACAGGAGGAAAAGATTAAGTTATCCTCCCTCTTAGATCAGCTGAGAAATAATTCACTCTGTAGCACAGCTGTTCTGCTTGCACCCAGCCACAACCATGAGAATTCAGCTGACTGCAGTGGCAGCTGCAGCTACTCTACTCTCCTCAGAGACCTCAGGCTACTGGGACAGGTATTGCCCAAAACTGGAGGTGTTCCTTAAGAGTGTCACAAAGTCCTCAATTCCAGAGATTTTTGAAGCCAGAGCTAAAGATTTTCTCTTGTTGCCAACAAGAAGCATCAGCTGCAGAGGAACTGAAATCCACTTGTTTTGAATAACCTCTGCCAGCTAGTCTCTGTATCAACAACTAAGTTTGACAGAATTAAAATATATAATGAACCTACTGAAGTCAAAGAAAAAAAGCACAAAATCTGCTTAAATATTTACTTAACGCACACATTTTAACCAAATATAATGGCTGATTTTTTCCTAAGTGTCATAGACTTTGTTCGATCATCCTATCATTTTAAGAAAACTACATTTAAAGGGTAATGTTTATTTACCTACTTTTAATCACAGTAAAAAGAAATATCTCCAACCAGAAATGAAACAATCTATGTAACAAATTTTAATACAGGAAGTATGTTTCAGCAATTATCAGTACTGCAGCAGTGTTAATCAATTCTAAACTGAAATGCTGGAAACTAAAAGTTTAAGACAGAACTAGATGAAGAGTATTTTTCATATCTTTTATAGGACAGAAACCTTTGTTCATGTCTTCTGGTAGCCATCATCTTCTTTTGAGCTGCACCTACAACACAAAGAACAAGTAAACGAGCAACTTTATGCTTCTCCAGAATAGCTTATAACAGTTCTGTAGGCATTAAGGGGCATCTTTTCTACTGCTTTGTTTCTGTATCACCAACTCATTTCATTGTTTCATATCCCTATTTTAAGAATAAAGTACAAAGCAACAGAAAGACTATGCTATTACTAATCTGTGCAAAAGTGCCCTCAGAAGTGCTGCCTATGTTGTAAAAGTGCAAGTTATACTTTCTGTATTTAACTACCAAGCAACTAGTGTTTCACTAAATGTGAAAGCTAACTTTTTTCATTTCCTGTATGAAAAAGATACCTTAATATGTGGAAATAAGGAGAGATTGTTTTTTATTAGGAATTTTACAAAATAAATTGAGAAGAGACAGGTTAAAGGTTCCAAATAGGCATACAAAACCACCCATCTCATGCTTGTTTTCGTAGTTAGTTCATTACATCTCCTCGGTGGGGTATTCCCCACCAGCAGAATGACCTGCTTTGTGGCATTTTTCCATTCTTGAGTGCACTAAGAGTGCATGATTGTTGCCATTATGTACCTAGATGGATACAAAAATCCTTCTTAGTTCAAAGTATTATAAAGTATGTGAAACCAGTGGGGTTTTCACAGCTTGTTAGAATATATTAATAAAAAATGAAAAGATGAACTTCTTAACATCATCAAAGAGAACATTAAAACAGCAGTATGGACCTGAAAAGTTTGATTCTGTTTTCCTCACCCTGTATAATCAACTCAACTGTCTCAAGCTTTTTTAACTCGTTGCTAAATGTTTATCTACACATGCTGTCAGAAATAACCTTGTTAGGAAGGTGAAGTTGGTGTCTCAGCAAATCAGACCCATGGAGTAGGCGTTGAGTGGCCTGTGACTCGCTTTCCTTTTTTCTCTTTCAGCACCATCAAAAGGAAAAGTGAGAAAAACAGCACAAACATTAGTTAAAGCCTGAATTTAATCCCACGTCCTACAGGAATAATTTCATTACAATGAAAGCAGACAGACAGTATCTGTAGGGTTTTTTGGCTTTGCTTTTGTTTAAGCATTGATAATTATATATCCAATTAACATAGCCTATAGCTCTCCCAAAGATCATAACATTTAATAATTCCTTTAATTAAATGATTAATAGGAAATGCAGGAGTGGGTCTTACGATTTACCTGATTTACCATCACTGAAGACAGATTCTTTTAAAAATGGCTACAAATGCCTTGTTCACAAAAGACTTTATTATCTAATGATGCATACTGAAAACATACAGAAATCTGCATGGTCCACTTTACATGCAGCAGAACAATCTTCACTTTACAATAAGTAAGTGTCAACTGTTTTATGCAAGAGACAACACTTTAAAGTCACATTTCTTAAAGAAAAGCTTCATTTACAAAAGAAATAAAAGGTAAAGAAGCAATTACCGCTTTTAAAAAGCAGCTGCTTTGTTCAAGAGTGGAAGGTTTATGCCTGTATTGAAAGACAACATGATCACAAATAATGAAAACAATGAACAAATGAAACACTTTTAGCATAAAGCAGTACACTTTCAAAATGACATACAAATAGTTAAAAATTTCTTTATGTTGTCTATCTATCCTTTAGATATAAGGTCTTTCAAATGAGATCCCAACATATGTAATTACTAAATGAAAACTCTTCTGTAAGTATTGGTTCTATGTCATAGTGAACTGTATTTAACAAAATGTATACAAAGTCTATAGCAAGTTGATTAAAAAAATTAAAGTAATAAGAAACAGTACACTGAAGGCGCTCTATCCATCAAGTGCGCTCTCTCCAAGTTTTATATGTGATGAACAGAACAGAAGTTGTAACTATGCCACGGTTGCAATGCCAGAAAATAAAACAAGATCATTTATCAAACATGCAGGGAATTCTGCCACAATGCTATTGTCTCTCATTTGTCAGTTGTTCCAGTAAAATAACAGCTTAAACACCGGTGATGTTGATGGGTTAGCTTACCTTCAGTGTACTGAAAGTTGTACACAACCTGCTTTAAAAGAGGAGACCATCCCTGCGGGCAGGCTCAAGAAGGAACAGACCCCCTTCGGCACTGACTACACCAAGGGCATGCTGCTGTGGCCTGCACACACACACCTAGGAAAATGTGAATATAAATAGCATTTATGCTGGCCATTTTTTAAAGACAAAAATGAAGCCAAGTCTGCTTAAAACAAATCAACCACCCAGTATTACTGCTCTCTTTTTTTTCTTTTTTTTTTTTTTTATAACAGACGCTTTTTTCTTTTTATAATATATACGAACTGCAACCATATACATTAGCATTGTACTTTTGTGCAGTCTTGGCAATTAAAACAGTTCTACAGTGAAAATTTTCACATAAGACACAAAACAGAATTACTCTAACATTTCTAAAAGAAATATCAGCCTTGATGTTAATTCAAATGTATCATTTCTTCCTCAACTTTGCAGGGGAAATATTTATGTTTATATACATTAATAACTGCTGTGAAATTTCTTCAGTCTTTGTGTCTTAATTACTCAAACCCTTTGAAACTTCTTCATCTGGTTTAGATTTTTTCCTGGATGAAGGCATGCTGTAGAGCCTGGTTGATGCTAATCCGTTTAGCTGGGTCTAGCATTAGAATCTGGTCCAACAAGTCCTTTAGCTGGTGTACTTTTTTACGCTGGTCTTCAGGGAGTCGTTGGCACCCAATCAAGTCTGCTAATAGGTCCTTGGTTGGATTAATGGTGCTCATAACAGTAACTTTCTCCTACGAACACAAAAATGGCAACCTTGTAGAACAGAAATAATGCACGAATCCCCATCCATCCCTTTTACAGAGCTTCAGCAGCAGCTTTTCTGCAGGCTTGTCTCGTATCTGAGCAGCAACACCCTTCCACCGTACAGCCTCACAAACCATCGTGTGGGCAGAGAAAAGAGCAGAAAGAACTTGGTCGGGGGTGGGCCACCAACAGCAGGTGCATACATGAACCTAACATCTCAGCTGAGAACAGAGGAGAAACTTTCCAGATACGGAAAGTTTCCATATCTGACCACTAATTCTGTGATTCTTGTTAAATATAATATGTTACAATGATACCAAAATTAATAGTGACCTCATACAACATAAGCACATCATACTGATGCTGGACATTCTTCTATAAAATGAAGGCACAATTTTCTTTATTAGTAATTTAAGAATAGATTATGTGGAGATACCCTGTACATCTACCAGATTAAACCTAGATTTCTCTTAATTGTTCTTACATGGTAGGAAAAAAATATCTTTTGGCATTTTGTAACTATATAATCTGTCCGTACTGCTGCAAAAGGACATATTATTAGTTTACGAAGTTTTTTTTTTAATTAAGATGTCAGGGCGTGTTTGAAAGACTGTAATAGTAGGAAAGCTTGAAAAAAAGTAATGAGTTAATCAACGCATTGAGGACTTACCCTTTCTGTCACTTTATCTACTTCTATATACATAAAGTTGAGATTTTGATCAAAGTGTTGATCTTTGAACACACCTTTTCGAATCATCTGGAAAATGAGGAAGAGGCAAGAGTTTCAGGCAAGTTCTCTGTGTCTTACGTATTTCGCAATTAGCATCCATGTCTACTAACTTATCACAACATGAATAATTAAATACTAATGAAAAATATATCAAAAGGACAGGAAAAAATCTCAAGATTGAGTAAAAAAACCACAGTTAAAACCAGTTGAAAAAGGACAGTATCTTCCATCGACTTACGTATTTTTTTCAGGTCAGTGCTTAGAAGGTTTCTGCTTTCACTTTATATTTAGTCTATGAAAAAGAAGCTATATACTTACACTTTATAAGATTTTAAATCAATATCAATTACACAGTCAGAGCAACATCTGATATTTACTTACTGTTAAGAGAAGATGTACATGATAAAAAACAGAATTCCAGGAGAAAAAAGAATGTATGTTCTACTGTTCATTGCAGCAGTTTCAGATATTAATTAAAATAATGCACTTATTTTTCTTACCTTGTTTGGCATCTTTCCTTTGAGATCCATGGCAAGTTTCAACATATGATTATTGGTTTTGCCAGGAAACAGTATTTTTCCTGTATAAAGCTCATATAATGTGCAGCCTACAGACCACATATCTATACCATAGTCATACATTTTTCCTATAACTGAAACAGAGCAATACCAGTTAATTCCACAATGGCAGCCATACAATATCACAAAAGCAGACAGATGAAAAAAATTATGATTTCTAAACTACATTGGTGCTGCTCCTCTTAGGAATAGAAAGTTACAATAAAAGCATGCAAAATTTTAAAGTATCCCTATTTTAGAAAGGGATACTTTACCTACCACCAAACTAATCAGCAAAAAACCAAGAAGTCAGAACAATAACTACAAATTAAAACAAATTAAAACTATAACCCATCAGAATGACATCTCCCCATCCTCACTGAGCTGACCACCACCACACATGAAAAGTCATACAAGTGCTTTCAAACTCTGAATTTCTGACTACCATCATATTTCCAGAGTCATGTTTTGCTAAGACCTGAGGGTAAATTCAAGTTGAATTCTCATCTGCTAGTACTGGTATGTCTTGCTATGTGATGCATGTAGAGAATCCAAAGAGTACTTACTGATTTCTGGAGCTCGATAAAATCTACTAACTAGATAGGGTGTGATGTCATTATCTGCAACATGTGAAGCTGATCCAAAATCACAAAGCTTTAGTATTGTTTTAGACTCATTCACCTGAAAATTAAACATAAATATCTATTAGCACTATTTGTGGACAGAATTGACAACAGCACTGTGAAAGTGATAATATATTTAAGTCAGAGGTAAGACAAATATTCAGCCTTTAAATTGGAAGTTTCCTTCCTGTCTGTGTTGTAATAAAACTGTAAAACTTTCTCAAACTGAAAGTGACAGTTAATGCCTTCAGGTCCTACAAAATACAAAAAAAAAAAAAAGGTCAGTTTCAGGTACTTTTTCCTGATCAAAATATCCTTGGTGGACCCAAATTTCATTCCAGATACTGAAATTTGATCAGTTTAGACTTGAAACTCCAGTATCCAGAGTACCACTCATAAAACAGCATATTATTCAAATATTTCATGCTTGCATAGTAAATTTTAATGCTGTGATGGTAGTACGAAGACATTCTAGATAAATCTGAGTTTGTCACAGGGATGACCTCCAAGAAAACCAAAGGAAATCTCTTGGATTTCTCTGATGTAGCTCTCATGCCCTAAGACAAAAGAGGAATTAAGGACCTTTCCCTGTTATCTCACATAAACAAAATCTCCATCCAGACTCAAATAACCTACTTCCATTTTACACAAAGGAAGAACATTTTTCAACTATCAATGGAAAACTTCCAAGTATTTCTCCTAAGAAAAGACACTGTCTTACTTTGGAAAATCTGTTTTCTATAAAGATACAAGTGGATTCACGTTCATTTGAAAAAGATTTTATTTAGATGTTTTATTATATTTCCTACTTACTATTTATATCACAATATCATTTTATATCGAAGTATAAACCTGAAATATTTTCAGTAATTTTTGACTTCACCTAAATTAACCGAATGATATAAATTTCAAATATGTCATTGTACACCATATACCGTGCAAAATAAACTTCAATTATTTCTTCCTTACCAAAATATTATCTGGTTTAATATCTGCATGTAGGATATTGCATCTTTTAAGAAGTTTTAAAGCCAGGAACAACTGCTGGCTGTAGGAACGCACTGCTTTAATATGGAGTCCAACATCTTTCCCATACTTCTTCAACACCTCTCGTAAATTCATACTGTTAAGAGAAAGGGAGAATGAAAGAATGGAAAGGATCTTAACAAAAAAAAACACAGCAGCCTCCTAAACTGTAAGACAAACTTGAACAAACCAGTTAGCTTTAAGTATCTTTTGAGAAAAGCAGCGTTCCACTTAACATACTCCTGTTAGCTACAGCAATGAAACAAAAAGGCTGGTCAAGATCTATCCCATACTGTATATACACTGGACTTACTTAGTTCAGAGCACATTTTTATTCAATTTTAGTTTGAGAGGATTGATTTGCACATGAACAGCATTTTCTTAACAACTGTAAAGCCTTTTTACTCATTTTCTTCAGAAATAAATGAAAAAGAAAGCATGCGAAAGTTGAAGAGAATTTTTGGCGACTTAAACAGCAGATAAAAAGACCATAATTCCAGGACAAAAGCATAATTGTATGTAAATAATGTACAAGTGTGTGTTATAAAGAGATAGTGCAGCATAAAAATATTAATTTGTTATATGGCTTATTAATGGAAATACCATAGTAATTTTATAAAATTTGCATTGTTTCACCATATAACTTATCTTCATCCCAAATATGGCAAAAATTAAAATATGACACACACAGAAAACATAGGATATGAACAACAAGCAGGAATGGAGACTAAGACAATTAGCATATCTGTATCTATCATGAAACTGTCTACAATTAATGTGTTAAAAGAGTTTAATTACTTAAACAGAAAGTGAATATGAAAAGAAACCACTGTAACGATTTTCTTCCTCAGACTGTTTACATATATATACATATATACACATTCTTTACAGAATATACAGCTTTTGCTAAACCTGCTCTGGGTTTAATACAAACCCTTAAAACAAAGAATTATGAAAACTAATAAACTTAAAGAGCAGTACTGGTGAGAGGAACCACCTTTAATACATTATTTTGTTTCAAATATTTTCCAGGCAGAAAGCTTACATCGATGCTTAAAGGAAATCAGAAGTAGCTCAGTAGTCTGTGGATTTGTGCCTCCAGATAATTTTTTTTGTTGTTTGAAAGTTCCATGCATTCTTGAATCTTGGCAATAGAACAAAGTATCAAAACAATAGCCAAAACTGGAAAGGTAAAGAACACTCAGTACTACTTTACCTTTTACAGAGAACCCCAAACATTTGTCATCTTACCTGAGCGGCTCAAATACCAGACAGAGATGTTGTTTGTGGTAGAAATGCCTGAACAACCGTAGACAATGAAACTTGTCATCAGGATCAGCATCATTGAGTTTCTTTAAAAATTCCAGTTCTTTTAGGCCAGTTTTTTGCCTGAAAACGGAGGAATGTGATTACAAAACAAAATCAGATAAATTCCAATAGTTTTTTAAATCTAGATATTCACTTGTGTGGTTATAATTATCCAGGAATGAAAAGTGTCTTGTCATTACTTAATGTACCACATATTAAAAAAACCAAAATCACAACAGGGGTTTGGTGTCAGTGTCTACATACTGGCTAAGTTTATTTAATTCTGATCTTCACTGTGCCTTGTAGCCTTCTTATCCCTTCCTCCTCACTCCCAGTTGCATGCAAAGCTAAAACTGGATTTCCTCTTGTAATATGACACTGAAATTTCAAATAGCACTCACCTGAGAAGTTTATTTTTTTTTTAAAATACTTAACCACATTATTAAAAGAAGATTTAAGCTGAATTGATTATAGATTCAATTACACACCCAAGCTTATTACCTATACAACATACCAAACTAAAAAAGCTTATCACTCCCCTTTAGTTTTTAAAACTTTTCTAGATACTTATTCACATAACTAAAAATAATCCAGTTATACAAAAAGTAAGACAATTCTCAAAACTTCCAAGGCAAAACGCACAGAAAAGATTTTCTTTAAAGTTGTCTGTAGCAGAAGAGGACATAATAAATGACTGCAGAAATACTGCAGCAGATACTGAAAATGAATATTGAAGACAAGTCCTCAAATAACATAGTTTAATAGATCATATTTGTTAATGTTCATTCTGAAAGTCCTCATTTTTTTTTTATTTCAACAGTGAGTCTCATCCCTTTTTATGTATCTTATATACATGCAAACATATAGAAAAGATACAAAAATAATTAATGTATGGAGGTCGTTTTGTAAATTGCAGATGATTGACAGGGATTCAACCCACAGCCTGCCACGTACAATTTGGTCCATCAAAAAAAACAGTTTCTTTACAGTCCAGGACTCCCATCTCAAAAAATTTAAGTCTGGGCAGGCCTCATAATTAACTGTAACCTTGTTCCTTGCCATGGCTATTCCCTGCAGTTTTGCAAATGAGAAAGTGCCTGATGAAAATGCAAGTACCCTTCTTCCTGCGATAGCTGTAAAGAAGAGTGGATACATAGTCCTCAAGCGCTTCCCATTATCTGGCTCAAACTAGCAGAAAAGGCAGGAATCACAGCTGTAATCTGTTACTTCACTTGAAACAAAGGGAGATTCAAATCACATCATGAAAAAAAACTTCCAACTCTCACACATGCTTTATTATTATCGAACAAAGCCATTACTTACATAAGTTCGTTGTTCCTGATGATTTTAACCGCTACTTCTTGGTTTGCTCTCGCCATGTCCCTGGCTCGCACTACGTTACTGAAGACTCCCTGACCAGTGTAACCATAGACATTGTAACGTTTATCTAGAACTTCACCTATATTAACACCTGAAGGATAAAATCAGGCAATTTCAAATTATGAGTGATACATGTAACGGAATGTTTCATGAAAACTTTCATGAAAAATAAACCATTCTCTATAATTACAAAAAACAGGGTAAATGGCAAAATCCTTTAATTTTATGGTGTACAGTCATCTAGCTTTGTGGAAATTATGGGGAACAAACGGCTATTCTGTAAATCTGGAGTCCTTTGGTAACTCAGGTTAAAATCTGCATGCTCATTTCATCCATTACATTACACGATTGGAGAGTGCTCTGTGGTATACCTACATTAGAATAACATTTCAGTACTTTTCCATGAGGATTTTCTCCATTCAGCACTCTCATCCTATCTGTCCCTACTGATCAACAAATACCACTTACGGTAATAGCCTTCTGCATCAGTCCAGTTATCCCTGAGATTGGGGTTTTCTTTGAAGTCTTTTCCAAACCCAGCAGCCCTTAGACGAGCACTCTGAAATAAAAAGAAAAGTAACAGCTTTGCTTGTGTGCTCTGTATTTTTTCTTGATGTTTACTTACCAAAGCCCTTTTCCCCCTACTGAAACACTGTTCCTCTCCACAATACAAACACATTTATCTTGTAGGAGGGAGAAACAACTTAACATAAAAAGCTATTTACATACCAGTATCTAAAGTCTGATGCAAGGAAAGAGGATGAGATCAACCAACAGAAGTATTATTAAACATAAACGGGTAAAGTTTCAATTAATACCCACAAGATATTTTTTACAAGTCACATTAGGATGCACATTTTGGACCATCTAAGTAAGACTTCTTATTTACAGTATGTTTATAATAAAAAATGTAGCAATTTGCAAGGAAAATATAACTCTTTGAGCCTTGAATTTTGGTTCATTCAATGGCACTTGTTTCACACTATTATACATAAAACTATAACATTACTACAACTGCTGCTGACATCTCTTAACAGACTTGGCAATATTTTATCACAAATTCCAAACTGTGAGTTGCAAAGAATACCTTCAATTGAACAACGGTTTCTGGAAGGGGGAACTGCTTACTTACAAGCCATATAAATCCCCACTTGTAACTTCTGAATTTTTAAAAATACACCCTCACACACACATTTGTTATAATTCGTTATATTGGCCATAAACCAAAATTAACTGGAAAATTTTTTAAGTTAAGAAGAAAGTTCCTGTCTCGACTTATTTCTTAGTGTTGTCAACCAGCAACAATGCAAGAGGATTTATAGAAAATGGCACATAAAGTCTCAAACTAGTCACTGGACTGCCAACATTTCCAGGTCACTTCAGCACATGTAGAGAAAAGCTGATGGAATAGTGCAAAAGTAAAACCAGGAAATATATCTTTCCATCCAAAAAAACCTCACCAAACAAACCACCAGATTACTCCAACATAGCATCATTAGACAATTAAAATATCTTATGCATTTTTTTAGTTAATCACACATGAACCGCTGAAAACAGAACAGTGCAACATGGTAACATTAACAAAAAGCTTAACTTATAAATAGGTTCATGTTTTTGCCCTATGCCATTATAGGTCCTATTCAAACAGCAGGTGAATTCCCCAATTGCTTCCTCTGGTAAAACTCACACTAATTTCAGCGGGTTTTATTTCAATGAAATACTAATTAAGAACCACTTTGTCCAACTTGGCTGATAAAAAGATTCAGAACCTACAATCCATTTAGCTGCACATGCTTTTACAAATCAAAGTTCCCACAGCACTCAAGCGACAGTGACTAACAAAAATCAAGCAGAAAGAGATTGTACATTTAATCTCCAAGAATTACCTACATCAAAGTATGCAGCGAACATATCATCTGATTCTGTGAACATATCAGGAGCTAGCAGTTTCTTCTGAGATGAACCTTAAAATGAAATTTAGATTACTCAACATGAAAAAGCTGTTGAATGATAACTTTGTTGCCAGTATAATTTGACACTTGGTATTTTTACAACATAGACTAAGATCGGCATGTTGGCAAACAGGAAGCTCTATTAATGTTTCTAGCAAATACCATTTCACATATTTCACATTCTAGAATATAAAACTCAGACTAGTTCTTTAAAACATTCAAAAATTTTACTTCTGTGAAAAAACTATGTGTAATAGCTTTCCAGTATTTCACACAGCAGAAAGGAAAAAAGCTAAATATGTACATGATCCCTACAAATAATAACTATATATATATATATATATATATATATAAACAAGTATAAAATGATTGTGCATATATGTAAAAAAAACAGTCATGTTTTCAATATACAACTTCAGGCTTTTCTGCTAATCACATGGTATTTTGGTAAAAACCAAAGTTGTAAAGCCCAGACGTTGCTTCTTTGGAAAATGTTTTCTCCAACCCTGCCAAAAAGGACCTGGTGTGTAGCTTTTTGCCAAATACAATGTTTACTACTGTGTTAAAGGGAAACATTTTTAATGTGGGCAAGATTATCCCTTTCTCACCTTTTAATCATCTTTAAATCCCACAGACATTTTACTTGGTTGATAAGATAAAAGCAAAGAAATATAAATTAAGTACATAGTAGCAAAAGCAAGCAAACTTCAAACTGTTTCATAACACACATTATGGCAGCAGCCCTTCCTGAACATGGCAAATCACAGACACTCCCTTCAGGGTACTAAGCAATGGAGAAAAATAAATGGTTAAGCTCAGAGGCTTCAGGGTCTCGTGATGCATGTAACCAACCACTTCCACACAAAACAACTAGACTGAAATCTGACAGCATCAAAAAATCAGCCATCATGCTGATACTGCTGTTTCAAGATATAGACCCATCACCTGACACTTGTGGGGAGACAGGTTACACCACTGTTCTGAGCTACAGACCCTTCCAGAAACTTCCTCAAATTTTCTTTTTAGTTCCCATTACTCACACTTGCATTGGGCTACAATGAGTTTCTTAGCAACTTATTACTCTGGCCCTGTAAAAAGTCAGGATAGAAAAAGAATGGTTTTTGCAAAGAAAGATACTTCACTGCTTTCAGTTGTTGTTACAGCCACCTCTGACCCAGGATCCCACCACTAAATGAAAGATTCCAAGACTTGAGTGTAACTGATGTGTTTTTAGAAACCTTTTTCATGTGTCTATGTGGAAAATGTCTATGTAGTTAAGGGTTATATTTTCATATGCTTTAGTACACACAATTAGAGAGCAGTACATGCTTAGACAAAACTCAAAAAATTTATTGTCCGTTACACATAAGAAGACTAAGTCTAAAGTTGTGGTATGCAAATAAAGTGCATAGGACAGTTCTTTTCACAACTGTTGTAGGAGAACAATCTGAAAACACACTCCTCAAGGGAACACCAGGACAAACTACAGAGCAGTACAGCAGTCCCAAAGAGACACAGCTTCATTAATTGGAAGAGAAGCATCCAGTAGAAGACAGTGTATTTAGCCCCCAAAGATATGTGTGGTGCATGACATGAAATACAACCCACTATCCAACTATTTCCCTCTGAGGGGCTGGGCAGGTTCCACAGCCCTTGTTAAACAGTGCTCTTGCAACTAAACTGTAAAGAGAAACTGCAGTAGTTTAAACTGTCTCATGTATGACCACACAGCAGCTACACACCTTTGACTACTTGGAAGATGTACAGTAATCCACTTTCAAAAGACAAAAAAAGCAGCAGATTTTCAATATTACACTGTGCACTCGGAGATGCTCCATTTTCCCTTTGCTGCTGCTGGCAAAAGGCAAGTTTTATATCAAGATTTATTTTATTTTAATATTGCTGTACAATTGATTATATGAAGGGAAGCATAATTTCCAGCTCACCCAAAATAAAGACTAGGCTACATTAAGCTTCTAAGAAAACAACGTGCATGAGTGAAAAAAAAAATTTGGAAGGGTGATTCTTAACTATAAAGACAGACATTGCTATTTGCTCTTCCAAAGGCATAGCACAAATTGTGTTAAGAGTTATTAGAAATATAGAGAACAAGTTCTACTCATATTATCCTTCCTAATGAGGAAGCTTTATTTTAATCTTTTATCTTTAGTACCATAATATTTGTGAAAACTTTCATAAATTCCATCCAAAATGTCAACCTACTTCCAAGTCTGGAAGTATGTAAAGAAACTAAGCAAACGCCTGAGCTTTCATAAATTGCATTAGACAGATTTCAGAATCTTACCGTTGTTCTGTTCAACTGTCATGAGGTTGTGCTTGGCTTTTACTGATGCTTCAAACGTGTCCACGTTTTCCCGTTCGTACTCCTTAACATCAGCAGCTACTCTTTCTAGTATGTCGTCAGGAGAATTCGAGCGACTACGTGTACTACTTTGAGGACTGCTTGGTTCAGATGGTACAGATATATTACTGTCTTCTGTCTGGCCCTTGTATTTCTAAAAATAAGTTTAATTTTTAATGTCTCCATCACAGCTTATCACAATTTAAGCATTTTCATACCCACCCTTTCAACGGCTTGTGCTAAACCTTAACCTTTGCCTTCAGAATCACCTACATCTCTAAAGACAAGACTATTTGCAGAATGGGATACAACTTTTGAAAATTGACTTTTTTCACAATGCACCACAGCCCAGACCATAAGACTGAAAAATTCATGGGTGTCTTTAGGACTTCACATTTCTATAAAAAGCGATTATTATTGAAAATCAACTACAACAAACTGTCAGCAGCAACAGACTTATTACTAAGCCATTCAGGTACACAAACGTTGAAACAGCCTCAGAGGAAAAATTAATTATGTCTTGCATTCTAGAACCTTTCCCATTTTTATTAGTGTTACGATAGAGAAAAGCAGTTTTTTATTTGAATTGGAAATCCTATTTATTCATTCAGTCATGTTGAAAAATTTCAGAAGCATTAAAAAAATTCAAACATCTTTACAATTTTTTTAGCCTTAAGTACTACAAAATTATACAAACTTCACTTCCTATCCCAAAAGCTAAAAATCAAGTTGAATAAACGCTGATACCACTCAGTTATCAAAGTCAAACTATTCAATAATACAAGCAGAGGTTTTCATTTAGGGAATGCAGCTCTGGAATTTTCTTCCTGCATACACCAACATCAGGTGTAACTGGCCTTTAATAAGAATTTATATGGTTTTTCTCAGTCATAGTTTTGAAGGATTTTACAGTGGGTTTTGCATAAAGCTCAAATCATGAGCATATTTTTAGTGCTACTTAAAATAAGCAGTACACTAAAACCAGTGGTTTTGTACATCATTAAATAAATATGCTACAGCATTTTGCTTGCTATGTTCTAATTGCGTGCCAAATTCCACCTTTGAAAAGAGATACCTGACTTGTGCTCTACAATTTCATTCCCTTTGGTCACAGCTCCCTGTCAGGGGTCTCAATCACGTATTACATCTGTGATTACTGATACATATTCTACCTTAAGGGAGGAACCCACGCCAGTGGCTTTATGAAACTTTGGAAACTGAGAAGGACAACTTCTACTTGAAAAAAACCAATATATAACTTAGAGCTACACTGACATTATTATATCAATGATGTAGCTACGAAGAAACTCTACAAATGAAAATAATGTAAGAATATTTTTAGCATGTCGTCCTAAGACTGTCAGAGATGTTTAAGTGAAGCAAAGAATGACTCACAGAAGAATCACTTCAGTCTTAAAAGCAATGCTGTTTCAATAGAAGTGTAAAGTTTAACAGAGACTAACATTACAATTAATTAATTGGAAAAATACAGAGACAGTAATTACTATTGTAAGGTAGCCATAGGCAAAGAACCTTACTTTATCCCAACATTCTACACTACAAACATAAAATTAGTGTCTGTAACCATATACCTGAACAATTGCTTGTCGCTGTAATCTCCTTTGTCTTATCTCTGCTTCTTCATCCTCTTCTTCCAAATCAAAGTCTTCAAGACTAGGAAAACATGATTATTTTTTATATAACCTCATAAACAGAAGATTATCTACTGAATGTTACCAAACGCAGTTCTTTGGTGTAGAAAGCACAGAAGATATTGAACAATATTGTTCAACTGACTCAGAAAGCTACTGTGTATTGAATCCCAGTGTGTATATTTACATTTCCTTACAGAGAAGATTTCTCTCTTAGATTTATCTCATTGGGACATTCTGTAGATCATTTTTAATTGCAAATAATTAACAGCAGCCTTTTAAAAGAAAACAAAAAACCAAAAAATCTTGTTCATTTTCACTGCAGCATCCTTAATAATTTGATTAAGAATGCATAGTCTTGCACAATTGAATAAGTAGATATTTAGCAAAAATAAACAAAATTTGCAGATAGCAACGAATCCTTTCAGCTATTACAGTTTTTCCTTGAGCAGTAAGCTTTAGTAATCACACCAAAAGTTTTCACAAGATACTGATCAAGCTGAATTAACGAACCTAGTGATATATCATCCTCTCAGGTCTGCCCACTAGCCAAGGTCTTGATATTTTTCGCATATTCCAAAGTTTTTCAGAACATCTCAACAGTAATTTGACAAGATCACAAGTACTAAAACATGATTAAGGTATTAGGTAACAACTCAAAAACTACACCATGAAGATAAGTATTAGTTCATTTTCAGTATCAGTGGAATTATAGCTTTTAAATAATCAATGCAAGTTAGAAATTAATTCTTACTTTTCATCTGATGAAGACTCCTGTTCAGCTTTCATACCCTCAGAAAGACTACCTTTAAATTTGTCTTCTTTAACTTTGCTTCTGCTCCTACGTCTATGGCCACCACGTGACCTGGACCTCCTTCGAAGGCGAGATCTACTTCTTCGGCCTCTATCCCTGTTGATAGTAAGAAGGATTTAGATCTTGGGGTTTTTGGTTTGTTTTTCTGAAGAAAAGAAGGAAAATCTATTCATAAAACATAAAGGTACGTAATGACTCCAAGTAATAAAACAATTCAATTCATGGAGAATAAAATGAATTCAACTATGTTAACACATATAAACATGGACAAAAAACCCCCATAGTCTTTACAGACAAGACAGCAGTCCTTACACTTCTAGCAATACTTTCCAAAATACACTTGAAAATACAGGGCTGTGTTTACCTTCTCCGAGGAGATCTACTCCGCCTCCTTGGAGATCGGCTGCGTCGAAGGGGTGTGCGAGATCTCCGTCTAATGGGGGACCGAGACCTTCTTCTGGATGGGGACCACCTGCTGGGCGGGCTAACATCTTTGGATCTTTCACGTCTTGACAAAATATCATCTCTGGTCCGCGTTCTTAAAACAGAGGAAGAGAGTGGTAGTAAAAATCAGGAGCAAGCTGAAAACAACAAAAAAATCACAGTTCCCTCTAAATACTCACTTGAAAAAGTCTTACTGCAGGTGAGGGACCACCAGATGGGCTTCTGAGAGAGAGATGGACAAGTATGCCATAAAGGTGGCTGCCCTTCCTGTGTGTCTCTCCCCACCCTGGGAAGTATGTGCCCACACATCGGACTAGTTCAGGACAAGTATGGAAACAGCTTGCTAATTACTACCATGCAACTAAGAGAGGTTTTAAAACAAAGCTTGTTTTTTAGGACTTACATGAATAGTGGCCTGTTTTCATGTTTATCAGAAACAGTATTTAAACAATACATAAAACCCAAAACCTTATTATTGAGAATTATTTCAGCATCTTTACAACATAGTATTGAAATTTATGCTTAGGATCATGCTACTTCACCGTAGTGACATTGATTTCTATTTCAATTGGGGCACTAGAGCTGCATGGCTTCAACATTTCACATATTCTAATACAGCAGATGAAAACTAGAATTCTTAATTAACATGTAAACTAACCCTTCTCAAATTAAAAAAATAATTCAAGCTTGATTCTATATACTACTCAAAATTTGTTCATTCTTGTGAATTCACAATTATTCAAGAAAAAAAATCCTTGATGGGACAACAACATTAAAAAGCTTAACTGCGAGACAGCAAGACTTCAATCAAAAACCGGAATGAATATAAGTTAAAAGTGTTTAAGAACTATTCTAATGAGACAGTATCAGAAATTCTTGGAAAATAGGTCCACACTATTTCAAAGAAAATGCTGCTACTCTATTTAATTTTTTTCCCCCACTCCTTATTTTTCGATTTTTTTTAATCAAATTGGAACAACTTATTACAGATGCCATATCTCATCAATGAACAAAATATCTTGGGTCTGAAAGATTAACTGCACTCAATCTGTAATTTTGTTTGTTTGTTTTGAGACAGCTGGATCAGCTTCAGTTACCTTAGCTATATATAATGATCAGGCATACAGAACTGATGCAAAATAGTAAACACTGGGGCAGAAGGAAAATTTACACATATGCAGAGTATTGGCAGTTTCTACGAAAAATTACTGTACTCAAATGTTTGAATAGGCCGATACCTTTAGCCCAATTAATTTGTATTATGTTCTTGTGAACAATATTACACGAAAAGTCACAGGATGAACTGAGTTCCAGGCTTCCTGGCTAATGAAGTGGTTGTACTGCCAAAACCCAATCAAAATATGTTACAAAAAATAAACCAGTTCAGGCATCACAGGGATGAGATAAAAAGTAGAAGCTGATTAAGAATTCATAGTAACATCATATAATAAATAACTTCAGTCAAAGACCTGAGAAGTGTCGTACATGATTAGAACACTGGAAACAAACTTAAATTACTGGGATTTTTTTGTCAAAACTCTTCATGAAAGCTCCTGAAATTCTCTGGCAGTTTGAGTAATCACAGGTAGTTAAAACTCTAACATAGCTGGAATTAGTTCAGATGTCCCACAAAGAAACATTATTTCTGCAGATCTGCAAACACTTCCAGCAGAAAATATTTCTTAGTCCCCCACTCACATGCTGCTCACCACAGAGTTACAGGATTTGACAGCAAAATTCTAGACACATGCATCACTTGAAGTGTCTAGACAACCAATTCAAACTGGCTGCAATGCAAGCTGTCATGAAGAATGAAAACTGAAAGATGCAAAATGTTACAGAAGAAAAGTCAAATACTATGCCAAAAAAATAGGTGGTTGTGCCAATACATTCCTGATGCACCAGAAAGCAGCCAGATAAACTGCTAGCATTTACAATATTTACCTAATCTGATTCACACCACTGGGGCCATTCTCCAAAGAACCTGAAGATACCCTGTACCTGAAGATACCCCATACTTGAAACCAGAGTAACCTTCAGTGATTAGGGCTGAAAGACCTTCACATTTTTTTGGTGCTTATTTACTGAGCTCAGTCTTTGTGGTTCTAATTCCAGTTTAAAATTTATACTTCTTCGTTCTTAATTCTCAGACTCGGTGAAGCTAAATCCCATGATAGAAAGTTTCAAAACATTCATTATGCACTGCTGAACTCTTCTGCCTCTTGAACTTTTTACAGTTAATAAGTTAACTTCCAAAAATGCATACACTTATATTGTTCTCTTCCTGGAAACTTACCATCCAGGCATTATTAGCTTTCATAGCAATTTCAAGGTAACTGCTTTCTTAGGCTTAATTGTCTTCTTTAAACAATGCCAAGGCTAAACCCATACACTAAATAGATTTCCATTCTTCTCCTTTAAGTGTATGCAAAGCATGTTAATTATATACAACAGTCTGATAACAAAGCAACACTACCATCCCTCTAGCAGATGAAAAATACACAGTATTTTTAAAAGGAAAAAAAAAAAAGAGACTGAGAGGGACACCTTGATACACAAGATTTGCTTACATTCATGCATACTGACTCTATCTTAGGGTTTTGAGTCGAAAATGGGGTTAATTACCCACTTTTAGCCAACAGTAATATGTAAAAGTAGAGAGGACTCTCACTCCAAAGAAATTTCTGAAAGCAACAGAACTACTAACAAAGAAACAGAATAGAAACCAAATTCTGAATCCAACTAAGTGATAGAAAGGAGAACATCGAGTTATAAAACTTGTTCCCAGTAATGGTGTGAGCAGAAAATAACTTAGCACTTTAACAACCACAAGCTGCATGTGCCTGTCTGACAGCTGGGAGTATTTTTAAAAAAACTAAGTACATACAAAGTAAGCTCACAATATAACCTGATTACTTTTTTTAATAGCTATTTTCAGAATAAAACAAGGAGGTAAGCACTGAACTAGAAGATATTTCATCCCATGATGCATTTTTGCAATGGCTCATGACATCTTTAAGCTACCTGGGAGAAGAAAGACGCCTCCTTTCTGATTCTCTTCTTTTCCTTTCTGCAGATCTACTCCTCAGTCTTCTAACTGGAGACCGGGTTCGAGAGGGGGATCTACTCTGTTTAGATCTACGATCATTAAAGAGAGGGGATCTGCTTCTTCTTGACTTTTCACGTTGTTTGGGAGATAAGCTTCTTCCTTTTGGGCTACGGCCAGGTCGTCTGGGGGACCTGTTTTCTTTCCCTGAAGAAGCATCTTTAGAAGGAGATTTAATTGGCTTTTTTTCTTTGTCAGTCTCTGATCTCCTAGGTTTTCTATCTTTGGACCGTGATCTTCTATCTTTGGATTTGCTTCTTAGTTCTGTTGGAGATTTAGATTTTCTGCCACGATCTCTGCTTTTGTTTTCATTAACAACTGGAGACTTTCTGCGATCTCTTGATTTACTTTTATCATCAGCCTTATTTCTATCCTCTGGAGGAGATTTAGACTTTCTGTTTTTCTCCTGAGATCTCCTCTTAAGCATTGGGGACCTAGATTTCCTTGTCTGATCTTGAGACTTACTTCTCTTATAAGGGCTTTTGGATTTCCTCCTTTCTTTTGACTTGCTTCTAGTTGTCTTCTCTTTGACTCCATCAACTCCTGTCTTGCCTTTCTTTTTGTCAGACCTGTGCCTAGTCCTTTCTTTTGATTCACTCTTACTTGCTTTCTTGGAACCAGTTTTATTGTCCACAGGTTCTAATTTCCCCTTAGTGTTTGACTTTGCTGTAGGTCTCGTTCCATTTCGTGCTTTTTCATTAATCTCCCCCTCTTCTTCAGATCCTGACTCATAACCTTGTAATATTAATCCCATCCCAGACTGGACTTTTCCTTCCATTAATTCATTTTCAAGTTCAGCTTTCAATAATGCTCTTTGTTTCTCCAAGTCTTCCAGAGGAGCTAAAAAATCAATTTTAGTTCTTTTAGCTGGTCCATCTTCTTTGTCAGAGGCATCAGCCACCTCTTTCCATTTATGTTTCTTATGTTTGTGTCTGTGTTTATGTTTTTTGTCCTTATCTTCTTCTGAAGAATGTTTATGTTTCTTGTGTTTACTTCGGTGTTTGTGTTTCTTTTTTTTGTGTCGGGTGTGCTTGTTCTGAGGTTGGTCTGCCTCTGATACTTCCCCATTTTCTTCATTTACACTTTTCTCGGATGCCTCAGCATCCTCAACCCTGCAAAAAAATAAAGAGATCAGTACTATCAACTTGCTGCAGTCCATGTTAAGTCAACAACCTTTTTTATCACAAAAACTAACTGGCATTTAATCACTTACCTTTGGGAAAATTAAAAATGTACGACTAATTTAACTAAGTTGTAACAGCAGATACAGTTCCTCACAAACAGACAGCTACTGCTGCACAGCAAAATACTACGGAAGGAAGATACAGCAAATGCACTGACAAAACAAGATATGTGGGTGGAATCAATGCTCACACCTTTAGATTCAATGCCGACAATATCTGTTAATAACATACAACAGTGCTGCATATTTACTTATCTTGTCAGTCCATCATTATCTTTTTCACTTGCTGTTCCACTCCAATGCCTAACCCAAGCTATGGATTTTAAAAGTATTTTCCAATGGTAGAAAACAGTTGTGCTCCAAAGATCAAAATTTATTTCAAGGGATGATGCTGACCAGCTAACGAAACCTTCTTGTAAAATCTCACTCAGAGCTGACTGACTCCCTTAACTGAATCTTCTTTCTGTAAGTGTACACACCTGTTAGAAAATCAAGAACTCTTCTTACACATTTGTATTATTTATGCAAGGCGCAGGGAACACTATTGAGGAACAGTATAAATTAAGGAAGTCTAATTTCAGAGCAGCTTTCTGACACTAGACAGCAGATAGCAGCTTCGAAAAAAGTGTGGTAATCTTTCTACCTGTAAAATGGCATTGAGTGAAACAGCTGAAAATAAGTCTGCAGCAGGTTATTCAAATAATAATAATATGCAGTGTTTCTTCTAAAAAGAATAGTTTCAATTAAGTATAATTTCTTCAAGTAGAAACTTTGAAAATGACAAAATTTAGACTTGATGTTACACATTCCCTTATATTATCTTCCATAGACAGTGAAACTGGCTTAACTACAGGTTTTTTACACTGTTTAGCAAATACCTCCTGATCTCCTTCAGAACATCAATCAAGTTACTGTCTGTGTTAAGACAGACATTTGCCTTTTGAAATCTGTTTCCAAATATTACAGGTGCCAGAGCTCACCTTTCTACAAACTAAGCTAATACTAGCTTACTAAGCAAACTAGCTAATACTTTAAGAACTTAAATGTTGCTCTTTCTGTATCCCAGGCCTCATTAGTTGAAAACAAATCCCCTACACATGACAGTCAGAAGCAGGGGGTGAATGTACACAGAAATGTCAAAATTATCTTCTGAACTCTACTAGTTTCATATGACAATTGTTTCTGAAGGTTATGATCAATGACCTGGTAGAACAAATGTATCAGAGATACTGTAAGCCAGGTCTAAAGGATAGCACCTCACTATAAATTTGGTTAGTGTCATCCTAATTCAGGACAGGGTCTTCAAACAGCGCACAGTTACTGACTCTCTCCAGCTTGAGTTAATGCAAATTCTACAACTAGTAATAATACAGACTTTTCTGCAACATACACTAAAATTATTTGCTAAAACCATTAACACTTTAGTGCTCAGAAATGAGAAACTTCCTAAGGGACTGTTTGAGTTAAAAACATGCAATATTCAGAGACTTCAGTCAGAATGCAACATGCCTTTTCTTTTAGATCTTCATCACTACTTCTGCTTATTCAAGGTACATAGAAAGGTTTTTTTCTTAATTGCATCCTCCTGATACTGCACACCATTATGACAAGAGAATATCAGAACAAAAGAGGAAAATCTGCCTTAAAAAGAACTTACTCTAAGTTGCATTGGGCAGAAAAGAAAAAAAAAAAAAAAAGGAAAGAAAATGTATTAAATGCAGAACTTCCACTTGTATTTGCAGTCCCGAGCAAGTATGTCTGTGATATAAGTTGGTTAAAGGGCAAAGAAATGTCACAAGGAGAATTTTAAGGGTACTGTGCGTCTTTCAAGATTTCTTTTAGTTGGATACAGGATACTGTAGCAAAGTCTTCCTTCTCTTAATAGCAGAAAGTGACACTGAAACCTTTAAGGAAGTTATTTTATTATATCGCATGTATCTTAAAGTTATGTAATAACCTCATCTTAAATTCTGGAAAAGTAAGCTGGCAGAGAAGGCACCAGATGAGATATAACACCCTAGCAATATCTCAGGCCATTACAGACTGCCAATACAACTGCCAGCTGCCTCTGTAACTCAACAATAAAATTACTATTAAGTTCATTAATATGCATGAAATAGTTCGGATTTTCTTCATGTACAGGAATATGTTCATTTCAAGTAATTCCATCAAAATGTGGATAAACTTTTACTTCATTTAAACGCTTCAGAGGTGTATTGACGTGGATGAGAAACCTTTTAAGAAGATTTTAGAAGGTGATGAGGTAGTTTAGTATGTGCATGTTTAGGCACTAATGGCTTTAAATAGAGACAAATTGTGACATGATCTTGTTATAGCCCTACTTTTTCCTACTTCAGAATTCAAAAAGAAGAATGATAGGAAGTTCATAAGGATTTGCAAAGAGACTTCACCCATCTTTTCCTACATACAAGGTTCCTATCGTCAGCTGCTATCTTATCACTTAGTTAACTTTCTCTATGCAATAGTAAACACTCATGTGTTTTGCATAGTTCACACGTACACTCACCCTATTTCCTCACTCGTTTTCCACTCCCACGATCAACAATAAAATCAAGCCTCAAATCAAAACTTTTTAAGGCAGAAAAAATACAGAAAGCAGTTTATACAGCTAAAATATTTATATAGCGAAGAAGAGCGGTAGAGTAATCATTAGGATGTTAACTCCGGGCAAAATTTCCAGAAGACTGCGTTCACGATCTCCTGAGTGGGGACAAACCCAAACCACACGGCACTAACCAGGGTGCCAGGAAAACGCACGCCCGGGAGCCCCGGTCTGGCGGGGAGGCGGCAGCTCGATCTCCGCTTCCCAACGGGAGCCGGGAGTTGCCAGTCATTTCGAGGGCTGGAAGGAGGGGCTGGCGGCAACAAATCGCTTTCTGCTTCCCGCAGCACAGGCACTTTCCCTACCGCGAGAGCGGCGGGGCCCGGGGGAAGGAAGGCGGGCGGGAGGTGGGCTCGCCGCAGGGCGGGCAGCGGCTCCGCGGCCCCGGGGCGCCACCGAGGCACCCGCTGGCCCGGAGCGCCCCCGGCCCCGCTCGGACAGGGCGTGTAGGGGGGTGGTGTGGTGTGTGAGTGGCGGAGGGGGGAATCCCGGGCAGCGCCGGCCCGGACCCAGCTCAGGATGCCCAAGTCCTGCGCGCCGGGCGGCGGCGGCCTCGCAGCCACGCGGAGGAGGCGCCCCCCCAACACACCCTCGTCCCACTGTCCGGCAAACCCGGTTCCCCGGCGGCGATCGCCGCTCCCCGTGGCCGCAGCGCCCCTGGGGCGGGAAGGCGCACGCGGGACTCCCGGGGACACGCGCCCGCCGCTCCCGGCGCCGCTTCCCTTCCCTTCCCCCTCCCGCGCGGCCCTCCCGGATCCACGGGCGAACGCAGTGTCCCCGGCCCCGCCGGGTCGCCTCGCCGCGAGCCCAGCCGCTCCTACAGCAACCACTCTGCCCCGGGGCGGCCGCCTTCCCCCATCCTCCTCTCCTCATCCCCCCCTCCTCCCTCGCCACTTCCACCCGGGCCGCTTCTCGTCCTCCCCGTCCCGTGTGTGTATTCCCCCCGCTTCAATCCCCTCGCCCGCGCTTCTCCCTCCGCCTCCCTCCTCCTCCCCGAGGAGCCGCGCCGAAGAGACTCCCCCCCAGCCCCAGCTGGTCCCTTACTCGGGCGGTCGCTGCTCGGGCTCGGCCGCGGCGGCCATTTTGAACTTCCGAACTCCTTCGCTGCCGCCGCCGCCGGGAAGGGGGGGGTGGCGCGGGGCCGGAAGTGAATCCCGCGCGCGGGGCCGCGAGCGCGGCGGAGGCTCCGCCTCCTCCCCCAGGGGCGTCAGGGGGGAGGCGGCGGGAATGGAGGCGGCTGGGGGTGAGTGGCGTTGGCTGGGATATCCAGGGGTGGGGGGGCGCTGGAATAGGTTGTTCAGAGAAGCTGTGGATGCCCCATCCCCGTGAGTGTTGAAGTCTGGCTTGGCTGGAGCTTGGAGCAACCTGTTCTAGTGTCCCTGCCCATGGCACAGAGGTTGGAACTGGGTGATCTTCAAGATCCTCTCCAACTCAAACCATTCTGTGATTTCATGGTCTTGTTGTAAGGCGTTGTTCCGCTTGATTTGCCTCTCCAGGCTGCTGGGAAAAGGCTGGTGGGCTTTGGTGGCGGGACGTTGTGCTGTGTTTGGGATGTGCTTGTGATGATGGCTGTTGGGTTGGAGGGGTGCAGATTTCTCACCAGCGTGCTTGGCTTTTAAGATCACTATTACCTTTAAAATTACTAATTGCCGTGGTCTCTTAATAGGACCTGCTGTAAACTTAACACAGAAATGCCGTAACATTATTAACCTGTGACTTGAGTAGTCATTTTTGGCATCGTTGTTCTCATGAAGACTTCTCACTTCTTTCAGATAGTCTTAAAATCTGTGGATATCCTGAGGACTGGAATCTGAATTTGGATTTCACTGCACATTAGCTTTTTGGTAGGATGCTTAGAGTGCCTTAGAGACTCCTTAGAGTTTGGATAAGGGAATTTTAACTCTTTTGCTTATTGTCTTTTGTAGATTTGTCTACTAGCAACTACAGAAAATTAATGAATTTAACTACAAATACCAACGGTTTCTGTCAATGCACCTGCCCATCACCTCAAGGACATCACAACATGCCACTGTGCTTTTTTAAAGCCCAGATTGCCTGGTATGGTGGAAATATTTCAGGTGGAGATATACAGGTGCAAGCTGTGCCATTTAATAAGGAGGATCAAAAGTAAGATCAGGATGCACCTGATCAGGATGCTCAAATGTGTGAGACAGATATGGCAGGTCAAATTTCAGGGTATCCTAAAATGGACGAAAGGGAAAATGAGTCATATAGCATGGGAGATGAAAATAATGAAAGCAAATAAACTCTTGCAAAAAATAACTGTCCAGTTGCCTGTGTATCGGATACCTCAAAATATGAGTCCTCACTATTGTAACATGAGCCTGAGCATAATCCTCATGCCTCTCACTTCTGTGAACACCTTGTTTGGAGAAGCAGCAGCTCATTTGCAGCTTGAGGAACCCTGCAGTGCTGACTTCTATATTCCAAGATAAAGGATGGAGAAACCCAGTCTGTGAGTCTTAGCATCTCTATCATTTTACAGTGTTAGAACTCAGACCTTTGCTAGGGAGGTAAAAACCGCTAAAGCTAAATTGAGGTGTAAATGTTACAACAAAAATAGCTGCAAGCTTGATGTGAAGGGTCAGCTCATTCTGTGGAAGATGCTTCTGCCTTAAAGCTGGGTTCTGAGAGAAGGCAGCACTTTTGCAATATGTGCAATAGAGCACTAGAGCCAAAAGATGCTGAGCAAATCCATTGAAAGGGTCATGATGTGGATTGTGGTTTTAAATGTATTTATTGTCCCATGACCATGTGGATCTTAATGGAAAATCATTGAAAAATCACACAAGCGGATAAAAGAAACCTACCAGTGCCTCATCTGCGAAAGTGCTTTTATGTCACAAGATGCCTGGAGAGTGAATAAAAACAACCATTAAAGGAAGCCTCGTCCCAGTGCTTGGTGTATCTGTCGTCTTCTGAAACTGAGCAGATAAGAAATCTTCATGTAGCTTGCTTACCATTATTGAGATATGGTTAGATGTCCACACAGTGATTTTGCCAGTAAGTCAAGTTTTGTTTTTCATTCTCATACAGTTGCCTCCTCAACTATAAACTTATCTGTGCAAATAACTTTATTTGGTCAATACAAAATTTATTACAGAGTTTCAGTGTGAGCTGTAAATGTTACCATCAGAAGCTGCTGTAAAATATCTTCATGCTAGTTTAAGCAAAGAAAATGTAAGAATTGCAAAAATTCTAAAAATATGTTGTAAATGTTCACATTTAGATGATATTCCTTCATTCTGAAAAATCCTATCTCATTTTATATTTTGGATTCTGAATGTTTCTAGGAGTAGTTGACCATCATATTCCAATTATTTCAATATTATTAGCTTTTTAATGGCTCTAACATTACTGTAAAGGTACTTCTATCAAGGTTAATGCTTTTTTTAGCTTTTTCAAGCTTTGTGACACTGCTAATAGCTAAATATCGTCTCCATTTATAAATGGAAGACCTTGACTGAGTAACATACTCTGTCTCTCCTAAATCACAAAATGACATTATTCCAGTATTCTCGTACTGTTCACCTTTGCATTAACTATTGATGTTGCTTATTTACTTATTATACTTTTTTATTTTTTTTTCTCTCATTAGTTAAATAATGTTTCTGTTACTAATTCCAAGTGTTTTGCCCTCAATAAAGCTATGGATTTAGTCAAAAAATCTTGAAAAATTGTGTACAAAGGTAGTCTGGGCATTGTTCTGGTTAACCTTTCAGTGTTGTGGGTGATTGCAGTGATTAATTGATTTTAGCAAGGTTTCCATGCCTGCTTCTGTTAATATGAACAAAATTCCTGCTTTATGCTTTGAACTACTGATTTGGTTCTGATTGCTCAGTAGGGCCTAGTGAAAAAACAGGGAATTGTGAAATAAGGTGATGTCTCATGGGTGTGCTCTGGAGTTTGTGGCAGTGGTCAGGTAAGAAAACTGACAGTGTTAGGAACATTGGGGAATGTGCAATGACAGGGCTTCCAGTAATTGTAGCCAGGCCAAGCATTGCATCTGTGTCGCAGTAAAGGTTTTGAAGGGTTTAGATTGGTTATATGTTACACAGTCTAATTTTGATGTCTTCATTGTCTTTGGCATACATTGGGTTGTTATGAGGCTTTTTACTGTTTGAAAGGGCCAGAGATAGAATTCTTATAGAAGGTTATAGCAGGCTTTCTGGTGAAAAATTGATTGAAAAAACAGTAATTTTTAGATCTAAAAGCAAAACAAGTATTTTATTTGCTTCACAAGGACTTACAGCATCTCCACTTGACTGTGTGTGACTGCAAGCCAACAACAAGGCTACAGGCCAGCATAACTTCTTCTCTAAGGGATTGGGAAGGAAACCACATGGAAAGACAGCTGCAATTCACAGTATTTCAAAATAAAGTTGACTACAACAGCGAAAAGATTCATGAGTGTTTATACAAACTATGCTTTTGTAAGTGAAAGGATATCTGGTTTTTATTAACAAATTATAAATTGCCTCTTGAATGAGTAATTTCATTCCTTTTGGATGGGAGACGTGGGGGTCAAAAATCCGTCTCCCTTACAACTGAAGTGAGAAAACCTGGGACTAGATTTTTCGAGATACTCTTTTGACAATTTCCATTATGTCTGGGGGCAATGAATTTTGAAAATTATAACTTACCATTCACTGTTATGTTAACATGCAGAAAGTTTACTTAATTTTAGCTTTTTGGTGAAAAATTTAATAGGTTAAATAATATTTTTTAAATAGTCGGTAGTAGTATAGAATTGTAAATATTTTATATTTGTTCTGATTATTGTTTACATTTTTATGATAAATGTGAACAAAGGAAGCCTTTCTAAATATATCTTTAATGCATGCTAATTTCTATAAATTTTTGAAGTGGAGAAGAAACATTAAAGAAACTAAGAAACTTTCAAACTTTTTTCAGGTATTTCATTCCGTTAAAGGAAGCTTCCATTAAAGGAAGAATGTGTAACATGATAAGGAACTGTCCTTTGCTGATTTGTTGTGCTTGCAGAGCTAATACAATGGGTGTAAGAGCCTTCCTGCTTGCTATGGGGATAGTTTTGGAAACAAGTTTTAAAAGTAGCTTTGCACTTGCGTAAGCTTGTGTTTAACTTAGTGTCACCTTTCAGCTGTTAATTGCTAGTTATTGGTACAATATACTTGTAGCTTTTGACCTATGTGAAAGCCTAAGTGGTTACTGGGAAAACATGTACAAATTGCTAAAATACTGAAGTTGCTTCCTAATTTCTTACTTGGGACAAAGTTATCAATTTGTCATTCTGGGAGATTCTTGTATGAGATTATGTGATGTTTGTTTTTCACTTTCCTAAATTAAAACAGTTGTTGATAGTTGTGTAGGCTGTATGATGACAGTCTTCTATCTGCATCAGGGATAGATGCAAAAGACTGGAAACATTATTCACGCTGCCTGTCATAACTTTGGGCCTTTGAATCTCAAATCTTAAAAAAAAAAGAGTTCAGAAGTTGCTACAAAAGTTGAGTGATTTTTATATTAAAACCTTTACAGGAAACAATTAGTGATCTCGCTTCCATTTCCCGCTAAACTGAAATCCTTTCTGCAAAACTGGCAACCTCCAACCAGTAGTTTCTCCAGACCAAATTTAGACTGTTAGCAAATGTACTTAGAAGAAAATGGACATGTAAAGTACATTGTGTATGCCACTAAAAGTAATCCTTTGAAGCTTGGGTATTTTGATGTTTCCTAAGTATCTGTTCCTTCAATATTTTTCATATGCTTTATATTTTACATCTAAATAACTCCACTGTAAGGATATATTTTGCTAACTCATTTTAAATTGTGGTTTGGAATCTTTGAGAGCTCCTTGTTATTGTGTTTTGGTTTGGGTTTTTGTTCTGTTTTGACATTGGGAGTGCATTAAGCATTCGTAGAGCTGAGCTAACCTTGGATTTGCTGCCAAAGGCCCCATGGTCAAATTGTGTCTTCATAATCAATAATTACTCTTTATTCTGAAATACTGTGCATCTCAGCCAAAGTTGGCGTCATGTTATTTAATAAACACAAAATACTTTTAAACTACATAGGAGTTCAGTTTGAATGTTTATGTTAATAATTGTTTAACATGAATAAATGTTTTTCTTCTATTTTAAATGAATGTATTTACTCTGATTTTAACCTGTTGTAACAAACTGTGGCCCTTAATACAGCCAAGGAGTGGATTAAGGTCTGCAAACATCTGTGGAACCACGGTTACATTTTCAAACTGTATCGATGTACTGAATGCAAGATGCCAGAGATGATTTTTCCAGTTATTTTCCCTTTTTCCCCCACTGCTAAATGTTTGCTTAGTGCAAGTGTACGTACAAGTAAATTTGTTTTAATTGGTGGAAGAAGGCTTTAAAACTCATTAAGGTAGATTAGAAACTGTGTTTTGAACGGCGGGGGAAGGACTAGGAACTTCTTACAGTTCTTGCAGTTTGCTGGAAGGCACTAAACAAAGTGGACTGTGGGCTGTGGCAGCTGCACTGAGCTAGCAACTGAGCAGCTAAGTAGGTAGAGGAAAAAAGAAGGCAACAACACTCAATGCAGGGAATCTGGATGCAGGACATGATGAGATGCTTGGATTTTTGATAGTTTTTATGTTGATTTGAGTTTCTGATGGGCTTATTTTGGCAATTGGTAATTGCTTGGTTGCATAGCTAGTTGTCTGTTAGTTTAAAAGGAAATTCTTCCTTGTTGAGTTAGTAGTGATAAGTTTATCTTCCTTACTAGTCTTGCTTCATCTTACTCAGTGACAGCTTTATTTCCATCTGCAAGAGGCAGGTATCCTTTCTTCATACAAGGAAGACTGCATTACATCACACTTTTATTGTTTGTTGTATTATCAGACTGGGGGTGGGGATACTGTACTGCTTAACATGTCGAAGCTGAAGAATGCTTCATGTCTGAAGCTTTTCTGGATTTAGCTTTGTGTCAATGTAACTGGAATAACACCAGAATTGTAATACTCTTAATGATGACCACGTTCTATATTCAATTTAGATCTGTTTTGACCCAAGAGTTCAGTCTCTTTCTGATTCCTTTTTGGACATTTAACAATGTTGAAAGTGCATGTTGCAGTTCATGCTGTTATCAGTTTCAATTCCTCACATCTTGACCTACAAAGACCTAGACTTGTGGTAGAACAGAGCTATGTGAAGAGACTTGTCCCCATGTCTCTGATTTCAGACTACTGTCTTCAGTTTATCTCATCAAGTGAAGCAAGGTGAATCTTACTGGGAAATGTATAGCAGCCTATCAATCAATATACATTAACTTCAGCTTCATCAAATGAGCAATTCTTATACCTAGCTTCAATACTTCTTAAGTCCTAAAGCAACTTTCAAAGAACTCTATTTAGCTTTGTCTCTTGGAGGGTGAACAAAAATGGAGCGGGGGCGAACTGTGCATTCTTACACCATCAATGTTTGATTTTCCAAGTTTCTTTAATAGTGGTAAAGGCTGTACATCTCTAGCAGCAGTTCTTCTTCATGCTGATATATACATACCCTCCCCAATATTATGTTAAAGGTGGCTCATTTCACTGAAATCAGTAATGAATTTATGATGTACCTACATATCTTACTTCTGTATTATAACTGCACACTTTGTGTTTAGAGTTATGAAGCCACACTGCATTTTTTTTAACTCTAGATGATCTGCTGTTACCCGTGTTGTTATTTGTTTAAAAGATACTGTTTTCACTGGTTCTTCTGTCTTGCTTTTTTGTTTGTTTGTTTAAACTGTTTTGACTGAAATTTCTCACCATGTTCTTTGCCTACAACTAAAACTTTTCCTTTAAGAACAAATCAACCAAAATGTTTCAGCCAATTTTCTAGAATACATATGGAGAAAACCTTCTGTTCGTAATGTTTTCAAGAGGAAACCATAGGACTGTGGTTACCTTTTATTTAAAAAACCGTAATAGTCCATGGCTTGCAGGAAATATATAAGCATTTTTCAGATGGTGTCATCTATTAGAATAGACAAAAGGCCACATTCCTGATGCAAAAATCTGTTAAGATTTGGCGTCTCACAATCTCTGAAAAATGCAATGAAGAAAGATGATACCTTACTGCAGGAAGCTGGGTGTGACAGACTATTTTAGGAAGGTGGGGACAGGATGTGAGAAAACTTGCCAGTTTTCTTTGATACCTGGCTTGCAAAGATTTTTAATTCTTTTGTAGACAGCATATAAAAAAATTGAATACTGAAGACTGGTGGAGCTAGAAAACCTGTGAGAAGTTACTAGAGGAAAAGGCTGAAATAAGGAGATGAACTTAAGCCGAATTTGGCATGTTAGGAAAATTGCTACTGGGACAGGGCAAAGTGGGCAATGAGTAAAATAATGAGAAGTCTCAGAAAATGAGAATAACTTGGGCAGCAGTTTGGTCTGAAGTGGACAGAAAGGATTTAGTCTCAGATGTGTGAACCAGCACTAAAATAATAGCCTACACAATCAATTCTGTGTACTATTGCTGCCGTTATTCAAATGACAGTCAGTTCAAGCAACAGGGGTTTCTGGCCTATACATGTGATCCCCTTTTGTGAAATCTGGAATTTATGTTTTAACTTCTTAGGTATTTTGATTTAAAAAATAAAGCCTAAAACCCGTTAAACATTTAAAAGAAAACAAAACCACAAAAAAAAGTTAAGAAAACTCTTGACACAGGTTAAAAAGCCAAGTACTCATCTGTGTGGGTGGGTACACTTGAAAAATCTTCAATTGCCTGACTTGACTGTATATAAATTTCTGCTTCCAGTGATCCTTTTGAAATTCAGTGTGTAGAATGGGTACTGCTTCATTTTTATTCTCTAGAGAACAGAGAAGATACACAAAAAACAGTGAAATTAAGGTTACCAAGGCAACTTTAATTTTGGCAATTCCTAATTTTTATTTCTTGTTTTAGCAATCTCAGTGGATTGAAATTTTATTTGAGTTTTTTTAATATAGATTGTATTTTGTGTTGTGGGAGATATGTTATGAGTCTATCTTAACATACTAAAATAAATTACAAAAAATGGCATCTTCTTTAGCAGCTACTGTGTATTCTGAGTTACTAGGCTGTACATTGCTATACACCATGTATGTACCATACAGAACATGGCTATGTAAAAGTTCACCTATTTCTTCCTTAGGTCCTGTTACATGTAGACCCTTTAGGGTCACTGGCTTCAGCTCCATCACAATATCCTTACATGTGTTGGTGGTGCCTTGACCACTGAACCATGCTGGAGAAACTGGTGTACACTGAATTAGAGGGTCAGGTAAGTGTTTGTTTATTCATAATGCTGTCTTGTATACAACATATGAAAAGAACCCATAAGATTTTGAATAATTTTTTAATCTGTAAATGGTCACAAAATCGGCAATTTATTCTTCCTTTTCTCTCAGTCTCCAGAGACTCCATAATCCAGCAATTCTTGTAATCTGATGCTTTCTGTGTCATCACATTAAAAAGAATTGGCAATTTAATACATAAGGCTTGATGAAACTGGGTGAGGAAAAGAAGTCTGTATTTTTTTCTTTCTGTAAATAGCAGTGTGCTGAAATGTCTCACATTACCAGGTTCTGGTTTTTACCAATCATCTTCAGAGTTGATTTATTTATATAGATGATATGTTTTGAGATTGATTTATTTATGTAGCAATTAACATCAGATTTTATATCTTGTTTATAAACTAGTGGGGAAGGAAAAGAGAATTTTGGGTACTTTGCTACTTTGTTGCTAATACAAAAACAGTAATATACAAACTATGTCAAATTAAGTGATTCTATGCCAAATAATGCTGTGGATTAAAGTATTTCCCTTACTCTGAAGCAAACACTGGCTTTCTTCTCAATCATGTAATAGATTTTTTTTCCCCTAGTTTTATGAAGTATATATGCAGCACTGTGTTTCTTAAGCTTATATTTTAGGTTGGAAATGGCTGACATTTCATTGATGTTTGTATTAGTCTTAACAGTGTAATTAGAATTATATGCTATTTTAACAATATTTGGATATTCATGACATAGGTCAATTCCTTGCAATATAGTAGCTGTATTATGTAAAACAGTTGTTTGTTCTTTATCTACACATATAGTGATCATTAGAAGTTTTGCTGAGGAAACTTAGAAAAGACAACCACTTAAAATGTGTGTTGTTGGATAAAGCTTTTGGATGATAAATACATAGTAATCTGGTAAACCAAATGGATTCAGGTCAGATGAGATACTTGAAAATCACGCTTTTTCTTCCTGCATTGTCACTTTTGAAAGGAAAGGGATATTTATTGTCGTGGCAAGTATGTCAAACACAGTAGTGACTTTCCAAATGCTGTCATTTTTATGATTATAATTTGTGTTTACCTAATTTTGGTTTTATCTCTTGTTGAGCCAAGCAGAACTTTAGCAATTTTATAATGCAATTGTACATCCAGTAATGACAATCTACTTCCTGGGTGTGTGTGAATGGCAGTTAAACATTTCTCTAAGTCACTTGCCTATTCATTGTATTTGCAATTATATGCAAAAGTAAAATAGAGCAGTTCTTTCCTCAAAATCACTTCTATTTAACTTGGATCTAACTTTGTCCTAAAGGGTAAAAAACAGACAACACAAGAAAATGAACAAAAGACAACCCCAAAAAATGGCTTTTTTTGAGAAGCTCTATTTTATGTGTGTTTCACAAACATAATACAAAATGAGGAGCAAGGTTTATTTTCTCTACAACTTTGTCTTTCACGTGAAAGTATAATATCTGAGATTTTTAAGTCTTTCCATCACTGATGGTATTATAAAATATTGGTTGATAGTGTATTTTGTGTTTCTTTTTTAATTAGTTTATGTAATTTATTTGTTAATTGGCAATCCAGAGAAGCATTGAAGGAGCGTGGAAAAGGAGTTTGAAGGAGTATGGAAAATCAGAGAACTTCTACATCAGTTTTGTCTTCATTTTGGGACCAAGTATTCAAAACCAGACATCAAATGAGTGGACATCACAAACAAATCCATCATAAAAACCAAACCCACAAATGAAAGAGAGGGACAGAAGAAAGAAGCCTGAAGATAAATCTGTGTGCTCCAACACAAAAGCAACTAGAAAGAAGGATTCAAGTTAATTTAAATGCAATACCTACAATAGGTACCACCTCTATTACAGCAAAACTTGCTGTTTTGTTCCTTCATTGGAGAACTTTTGATAGTCTGGCCCATTTATTTGTTTGCTTATTTACTTACTTATTTTTATATATTTTTAAGAGGTATGCCTGACCTCAAGTGCATCCTTTCTTCCAAGGAGAAGTTGAGAAGGCATTTGATGCTTCCCTATTATTCTGAAAAGATCTCTCTTTTTGATGAAGAAATAGTAATATCTGGTAGCCACCTATCCATGAGTTGACATTACAAAATATTCTGATAACTTTCCTAATCTTTAGATAGAGAAGTTTGTGTGCATCTGTTTCTCTAGGTTTCTTCTAAGTATGTGAATTTGGTTTTGGGCGTGTTCTTTTCTTTGTTGTTGTTAATGGCCATACATTATTAGAAAACGTTTTCACAATAGTTTAACTAGAGAAGTCACTTCTACAGTTGGGTATTATAAATTAATTCAAGTTGTCAAACTTTTTTCCCCAAATAGCTTCTTTATCCCACTGTTTTCTAGGGCTGAAGTATTTATCTATACTGAGTCTGGGTTTCCTGGTTTGATGTTGGTATTGCTTGCATGGAAAGAAATAAACACATGGTTTAGGAGCTTGCTGAAATTGGTACAATTAAAAAAAGAGGCGAAAGTGGAATTTGGATTTGGTTAGTCAAAGGCCTAATTACTTGAAGTAAGCTAGCAACTCTGTTAGTAGGTAGTGAGTAGACCAGAGTGCTGCTGATATACCTTTCACTTAGGCATCCATCTTTTGTTTGTTTTTTTGTTGTTTTTTAAATGAAGCAGTCAGTTAACAAAACTTGCCTCTGTTTTAAGTTGGAGAAGTATAAGGTTAAGCACATTACATTATTGTATCATTGCCACAGTTATTTTTGAACCAGTGGAGTATGACCATCCAAATTTTTTCTGAGGTTACATGTTAAACATGTCATCTGATGAACGCACTTCCTTTCTGTTTCGAAAGCAAAGGGCACATTTTGGACTGGGTCTCTGGACCTCTCCCTGCAATGCTGCTTGTAATTACCGTAAAGATTAAGAACTTGAACTGTTCATACCTAGTCCTGACTTGAGCTTTGCTTGACTTAGTTTTGTACAGCAAAACAAACTTCATGCCAACACTGTTTCTTTCTTACAGCCCCCCTGAAGTGCAAACTCCTGAAACCAGCAATTAGCCGTAGTACCTGCCCGTGGCTGTCTCTTAATTCTTTCTGCAGAAGGCTCTGACCCCGCGGCAGAACAGGATCTGTCTCCAGTTGTGGCGAGCTCAGTTGCACACAGCTCCAGCCAGCTGTGTGTCCTGCGGCACGGAATGAGCAGCTGATGGCAGAATGGCCTCGAGACAACATTGCCATGCTGACTGTGACTCCAGGCACCCGGGCTGTGCTACCACACAGAGCTCCAGTGTGCCAAAGTAAGTAGCCTCATTTTCTCTTTGTCCCGGCAAAGTAGCCTCATTTTCTCTTTGTCTCTTTGTCTCTTTGTCTCTCGTTATGCCTCACGCAGTCACTTGGGAAGCATATTTGAGAGTCTATTGACGCTGTAAAACTTTAAGAAATTCTTTTAGACTGAGAAAGGTCTGCCGTCACAGGGTTACCAGTGAAGTGTTCCTAACGGGACTTGGAAAACCGGCTGTTTTTCCTTGTTGTCTTGTTGCGCTTTGTTTGTTTTTCGCCAGGAGGGGGCAGCAAATGAACAACGTCCGAGGGGAATTTTTCCTTTTCAAACGCTTTTCTAGTGTTCTTTTTTGCCTGAGATCCTCAGTGTGAGCTACATACCGATGTGAGAGTTTAAAATGATGATTTCTACCTATTTTGCTACAAGGATAGCTGGAATGTACGAATTGGAAGTCTTCATTCTTTTTGATATTAAGCAGTAAAATTTATTTAGCAAAATCTATGTCAAGTTTATAAAAAGCGCAGTTCTGTATGAAGGTTTAAGATTTTTATGACTGTGGCAATTAGTTCTGGGTATATTTTAAAGGATAAAATAACCAAACAACCAAACCCCATGACAATATTAATTAATGTCACCTAAGTCTTACTTAATGTGTTTCAAATATTTATTTTCTATGTTGCAAGTTAATGTAATATCACAATTCAGAATAGTGTTCTCACAGACGTTTTTCTCTCATCAGAAAATAAATCTGAGGATACACTAAAGCTAATGATGCTTTTAATTCATGTATAATTAATGCATTCATGTACAAGGGTGGCTTGTGTGTACTGCTGACAGAGCATGGGAGTTAAAGTTCTGAATTCACAGGGAATTCTAGTGATGCTAAACAATATAACCAAATTTTATTGCCTTATTTCAGCCACAAAGTACAGTTTTGTCATCTAAAACTTTATGGAGGCATACCACATTACTGATTGGGAGTATAGTGGGGTTTTTTTGTGACTGTATGGGAAAATGCTGACTATTACCTATCACTGTGAATTTCTTGAAAATGTTTGGCTGTGGTTCTGTTTAAGTTAGAGATCAAGTAGTTAGCAAGAAGCCACAGAGAGAGGGCAGTCTATTCTTTTCAGTTGCTGAGTTCTATCCAAGAGTTCCTATAAAAGAAGGGCAGATCATAGTGGCATCTATGAATGTCAACTCCTGTAATCAGCGTTCAAAAGCTAACTGGGAAGAATGAAGCTGATTCCTAACAGGACCGATTTATTGATAGTCTTGCCTTAATGGTTTTCATTAAAATCCTAAGTGTTATAATGCTTGTGGGACCTTTATGGAGTCTAAAACTTGATCAAGGGAATTCAAGACCCTTTGGTCTAAATGGGTTAGAATGTCCCACTGTATAGATGGATACACCTTATCTATATGTCAGGAATGAAAGGCTGAATCATCCATATTCCAGGTTCCTTTGGACTTTTGTCCCTTAACTTTAGAAGACTTAACCAACCTTCCTTTTCTCCTTCAAAAAAAGAGAACATGTCTATTTCTGGGGATTTGGCACTGCTAGTGCTGCCTACGATGGTAACTTTATCAGAATTCTGAAATTTTCATTTAAAGCTATTAAATGGGCTGGAAATAGGCAGTTGTGCTTACACTTTCTTTTTAAAGAGTAATTGAAATAGCTAGAAATTCCAAAAAGCATTACTTTTCTACAAAGCATTTCAGAAAGGTTGTTCTATGAAGTCATTATGAAATGACTTTAAATGCATTGAATATACAGTTATAATTCTCATTTAAATGAGTAGAAATGGAAACAAAAAGTATTTTCCAAGTCCATGAATTGGTATGTTACCCCTTTGAACTACACTTGGATTCACAAGAGTATTACAGAAAATAGCCTCTGCATTTTTGGGCTCTGCTTTGTAGCTCTAAAAAAGTTCTGCCTATCGTGTAGGAGTTAAAACTCTAGATCTTTGACTTTTTGGGAGGTTTTTTGTGATGGTTTTTCTACTTTAAAGATGACAAATGTTCAGGGAAGCGGGGGAAATTATTACAAATAGTTACACAGAATGGCACAGCTTGACTTTCAGAGTTGGCTTTCATCTTGAAGCCTGCTGTTTAAATCCTAGATTTTTCCACATTGGCCCTTGGTTCTACTGAGGTCATTGTTTTAGCACCTTCTCTTCATCAAACACTTCAACAACTCCCCTGAGTAGTTAAGTTCTCTCATGTAAGTTAAGGGCTTTTATTCTTTGAGCAATGTAAGCTTCGTTTTTGTTGTGCAAGAAAATGTTAATCCACACAAACAGCTGAAGATTAAATCCCCTTTTGCATCTTTCTTGTTTGAACACTGTTGCATAAAATATCAACTGTATGATTCACTCTTACTTTAGAATTAGGAGAAATACTTTTACCAGTAGAATTCTTGAGTATAATATCAACTAATTTCCTTGTTTTTTAAAATGCTTTGTTTTCAAAATAGCTGGACTTTAATTGCCTTCATAAATGTTGTGAAAATAGCTGTGTTTTCATTACAAAGTGTTTAAAGAATGAGTAATCCTGTTTATTACATCCAACATGTGAATGTAATGCATGTATTTAGAAATAGTATTTACTCAGTAATTAATTATTTACAGGTATGTGTCCTTTTGCTGAGTGCTTGTCAATAATCTGGGTAGAGGTGCACCTTTTCAAACCTGTTATACTTGACTTCCACAAGGCAAAGATTTTAAACTTCTGTGCTTGTCTTTCTCCCTTTGAAATTACTGTGTGTTAAAGATGTGACTTTACAGCATTAAAGACTTGTGTTTGAATTTGTGAATAGCCAGTGCTTCCTCTGTTGCTGAAATTTGAGGAACTCTAAGTGCTTAGATCTATATGGTTTTGAGGTATTCTAAGCATGGTATGGGGAAGAATCTGGAAAATCAAGGAATTTGGAACACCGCATCTGTGATCTGCATCGGTCTTTTCAAATGTTTTACAATTTTAATTCCTAGGAATCCTCTTTGTGTATAAGCACATCCCTAATTTTCGTATGCTTTCCCCCCCCTTTTAAATAAATTCCACTTGCAGACCTGAAAGAGTAGCAGATTACACAGCAGAGACAAATAATTTCTAGGAAACTTAGGTGGACCATTCAAACATAAAAATATCACAATCTGATATGATCATGTTGCGTTATGCAGTATTGGCTGCTAGTAAATTAATTTGACACAGCAAACTATCATTTTGGGAATATAAGTAAATAATTGAAAATTAATAAACTAGTGACTGAAGTATTTCGTTGTATATAGGTTTGATAGGAATCTTTGTGCTCTTCTCCATAGTGATATCAATCTTTCCTAACTAATAGCATTAAATACTCATGATAAAAGGCATTAAAAGCCTAAATTAACACAGTAACTGAGAAATGTAATCCCTTCAGACCACTTATACAGGGAGAATAGATGATGATTTTCCAGCTGTGACAAGGTTCATTTCCTTTTTGACAGGAAGCATTCTTAGAGTTAGCTCTGCAGAAACACATGGGAATGCATGCTGGAATGAAAGCCTTTCATTGCCAGCACTGTGTGTAGGAAACAAGGTCTCTCTGATACAGCAGATGCAAATGCATACAGGTGGATTACATATATGTCTTCTTTATGTTACCACTTAGGTAAACTGCTTAGGGAGATAAAAAAAAAGTACTGTACAGTTGAATATTGAATGCTGTGTAGGAGTGATTCTTTTGTGACATGAAAAAAATTTATAGAGAAAAGGGGTATTTTTCCCCTACTGGTAATTTTCCCTCTTATGTTGAATATGCAAAAACCAAACACTGTGATCCTGATTTAACAAAATAGGCAAATTTTTAACAGAAATGTTTTTTGGGATTTTTTTAATGGCAGTTAGGCATATTGATCTTTAAGGATATATTTGATCCTGGTTTAGGGTTTGTGTTCAGAAGACACCTATCTAAAGATATAGATACTGCAAAGACAAGGATAGCTTATGTTGCTGGCTTGTTAACTGAAAAGGATGTCTCTGCTAGTTCAGAGGGATGTGGACTTTAACCAGTTCATAAGTCTTTTTCTGTTTTGGTAGTCCATGACTAGGAAAGAAATAGGAATGTCTTCTCAAAACTTTTAAAATTATCTTGCACATAATGGCATATTTCAAGATTTTCAGTATAACAGAATTGTTTTACCACCTTGACTACATTCCCTTTCATTTTCTGGAAAGCTTCCTGCTTCAGTTTTTTTGTTTTGAAATTTAATGTTGAATCTCTGTCAAAGGCCCAGCCTCTCTGTGTCTTATGCTCTGGGGTTCTTTCTGCCTCAGTCAAGTGATTTGTTTACATAGACTTTGTATTGCCATGGTTATATTAAGTCTACCGTTCTACCAGAAAAGGCACTTGCATTAGAAATTCCGAATTACACTGAAGAAAGTACTTTGTAGCACTGTCTGCTTGGAACTGTTGGATCTACGCCATCTTGTTGGTATTTAAAAAGTAAAGCCTTCCTCCTTTCTTCTGAACTGAGCATTTTATAGGATTAGAAAATAAGTTTAGCTGAACGAATAGGATGGAAACGTGCTATGTTGTGTTAATGGCGTTGTGAAAACTGCTACTTGTTATGTGCAGTGGGTGGGTGGACAGGATAGTGGGGCCAATTCGATGCTTGTGGTAATATTTAAATAAAATAGCTTGTGGAGAACTTGTCCTATAGGACCTGGCAGCGTAGTGAATAGGGAATATCCACCTTTGTCCACATTGGCAGAATTAACTTCCTGTCAAGTTGAAGAGATGGAATACTCTTGCAGGCGTTTGGCAGGAGTGCAGCGCTCCCAACACTTGAGCATTGTGGGTGGTGCTGCATCCCATAGTGTTGGAGACATGGCATCACACATGGTGACAGAGGAGAGTAGGCAGATGTCTGGCAGGAAACATAGGTGTGAAGGGGGCTGATAGACGTCTCATGCTACTGGGACAGATGGCTCTCAATCTCTGTGGTGGCAAGTGTGCTGTGTCTTCAAAGACAGACAGTTGCTCTATTAAATATTCTTAGCTTATGTGGAAGGCAACTGACAGGGCTTCTAAAGGTACAGAAGAAGGAGAGTGATGGACAAAAAAGTGCCAACTGACTTATGCTGGGAGCCTGGCTAGGCAGTGTGGCTAGGCACTGTTGATGGTGTTTAGGTGCATAAGTAGACAAGTGACCAAACCCATACAAAATAAATTAAACTTATGCAAAAAATGAAGACATTAAGTTACTGACTAGAAGAACAATTGCAAGTCTAGAACTGCCTCCTATTCCTTGTTATGCTGATGACCACTTATGTGACCCACAGCAAACACATGTAATTCGTTTTAGGAAGCTGCTTATTACCTATGAAAATATAATTTATTGTCTAGATAACCAAGCCATTGACAATTGCTCCTGAAAATGTCATCAGCCCTTTCCTGTTTACTTCCCTGTTGACAACTGGGGGTAAGCATAAAGAATGCTGGCTATGCAGTAGTCTTGCAATGTGATATCCCCTGCAGTAATTCTTGAAAGATAACAGTAATAAAATTGGCACAGTAGACTTTCTTGTAATAATGTTGGTGTGAAATGTCTTGAGGAGAATTGTTACTATACCAGGGTTGGAGTTAGGACTTAACACCAAGGATTCTTAAAATTTGTTCATTTCTCACTATTTATTTTTTTTGACTCAAATGTTTTCATTGGTATTTATTTTACTTTTGGCTATAAAAATGAAAATAAGTTTGCCTATTTGGAGGCTGGACTGAATGATCTCCATTCAACCCTGACCTTTCTGTGATTCCATTTCATTTTTTTAGTCTGTGGTTAGGTTCATTTCAGGTTTTCCACTGTAAGACTGATTTTTCAGAATTATCGTATAAATGCGAAGTTAAATATTGTAAATTAAAATTTATCAGTGGGAATGTAAATGAAAGGGGAAGCTAGTTCTTTAAGAATATACATCTCAATGTTTTTATTATTGAAAGTCATTGTTTTCCTTTTTCATTGTGACCTAAATATTGTCCTTGCTATCATTAGAGAAAATTCTTCATGTGTTTTCTTCATTAAGTTAAAATGCCTTTACCTTAATGTAATTTCCTATCGCTTCTTGAAAATTTCCTGTTCTGCTACATTTCCCCTTTGTGGGGGATTTGTTTGTTTTCAATTTGTGACAGAGTACACCAAAAGTTGTCCCTCTGAACTTTACAGAAAAAAAGATCAAAACTAAATTTTGAAATGGTTCTGACCAGTCTTTCTCGATCAGACTTATGGTTGAAGCCAAATTTAGATGAGGTAGGTCTGCTACTGGTAAAACAGACTACGACCTTTTACTGCCCAGACCATTATCTAAGATCATGCTTCATTAGCAACAGGATCATATAAAAGATGAGCTGTGGCTTGGAGGATGTGCTATAAATGCTAATCTGGTGATACCTTTCTGAATTTCCCCCACACACTTTGTGTTCCCCTGGAAGATACAACGTCCTTTGCTTTCCATTTCCTGGAAGGCAAGAAAGCTTTCAAATGTGAGGTCTGCTCTTGTGCCTCTATAGTGGCACTTGCAAACACATGCTAGTGAGACACCATGTGAATGTTGACTTCGTTCATGTAGTTAGTAACTGTAAACAATCCCTCTGTCAGACAAATTCTGTACATTTCTTGGCTTTGAAAAAACAACAACAAACCCCCACACTTTAAGGTAGGCACTCCTACCGAAGTCAAGCATTTACATTTACATATACTGGTGTTGGGACCTTGGCTCTATGAAGGCTTTTTTGTTTAAGGGAATTGCTTTCTGCCCCCTATTTACAGCTCTTTCTGTATTTAACTACCACATAGACTGTGCTGCAAGATGTATGGAACACTAACAGGGTAAATACAAAAATATCCAGTAGAAGGTGACAGTACCTGTGCCTGTGTGTGAAAGGGTACTCAGACTTAGGTAAAAAACCCAAAAATGTGTTCATTCACTAACTTTGTCTTATTTGGTGTTTTAGGTGCACCACATTGCTTTTTCACTCTGATTTTGTCTGCAGCTTTGTCTGTAGTGTTTTGATTCCACCCTCCCACAGATTGAGGAAATGATCACATTTTTTGATAGTGCTAGCACATCTCATTTTGCAGTGGTAGCAGAGTGTGTCATGTGATAAGTGGGAGCATGAGCTGGTCTTAGTAAAACCAAAGTACATGTTGAAAGTATGTGCTTAGCAGCCTTTAAATGTTAAATTTGTGTGTGTCTAAACTCTTTACACTAAATAATGTACTCTTTGCTTTGTTTATTTTTTTTTGTTTTAAAGCTAAAAGGTTTAAACTAAGATAAGCTAATGCCCATGAGTCACTTCTTGAGTGGTTGGTGGAAAGACAGCTTGATTAGTTTTGGTTTGTTACTTGTGTAACAAAAAAAAAAAAAAGGTTAGTTTACTCTGGTTCTTGAGCTCTTATAATAAAGGTAATTCTGATTACGAAGCCAGTGCTCCTTTTGGAGAGCCTTTTGATGCCAGAATTAAAAACTGGAAATGCATCTATCAAAAGTGATAAAATACCTTGAGCTTAAAGTAAGTTCTCTCTTCACCAAGAGGTGTTCAGTATCTGGTAATGGAATAACAGGAAAAAAATGCTTTTTCCTAGTTTTTGTGGGAAAATGCAGAATTGTAAACATTATCCAAATGTTGTAACAAAAACCGAAGGAAATTCCTATAATGAAATGATCACTTACTGGCCTTGTTGCAATGATTTGTTTAGTTATTGGATACAACTAAGCATGGCAGGGAGCTGTCATTAAGTCCTGTACTACTAAGCATCCTTTTTTGAGACAAATCATTCTGTAATACCTGCCATGATATTTCGTCTCTTTTTGCAGTGTTACTTTAAAAGCATATACTTTTTCACTTACTTGTAATAAGCCCTACTTACAGGAACCAATGATTTTGTTTCTTTCAAATTGTCAATATGCCTCCTTCCACCAACCTACTTTGCCCTGTTATATGCATGTTAGCTGTCATATTATAAACACTTGCATGCTAAACTTTTGCTGTAAAACTGGTTCCATTTGAAATTAATAGAATTCTTCTTTAATAAATTTAAAAGATTATATAAATTTAAAACATTATATAATGAGAGTCTATGGGATCAGGAAGTGAATGTTTTAACCAGTGTCTGTAAGAGTAAATGATAACACCATCTGAAAGTACTCTTCCATTGTATGTGAAATCTATACTTAAAAAATATTTAGTTCATTTCTGCGTAGTGTTCCAGACCTAAATAGTTTGGATGTTTGAAATTGCCACTTATGAAACAATTTGCCCAAATTGGTTAAATACAGTTAGGGTTGTTTTGGTTTTGTTGTTTCTTAAGTAATTTATTTTGGTTCTGTAATAGTCCTAAGATTTTTAAGCACAATAGAATGTAGCACTCTCTATTTCAGAAATTGTATCAAAAATACAATGAAGTGTAGGAATAATAAATAAAAAAAAAAGAAAAAAAAACCTAAACAAACCCAACTTAGCCCCTAAGCATATTCTTTACACCAACACAGAACCCATTTGCTGATTCAGTGTGCTGTATTCAACAGCAAGGTATAAAGGGTCTGAATGTAAACAAGACTAAGGATGGCATAACTGCAGTGGTGAAATATACAGAGCAGTGTGATCTCTAAATCTTTACTGTATTTTGATATAGTTCAGGAATAAATATAAATTGCTTACGGATACTCAGTTACAAAAGAATGTATCTCTACATGTACTGACAGGTATATATATGTACATGTTTGCAACTGGGCTGTTCACAACAGTTAGTCTTTAATGCTTTTGTCTTATCAAGAGGTTAGAGCTATGTAGAAGAGGAGACGTAAATTTGCTTGAGATATCTGCCTTACTTAGTGACTTGGAAGAGGCAGATGACTGCTTCTGATGGCACAGAATCCAACGGGTTCACATTTTTTGTAGTCTTGCTGTCAAAGACTGCAAGAAGATTTCATGGAAATTGTGCAATCCTGATGATAGTAGAGATAGGGAGGGTTCTGTGCTGCTTTAAGAATAATTTATGGGAAAATGTTTCATCCTTTGTATAAATCTTAGCTTGAAAATGCATGTTTTTCTATGCTAGGTCAACCAGTTAAATTTCTTGTTAGGTGTGAGGGAAAAGGAGTGTTAAGGTATGCTTTTCTCTTAAGTTAAGCATACTTCAGGGTGCCTCAGGTCTTTTGCTTGGTGCATTCCTGTAATAACACCACCACCAAACACCACTACCCCAAATGTAGAAAACCCGTAAATATTGGCATCACCAACCATGAAGTTTTTAAACTGATATGGTGTATACATTGCTAAGTCTAAAATTTAGTTTTAGCCAACTTAATTGTTTAATCTGACCTCTCTGTAGATTCCATTCTGTATTCAATGGAGAATGATGGGCATTCCTACAATATGTCTTAATTTCATATGAGATATTATTTAAATGTGTGGGCTAATTCACCTATTAGGATTTCTTACTGCCTGCCTACAGTTAAGTTTACAGAGGAAATGTAGAAGATAATACATCTGTTGACTATGTGGGTTGAATCCTCCTGTAGATGAATTGTTTTACTATCTTACCTGATAGGTCTGCAGAGAGTTGCTGTCAAAATAAATAGATACTCTATTTGTTTGAGAGAAACCCAAAATTCAGAGAAGCTTATGTCATAAATTGGTAAGTTTTGGAGTCTCATGTTAGGTAAATGCTGAGATTAACCCAAAAGTCTGAGTCTGGGTTCTCTTGTAGCCTGTGTACAGCTGTATTCTTGGTTGATCTTGCATGAGGGAAGTGTCAGAACCCAAAGGTTTAGATTTTAGATTTGGTATTTCCTGAATCTGATAGAACTGAGGTTTTGATTAGTATGAGATGATAATTCCACTGTCTCAGGGCACAATTTTGACCAATAGTAAGTATATGGCAGACCTCACATTTTAATATAGAATGAATCCTGGACAGTATTTGTCAAGGATTAACTTGATATGGTTAAGTTCTTTAGTTTGAGGTATGTCCCTCAGTCATAGTACAGAATAGGTAGAATAAATGCCAAATGCAAGTTCAGAACTTTTCAGTATATTCCGAGCAGTTCGCAGCTTTCAGTACGTTGAGCTAGAATTATGTGCACATGCAAATATGTGCATCTCTGGTGTATGTGGTTGCATGCTGGTGCAATTTTATTCAAAGTGCATGTAAGTCCTGTTAAGACTAAAAAGTAAATTGGGACACTTTTTTTGTAGGAGTTTAGCTCTTTTGTTGCCTGTATAGAGGTTTTATTTTCAAAGAATAGATATATCCAGAAGAATATCCACAGCTGCACAACTGACACTGAAATAGAAATACTGCTGAAAACATGGTGAAAACTCCACTAACTTACTCCAGTGGTAGGGGAAAAATGGTGGAAGGTGTCACTTGCTTGTGTAAAAGGAGAGGTATTTTAGGTCTAGAACCCCTCACTTGTGAATACAGCTAGCTATAACCAAAATCGAACAGGAGAGCTGTGTTCTGGTCTAGCTCTGCTACTGGTCAGGGCCATGAGATCTTGAGAAAGATGACCTACTGTTTGGCTGTTTTGGATTTGTGAACACTACAGCTAGAGACTGACTGCTTGTGCTTGTGTGGTGTTCGTTCACTGCTACTGATGGTAGTAATGATAGATACATTTCTGTTTTATTACAGCATTCAGAAGAAGAGCTTGGACCTTCACATACACTGACCTCACGCTGGTGAGGTATTTGGCTGTAGTTTTTGCTGCTCTTCTTTCCCTGGCAAACAACTTCTCTGAAAACATATTAGGAAATATTACCTGGGTTCAGGAACCTCATTAACCACTTCCCAGCCCATCTTTACCTTCAAATTACTCCTCGTGGAACATTAGGTTCTTCATGCTTAAACTTCCACCTGAGCATCCCAGCAAATAAAGAAGCTGTTGGCATGGTCAGGCTTTTGTGCTGAAAGCCAAGGATTATCTGGAAGAAGAGAAGAAATGGCCCTTATGTGGCAATTAAAAGAACTCAGTATGGTCTTTCCAAACTACTTTGTGTGCGGTATGGTACAGGTGGTAACTTCAGTGTGCTGAGAGTATCGTGGAGATTTATCTTGCACAAAGGTTGGACATGTTTATTTTTGGTCTGGTTACCTCTTGCTCATACATTCTGCTTACTTACTAATGAAGAGTTTGATATTTCAAGACAGAATCTGTTGAAAAGCGTCAAAGCTGACAGTGAACCCTACAGGTGGTTTGTGTATTACATCTTTCATTTTTAATACAGTCTGTATAAAACAGTAAATGATTCAAGAAAATCTACTGATGCTGTGGCATTCAATGTGGTAAAAAATATTCACTAAATTTCTTCCTGGTTACTTTTTATAACAAAATGTGTCTATTATCATATTCTTCAATGTTGAAGTAAAAATAGAAACTATTGAAATATGACATCAAATAAACTTGACTTGAAAATTCAGTGGTTAAGTACATCTGAACCTTATTTACCCAAACAGAAATTGCTCACTTTAAAATGGTTTTACTCCAAGACTCCACATTTATTATTTGCCTGTGATGGTTTAAAAAACCCGTGGGGATAAAGAACCTAGTATCTCAACTTTCTACCAGACAGAATCACTGTTCTCTTACACACAATTGTAAAGAACATACTACTGCAACAGGATAAAACTTTCCCTTCAGGTAAGTTGTAGATTTCTTGATTTACAGGAAAATGTTAGTAAGAGAGTTATGTGGAGAGAAGATACTGGAAATTTATAGGTAGAACCTTTATTAAAGAATTAAAGAGAAACTTTTTTCAGAGAAGAAAATTCTTATATTTTTAGAAACTGATGAGCAGAACAAACCTCATCTTCCTCTACATTTGGTACAGAAGAGGTTGGAGATGCATACAAAATATAAACGCTTTGTCCCTCTCCATCTGGAAGCATAATAGTTGGACATTTGCAACTGAGCACATACGTTATTACTAATGAGAAATATTTCTTTCCTTAAAATACTGCAATGTAAATTGCATTAACTTGTTTGCACAGCAATCTGATGGTTCTTTAACTTGAAATTGCTTCAGTGGCAAGTACTCATTTATGACAAGAGCAGTACTTTATTCTGAAGGATTCCAGCTGCTTTTCACTGACTTTGCACTGGGGAAACGTTTTGATCCGTGTTGATGTTAGGCCCAGGGGACACTGACGTAACACGTTGGTTGTTTAATAGCATTTAGCAGTGGCAAAGGGATGCAAAGGAGATGCAGGTATGGAATTCAGCCAAAACTCAGATCAACAGTCCCAATCTTGCAAAAAGCACAACGAGACTTGTAATAGTTGGTAAGTGAACTGAGCTTTCATTTTGGTGTCACCTTGACAATCTGCTTTTCTAGGGAATTTATTCAGTAAAGTTGTGAAGGATGATCTATATCACTTACTAAATTACTAGTAATTGCTAGAGATTATTTCTGGCAGCATTCTGCCCTTGGTTTTATATCTTTCACGTAAGCACCAAGCTCAATCTTAGCATTTGAGAACAGGCAAGAGTACATCTTGGAGTAGCAGAGCTGCAGGCATAGCATGGTGCAGTTGCATGCCCACTAGAATTTTTAATGTGCTGGATTGTTTTTTTTTTTTCTTTTTTTTCCCCACTGTTGCTTGAGGAGGCTGTATAATAGGCTTGATAAGTTAATTAGAAATGGGATCTTGAATACAAAATAACCACTTTATTTTTTTTTTGCATATTTATTACCCTGTTGTAAATGGGCAGAAATATTCAGCATTAACTAGTTTACTGAAAAGACTTGACTGATGATAGCAGGTTTTGTATGTATAAGGTATGATTTATAGAGCCAAATTCTAATCTGTTCTTTATACCAGCCTCAGGCAGTATAGTTATTCTGCAGTAAATTGAGGGATTTTGGTATGTCCTTGTAAGTGATCTTTCAATATGAATATGACATGTTCTATCAGAATTATTTCTTTGCTCTCTGAAAAAGGAAGAAAATTTAGATACAGAAACTAATAATCTTGACATGTTTCTGTTTCGTTTGTAAGACATCTTGGAATAATAGCTTTTTATCAAAAATCCACACACTGGAAGACTAATGTGGCTATCATGTAAAACTATCATTTAATGATATAAAATATTTAAATGCAGTTAGATCAGCACACAATTAGTTTCTAGTCCAACTGCTAGGTATAGTAGAAATCTTCCAAGCCTGCTTCAAACTGCCAAGCACAATTTTTCAAGGAATATCTGAGTTGCTGTGCTTTATTTTCTTTCTGTGTCATCCAGCAAATGGGAATATGTGTGGGTTTTTTGTATGTCAGTTTATGTGAGTCTGAGGGGAATCTGAGGTAGGTTTTCTGTGTGACTGTAACAAAGGTGTTAACTGCGCTTACTCTTGAACGAACTGTCCCCTGTATTCCCTTCCCTTCCTAATTTCCTTTGCTGTCAGGAAAGACCTGTCATAAAGCAGCAGTTCCACAAAGTGCAGGCTCAGCATAGGTTAGGGACTGTAGCATAGTTGACAGAAGACTCTTTGTTGTTATATTAAGACCAAGGTTCTACTGCTATAAATAATGCATGCTTTAATTGGAAACTGCAAATGGAAATGTCAGTCTCTAAAGGCTTGTTGATTTCAGTGTAATCTCTGGGGGCAGATTCTGCTTATGTGCTGAACATGCAACACATTCTCCAAATTTGTGGTTGCTTTGTTTCATTAGTACTACCTGTGCTAGTGAGCTTCTTCCTATAAATTAAAACAAATGTCATATCTAGATAATCGTCTGGAAATTCCTACGACCGTATATTGTAAAAGTTGCATAAAACACCATTACAAGACTGGGTACCCACTGATGTTAAAGAACTCAAGTTTCCATTTCCCTTGGTCAGTATTGATTGGATCGTGCACCATACCTGTTAAATTTCACTATTAGTAGGGGATGAGTTTAAAAGCAGATAATAAACATATTCATTTCTTGCCAGATTTTCCTGGGTTTAATCACGCTGTGCCTGATGTTAGCCACAGGTTAAGGCCTGCATGTACAATTGCAGTGGCTAAGCTGATGCTTGGCTAATTCATGAATCAGGAACACTGATCTCATCTCAGAGGATGAGCACAACTTTTTGTACCATTTTAATTAAATTTATTTGAAACCACACCTTAAGGCCTCTTCTAAACATAGTATCCTACCGACTTCACTAAGTCTGTCCGACAGTTAACAAAGTGGTGTCTAAGTGTGTGAATACAAATCTGTGTGAAGGCTAGTAGTTTGCTTTGGGCTAGGTTGACTTTTGCATTAATTTGGATCCTTTCTGTTTGCATGCATTTATCAGTCTTGGTTTAATCCTGTTTAACAGCATCAAGATGAATTTTGCAAATTTTAGAAGTTTGTAGATATGAAAATAGTAAATGAACCCCTTCCCCCCAGCTTGTGGAATTGTAGAAAAAAGGGAAACAGATTAGGGTGGCCAATATCATTTTATTGCTGTCCACCCTGAGCACCCTAATGCCCTGTTGTTTATGGGCAAGCCTGAGCAACTCATACCTAGAACACATCTAAGGTGTAGAATTTAGGAATACAGTAGGATTTAAATGTGTAGAACTCTTAAGCGATGTGGAATCCTTCCACAAGTGCCTGAAAGCTGATTTCAGAAAATCCTGTAGGAACACCAGACTTAAAGCTTTAAGTGCCTGGAGCAAACCAGTATCCCAGCATGGGTATGTATTGAGTTACAGGTGAGCTGGGTGCCTCAGAGTTCAATCCAAAAGATGGTGACATTGAGTAGGGAACCTTCAAGGTAAGAGACAAGGCTGAATGTAGGATTGATTTTTATCCCTGATCTTCAGACTGAAGTACCTTCAGCTGGTCATGATTAACTCATGAACTCTTACCTCCTTGTTAAATAGCTGAAGTTTGCTTTGACAAAACACAACTAGGGAAAGTTCTGGCACCTCTACCTTAACTTATCTGCTTGTGTGAAGTTATTGTATAGTGGTTCAGAAGACTTCTTTGCACAATAGGTCAGTCTTTCATTTTCTGTGTTTCCCAAGGGAGTGCAGAGGGGTTAAAACCTTTTGGAAATGAGGTTTATGAAGTGCTCCTATGAAGATGCTGTTTATGCATGAGAAGACCAGGCTTCTAATTTCTATTTCAGAGAATATGCAAATATTCTGTATTGAATGGAACAGGGTTTAGGTCACATCATTCCACATAGCATGTCCTGAGTGCTATGTTGTTGTATAGACATTCTCTTCTTTTTCTAATGGCTAAGAGTGACTGAATTAGTCTGTTTGCTTAGCAGTGGCTTCAGATGTTCTTCTGGCTTTATAGTCAGAGCACTTTCTTTAGGGATGGTGGGGATAACATAAGACAAAAGAGATTTTTTTTCATTTTTCCTTCACTGAGATTTCAAAGCAAGTCAGGGACAGAAGTCAGGCAAGGAAATACAGTTCTGTCTCATGCATGAGTCTTTTCAAATATACCTGTCCTCTTTAGGACAGTAGTAGAAATAGAGAAGAAAAGTAATTTCCTTCCCTTCTCATAGAAGATTCTTCTTGAAAAGAAATTCAGGATAGCTAATAAAACTAAAAAGGTAGGAAGGAGAAGTCTGACTCAGATAGAACTGCTCAAATCTGATTTTTGTTGGAGAACCAATAGTTAATGCTATTATATGTAGCTAATTCTACATTCTGCAAAGCAGTGCATTGTATTAAGTACATTATTCTTTTCTGAATCATAAATATACAAGACTTAGTGCTGTACATGATGTACACTCTCGTATTGCATTGCACCTAAATCAGTATTTTTAACTTCACATTCCTGTTCTCAAGGTAATTCTGCATGTAACAGGAAATCTAAAAGGCCAACAGAAATAAATTGGCTATAAACACAGCAGCAGTGTTGGCAGAAAATATCTTGAAAACATTTTATGGATTATGTTTTTTCATTTACAGTGTACTTGTTATTTTCAAAATAAGCAGCTCCCTGTGGACTCTTAGATGCAGAAAAGATGTGCCAAGAGATGCGGTGTGAAGATGAACCAGCAGACCTAGGGAGGCAAAAGTTCCACACTGTAGACTGCTATTCAGCATTCTTTTGGGTCATTGCCTTGATAACTCCACACCCACTGAGTAATATGGTCATACAACAGTGACAAGCCACTATAGCCCCAGGAGAAGGAAGCTCTTTTTAAGTTCCTAACCAGGCATATGCAGAGGTATGCCCATAAGCTGTTGCTGTAAGTGCTGACTACATCTAGCTGGTGTTAATTTATTCAGGTCTGAGTTGTACTGACTAATAGCTGTTAGCAGGAGCAGAGGAATTTTCCTCTTTATAGGTGGGGCTCAGAGCATTGTCAATTCAAGTCTTGCTGGAGAACAGAGTGTGCTGCTGTAATTATTAGTAATTCTTATCCCCAAGGAAAAGAATCTGTAGCACTCCTCTTGGGTCATGAGAAATATTTTGGCCAGAGTTTTAGTATTCTTGCCAGTATGAGTTGGCAAGCGATTGTGGCTCCCTCTCCTGTCTATCTGTTCAGTAGCCCTGCCACTTGTGTTATGTGTGCTAGCAGCCCTTGTCCAGAATGAGGTTGGTCAGGGAGTCATTCCCACATTTTTGCTATTGACGCATTTGCTGTGAGACCACGTCTTTCTCTCGCTCCTAGTTTTTAGGAGTGGCTGTGTTCAGTGTTAGAAAATGCCCTGCAATGGTAAATAGCTACATTACTGTTTACTGACGTTCTTCGTTCATACGCAAATACAAGGAAGCAACAATCAAATGTAATCTTATAACCGAACACTGAGAAAGCTTCACTTCCTTAGTGATAGTCGGTGTGGCTGGCTCAAGGTGTTTGATTGTTGTCTGAATTTCGGAAATGTTGCCTTGGTGATTGAAATGCCCTTTCTTCACTTGCCAGCTGCTGCATGGAGGTGCAGCAGTTCCATTTTCATGTGGCAGCTTTAATTTCTTTTTTCTTAACAGAAAGTGAGTAATGCAGCACACCTTTAAAGGGTTGCAATTAAACCTGCCTTAGTCACTGCTGGAGGAACAGGCAGAAACAGGTCATTTAATAGAAACTGTCTCCAGTAAAACTGAGGAGAACATGTCCTGTTAAAGATTTGAGGAAATCTCTTCAGGCAAAAAAACCTGCTTCCTAAGGATGGACTTTGCGTGGCCTTCCTTCTATTGTGCTTTCCTTCCTGTAGATGACAGATATGGTTAGATGCTGGTACGAGTCATGTTATTCAGAGTAAAGCCAGGATTCATGCACCATTTCTGCAGGCAATGACTTTATTCCACACCCTGCTAAAGAGTCATGCTGGCTGCTACTGAATCTTCTCAACCTGATCTTATATTAATTTTGAACTCTTCTGGAGCCAGATCCGTGATTGATCTTTCCAAACTTTAGTAGCCTAAGCAGTCATGCGTTCTATCTAAAATTAGGCACTTGGATTCCTTCTAGAGCCGATGGAGGCAGTATTTATTTCCTGGGAGTAATTAATCCCACCCTGACTGGGGTGGGGGGGGTAGCAGGGTGATTTCCAAGATGTAGCCACAGCAGGAAGTGTTCTAACAGCTAGCACCTCTGCTCTCTACAAACTTGACCTCGTGAGGATCTACCATGGAGTCTTTTTCAGGTTATATTTTCAGTAAAATGAAATGCTGTCAATAGTCAAATGGGTTATCAAAACTCCTTTTTAGGATCTATCTGAAAATTGCAACAGTATTTAAAATACCAGTCCCTGCAGCAGTCTCATGCTCAGTGTGGAGTTCAGGTAAGTAAGAAAAGTGGTATTGTCCATCATATTTTTCTCTACTATATTTAGGAGAGCTACTTAGAGTACGATTGGTGAAGGATGCTTACTACATGTCCGATCTGAAGGAAAAGTGACACACTGGTATAGATTTTAAGGCCAAAAAGAGGTCATCAGATGAACATCTTCCGGAGAGTATACAGGCCACGTTTAGCTCAGAAAATAAGCTACCTGTAGCCATAGCATAAAATTGCTTTTGTAATATTCTCACTTAAGCAATTTCACGAACAGCAAAACTATTGAAGCCTTGTTCCTAAAGTGTGTGTATGCGTGTCTCATGTCCTCCCATGTGGATTCTTTGATGTCTAATTCTGTGGCCTGTTCCTCTGGGAGGAATAAGAGATCCTTGGGTTAAGAGGAGATCTGCTGGGTTAAGAACTGGCTGGATGCTGGGTCCAGAGAGTGGTGGAGAACAATGCTGCATCCATTTGGTGTTCAGTAGCCAGTGATGTACCCCAGGGATTAATGTTGGACCCAACCCTGCTCGCTATCTTCATTGATGATCTGGATGAGGGGATTGAGTCTTACCCTTAGTGAATTCATGGACAACACTGAGTTGGGTGGGAGTGTTGATCTGCTGCACGGTAGAAAGGCTCTGCAGAGGGACCTGGACAGGCTGGATAGATGGGCCAAGACCAGCAGTATGAGGTTGAACATGACCAAGTGTCAGGTCCTTCACTTTGGCCACAACAACCCCATGCAGTGCTACAGTCTGGGGGGCAGAGTGGCTGGAAAGTAGCCCAGTGGAAAAGGACCGGAGATGCTGAGCAGCTGTGGCTGAACATGAGGCAGCAGTGTGTCCAGGTGCCCAAGAAGGCTAATGGCATCCGGGCCTTTATCAGCAAAAGTGTGGCCAACAGGACCAGGGCAGTGATTGTTCCCCTGTACTCAGCACTGGTGAGGTCACACCTTGAGTCCTGTGTCCAGTTCTGGGCCCCTCAATACAAGAAAGAGACCGAGGTGCTGGAGCAAGCAGATCCAGAATAGGTCAATGACACTGGTGAAGGGTCTGGAGCACAAGTCTTGTGAGGAGTGGCTGAGGGAGCTGGGGTAGTTTAGCCAGGAGAAGAGGAGGCTCAGGGGTGACCTTATCACTCTCTACAATTACCTGAAAGGAGGTTGTAGCCAGATGTGGCTCAGCCTCTTCTCCCAGGCAACTAGCAATAGGACAAGAGGACATAGTCTTAAGCTGTGCCAGGGGAGGTTTAAGTTGGACATTAGGAAGAATTTCTTCACAGAATGGGTGACTAGACATTGGAATGCACTGCCATTCTAGTGAAAAGGGAGGTGGTGGAATCACCATCCCTGGTGGTGTTTAAGGAAAGACTGAATGTGACATTTAATGCCATGGTCCATTTGACATGGTGCTGTTCACCGATGGGTTGGACTTCAATGATCTTAGAGATCTTTTCTGACCTAATTGATTCTGTGATCTTCTCTTTTGTCTGTCTTCACATATTATTTAAGCATTTCATATTTTAGAAACCCCTGTACCTTTTTGCTGAATTTGATTAAGTTCCAGAACTGCTAAGAGACCGTGGACAGACTCATCTCTGTGTAGAGCACAAAGACACATTTTATTTTCATAGGAAACTTGGCAAAAAATTTAGAGTGAGGGGTGTGGTGATGTGTTGGAGTGTTGAGAAATGACTGATTTCAGTGTGGTTGGCCCCAAAAAGCACAGAAAGGTGCCTGTGTCAGATCTCCCACCTTGCCTGTTCTCTATAGTACATTCCACAGAACTTCTGTGTGACAGCTCCTGCCAGACAAGAGGTGATTTGTGTTTTATGAAAAAACTGTATCCTTTAAAACTGAAAAAGCAATGTACTGCTTCTGTTCATAATTGGTCTCAGCAATGGGTCACAGTAAAAATGCTACTTATTTTATTTCTAAATTGGTTTTATTTTTAACTTTATTTTTTTACTATTGATTCTTGCAATGCATCTCTCTGCGAGGTTAGACAACCGTCTGAGACTAGCTGTTTTTCACCATGAGGGGTCTGTGTGCTGTAGCTGGATCATTCTTGATTTTATTTTTGATAATTTGTGTTCTTTGGGCCCCTATGGTAGGGCATTTTCTCTAGCCTTCACATTATTATGGCTCTTCACTCTGTAATTGCAATCAGTATGGTCAAAAACAATTTCTAAATTACTTGTCAGATTCTGTCTGTAGCATGGTTTTTGGCTGGCACAGAACCTGCAGAAAGAGAGCAATATCCAGTTTCCTATCTGCTTTGCACGATAAAAATTTATGATAACATAAAGATGGCAGCATTAACTAGTTTGTTGGTTTTTTTCTTTTTTTTTTTTTTTTCCCAATGTGGCTGGGAAGATGCTAGTTCAGTACAAGCTGTAGAACCAGCTAATTCATGAAGTTGCATTTTTATATTTATATTTAGTTTTCCTTTTACAACTCTTGCATTCATTAGCAACCGTTTGTCAAACTGTGCTGTTCCTTTCGGATCCTCAAATGCCCTGCTCAAAACCAAGCAGCGTGTGCACTCATGAAGATGTTGGTCTATCACAACGTTTCCATTTTTCTCTCTATGAAGATCAATTTAAATTTATTATTGCCAGCTGTTTCTTTCTAGAGTGTTGTGCTGGTTTTCTTCTTATGTGATTAGTGATCCTGATTGATTCAACTCCTTGTCCTGCACAGGGATAGCATCAGGACTCTTCTGTTATGTTAACTTGCCTGGCAAGCTAGCATCACGAAAGATTTAAAACTGAAGGAGCATATGTTTGACCAGATTTTAAGCTTTTAAAAATCCCCTCTGGAGGAGTAATTTATTTATTTAATAATTACAGTAATAAACAAATGTGAATAACTTCAGAGTTTGTCTTAGTTTTATCTAGAGTGGTCATCCTATTGTGTTTTTCTTGGGTAAATGCACCAGTTTTGTTTGCTTGCCACTGTCTGACACATGAGAGCATCATCTCATTGACTGCTGAAAGCCTTTGCTCACTGAATGGTGACTGTTCCACACAGACAGTGATATGCTTAATCCTTGGTCTCTGAGTGTGATCAATAGAGTCAAGTTAACCATTTCACCTTACTGCTAAACATTAATTACTCAGAGTGTACTAGTGTCCTTTTTTTAGAAACATTTTAACCTAAAGCCTTCAGTGGTTAGTGCTGACAGGTCATTTTTTTCCTGTGCTGCTGCAGAGCAAAGTTAAACTTCGCTGACTGCAGCTGTGCCTCTAGCTGGGTGATGAGTTGTGTAGGTTTAAGACAGCACTACTGACAAAATGGATGGGTTGAAAATCAGATTCCTTTGTTGTTACAGAACAGTCAGGCTAGAATGAAATGGCAGTGGTGCAAGTGCATGCTAGACAGACCATATGGTCCTTACAGTGAAATGAAGTGGTGTTGTACACATGTATTGCTAAGCATAAGGACAACAGCTCCAGCTTTCAGAACTGCTGGCAAGAGTCCTACATAGAAGAAATGTTCTCTTCCTCTATCCCTTAAAAGTCATTTAGGAGTGAAGCCAATGTCCCTGCCTGTCTCATGCTAGAGCAACATGTCCTAGGAAAACATGCCTGATTTAAAGGAGTGGACATCATTAACATATTTCAACTATATATGCAACTAAGTTTTAAAATGGTCAGCTAAAATCACCACAAAACTATCACTTCTGAAGTACAGGACTGTAAAGGATCTCTTGGGTCATAGAGTCTTATCCCTCTTCTCCCAATAATTAAATGAATGCTGATTAATTTTTCAAATTCAATTTTGAGAGTTATAATTTTCCTTCCCTATTGCTCCAGAGCTCTTAATTTTCTAATTCTATCTCAAAATTCTAGATCTGTTTTCTATATTTTGATATCTGTTTGCATCTACTTTGATATCACTCCTTTCTCTCCCTGGTTCTTCTGCTGAAAATGCTTTTCTAGAGAGCATGCTCTCTTCTACAGAGCTTGTAAGCACACAGAAGCAACAAGAAAACTTCTCTGTGCTATCTGGTAAACTGGCGTTTTGGGTGAGACTTCTGTTACAAACCATGCTTGACACCTCAAAAATGATGTTAAGTTCAAGAAAAACCCACTCTTAAGAACATGTTTACAATAAATTTAAATCCATCTCTCTGGATTGGAACCATGTGGTTTCCCTCTAGGATTCTCGAAGTATTTTTGAGTTTAGAATTGGAACTGATGCTGTTTAACATCATTTTCAGTGATGTGGACAGTGGGATTGAGTGCACCGTCAGCAAGTTTGCTGATGACATCAAGTTGTGTGGTGCAGTTGACACACTGGAGGAAGGGATGGCATCCAGAGAGACCTGTACAGGCTTGAGAGGTGGGCCCATGTGAACCTCATGACATACAAGAGGTGCAATGTCCTCCACCTGGGTTGGGACAATTCCAGCCACAAATACAGGCTAGGGAGAATGGATTGAGAGCAGCCCTGAGGAGGACTTTTGAACACTGATTGACAAGAAGCTCAACGTGACCCAGCAGTGCTCAGTTGCAACCCAGAAAGCCAAATGCATCCTGGGCTGCATCAAAAACAGTGTGGTCAGCAGGCCAGGGGAGGTGATTCTGCCCCTCTGCTCTGCTCTGGTGAGGTCCCACCCGGAGTGCTGCATCCAGCTCTGAGGCCTCCAACATAAGGACATGAATCTGTTGGAGGAAGTCCAGAGGAGGGCCATGAATATGATCAGACGTCTGGAGCACCTCTCCTGTGAAGACAGGCTGAGAGAATTGGGGTTGTTCAGCCTTGCCAAGAGGAGTCTCTGGGGAGACCTTAGAGCAGCTCTCCAGTACATAAAGGGGGCCTGCAGGAGAGCTGGAGAGGGACTTTTTATAAAGGCGTGCAGTAACAGGACAAGGGGGAATGGATTTAAACTGAAAGAGAGTTAGTTTAGACAATATATCGGGAAGAAATTCTTGCTCTAAAGGTAATGAAACACTGGGACAGATTGCTCAGAGAAGTTGCAGATGCCCTATTCCTGGAAGTGTTCAAGACCAGGTTGGATGGGGCTTTGAGCAACCTGGTCTAGTGGAAGGTGTCCCTGTCCATGGCACGAGTGTTGGAACTAGATGATCTTTAAGGTCACTTCAACCTAAACCATTCTATTATTTCATGATGATTTTATAATGGTGAGGGAAAATAATAATGGGAATGGTCAAATGAAAGGTTGCAGATCTGCAAGAGGTCTTCAGTGGAGAAGAAATGAGGGACTCAGTGAGGACATATTATGTAAGCCTGTGGGCTTTTGTGGACCTCTTGGCTGAGTAAAAACACAGGTACAAGCCCTAAGACAGTTACTTGTAACCCAGTATAAGTTTAGCTGACAGCAACTGGCAGCTGATTTGTCTCTTTTCTAAAACTGTAAAGTCTGTACTAGAACTTTGCTGGTAATGAAGAGGATAGGGATGTTAAGTCAGTGGTTTAAGTGCAGTGTAAAGATTGAGGAAATTCTGGCAATTAGGTGTGTCATCTCTGTTCTAGGCTGTCCCCTGGTAAAACGTTTTCTACCTTTGTTGCTGTACGTTGAAAACTTGGTATGGAAGGTGCAAACTGACTCCTGTTGTTTTACTTGAATGTTAATATTGAAACTAATGGAAGCCTAATTTTAGTCTAGTCTTAAAACTGCATTTTACTCTTTTCCAATTTAAGTTACTCAAAATCTTAACTCCACAATAGTACGTTCAACATGGGGTACAAGTATCTCAGGTCTTGTCCAGACTGTATAAGGAAGGTAAGGTGAGATAATGTGGATTAGCAAAAATCAAGGTGAAAAACACATTCCCTGTATCTTTTCTAAGCAAGGGCTTCTTCAACATTTTAGCTAAGGCTGACACATCTTCAACATTTCTTCTTACTGTATAGAAATCCTTAGTAAATAGCAATGTCTTGTTCTCATCTGAGAGCTCCATTTCAGTACCTCACTGCTGGCTACTTGGGAATGCCATTAACAGCATTTGAGATTTTTGAGATAAATACCCAATTGCTTTATGTCTGGGAGAGGAATTTGACATGACAAATGGAATTTGAGTAAAAAGTGTTGGTTGAACACCTAGCTGTTTGTGACTTAGAGCTATGTAGTAGAAATAGTAGTATATCTGGAGTGCAAGTGGTGAGTGAGCCAAGTCATCCTCAGGCAGAGGATCTAAAACCGAAGCCTTCCAGGAAATGTACTTCTAAAGGCTTTTTTTCCCAGCTTTACAATTTGCATGACCTTAATTAGTGACTATTCACACCTGCATTGATAGATCTCCATAGGAGATTTTCACAAATCCCATTGCCTTTTGTGTGGTGCTCTAACTAAATCAGAACAGGGATAAAAGCAAACAAGCCCTGCTGTGACTCAGGCACAGGTAGGGCAATGACAGTGCAGTCATATGCTGAAGCAAATTGCTCAGACTGTAAGAAGTGTAGCTCTACACCCTTCCTCACCAACCCTCCCCTATCCTTGTGCTCCCTCTTTCCTCCTCTGGATCTTTCTCTGCTCTTTTCAGATCATGATGCTATTAGCTCTGGTGCTGTGCTCTGCCTACCTGAGTAGCAGAGTGAAGTGTCATGTCAGAAGGCAAATCTCATAGGTTTGCTTTGGCTTTGCTTTTTGACTTCTGACTCCTGTGTTTGGTTATGAAGTCATTTGCTAAAAAGCAGAAAGGATTAAGCCATTAGCAATAAGCCATTTCCTTCTTTTTTATTTTCCTTTCATGAAATGCTTTCACACTCTTAAGCAGAGCATTGGTTCTGCATCGACCCTGCCTGAAATTGTGTGTTATGCTGGCTGCCATCCAGGAAAGGAGAGAACAATTTAAACACCTCTCCATGCAGTGACAATGGAAAAAATTGGGAACTACTGGGGGAGTCTGGGAAGTATGAGAGGCATGTGGTATAGTGGTTTTCTCATTGCTGCCAATGACTATAAGGGACTGGTTTACTGCTAGCTCTGTGAGTAGAGGCAGAAGTAGTAGGAAGCCCACTTTGTCACTGCTGAGTCTCACAAGGGAGTAAGAGAAATACAGTGCTGCTAGAAGGGAGCTTGGAACTGTGAGAAATGGCATTGTGTTGTGCAGTTTGACTTGCACTCTGTACATTAGTGCGGGGTTTTGACGTTAGGTCTGCAGCTGGTAGGAATCATGACAGTGAAAACAAATGTTGATGCAAGTTTCCCTTGTAATTTTTGACTCATTTTTGTAAATCATATGGCAACTGCAAAACAATTTGTCTTTGCATGAGGCAAAAATCCTAAACACTTGGATACTTTAAGTAAAAAAAGCACATCTTCAGATGAAGATGTAACTTAGATCCAGCTGCATAACACTCAACCCAATCACCTTAGTGGAAAGTAGCTCAGAATTCTGTACCACTAGCACCAAACACTGCAGCAGCATTAGATTTAGAGCTAAGTGTTTTTTGCTGTTGCACTGGTGTAAATTTGGGTCATATCCAGAGAAATTAGTGGGCTGGCACTGTTTCTACACTTGTGTCAGTGAAGAGACCAGTGGTCTCCACTGGAGTATCTGGGCCTCTTCTACAGAATCACAATTCTCTCTCTAGGAAGGGATCTATGCTGCAAACTTCTGTTGACACAGAAATATCAGCTAGGGATATGAAAAGGTGTGCAACCAGGGCTAGTGCAACCAGGCTAGGAAAATCTCCTAATACAAGTGCAGTTATCCCATTGTAACTATTATATAGTTACAGGGTGACTTTCAGAAGGGTTGCCAAATGCAGTGGTCCTGCTGCTCTTCATCCATACAAGAGGTGCTTTGCTGGATGCATTGGCTGAAATAGTTACTCTAGCAAAAGGTCCTATTAGTATAGATAAGATGCCTGTCTTTTAAGACCTACCTTCTTTAGCAGTTAATGATTGGCAGGCTTTAGGCAAATGGGGGATGTGGGTTTTAGGCAAATTGTGGAAGACAGGTTAAAGCTGCCAAAACCAGCCTGTATGTCATGACACCTGTGAAACAGTAATTACAGTCCCCCTTGCAAGCACAACATTTAAGAAAAATTTGTGTTTTACTCATAAACTATTAGGTTTGTTGTTTTGGTTTGTGGTTTGTTTTTTCTTTTGGTTTTGTGGGTTTTTACTTTGTTTGTTGTTGCTTTTGTTTGGGTTTTTTTGTGGTAATTGTTGTGAAGAGGTACCAAAAGACGTGAGGTATAATACTACGTGAAGTAGAAATGTTTTGCAGAGATTTTAAATCATAACACAATGTTTGGATTTGACTGATCAAGGAGAAGCAATACTGCATCTGATCTGGATATAGACGTTTATCCTGCAACCTTACTCCCAGTGCTTTTGGAGCCCGTCTATGAACCCAATCCCAAAACCATGTACTTCCTTGGAAACAGCATATGCTTCACATCTAACAGGGCTCTTTTCTCTCCTGTCTTTCTTATTTATGGAGCCTTTCTCCTGGTCTGGTAATCTTTTGCCTAGTTAAAAATAAATAAGGTTCCAGAAATGAATAATAAACAGGGCTAATAATAATATTAAATAAGCAAACAGATCTCTTAGAGGAGAAAAAAATAAAAAGAAAATCTAACCTTTCTAGCTATTTGCCTTATTTTAGCAGCATCATTTGCAGTAGTGCTTCCAGCACAAAGATTCTTAAAGAGTCATAACTCTTCTACTCTGTAATTTATTGCAGTTTTGGACAATCTAGGTGTTGTTGCCAATGGCAGAATGGGGAAGGTGGGAAAAATTTATTCATATATGTACACTAGCGCTTTTATTCATCTCTGGTTTATATGTGCCTGGAAGGAATCACATCCCTCCCCTCCAAGTATGTGGCCTTCACATGTTTGGGATTTGTAACATTCCAGTCAGTGCAGCATAAATCCTTATTAGGTAGGTCCTAATGATTCTTTCTATTCAGCTGGGTGTGTATTTGATGACTCTAGCCATTTACTAGTAGAATTTGAAATAGACTTGTACTGAAACATGTAATAAAGCAACCTTTTAATTTTTAATACCTTTTATTGCATGTTAGTTTTATTTCTTCTGCCCCTTCACACTGACTTCTTAAGGCATCTCCCTTAATATGTTACCAAATCAAGATATTGCAGAGAAAAATATCAGAAAAGAAGGAAAAAATCTGTAGAGCCAAAGAGAAAGAGGAAGAAGTTTCTGTATGTGTGATCTAAAATGGGACTGAGAACTAGTGAAGCGAAGTACCACCAGGAAAACTGCTGCTGTCAACACTGCTGGAAAGAGCTGTGATGGAACAGCTGGTTCTGGTAGGCAGATGCAAAAACCTTGAAACTCTGTTACTCTGCAACACATCTGGGACACTTAAACCCATTTTTAATTACATGAATGCAAAAGGATGGAAAACCAGGCTCAGCAGTTTGTTTTAGTGTAATGCAGTAAATGATCCAAGGGTGATGTGGTGAGTCTTTTCCAACATCATCCAGAAAAAGCAGACAAGAAAAGTGACCTTTTTCTAAATGGACTCCCACAGATCATGCACTGCATGTCCAAATATTTCATAGGCAAGCCCCCCCAGCTAATAACATTAGAGTAAACAGCAGCAAGATTATGAGCTCCTCTCACTGATTCAAAACTGTCATCTCTGCTATGTTTTAAAAAGAATCTTCTCTAGAATTTCTACCATACATCTCTTAAGGAGGTAGCCTTTTGGGGGCATGAATTCTGATTTTAGCCTTCAAGTTTTCTATTTGCTGTTACAGTGTCTCTCGTGAGAGCCAATTGAAAGTTATTATTAAATAATTTGATATGGAGTATCCACTGTGGTTTGGCATCTGTTGTGTTGCTGATCAGACTAGCACCATTGAACTGTTTTGCGTGCCTATCACAGAACACAAACAAGCAGACTTCCAAAGATCAAAGGAGATCTTTAAAAAGACAAACTCTGATTATGTCAGATGGGCTTTGTAGAAAATGTTACAACTCTGCACAATTATTGAGGAAAGGACTATTTTATTCAAAAACTCGAGACTTTCACCTGAATCTTACCAGTTGGTTAATGTGGTTGTTGTTTAGTAAGCACTGCAGAATTAATGATTCAAATAATTGTACAAGTTGCAGATCTCTTTATTTACTGTTGAAGTCTCTAAAATCTGATTTACTGGCAGTCTAGTAAGTCCTCTTATTACCAAATTTACTCCCTCCCTTGTTATTTATGGAGGGACTTAAAACTAGGTTCACTGTGAAAATGTAAAATACAGAGCAGGAATAACTAGCTACCTGGCATAGACAGGGGAGTTTTATATGAGGATGAGATATTTTACTGCATCAGAAGATACAGGATTTAAAACTAGTAGCAGAAAAAGCTTTTTTAAAAGAGCTTGTGATGATCTGATATGATGAAAAAACCTGACCAGCTCACCTGGATATAGAAAGCACCTCTAAAAAAAGTTCAAGAGGCCACTCCAGTTTGTTGACTTTGAAGGTACAAGATCTTCCAGATATTTGAGCTGTTTTGTCAACATTTGGAAGCATTTTCTTAAAAGGTACCGTGTAGTGCTGAATTACTCTGCTTGGAGCAACTCTGTCATTCTCATTAGCTTGAGAAATGAATAATGCAAGCTGGAGGCAGGCATGATACATCCACCTTTATGAAAGGCCCTGATGGTTCAATTCATAATTTTCAGTAACCTCGTTATAATTTATCTTCCGGGTTTCTCCTTTGAGGGCTATTCCTGGTGCATCCTAACTCAACCATCTAGAGTAGTTTGAGAGCATCCAGTGTGGCTGTACGGGTGAAATGGAAGACATATCTTGGAGATTCTTGTTAGCTTTTGTAAGTTTGCATTAACAAAACTATCTAGTTGTTCATGGTCACTCTAGCAGCCCTGCTTCCAAACTCTGCCCTCAAAGTCAGTGAGGTGGGATGCCAAGCTTCAACCCCACCAGGTCATGGCTGTTGGGATAGGCTGCATCAGTCAACCAGTTTTCAGACCACGTATTGGTGAGGCATTTGCTCTGGTGGTGCTGCACTGGGTGAGTTTAGTGATGGATGGAAAGCCAGGGTAGAGACAACTCTGAGACCTTGCTGTCCTGTGTCTGTCATGGTGTAAGCATGTAATGTTCTACCAAGGCAAAACAGTGGAGAAGATTCTGCAACATAAGGCAACAACAACCTGGTCTTAATTCTCTTTCTTTTTCTCAGCTGTCATATTTGCTTAAGTCAAGTAGACAGTTGTATGGATAGCTTTTCGCTACATCTTCTCCTGATATTAAAAAAAGAAATTTTAAATACTATGCAGCAACCAATTTACTTCCTGACCTGATATGAATTATCACCCTGGAACTGTAGGATATAAAGTAATTAAGTTTCAAACTCAGGCTTTCTGATCCAAAGCTTTTAGGAGTGAAACACACCTGCCTTTACAGACAGCAAAGCCTGGAGGGACCCAAAGAGATTAGAAGCTGCTGGAGCTTCACTCCTGTTGGCTCTCAGCTTAGTTTCCTGCCCATGGTGGTGTCAAAAGTACAGTCGCAAGGAGGTCCAGCATAAGGTATTTGGTAATTCTGAGTCGTTTGGGTTTCACTTCCAGTCAGTCAGTTTTTACTTGTTTGTGCTGAATTTGTAACAGCATGTTTGGATAAGAAACAATTCCAGAGTAAATGGCAAACAGCTGCCAGGTGACCTACATGTGTAAATACACCATCAGTGGCAGCAGAATGGCAATGGTGCCTCTACTGTGAGAGTGTTTGCCACTTCAAAGGGGTCTATCTTCCTTTAGTACCACACATAGGACAGTTTGGGGACCCCATTGCAAGTAAAACGTTTTCTATATAGGAAGTTGATTTACAGCTTGCAGTGATTGGAATTGAAGCACACAGTATTGAGCATGTCCTCAAAATACACGAGTCTTCTTCAGAGCTCTTTCTGCCTTGCAGACATATGGTTTAATTGCTGCTGAGCAAAGTGCTAGAACTATGCTAAAGGATCAAATTACTCAAGATCCTTAGTACTATGCAGTAGAAATTAAATTACATTTTCTCTTGGTTTAATGCAGATTTTTTTCAGTGTTTTTGCTCTTTGCTATTACTTATTTTTAAAAAGATGTAATCAGAAGGGAATGTACAGTTCCCATTTGAAAATGAGGAATGGTAGGAGTGTTATTTGCTGAAATGTGGAAAATGAATATTCTGTTCTGGGCCAGTTTATTTTGGCATCTGGGAGCATGCAAGTTCTCAGCTGGTTGCTAAGCATTATTTCATGGTCTTCAGGTAGTCTAATCCAGCATTTCCTTCTTTGAATTACACTTCTCCCACTTGTTCTTGGTGCACCAACTTTTTTTTTTTCCTCTCTGGAGCAGTTTAGTAATTTTTCAAGAATAAAAAATGTTTGATTTTCTTCTCCAGAAAAACAAACAAACAAAAATCCACAAAAAACCAAACCAAACCAAAAAAAAACCCAAAAAACCCTTTTATAGCATTTTTATACTGGTATTTGACCAGAGCAAGAGACAATGGAAACATGTTTGACAGAAATAAAGATTCTTATTAAGAAAAACATTAAATATCATCTAAATTTTAGTTTCTAATTGTAACTGGACTTGCAGCACATTGGCATAAACCCAAAATGAAGCATAAGCTTGAATTTTTTACTGAACTGTGATTTCTAGGTAGCTGGTATATCTTCTGGTGCCAGGGAGGAACAAGTTCTCAGAGGACTGATTAACCAGTCTCTTAAAAATCTGTTTCTTTTGCATATACTGTTATTGATCTTACAATAAAGCAAGTTCTCTCTGCATTTCATTAGCTTTGCCCATGCATGCGTATATAAATAGTATGGCAATGCCCATTGAATAGACAATCTCTCAGTACTCCATTGTGTTTGCACATGCATGCATAAGAATGTTGCGTTTTAATATATAAAGGCTCTTGTTATGTGCTCTATGATGATGTTTGTCTAAGTAAGCAAGCTTCCTGGGTCGTTTTATCTCATGCTGCCAACAACCCTCTCACCACTTGCCTGCACTGGGCAAAGAGGTTTGGCTTCCCAGACCTAATACTCCTGTTTCACATGATGGAATTTCTGTATTAAAAATTATCTGCTCTCTTTCATGACTTTCCTACTTACCCTGTTCAAAAATAAATAATTTTTCTTCCTTTGTGATCTGTGTTGCGGTCCAGTCTTTTTCACTTAAACTCATAATTTTAATTCTATAGAAAGAAGTGTTCAGGTGGGCCAAAATGACACAGATCTGTGCAGCAAATGGTGATGGCAAATCTGTATCAGTGTGACACCCAGACCACAAAGAAATTTAATTATTTTAATATGTTACTGCATTTACAGACATCTTTTCTGCAGAGGGAACAAGGCCAGATTCTTGTGGATTAAACAGCCCATGGTCAAATGATTAAGACTATTGTAGTGTATAGTGTGGAGGAAATATGATTGAAAACCCCTTTTGGACTCTTAATGGGGATTTTTGTGTAGGAAAAGAGACAGGCAGTATTTAGGAGTGTGAACCAGTAATTAAAGTCTACATAATATATACATCGTTACACATGTATTAAAAACCTGTGTAGTGGAGTACATAAGTGATGGAGATAACCAGCAGAGTAAAATGATGCTAAATAAAAAGTTTACAACCTTCCATGAAGTGAATGTGCTTTGGCTGGTAGCTAAATGATATATCCCTCCTCTTCTAGTCTAGAGATGGCTGTGGAGTGGTGGTGACCCTCCTTGTTCATATGATGGAGTGAGGTGTTATCAGTGAAGAATTAGATCAGCACTGCCTCATTCAAGTCAGACTTTTTTCAAATTCTAGTTTAAACATCAGTTACAACAGAGAAAAGCATTTTATTGAAATGCTGAACCTGAAGTTTCTTCCAGACAGCCTTGCAGACCAGCAATGCCACTCTCCTCCAACTTTCCTCAGTATCTCACTTTCCCCTGGGCTGTTTCTGTTTCTTCCCAGGGGAAGCTGATCATGCTGAGTCCTCTGCAGGAGCATGTGCTGATGCCTTCTGAAGTCAGTGGGCATCTGTTTATTTAATCAAATGATTATCAAAGCAAACCGTCATCTGAGGCAGTTGCAGTGCTTCCTATAGCCAGTGGGGAAACATTAACTTTGATCTGGCAGTTTTTGGGTACCATCTGCCCTGCCTGGCTGTCAAAAAGTACAGCTCAGTAACCCAGCTGATATTGTGTGAAGACATAGCATGGATAAATACGAGCAAAACATGATGGTTGCTTCTCCATCCTCAGTTGTTGTTCTAAAGCAGGCTTTCAGGAGGTTTCCAGCTGACATGGAAAAGTCTTAGAACCCAAAGTAAATACACCAGGGAGTGATGATTCTCCACATTTCCTCTCATTGACTCCACCATTTTTATGAAGACACTGCTCTTGGAGCGAAGCAACTGGGTAAATCCTGGCCTCTGCCAAGTAAAGTCCCAGCTAGTGCCAGGGACAGATACATGAGCTGACAGATAGTGCTTGACTGACCTGACCTAAACTCATGCTCTAATAATCAAAGCCACCATTGGCCATACATCAGTTTCCTCTATTTGAAATGGAATTCTTGAAACCATTTGGGTTTGAAGTGCTCAGAAAATTAGACTTTATCTGCCTGTAGAGAGAGATGGGACGGGGGGTAAATCAATGAGCTTGATTATTCCTCTGCTTTTAGCTCTACAATTCTGTGTTATGAATTATTCATGGCATCAGTGTATGGTACTGCTGACATTTGTCATTGCAGGTTTCATTATATGCAAATATGCAAGCCCCTTTTGCAGACACTACATGAGACTTTTTTTCATTATGCGAAAGAGTGAATGTGTAATTAACAGTGCACTGGTGAAACCAACGCTTACTTGGCCTATCATAACAGGAATCAGTTCTTCTCTAATAGCATTTTCAGTTCATCACACACACCATATCTCCTTGCAATATGCGTAATAACTTTTCTTGAGTCAAATTCAAATGGTGCTTTTTTTTTTCCCCCTTATTGCTGTAAAAGGAGCCTGAACACTGGTAAGTATGTGGTAATTTAAGCTACTCCTGTTCAAATATTACTGGCCTCTGCTGGTACATAAACCTCTGTGACATCAGGCTTTCATTAGCTATAAGCGTGAGAATTTAGCTCTGAATGTGGTTATCCTGATATATCTGAAATATGTCCACTGAGAGCCACAGCCTGACTGCAGATGTTGGATTGTACCTGGGGTGATGGATTGAGCATGCCTTGGGAAACGAGTCAAGGCAACTGGTACCCTGTGACTAAGGCCCTAGATTTATGTGTAAATAAGAGAGGGTTTTGGTTCCAGAGTACCAAATTATACTCAGGGGATGATGTTTTCATTGCATTTATTTTAAGAAAAATCTGCTTTTGGAGAAGGAGCTATTTAACTCTTATTATACTCATTTCTGTGTGACTCACTGAAGTATTCCCTGCTGGAATATTATTCAGAGGTGGCTGATCCCCGTAAAAAACTCCTCATTTATTTAAAGTTTCTTAGGATAAAGCCTCATATGCTACAGAAATCATTATAGTAAGCACTTTCTATATGTCAGAGTTCACCCAACCTTTCAAACTAACAGAAGAATATTGCCCTTTTCCCTGCCCCTTTTTCTTTAGGTCAGTGTTCACCCTTCCAACACAGCACTCAAATAAACAGATTCTGTTTGCAGCTCTTCGATGGAACAGTGGGGGAATAGAGAAAAAATGATTTATACAAGTTGTCATTACCTCAGTGTGGAGGAAAAAACATCACAGTGCTGTGCCTGAGAATCTTTCTGGTGCTGCTGCAGTCTGTGTCAGTGACTGAGATGAGGACTAATCCAGCCCACGAGGATCATAGACATACTTCACAGAGTTTTTTTTCTCCCCTCAGCCTGTTGTTTCTGCAAGCTCAGCAATAAAGAGGGTAAGAACAGGGAAATTTAAATGTATGCTTTTTAAAACATTCTGTGTATACTATCTTAAGGTCTTCCCCAGAATATTTGCAGAAGTTGCTCAAAACCTTTTTTTCTTCCTTTCTCAGTCGAAGTTTTGATTTTGGCCAAAAAAGGAGATTTTTTCAATAAAAATGAAAATGTTTTATTCAAAAGCCCTTACAGCAGAAAATCTTTTTGTTTAGTAAATTAAAAACAAGCTATTTTACTTCAGAAAATCCATCCTTGGTTTGTTTAAAATCTCTATGGAAAATAATTTGGGGTTTTTTTGGTTTTTTTAGGGGTTTTTTTTTTTGGTTGTTTTTTTTTGTTGTTGTCGTGTTTTTTTGGTTTTTTTTTTTCAACAGCTAAACTAATAATATGTAGTAGACTCTTAGGAAAATTATATTGTTGTTAAAATGCCTTAGCAAATGAAGCCTTCCCTAATCTGTGATTTCATCTCATTACCTCTGCACACACTGGCCCCAGCAGCACTCAAAAGCCATTCACTGTACTGAAACCAGACTGAACACTGCTGTAACTCCTGCAACTCAGCAAGTGAATTTGCCCCCTGAAATCTCCAAGGCAATTTAGCAAACCTTATTTGCAGAAGGGATCAGGTGAGAAATTGTTGCTGTTCTATTTAATCTCATTCAGTTTTCCAGTTGAGATGGGACTGTTGATCCCCCTGTTCTGCAGCAGGATTTTCAGTGCATTGTGGAGATCAGGCACATGAAGGTCACGCACACCCCACTTCAGCTGTGTGTTTTTACCTCTGGAATTACAAACTTCTCAAAAAAGGCATGATTGTTATTGCTACTTATATTTATGCCTTGAAAGAGCTGCCATTATGTAGTAAATTACAGTGTTTATACATGGATTTGGGACCTTGAACAAAAATAGAGAATCTTCTTAATCCTGTTTGTCAGAGGCAAAGATTAAGTGTAGATGATCCACTCTAAGAGAAATTGAAAGAGTGTCTGGATTTGATCCTGGCCTGACAGAAGTGCTAAACCGAGGATGAAACTATTCAGTTTTAAAGCCAAGCCAGTGATTCTCCTGGAAACCATTATGACTATTGATAAATTCTATAGAAATCCCTAACAGATGAAAATACAGCACACATAACATCCAGAGAGACATAAATGAAGCCAAGCAGAATTCCTGAACATTCCTGGAACTGTTGCACAGAGAAGTCTTTGTGGTGGTGTGGCTAAAAAGTATTTAACCTCTGGCAAAAACAGTTTGCAAGTACCACACACGTCAGAGTAGATGATAGCTTTTACAACTGCCAAAGGGAGAAACTTGACATTGCACCCACCATAACCCCAGATATTCTTCAGGGATTGGGCAGTGCATCTGGGACTCCTGAAGCATCTTTTGCATTGTAGCCCGATGCCATTGCTGGGAACGAGCTTCTGCCAGAGGTGGAGCTCAAGTTTAGAAGGTGCAGCTAAAAGAACAAGTGCAGGTATATTAGTCGTGTCTATTATCAGGGGAAAAGTAGGGCAGTGATAAGACTACATGAGTTCAGAGGTAATAGGGCTAAAGATAATGGGTCAGATCTCTGTCATTAGTAGTAGAAGTCTGGGACTGGTGTTGTATATGTGCAAAATATTAACACGTGTTTTATAAGATAAACTCCAAGAAAAATAGGCATATGCACTGATTCTTTTTGCCTAAGGTGAAAAGGAACTCTGTGGTAGTACTCGTTCCCTTTAATATGGCATATCAGAAGGCAGCCACGAACTAGATAATTTATTCCAAGGGGAAAAATTATAGAAAGGAGGCAATATTTTTGTTTAAGTGTTTCAGTGTAGAAATTTAAAACCCAGCACTATTTAGATGTCTCTGAGCTATTACGGGCTGCTCAGGCTGAAGTGAAGGAAGCTTCCTAAGATTAGTTTGAGTACACAGTGGGTTTTGCCGTATCTGACTGTAATGGAAATTGATCTCCAAAAATTTATAGTCTGTCTCAGGGTTCAAATCTGTTTGACATGTATGAAGAGCCTGGATGGTTAAATGAAGCTTCAAAGGTGACAAGTGTGTTTTGAACTTTAAAGCCACTTGTAGAAGTCCAGAAGTAAGTCTTCTAATCAAAGCATTCGAGAAATGTGACAGGAAAAGGTACATGATTAAGTGTTTATTAAGAGTTTGCAACTTAAATTCACACACTTATGGCAGAAAGGGAAATGTGTTGCTTGCTTATGGCTGAGACTTTGAAAGCCTTACGGTCAGCAAATGCTGAAATGTAGTTTATGTTATTGCCTCTGGAAGTGATTACTGTGAGAAGGCACTGTAATCAGCAATATGTAGCCTTACTCCCAGCAGGAGGGGGAAATGCCTTTTTCGGCTTTAAAAAATTCAAGAGTTGACTTCAAAACAAGTTGTTCTACATATATTGCTGTGCAGGAGTCAGGATTTGGCTACCACATGCTCTGTAAAAAGCCCCAGATGAATTTGCTGTGAGTGTCTAAAACTTTGTTTTTTTCCAGGAAAAATATCATAGTGAATAAAAGTGGAACAATACAGATAGACCATACCTAATAGTGCTGCCAAAATAGTTCCCTGTTCTTACCTGAGAGAGGAGCAGAAGGACAAAAAAGGGTTAAAAACTTTGCAAATCTATTAGCCAGTCCTGAAGTACAGCTGTTCCATACAGCATGGTGCTCTCACCACCATTTTTGCTCTGCCTTTGCTGTCTTTTTCAGCCAAGTGTAGAAACAGACCCTTATTTACTCTTAGGTATAGGAAAATAGTTGTATTAAGAAAATTATAGTGGTAATTTGCCTGCTTTGATATGTACAACCTTTGAAAAGGGACTTGCTTCCAGAAAATTATATGATATTCTACCCAATGTCCCAGATTTTCCTACCCTAGAAGTCAAGCTAGAAGTCTCCAAACAAAATAAAATTCATAAATAAACATCTTCCCTTGGGAAATGCCACACCAAGCATGGCTCCTATTCCCCCCAAAAGGCCACTGCTGACATTCTTTGGTAGGCACCGACATGATTTGAATGTCTTTGAATGTGTTTTTCTATTTAATTCTCTTTTTTTTTTTTCTGCTGCTGAGCCCTCTCACTATCTGCGACTCTGGTCTTGCTCATCTGAATTCAGTTTATTTTGTGGTTTTGAGAACTGCAGTAGTTGATGCTGAAATCTGTGCAGGCCAATAATGAGTTACAAATCCTTTCAGTAAATTCTTCTGCAATGAGCACAGTGCTTGAGAAAGGTCCTGAGGAAACAGGATTGGGCCCCAAAGTCTACTCCTGCCATGCTTGTGTACAAAGCCCTACCAAGGCAGTATTCCCCTTATTTCAGCTCCCTTGCATGTGGCTGACTCGATAGGATGTGGCCACAGCTCTTGATGCACCTGGCTGCTCTTCTTGGCTGTGCTGATGAGCTGCTGGCCAGCTGCTCTACCTATCCATGCTTTGTCTTCCTCTGCAGAACAGGGACAGTGCTACCAGTCGTCACAGCATGCCTTTGGAAGGTGCTCTGAAGGGAAAGGGAGAGCAGCTGAACAGTTATTCTAGAAATCCTTTAAATGACAAGATCATATTAAAATTATTTTTTTAATGTGCTTCAGTGTAAAGCTTGATTACCTAGTAGTCAGAGCAATGCAAGGGAGGACTGCTTCTGAATACTGCTATTAATTATGTATTAACACTTATTAATAATAGATACTGCTTTTTTAGACAGGCAAAGGAGCTTGGAGCTCGTTAAACGTGCCTAAGAAAACCATCCCTACAGGGAGGGGTTGAAATTGGCGGGAATTGCACTTGAGGATCAGCACAAGCACAGTCCTGCAGTTTGTTATTGTATCTGACAGTGAAGCTTTTGTGGGCCGTGAAGGGAGGGAAGGGGAAACACAACCACATCTGGAATTTTCCCTTCTGCACACTGCTGCCTCCCTTGTTGTGCCTCTTTAGAGCTGGCACAGTTACCGCAGAAGTAAGTACTGGGTGCAGTAGCCTCCCAAAGGTTGCTCTGTAAGGGTGAATTTCAACATCTGCTACAGCAGCAGCTGAACTGGGATACCAGCTTTTTCACTTGTGTTCATGTGAGCATTGCTTTCTTTTTGCCTGACCCTTTTGGACTGGAGGAGAATCCAAGTTAAAATCCCATTTACAAGCACTGTCCACTCTTATGGTCTGGATGGAAAGAGCCTGTGTCTCAGACATTGTGGAAGGGATGCCTCTAGAGCTTATTGTGGTTTGGCACAACCCTACATTGGTTTTAGAAGTCAGCAGAATGGCTGAGGGGCTTAGCTATAGAAAAAACAAAGTTATTAAAGTAATTTGAAATTTTAATACTGAGAATGAGGGGTAAATCTAGAGGTGTTTCTGTCGTCTCTTTCTAACAAGCATTAATAGTAACCAGGGAATCCCACTCAGGCACAGAATTCAACCCCCCCAAGTGGTTTCTCATGATCTCTTGTTTTGGATGGTGACTTTTAGCCATGTTTTGGTTAATGTTCCTTTTAAGTTACCTGTTGCCTTTCAAGAAACTTAATGGCTTTGTGAAACTATCAAATGAATGACAACTCCTAAAGCCCCTGATGCTCTTCCTCTGTAAGGTTCAATGATTGTTAACAATGCAGAATACTGGAAGAGGTCACTGCAGACTTCACTAATCACATATATCAAATATTCAACACCCTTTCTTCCTGTAAGGAACTGACAAGAGCATCCTTCAAGTTAGACTGGATAAATAATGAGAGCATTGCTTCTATTTTTCATGAGTCAATATAATAATGTGTCAAACAATAAATATGTTCTCTATAAAAAATTTTATTGGTTGTGCTACAGGGAATTTATTACTTCACTAATAATAATATTTAAGAGATGTATATACTATTTTATAATTGCATAAAGTGCGATAAAATAGCAGTGTAATGAAGACAGTGCTTTTCAGGGCTAAAAGAGAGCTGTGCCGTAAGAGATCTGAAGTAACAGTATTATCATGAGACATCAATTAATGTGTGAGCCACTACCAGAGTGGGATTGGAGGCAGGAAACATGTTTTACAAAAGCCAGTTAAAGGTTTACACATTCTAAGTTTCAGGTAGATTCTGAAGAAGGTAGCCTAGAATACAGGTGGTATTTCTGGTTCTTTCATGGAGATATGGAGGTGTTTTCATGAGTTATCATGGTGCTTTGTTACTCAAGTGAAAACTCTCACTCTCTACAGAAGCATTTTGTAATTCAAAAAGGTGGTCTTGCAGCCCTTACGTTTTGTACTATAATAACTTCAGCATGTCTGCAACCATTTCCCTCTGAGAACCACTCTGGCATCCTTGAGGTAAAGCATCATGGACATATGGTTGTTCACAAGCCTCAAACTGAGAATTGCTACCATAGGTGAACATATATTTCTTGTGTTTATCCATCCCAGCTAATGATTTTGGAGGGAGGTGGTCAGAACAGAGAACAAAAGAAGGAACAAACAAAAAAGATAAGATGTATTTTGAAGGGTTTGTAGCATTCCAAGTTTGAGTTTAATACTGAAATGAAGATTTTTTCTTTCTTTTGGTTTTTTGATTTTTTTTATTTGATTAGTTGGTTGGGGGGTTTTTTGTTTGTTTGGGGGGTTTGTTGTTGTTGTTTTGGTTTGGGGTTTGGATTTTTTTTTAAAATTAATAAGAGCCCTGCAGACATTTTACTCTAATTGGAAGCTGCAAATAACTGAGCAAGAAAAGAAATTAAACAGAATAGAGAGCTGCAACAGGGAACCAAAACTGCGGGTGAGCCTTTCACAGACCTAAGGAAATGAAGAAAAAAATTGAGAAAGTCAACTATCTCTGAGGGATTTTCCCCCCAAAAGCTTTCATGAGGTGGGAATTCAGCTACCAGCAGTTAAAGAGGCAATAACCTGAATGACAAATGTACTGAAAAAAATCTATGACTCTACTTGCACGATATTGCTTTCTTTGTGCTGGAAGCTTCAGAGACGGAATTCTGTAGTGTTATTTTTTGGTGACAGTGAGCTTTGTTCACCTGATGTGGCAGAATTTGCAACTCATTTTGGAGTAATAAGGTTCACGTTGGTTCACTGCCATGCAGCGCCTGCCTGTGCTGGCCTCAGCTCTTAAGGCTGTTGATTCACTGGTGCTGCTGATAAAATCAAACAAACAAGAGGGATCAGCAGTACCTATCCAAATTAGGAAGCTCTTCAGAGAGGCTTTTGATTAGTAGTTAGTTTGATTATGGTTGATTCAATTATTACTATGTTTTTACTGTATTATTTTCCTGTCTATGATGGCTACGCTTTTAAAAGCCGATACCAAGAGTCTTTTAGATGCCATATTACATGTCAGAGATTTTAAGACTTGAGCAGTAATAAAGACATAAAACTGCAGTTTTATTGCTTAAGCGCTGAGCTGGTGTTTTGATCAGATTAGCACTATATGGGCCTTTCTTTTAAAACACTGACAAATATGACTGCAGTGGCTTATATCACAACTGAATTATATCCCAGGGATCAGGATTTTTGCAGAATAGTTTGGACTATTCTTAGAATGACCAAGCTCAAATAGCTTCTTTAATGTAATGCTTTATGTATGGGTCTCTGACAGATACATAACTCAAGGCTAGGCTTTTCCTGCTGTAGCTGGACTTTTAAATAAGCATTTTGAAGGTGCTGAGTTGCTTAGGGGACCCCCTGCACTTCATGTGAACTGGAGGCATTCGGCTGAACTGATAGCACTAGAGGAATTTTGAAAGTGTGTTTGTGTGTTTCCCTAGTGCTGATCTTTTCTAACACATCTGAATTTTAAAATCTTGAGTCATATTTATTTACTAATCTCCAAGAGTTAATTGTTTCCTTGTGGCAATCCCAGAACAAAATGTACTCCCTACGCTGTGCTTGGAGAGAAGCAGAATACACATTTCTTGAGCTACCTTTCTTTTTCTGAGGCCTTTTATTACTGATGGTGTCATTCAATTAATTTTTTTCACTTTTCACTGGTGCAGGCGAATGAGGAAGAAGTAATGACCTCCCCTCAAACTTGCCTTAATCGCAAGGGCAGTTAAATAAACCCATGAACTGGCAATTAGAAGGCACATTTGTGGAGTGGCCTCTATGGCTGCGGCCACAAACAACCCACGCAGTTGGCCGCCTGTGTGGGACAGCTCATCTCCAGAATAGGCTCATCGCAATAGGAGAACCCTCTTCCCCTCCTGGGAAGGGTCCACTAGGTCATTCTAACTGCCAGACCATATCTGATGATGGTTTAGGGAGAGTGCAGCTGAAATTGGTAAATCTGGGGCAGAGATGATGTTCAGGTAGTTCAGTGGTGGAAAGGAGCATGTTGGAGCAACAGGGAATGCTCCTGGACATGGATTATTAATGAGGCCTAAATGGGTAGTGTGTGCTGATGCTCTCTTGCGCTTGACAACCATATCTATATGGCAAGAGGAGTCAGAAAAGGTCATCTCTAACTCTGCCTCAAAAGCAGATAGATTGTTTGATCCTCATCAATGTAGCTGTCACTGTACCTCTGGCTGAAGACATGGGGAAAATTACATTTCTTAAATGACTTATGATCATATTGCTTCTCCTGCTATTACTACTATTTAGGAGCAGTCTGTCGGTCTTCACAATCTGGCTGTAGCCACTACTGCTGCTCCAGACAAGGACTCTTGCAATTTCAATGTCACCTCATGGGCAGGAAGCCAGTTTGACAATGTTAATTCTCAGAAGTTTGAGTACTCTTCCCATTATATCAACATACGCGAGTGTTAGTAGTGGTTGTAAAATTATGCAGCCTTAAAAAAAAAATCCACACACATGCCAGTTCTATTATAGACCCCATCTGTGCATCTACTGGTTTAAAACAGAAAAAAAAAATCCCTTGCCTAGCATGTTGATCAACTAATTATTATAAACTACATCTCGCAGTAACATTCTGTTTCAATGGTGTACAGCTGTTTCTGTTGCTCTCTGTTTCTTTCTCCTTTTTGTATCTTTTCCCAGCCATCTTTTTCAGTGCTTTGTAGCCAGGGGAAGAATTGATGAAGTCTTCAAAATATTTGATCTGTAGTCTTGATTCAGAACAGTGTGCTAAGTAACAGTCTTTCAAATGAATTCAGTGGACTTCAGATCAGTATCTAATCATAAAAGACAAAGAGCACTGAAACTTACCCTCTGCTTTTACCCCACAAAGCTACAGATTTTTCATCTTCTTTTGAAGGCCCAAAGGGATTTAAATGTACTTCTCAGGCTGTCCTGTGGTGTGGGAGGATCAGACGGGTGCTTCAGCAGCATCAGAGCTGTCTTATGGAGCTCTGGTCCCTGTTGAGTCAGGTCAGGGTTTCACAAGCTGTTGTGCATGGCAGCCAGACTTACTCCATCTCTGCCTACATTCCCCTTCTCCTTTCCAGGCTCCTCATTCAATTGGACTAACACAGTGACTGGTAGAATCCCACCCTAAATGGGTTTAGAGAACCATTTTGGGTTGTAAGTCCTTATTTCCCTCCTATCCCCCAAATTTCAATGCTCCTTTTTTAAGCTCGACTCTTCCCTTTACTGATTTTACAGTTTATCCATGGAAAGGGCCGTATTGGCAGACCGAAGACAAACATCATGGGGTGAGAAGCAGCGCAGTGAGAGGAACAAGCCAGGAACTATTTGCAGGGTGTTTTCTCCCAACCAGTCAATGCAGAAACCGAGGAAATGGAGTTTAGCCAAAAGACTAAATCATGAGGCTCAGGGTTCAGTGTGAATATTTCTGTGAATATTTCCACTGAAATATTTCCACTGAAATTGCTGCTGCTGCTCCCAGGAAGGAAGTGTGAGCACAGTCTAACTCTATCAGCCCCCGGCTCCCAGGCAGGCCCATCTGGTGGTGGAACTCTTTCAAACATGAAATAAATTGGGAGTGATTTATGCTGTTACCTAAAAATCATGCAGTACTTCCAGAGCTGAATATTCAGTTGACTCTGAACCAGGCAGCATTACAGCTATGTTTATTTTAGTTGTTTGTCTTTGCAGATCAGCTCAGACAGGAGGCAGAGAAATATCTGCATGAATGATTGCAAACAAAAAACTGCTGATTTCCCCAAACTCTAGTTAATTGACCATCCACCAACTCCAGGAAAAACAGATGGGAACTGTGGCCAGAAAAATACTTTTTAAAATACAATCCTTGAAACACCAAAAAAGAACCTGCAACACAAGTCTGTAGCAATGGCTGTCTTTTGCAGATCTTTAGTATTCAGTCAGAATAGTCAGCAGAGCAGGGCATACATGACCCTTGGACCTCACTTCATGTTGGTTGAGAGCCACCAGATTGTTGCAAATTATAAACATTGCCTTCTTTACCCTGGCACTGGCAGGTTTTCCCATGGTGGGTCAACACTAGCAGCACCAAAAGCTTTCTGAGGGTTTCTCAAAGAACAAAGTTGTATCTGAGAACTGGAGTCCAAGTAGCAAGCCAAGGAAAGGCCTCTGCAACAAGTCATCTGCAATAAGTCATCTAGAAAAGATAGAAAACCCTTTGTCTGCGGAGGAAGCTCTTTGCCCTGAGTTTCAAAGAGTATCTCTGAGGAAATGCCTGTGGAGTCTAGGAATCTTTCTCCTGTCATAATATTGCAATTTGGATTGCAATTATATTGCAGTGTTCAAATCAAATCCTAGATCTAAGACTCTGTTCCCTGTTGGTTTCTTGGCTGTTCACGTAAGAGGGATGAGGAAATGTCCCTATTTGCACTTCTTGTTTGAAGCCTGTATTGTGCAGTCTAGACAATGGACGAGATTAGTCTGCTTGAAAGCAGTATATTAAAGATAATCTTCGAGCAATGGCTAGTCTTGAGGGTGGGATCTGAAGCCTCTGTCAGTGCCTGAGGAAGAGAGAGATACTTGGTGTTTCACTGGAGACTAACCCTCAACATTCATCTGCTGGCCCTAATCTCCAGGCTGATGATGTGATACACATTCCTCTTCAACTGACGGAAGAAAGAGGCAGTTTTGTACAGTGACTGTACTGGTGTTGAAACTATTTCTGAATTTGGTGACAAAATATTATTACAGAAAATGGTGGGATGCTATTTTTGAAATGGCTGTTTTCACTGTTTCAAGTAAGAAGATCCAAGGAGTTTGCCCTGTAAAGTGAGGCCTCTGAGTAAGCCTGTGCACTTAAGCCTAATGATTCTTTTTTTCTGAGACAAAAGTTATTTCAGATACCCTGGGGGCCAGAGAACATTGTCTTCACTTGCCCTTACATATCACAGCTTACAGAAAACTTCCCTACAAATTAAAGTTGTGACAGCAAACATCAAAAGCCATGACTACCATATGTGCCTCAGGAAGAGAACATGAGACATCAGGGGACATCCCTTTGATTATTTTTTTCTCTACAACTTTAAATCACTCCACAGTTTACAATTGCAGGGGTACTCCTGCAATTACTAAGATACTTTCTCTATGAAAATAGTTCTCCCCACCATTTCAAAGCAGACTCAGATCTTCTCCTCTCCAGTTCCATCAGTAGCTGTAGCTGTTTTAGGTTTCACGGGGAGCTTTTCTTCCTCTGAGAGTCTTAAGATATTTCTCTATTTGAGCTTCACAGATGTGACCTTCATACCTTTACCATCCAGAAGGTGTATGTAGCAAGTGCTTTCCATACCAGGCAGTGATTAAAAATTAGATAGCTTAATCCTCAGCCACAAGGCAACCAAACAGTGATGTGTAAGAAAAGGAGAGGCATTACATGGGGCATCCACAACTTCTCTGGATAACCTGTTCCAGTGCCTCACCACCCTTAAAGAATTTCTTCCTAATATCTAATATAAACCTATCCTCTTTCAGTGTAAAGCTATTCCTCCTTGTCCTATCACTACATGGCCTTGTAAAAAGTCCCTCTCCAGCTCTCTTGCAGGCCCCTTTTAGGTAATGCAAGGCTGCTCTGAGGTCTCCCTGGAGCTGCCTTTTCTCCAGGCTAAACAACCCCAATTCTCTCAGTCTGTCTTCACTGTCCTGCCTTGGGAGCAGGATGTTCTGTTGCAAAGTTCAGAGTAGACATAGCCAGCCTCGGGATGTAAATTCAGATACTTTGGTCTACTCTGGGACAGCTGAGACCATTCTACACACTTTCCTAGTTTACCCAGCAAGTGAGGTAAAATGGGAACCTCGCTGCACAGACGGCAGCTTGCTGGAGGACAAACAGGTACGGGAGCGGCTGAGGCTTGCTGACTCAGCTGTAGCAACTCCAGTGCTTCCTCACATCCTGCTGCTTTGCATCCTCAGAGCTGGAGTCACAGCTTTCAGCCACAGGCCTATCACCTCCTGCAGTCCTGAAGGGCAGGCAGGGAGGTGAGCACACGCACACACAAACACACATGTGCTCCGTGCCGTGGCAGCCACACCAGCAAGCGGATCCTGGCAGTTGCACAGCAGCAGTGCCCTTATGGCTCATGCAGCTGCTCTGCATCCAAGTAGGGATGTCCCCTGTGCTGCCATGGCAGATGTCAGACACGGCAATTTAGAGGACAGGGTGCCACCGCAGCCCCAGCCAGGAGGCTGTGAAAGAAAGGGCACAAAGCAAGGCCGCATCTGTTCTGGAACAAAGGACATCTGTCCCTGGCCCGAGCAGCTTTCTGGCATGATTTCACAAGGACAAAGGCTCAGGTTGACTGATACAAGGCTGGTACTCTATAAAACAAGCCATAATGTCTTAGGCTGTCCAAATGTGTGCTACAGTGAGACAGCACTCTGGCAGCAGTGAGGTTTTATTCTTCCATCTGAGGGAAGAGGGTAGCATAGTCCCCATCCTGTGTACTGCCTTTAACCACACATCTGTCCATGTTTTAGGATCTCTTTGAGCTGCTCAAAACCTAGATTACTATCAGATTATAGACAACAGATGTTCTGTTCAAGTAGTTTTGTGTGTGACATCCTTGTAGCAGGAAAAGTTCTTTTTGTCTCTTTAGAAGCTGGGTTCATCTGTTGATTTCTCCAGGTTGTTAAATTTTACTTGTGTGCAACTTATTTATTGAAAGGCTCCAAACTACAGATATGGTTTGCCTGCTGCATGAATGTGAGTCTTTCAAGGGAAAATCTTTTAGAAAAGACAGACTTCTAATGTGCCTTCAATAAAATGTTCTGGAAAGAAACTGATGATGGCAAATTCTAATTATTCACTTGCTTAGCATCACTGTTAAACGGTATGATCTACCTCCTTTCCTTCTCTGCTGGTGCCAGTAGTGGCTGTAATGCTTTTTAGCTGATCAGAATCACAGCAGAAAATTTTGTAGCCAAGTACATGTGCACATGTGCACAAAAATATAATGTAGTGGAGATTTAGTAAAACAATATCACAAAACCAGAACAGCCTGGGTTATTCATTACTCACATTGTATTAACAAGATGAGTTTATTTAGGTTGTTATATACTGAAAAACAGAAGCAAATGACCATTAACATTTTACAACCTTGTAACTTTTTCCTATGCATTCCTTTTTATGTTCAGCCCAAGTTGCTGCATGTCTGTCTGTAAGAGTATGGGTGACAGCCAGCAAAATCCTCACAGTGGGCTGCTGCACAAGTACCCAAGTGCATGAGAGCTCTGTAATGCATTTAGTCATTTTAAAAAAACCCAAATGTAGGAAGCTTTTTACATGGTACTTCTTAATCACATGCCGGATCCTTTGTGTTTGCCCATGCTTGACGGTGTTAAGAGAGAATAAGGAAGAAAGATTTTAACCTGGTTTATAGAGCTCTGGTAGGGATGGTGTACTCACTGTTCTTGCAGGTAAAAGCCTCTGACCTTGCATCTCATAGTGATAGTTGTTCAAACTGTTGGCTTTGCCTAGCTGTTTAAGAAGCTGATTTTCCTATTCCACCTCTGAAGAAAAAAGAAAATAGAATGTATTGCAGGGAACAAATACCAGGGATATGTCTACTTACTCTGCTCATCGAATGGGAACTATGACTGAGAAAAAAAAGAAGAAGAATTTCAGAACTGTAACATTCTACTAGATGGTTTTGAACCTAACACCTGCTGATGTATTTGCTATGTCTGTACTTTTAACAGAGAAGTGTGAGGCCCAAAATTCACACTGGGATTGAGATGAATTCTGTATATCACGAAGTACAGAGTTAAAATAAAGGCAGAAATCGTTCTTGTGTATACAAGGGTATCCAGATAGAATTTCAAATGTCCAGTGATGGTATGAGAAACTGCAATAAGAGAATGGTTTAAAAATGATCCATTTTTCAACTACTAACAGAAGATTTTCCTCTGCAGAACAGTTTGTTACCTACTGCTGCTTGATGTCTTTGGCAAACACAAAAGTTTGTCCGGCTCTTGGGCACCTCTGGTTAGAGGAATGACTCCCAGCTAGCACATGCTGACCATAGGAGAAGGCAGAGCCCTCTGCCAGATCATCAGGTTTTCATCTGAACCCAGTATCACTGGCAAAGGATGAACTCCTTGAATGCTCCTCCTGGTTCCTGCTTGGGAAGTTGATATTAGGTTTAATTCATGGCCTACACAAATGTCAATAGCTATCAGCAGGCAAGGTAAAGACATCAGTTTTGTCCTGAAGCAGCTTAGTAGAGGCTTGTGGGCATAGGGAGAGAATTTAAGACATCTACGGATACTCTTGATGATAGTGCCACCTTCAGCACCATCAGTCTCAATTTTGTTTCGTTCTTCAGTAGTTATAATGATGAATCAAATCAGGGGACTTGTGTTATAAGTATCCTGATTTAAAACCTGGATCAATTTTCTGACCAGTCCACCTTGTGATGTTTATAGCTGCATTACATAACCACATCCCAAATAAACGTTCCCTAAGAGCAAAGTCATACCACCTGAGGTTTGTTCAAACATGAGTTTCTAATCAGCAAGTGTCCTGGCACCAAAGAAGGGGTGGTGAAGTAGTGGAATTGAATAGTTGTGAAGGGTATGGGAGCTGATGGAGATTCACATGACCATTGCCAACAAAGGAGACATGCAGGAGCCATGGTCTGGGTGGATTGTAGATGTAATGTATGATACAGAGGCAAGCAAAAAAAAAAAAAAAAGATATTCCTGAATTACTATTAATTAGGAAAGACAGAGGTAGGTCTTAAGCTCCTACTACAAACCTGAGCAAATTAGTCTGCTGGAGATTTTTCATTCCCTGAATTCCTCAAACACTCCGGTAGTTATATATAGCTAAAGTTTTTGGAAGGCTGCCATTTATGAGGAAAAGGACAGTATTTGGCACGTACTGCTACTATGACTGGCACTCAGAGAAACTGTAATAATGTGCAAAGTCAAAGAGATGTTGTTTTTACAGGTAACAAACTCTTCAAGTAATCAGTACTATCAAGAGTTCACTCAAAAGGATGAATATATGTTTATTTTGTTAGCAAAACAAGAAAAGCTGGACTTGTGTTTTTCTGGTTTTGAACTGTGATTTGGCCTCTCTCTCCAGCTATCTGAAACAAAATGAGGCATTGTTTATTTTTTTGTTTAAAACCAGTTTCTTTCACTGATCTTTCCTAAATCTTGTATTGTAAGGATCAGTACTTTGCAATGTACATTTTAGCCTTTTAACATGTATTTAGATTATGTTGTTTAAAAAATAAGTGCCTTAGGTATTCATAGCAATGACTGAGAGAAATTAAGAAGGTCCATCTCTTGTGAAATGTCATTTCCACTCTTTGTAGCTAGCCTTAGCCCTCAGCCAGAATTTATATTCAATTTATATACCACACCCCAAAGAAATACTAATGTTTTCATAAGAGGAAAAGAATGCTTTGAGATCGCCAGAATACAAGCTTCCAAAAATATCTTGGTGATTGAGTCATAAACAAAGTCATTTTGTAATGGAGGGATAAAAGTCATAGTGTTTAATACCAGATCTTGCATGTTTCTAACCATTACTACTTCTCCAATCTTGCTGTGGGGGTGAACAGACACTCCAGATGTGAACCATGGGCATGCTGAGTCCAGAGATATCCAGGATTAGCCTCAGTTATGGTCCCTGTTACTCTCTCCTGTCCCTCCAAGCTCCAGAGCAAAATATCTCAGTCCTTTGAATTACCTCTGAGGCCTGAACAACACCCCTGGCTCCTGTAAAATTCCATGCCCTGAAATAGAGTCAGGATGAAGTTGTAAGCAATGGAAAAGTGATTGTTTATTAATGCTACAAGTAGCAAATAGAACCCACTGTTTCTCCACAGGATTTAATGTCCAAGTTATTTAAACACACTCTGGGTTGTCTACTGTCACCAGAGAGCTTTCCTTAGGATTGGATGAAGAACTTTGCAGGTCTCTTGCTTGTTTCTTGACAGTTTTTGATATTACATTGGGCCGTTTATTTTCTGGTGGAAAGTCTAAAAATGAACACTGGATATGATTAAATAAAACCAGACAATTTTAGAAATTTGAGTGCCTTGTCCCTTTGTCCCAAATCCTTCATCTCTTATAGTTGCAGATGAATGGTAGTCAAAAATAGACTATTGTTGCTTTTATGTTTCGTCTTTAATAGATATATCTCTCTGCATTCATTCAGAAATTTTCCTCATGGATGTGGCAGAAATATGAAAGCTATAGGTTTTATTTATTTATTTATTTACCTACCTACTTTTTCATTAAGTTACAGGAATGATCATTTGCTTTCCTCTGAGGAGTTGTTAATTGTGCAACATGAATTGTCCATGGTTGTAGAGACAGCAAACCATTTGGTAGCACAATGGGCCCTGTGGTAAATGGTGGAGAAGCCTCATCATGGTACCCATTAGCACTATTTTAGTTAAGAACCTGCCAGTTTCCATTAAACCCCTCATTATTAGGGATTTCTGAGCAATCTATAAATATTTGCTCTGATACAAAAGAGCTCAACTGAAGATCCCCTATTTTTAGCTGTAGGTTAGTTTTGTTTGTTTGTTGTTTTGGTTTTCATCTCCTTTTAAAAGATGCTCTCAAGGTTAATGGAATCATAATTTGATCTCCCTTTTTAATACTGTACCTGTTTGCCCTGTGCGTATATTTCCGTATACATGAGTATTCCCCCAACAAATGTGTCAGAACATGAGTTACTGCAAAACACGGAGACCAAACAATAAATTCATTGGCAGCCTGTACAAAACTGAATTCAGTAGTAGTCAGGCACGGTGTATCTTCTGTTACAAGGGTTTGAACCTTTGTTAGGAAAAAAGGTCCTGTAATTAATCCTCAGTGCGTCTCTTCGGGCTTAATCAGGCGAGGTGATGTGCCTATACTGCCCTAAATGCTCAGTGAATGGTGTCATCATCGCCTGCCCTGACCCAGCAAAGCACTTCAGCGTGGGGGATAGCTTTTGTGACACAGGGGTCTGATGGGTTTGTCTTTTATTATATGTTATGGAAGTTCTCCTAATGAATGTAGTTGTGGATTTTTTTCCCCAGACTTCATTGGGCAGCGATGGAAGCAATCGGAATTATCATCAATCATAGTGAATCTAACTGAGCTCAGCTGTCCTTATTATGAAAGGATCAGACCAATTACTTTAAAGGCCAAATCATGTCTCATAAAACTCCTCTGGTGAAGAATACTGCATGTTTTGATTAGTGTTTATTGGTGTTCATCTACATAGCTGCCATCATGTAGATACATAAAAGTGCAAGGAGGGAAATACCTCTTTGGGCCTTGCTCATCTGTCTCTAACTTGGGAGATGGAGTAAGATGTAGGCATTTAGCTGTCAAACTTTACATATTCGATCTTACTTTCTGCAATATTTTACAAATACCTATTAAATTTTGTGTTGAAAAAAATATTGCTAAAGCCTTGCCTTTGGTATCTGAGAATACTACAAATTAAGGTCACAGTGCAATCTGAATCTGGCCCATTTGCACATACAGAGTAGAATAAAATATTTGTTGACTCTTACAATTTCAGTGTATGTGACTGACCCGACACATGTTTCGGGTTCTGGGTTGCCCTTCAGCGTTCCCAGTTATCCCTGGTTGTCTCAGCGTAGTTCTGAGCTACCCTCAGGGGTTCACAGTTACTTCCAGTTGCCCCCAGGAACTCCTAGGGAACTCGAGGAGTTCTCAGTTACCCACAGTTGCCCCCCAAAAGGGTCGTTGGTTGCCCTTAGGGGTTTCCAGTTGCCCTCAGCAGGTTTCTGGGTTGTTACCATGCTGTAACATGAGAAATTCTGACTTTATATAAGGACATTTTTCTACTGCAAAGATGGTCAAACACTGGAATGTGTTCTTAGAGAAGCTGTAAACTCACTACCCTTGGGGATCTTCAAAATAGAGCTGCACAAGCCCCCAAGAATCTTGCTTTAACTAGATCTGCTTTGAGCAGGAGGTTGGACAGGAGACCTCTAGAAGTCCTTTTCCAACTGGAATGACTGCATGCTGATTTTGAAGGAAAGAAGGTATTACATTTATTTCAGTAATTTAATGGGACACCCTAGATCTTGTGATTGGATTTAAAAATAGAGTTTGGAGTTTGTCAAACCTCCAACTGATCACATCTCTGTTTCCAACTTCGCTTGCACAATAGGAGATCAGTTGCTTTCTTAGAATTGTTTTAGATGGTGCCTGGCTGTGGAAGGTAATTGCAATGACACAGCAGAAAATTATAATGAGATTGTCACATGTAGAAAAGGTTTGGTGATTGCAACTTCGGTCATGGCCAAACTTGACCTTAGAAAGTCTTTTTTAAGCTTTGTCATTCCAAAGCAATCAGTTCATCACAGCCTTGGTGGAGTTCAGCAAGACCACTGTTAACTGTGAAATCATATCAGTGTATTTAACTGGAGCACGTGATTAGTGTAGTGAGCCCAGAAAATGCCAGACACTTGCAAACCTACACGCTATTAAAACCGTATGTTGAACAGCTTATCCGTGATGATTTGATTTGACTTTGTAATTTTGTTAAAAGGACATAGTCTGGGTTTGTATCACTATACAAAACATGCCTGGGAATGTTCCCAGCCATTGAGACCACCTGGTGTGGAACAGTCCTTGTCTATGCTGGTGAGCTGGGTTTGCCTGCAGTAGGTGGCTGAAAGCAAACCGCTACTTGGGTGTGGTTCCTGGCACACTCCTGCTACCAAAACAGATCCAGAAGTTGCTTGGGATAAGTTGGAGCAGCCCCACATTCATGCCAGGGAACTCTCTCACAGTTTATTAGCGTAGGTAACATTGTGGGCATGCGTGAATTTATTTTATACTCTAAGGCAGATGAACTGGTAAGTCCTTGTGATGGATAAAGGAGATATGAATGCCTGTTCTTGAGACATTATGGTTAGATGTCCTGGATCCTCTCCTAGTACTAGCCTGATATAAACTTCTTGGGGGAAGGGCTCAGCCTTTTAAGTTGGCTTTCACACCCTCACAAAAACTTTACTGTAATGTATTTCCCTATGGCAATTTCCAGTATGTCGAGTCTTAGGTTAAGGAAATGTTAATAAGAAAATTTAAATCTCAGCTAGATTTCTGATTCTGTTATGGTTCTCTCCCATGAATAAGTATGTGCACAGACAGAGTCTCCTGCAAGAAAATAGAGCAGGCCTGAGAGTCAAGGCTTTCCTGACCCACTGAACCTCTTTGGCATTGTGACTTCTCCGTGACTACAACCAAAGATTGGCAAAAGTGTGTTTCATTGATGTCCATGTGATACCCTGAAAAAAATCTTTTATGCTACAAACAATATGTATATTTCAGATAGTTCCAAATGAAAAGACCTAGAAACAAACATTTCTTGTTCTCATTGTCATATGAACCCAACTAAGCATGCACTACAGGCTGTAGAAAGGCTGAAAATTAGAAAAGTTAAAACCCGTGGATGTTGTTCCTCTCTGCAGTATGTGAGCAGAGCACAAATATGTCTGCATAAATCTAATCTACAAATGATGTGTAATTGGAATCAACCTGGCCCAATAAGGACAATAACTATTCTTAAGGACTGCAGGACAGAAGGTGCTGAAGTGGAGCCATTGCTTGAGTAAGACATGAGGCATTTTTCTGTTCTGAGCATTATTTCTGTTATACATAGGGAAGAAATCCCTCTATTTTTGATGACTTCAAAAAGCAGCCTACAGGGAAGGTCTGGCCAGCACTCTGAGGATGTTGCTGACACTATGACTTCAATGCCTGCATGTATTTCTTTTCTTTGTTCATAAAATCAATTTTCAAGGTCTAAAGGACAGAAATCAGATGACAGTGTGAATCTCTTGGCTTTCCCCTCATCCAGCTTGGAGAATACAGCCATGCAAAAAAGAATGTCACCAGGAGGTGATAAGCTTTTTTTTCCTGGAAGGACTCCTAATGTGGCAAATTGATAGTATTTGCTGTTGTTGCATTTTGCTACCTGTGCTACCCAGTAAGCCTTCCTGAGACTGCAGAAACAAAGTCACTGAAATGATTGCCAAAGCACAGCCATTTTACTTTTCATTCTGAGGGCATTTCTATACCCGGACTGAGAAAATACATCCATGGTCTTTCACAAACTGTCTTTAAAAGCTTGTGTCATGTCCGAGGATACTCCTAGGGAAACATTGCACAAACTCTGCTCCAGGGAAACACTCTGTGGTCAGAAGACTACAGAAAGTAGTTTTGACTAGTTGAAGGGACTGCATCAGGGCTTACGTAGGATGCATCCTGGTAGACGACAAACACCAGGGCTGCAAGGATGTACATTTGCTTGGCAGGCCGCACATCATACTCTGCTCCTGCCTAAAGAAGGGAAATTCTGTGGATTGGCAAAGGTCCATTGGTTCTGAAATACGAAAATCACTCCTCTGGAGCTAGCTTTCTGCCTGCTGAAATCACCGCATAGGCTTTCACTTGAGGTCTCAGCCTTTGCCTCAAATCCTTAATTCCAGGTTCAGGGATAGAAGCAGTGCTACCATGACACAATAGAAATCCCACAAACCACACAATTTATTTTCTATCCATCTCTTTTTGAGAGTGGGATCAAATTATAACACAGTTATGCAAGATATAACTTCGACAGAAGAACCACATAGTGCTGTTCTATTAGTCTTTTTCCATAGACATAAGGAATGAAAGAGTTTAGTTGTAATGTATGGTATAAATCTTGTTGGGGTTTTCTTTACAAGTTTTAAACTGATCCTCAAAAGTGATCCTTTTTCTCCCTGTTTTGAGGTAGTTAATTTTAATTCCAATACCATATATAGTTCTGATCACTGTCTTTGCAGGAAGGTGAATTGAATCTGGCAGATGCAGAAAAGAGCAGTGAGAATAGGGATTCTGTTTTTCAGTAGGAAATTGAAGGGAATGATTTGTTTAACCTTGCAAAACAAAAGCAGAAATGGGATATGTTTGCTGTCTGGAAGTGCATCAGGTGGGTAAATACCAGAGAGGAGAAAAGGAGCCATGGGTGCCTTAGAATACAAATGACCAGGAATAAATTTAAGCTTGAAATTAGCAAATGGGTTTTAGGGATTCAAACAGTAGCTCCACAAGTGGGATTTTTGACTGCTTTTAAGATGTATCTCACTGGAATGGGAAAGAGTGGTGTGGGCATGTGGGCTAGACTGAATGTCCTGGTAGGTGCCTGCTAGTTCTGTCTTCCTGCCATTCATCATGGCTGGGCTTCATGAACGAAGATTTGGGAAGGGCTCTACCCACATTTGTTACAAGCACGCTGGTGGCTAAAAAGGCCAATACGAGACAGGCACGACCGGTCGCAAAAGGCACAGCAGAAAGACTCCTTAGGTGGTATATTCTGCAAGACACGATTCTTTCTGCGTTGTCTTTTCTCCTCGAGAGTGATCCTGCGTGCTTTCTCAAAAGCATCAGCAACGTTATAGATGGTGTGTCTCCAGGCCTCCTGACTGGAGGCCAGAGTAGACCAGTTATGTTGATCAATATGGCCAAGGCTGAGATGAAAAATTGTCTTAGAGATCATACTGTGATGACAGCAGAACACGCATCCACCAGATCTCTTCCTTCCTTATCTGGAGTTTCTCTTCCTAATTTTAAATTCTCTTTGCTAAGGCTTGCAACATTTCCTGGCTTGAATGTTTTTGAATGCCTTAGGGAAAAAATCCTAATACTTCTAGAGATGGGCCTGGTACATTTTGAGGACAGCACGTACCTGCTCCAGGGCAGGAAAAGCAGCAAGGACAAGCTTTTTTTGGCCCTGGTCCAACTCAGTCATCCCAATGAAGCCAGATCCAGGACCTGCATCTGATAAAGATTTTTGCAGAAGAGAAACTCACAAAGCTTTTCAGCTCTGCAGGAGCAGAGAATCTGCTCTTCCAAGGTTGTGGGTGCAATTGTAAAGGAGAACAGTGTGTACTGCAACAAGTTTCTTCAGAATGTGAAGAATTCATGGATATTTCAACAGATATTTCTACCTGCTATGATGCTGATATTTCTCTGCCAAGTTTTCAGCAAGCAGAATGGCTAGAGGGCCCAGGCAGTGGCATCTTCACAAGAACAGCTCTTCTGTACACCTGAAGATTTCTACACAAGGGAAGTTTGGGATGGCTTTTTCCCTTGCAGATTGAGCCATGCTGGTGAATTTCCAACCATATATGAGGCCAAGGCAGATTATTTTGTGATGTGGAAGAAAAACAGACCTGAAAGTGTAGGTTGACACAGGCTGAAAGAAATTAAAATAAAGAAGATCCAATACATTGGAAACTTGAAATCCCCTAAAAGCCATAAAAATGGGGTCCAGTTAGTGACAGTCCAATTTCATTTGATGTTCCCTGAACCTGTGGGAAGAAATTATCCTCTTAGCACGAAGTCAAGGTTCATTGAAGTGGATAAGAAAATTGGTTGAATCACACCCAGAGCGTGTCAGTGGCACAGTTTGGCAGAAAAACTTAGAAGATGAAAAGTGTAGTGCCTTTCTGTAGAGAATGGAGCTGGTCTAACTTGTGAGTAATGATCAAGCCATGAGAGCTGAGGCACTAGAGACCTGTATGACAGATCCTCTGAACTATGGGGGGATGGAAGGGAAAGAAATGCCTTAAAATATAGTAGCAAAATTACTGAAAAATAGCCCTCTGTGGTAAATGAATCCAAATTGTAGAGAATTTTTTTTCTTTTTTTTTTTCTTGCTCCATTATTATTTTGACACACTTTTCTTTTTTTCTTGTGACCACTTCAAGGCCAGCTCTTTCCTAGCAGAAATTTACTAGCAACACTCTGACATCAATTCCCATTTTGTTCCAGAACCTGTAGCAAATGGGCAACAGAGCTGCAATCATGGATGAGCTAATAATCTCTGGGGTGATTTGAAGGTATTCAAAAGGAAATTTGCTCCTCAGGCACAGCCCTCCACAAGCACAGCTGCTTTGCACAGCATGCTCCCACAGTGACAATTCTGATGTACAAATACAGGCCTGCCAGTCTTGAAACTGTTTTCACGGTTGCACGTATCATAAATGTGCCATGGGCCATGGGTCAGCTAATCCAATTTGGCAACACAGAAACTGGTAAGAGAACAGAGATTGAGAAGAGGTTGTGTGATACATTCAGATGTGAATTGTCCAGAAGAGGCAGTGACCAGATGAATCTGCAGTGTCCCAAGAAACCAGTACTGGTTCATTTGGGGTCTGCATGTAACATCATCAATAAAACCTTCATTGTAAATGAGTTGGAGGTTGTTTGTGGCATGAGACAATTCAGAGCTCCCAGCTTGCCCCAAGTATGTAGTAACTTCACATCTCTGCTCATATCTGCTGTGTAGGTAGATCAGTCATGTAGAGTGGAAAATAGGCAAGCTAAATCTCTTGCGCAGGACTAACTGATTCTTGTTTTGGAGTGCAACTTGTTAAATTGTTGGTGAGAAATTTGGCCCTGAATTCCATTTATTTCCTTGCTTGTTTGCTTCCTTGCAATATTATTCTCACACTTTTTGTAGTATGTCAAAACTCCATGATACCTCTTCTTACCCCTGCTGCTCAGGTAACAGTTTTATATGTGGTTCATATAATCCACCTAACCTTTTCAGTTGAATATGCATCCTATGACAGACAAGCAAATGCAACCCTTTTATTCTATTCATGTTTTTAGTGCAGACTTGTTGTCACAAGTCTCTAATCTTTCCCTTGTCTTGTCTTCTGTTTAAAATAGAGATAAGACAGACAATCCTTCACAGGACTGAGGACTGTTTATAGGTTGATATAATTAATATTTCCTAAGTATTAATGTTATAGGATTACACTATTCCAAGTGAGGTATTTGGTGCCTAAAGAATACCTACAACAATGAAGCCATCAGAGGAACTTTATTCCCCTGGCTTGCATTCAGTCAAAGCAGCTGAAAAGCCTCTCATCCCAACTTCAGTAAAAGGCTTTGAGGAGTATATGAAGCTGGTGACATCAGCTTGGCCCTTTGCAGAGCGCAGAGCATGCATTGCTAACTCCTGCTAAATAAAGCAGATGACTTTTCTTTTTTCCTTTGTAAAGAGCAGATTCCCTTATGGAAAAGAAAAAAAAAACCAACAAAACAACACCAAGGTAACCAATCTCATTCCAACACTTTCAGGTTCTGTTTTTATTGCTCTTGGCTCCTTCCTACTTCCAATTATTTATGGAACAAGCTGTGAGTCACATGGTGGAGCTGGAGTGATTGGGGAGTTTGTTAAGCGAAGAGAAACAGGAAAAGAAGGACCTGGCAGTTCAGGCAAATGACATCAGTGCTTCGGCATCTCGTCCCAGGCCTTGGAAAATGCAGCCCTTTCTGTGAGAAAAGGATTGCAGAGTGATGCTAGGAGGCAGAAGTGTTTTGGTTTCTTGGCCGGCATGCAAAATAACATTAGACGTAGCCTCTTAAGATTTATTGGTAATGACAAGTCAAGTGGGAGATGCGGATGTGTAAATTGTAGCAAGGGAAACAGCTTACAATACTGAAGAAAATTTCATCCAAACAGGTGATTATGCATCTGTAAAAAGTACAGAAACTGTAAGGAGTGTCTAATCTTCTTTACATTTCTTAGTTGACTGCTAATGCAGGTTTGCTTGGCTGGATTTCCCTTTTTTCCTTCTTAAGAATAGGAATTATACCTATGTGACAATTCCTGTGTACTCTGCAAGCACAAAGCTAGTAAAGAATTTATCTATTTTCCAGCATAATGAAAAGGAAGCTACTAGGCACTCATCACAACTTGATAGCCTTTATCCGTGGGTTCTTGAGATTGTGCTTCTGGTACCTCGTGAGAGATTAGTTGGAAAATCTTAAGATGCTAAGGCAGAATGTTTGCACTGACATATTTTGCTTTCAAAGTGGAGCTTTGGCTTAAGGACCACTCAGCGCAGAGCTGATAAGACTCTCTGAAATCCAGCACATTGCTATAGCTCAGTAGGCAGTGCCGAGGACAATGGTTTTCTCTGCAGCTGCTAAAATACAAGAATAAAATAAAAATCAGTGGCAGTGTCTGGCAAGAAGCATGTCCTAATGTAAAATTGATGGAGGTACACTGGTGAGGAAAAAAATCAAGTATGTACTGATTTCAAAATTTTTTTAAACTTGATTTGTACTGCTATTTCCTGTCCATTATATACTGTTTTTAAGGAATGTACATACTTAATGTTAGTAATGACATTTTACTGACGTAGTATAATGATCTGAAAAGTCACCTTGTAGCAAGCTGGTGAAAAAAGTTTTCTACATCACTAGGCTCAAAATGTACAAAATATTTTACAGAATCGTACTGATTCCGTTTTCTGCTTTACAGCCTTCTTGCTGAAAGGACCGAAAAAGTCCAGTTGTAGCCTCTGCAGCGTGACCCAGGTGTTCCACTCTAGAGACAGGGAAGCTGAAGCACAGACATTGTGCCAGTGCAGGGCAGAGCATGTGCACTCTCCTGGGGCTGCTGCCACCACTTCTGCTGTAATGCCTGTCCCTCTTCCAGCCTCTCTATAATTCACTGGGAAAATGTGGCGTAGGAAAAGGTACAGAAAAGGCGATGCAGCCAGTTAGACTGCGCCTCTGGCATGTGATTCCTCACTAACTGTGCTCCCTTGCAACAGGCATAAGCAGTGCTAAAAGCGAAGCAGCATCTGGGCTGCTGGAAAGGAACTGTTGCCTAAAACCAAAGAAATAATTATCTGGACAGTGTTAGTATAGAAAGGTAAAAACCAGCTCTTTAATAAGGCATCTTAGGTGCACAAAGATGGCATATGCACCCCCCCCCACACACAGGTTTTACAAACTTACAGTATCATCTAATTACAATATCTAACTGTTACTTCATTGGAATACACCCGGCCTGAAAATTATCTGTCCCCCAGGACCTCCTACAGGCATGCCTCCCAGAATGGGGTTGATGGTCCCAAAAAAACAATACCTTGTCCCACTTTCGTCTTCATCAACTGCCTCTGTCCTGTTTGGACCATTTTCAAGGCTTCTGGGCCCTTTTGGATATAACCTTTTGACTAAAGTTATATCAAGGAATGTGTTTCTGATGTTCTTGAGGTACATCTTCTACAGATTGGATGTTCTTGCTAGAATCTTTATCCATTGAAATCCTTGAGAACACTAAACAATATTTCAAGAGTTTGGTACAAAGGGTGTCAAAGGGTGATTAGGGTGATTAGTTACTACTATTATTGTGTTAAAAACCATATTAAAATTCTATATACTAGGATATTAAGATCTTAAGGATCTTAAGGCATCAGAACCAGCAGCAGTGGGGCCAGGCAGGTCAATTTGCAACACGATTGGCAGAGCCATGGGACAGAGTCAGGTAGAAGGCAAAAGGGTGGAAGCAGGCAGTGATAGTCATAGCACAGGTGAAAAAATAGCTCAGGAGCGGGAAGGCATGAGAGTCCCAGCCTGCTGGGTGCTGAGCTTCTTGGGGTGAGACTGTCACAGCTTGTGGATGGCATACAGTAGATGTGGTTTGCTAAAGTGAGCTTTCCTGGCAGCTGTGACTTGAAGCAGGATTCTGGTCATTGCCTGCTCTGGCAGGTGCTCTGGCCCTCCCTGCAAAAAGTGCTTTAGGAAGCTAGTTGGTGCCCTCACAGAAGGAAACCCCAATGGGGAAGTCACTGTGTTTTACCCCTTTGCCTCCTACAGTTCCCTCACTGACTGGCACTGGTTTTCGGAGAAGCTCCTTGCCAGATCAGCAGCACATGTGGTGTATTCAAAGCCCCAGCTGAGGATCCCTCTCTGCCCAGTGCCAGCCCGCAGCTCTAGGCACTGTGTTTCCTTTTTTTAAGATGTGGTACAGCGAGAGAAAGAAGGTGGCACAAAGAGGGTAATGAATGTCGTTTCTTTCAGAGGAGAGGTGACCATCCCCATGAATCTCTACCCTGCTAGCAGCTCCAGTGGCACTGCAGCAGGCATGGCTGGCAAGTGAATGAAAATAAACTCATGATTCACTGGGAGGAACTCTCAGGAATGATGAGTGTTTACAACCAGCTTAATTAAAGCCTTATATTCTGTCACTGTAGGCACATGATCAGATTTCAGCAGTCCTGTTCATGCGAGTATAAGGTTGAAGAGGGAAATGCCGCAGCAGTGAGGGGCTTTATGTAGGAGGGGGAAGTTCTAGTATCCCTTGGGAGTTCAGGGAGTTTGCAGTGGGAACTAGTGAGCACTGTCACTGCAGCAGCAGCCAGTCAGAAAACACTAGGCCTTATGTGGGTTAGTCATGTCAAGTCACAAGATGTGACATTGACTGGTGACTCTAGAACACACTGCAAATTGCTTATTTTTAAATGCTGAAAGCATAAATAAAAGCAATTAATTTCCCTTTTTCTTGGTAAAATAAACCAACAAAATAAAACCATTTTGACTGGATAAAATATTCTGACAGCATCCAAGTTTTGTTGAGGCATTTACATTTGTTCAAACCTCCTTTAATTCTCTTTTAAAATTATACTTAGACAATTTTCAAAATAGAAAAAAAATTGTCATTTGAGGATGTCAAAAGAGTCTTGGCTATCCTCATTTTCCTTCTGGATCTTGTTCCAAAAATGTAGATCACTCCCTCCTTTCACAAAACTTCATTTTTTAGTGAAGTTTTATATTATATAATGTTTATTTAACCTTAGTACATTTTGACTATTTTAGCCCCAACGCATGCCCAGATCCAGGTGGGACCAAGCAGCGTTGTTATTCCCCTGCTTTAGTCACTCCTTCCCAAATAGGAATTCAGGTTACCATACATGCCTTTATGCATAGTTTGTCTTTACCAAATTCATCCACTCTGAAATTCTTGGGAACACCTGTCTTGCTTCTTAATTTTAAAAGTTTGACACTTTGCCTACAAGTAACTGGATAACCAGAGCCTTTTTTCTTCTCCTTGAAGCATAGTAAATAAGGCTGTTTCTGATGAAGTCTGTGAGCTTGCACCAATGCCAAATTTAGAATTGTCTGCAAAATCTGTTTCAAAGGAAGTCCCTCAAAAGCAGAGTGATGCCAGTTATTGTTACTATGATATTCATATGAATGCCTTATTCTTACATGACTTAAGACTATGGGTTGATATGGGTTCTGGACATCTTCATCTTCAGCGGTGTTCCATGTCACAGCTTTGGGGTTTTTGTCTAACAGCACTTTGTAGGGAAAGCCATAACTATGCGGGGGGGAAAGAAGCAAATAGTTATTTTGCGTTTGAATCCTGCCATCCAGAAGGAGCTGGATTTTGCCTCGAATGCATACATTATTGGAGGAAATCTCCTCTGAGTTAAAAGAATAAAATGTCTTATGAAAACTGAAGAATATGTAGAAGTTTCTTATATACCACAGTATGAAAGAGAAGGATGGAAATTGAATAGTTCCTGTGTTTTCAGCCAGGATCCTGACAGCTCAGAAAAAAAATGGTTGATTTGGTGAAGGTGAAGCTGATTGCAATGGGAGAATAATTGTAATTACCAGTAGAATACACAAGGCCAACAAGAGATGTGTCATAATACCACAACTATTTTTAATTAACCATGTATGTGGGAGAGATAAAACATCTTCCATTTAGGTACACTGTCTTGCAGCAAAACTTCAAAAAGCAGGAACTACATGGCCTTTAAGCCAGGGGAGTGAGTTTTGCTCCTTTCTTTCAGACAGCAGTAGGTGGCTGTAATGGATTTCCTCTGCACTTTGTTTTTAATTTGTAAAGGCATTATTGATTTTTTGTTGGTAGTTTCATTCTCATTCCAACACATCCACATCCTTTGGACACCCTTTATGTTCTTAGAAAGCCCAGACTGAACCTGGAGGGTGGATGACCAGCTCAGATACCCCAGACGTAACATTCTTCTCTCTAATGAAATTGCCCACGTGAGAACCCAGGGAAACTTTGTATGAGCAATCACTCAGTTGCTTTTTCTTTGACATGTCATTGGTTCATGCTGTTTCTGCAATCTGTTCCCAGGAACATTCAGAGGGCAATGTTACTGCCTTGTGTGCCCATGCTGTAATGCTGTCAGCAGACACAGTCAGGACTGTGAATTAAAATCATAGAGGAATATGGGTACCCCAAGAACTCTGCCTGGAACAGTGGCCATTTAATGGTTTAGATGAAGATCTGTCTACAACCTTTCATATTTCTTGACCAGCATGAATTCATATTTGCATTTATTTTGAACAACTATCTGAATATAGAGAAGTAGTTGTTAAGAGTGTTTAAAGTCTTGTTGTGGGACGACTCCCAAGAAATGAAAAGATGAATGCAATAAAATAATACTCCAGCCATTCTACTTTCAAAGTATTTTATAAACACTAGCTTGTTCTCAAAACACTTTTGTCAATTAGAGAAATTTCATCCACAGTTTCCAAAAGAGGGATCTGAAAAGCAATGAGCTGGAACCTTCAATGAAGCTCCTGACTCCCACATACTTGCCTTGGCTCAATACAAGTTATTTTCCCTCCAGGCACCAAAATGTGGTGTTTCCTATAAAAACTCCACTGTAGGCCTTCTGAGCCTGGAAAACTGGTGTCCCCAGTGCAACCCTGACTATTTTAACAATATTGACCTTTTATCAGGTGTTTGGCAGCTGCTTCAGAAATTTTTCTTCACCAGGTGGTGGTTCTTGATAGACTGATGCTTTCTGGAAAAGAAGAAATCTGTCATCTTTGTCTTGTTGAAGATTCCCTCAGAATCTTTTTGCCAACTGCAGAAATAACCTCCTCATGGGCAGAGACTTCCTAGGTTATCTCCATCCCTTCTTGCCCAGCAGTGGGTTCCTCACAATTCCCACCACAGATCTGACATACCCTTGCATGTGCTGGTCCACACAGTCACTGGTATCCTTCAGCCTGTAGTCATAAGTCTATTGTTAAGAGAAAATTCACTTGATTCAAGTTACTGACGTGTTTGGAGTTGGATATATGCTGTGAGTCAGTCTTATCAGACCCCTAGAAATCTGTGGGGTCTGCAAATGAAGCCAACTGCATGTGGTAGGCCTATATAGGAAAGCAGACACCCAGATTAACTTTGCCAGGATTTGTTCAGGACGGAAGCAGAGTTATGTGACTGATTATTTTGGTCTGGTCCACATGCCGTATGGAAAATAGCTGTTGTAGAGCTGGGAAATACCTAAAGCTTTCTAAGCATTCATGAAAAGTTCCTTTCCCAGGGAAATAAAATATATTCTGGCAGTTTCAGATTTTATGGTATTGTTTGATTTTTGCTATCTACTTCCTGATGAAATTACTCCTTTCCAAGGCGTATGGTACCTCTTCCTCCAGTCACTGCTATTACCAGGGTCTGCATCATTGCCCCAAGTGACCTTTGTTCAAGGTCTTCAAGCATGTGCTTAAAGTAACAGGCTGCTTTAAAAAGGACCTGTGCTTTATACAAAACCATAGCCATATCCTATCACCTGGTTCTCGTACTTCACTGGAGTCCTGCACTCTGTGTATTGTCCTCATGTACGGCTCCATCCCACACCCTTTGGCAAGCCCTTGGTTGAGGTGTTCCTCTTCAGCAACAGCCTGTATCTCTTAAGGCCTGGCCTTTTGCTAAGGATGCATATCTATCCTCTGTTTTATTGGGTGTTTCATACAAAAGGCTTTCAGGAGGTCTGGACTTCCACTGGCAAACTGTGGGAAGTTCTCCAATATTTCATAGCATTGTTGAGAATCTTGAGGAATCATTTCATCTTGCTTCTTGCTCCTTATGCATGATCTACAGTAGAAGAGCCATGAAACTGTGACTTTTACGACCATGCCTCTGAAACTGTGACTCTTATGAAAGCCATACGTCTGAAAATCAGGACCAAATACTTCCACAGAGGTAGCAAATTTTCTGCAGTCTGAGATTTTCATTAAGAATCTTTCTCAAAACAATTTTGAGATTCTTTTGCTACAACTGTCATGCTTTTGGTCATAATTTGGTGCTCCTAAGAGTATTGGGGGGTTTTTTAATCTACAACCATTTTCTTAAAAGAATCACGCTTTATGTTGCAGAGCTTTTCTAACATTACAGAGGAGTTCATGTTCTATTGAATAATCTTATTGCCTGAGTGCTTGCAATAATTTTCATGCACCCCATTTTTCCTTTGATCCAGAGACATAAAGACGTGTTCTCCAAGGGATCTTTGGAGACAACAGGGATATTTAAAGATATTTAAAGGATATACAAAGATAAATCACATTTCCTTCCCAAATAGTTGTAGCTCCAAAGTAAATACTTTGTGTTATTACCAGTTGGCTCACTACTTGAAAAGACCACTCTGCCTTTGTGTTTTGAAACTAACTGGATCTGGTGGATCATCAGATAACTAGCAACAGTTTATTTGAAGCACTGACTGCATCCTCCTGCACATTCAGCACTTAATCAGTGGTTTTCTCCCCCTCCTGAGGAAGAGTAAAGGGTGAATCCCGTAGAAAACAAATAAAATTAAGATTGCTAAGTTTAATAGTACTAGCATTGAACGGAGGCTCAGGTTTTACAGCTTATTGGGTGTCCTTTCACTATCTGCATGGCCTTTGTGTTATGGAGGTCTGAAATTCACATCAGGCTGTGACCCAACTGGAATCCCCTTTCTTGTCATTGAGACTTTGCTTCACAGACCTAAGTTACTCTTGAAGATGACATTTAGGGCTCTTAGTGCAATGGAAATATCACCTAATTGCCTTTAAAGATCCAAACTTTGGTGCTTTTCTCTGCTTTTGTGCTCAGCCCTCCCTCCTGTTATTGGATCCACTAGTTAATTAAGTTCTCTGTGTAAGTTATGAAGCAACCTCAAAGCTTGTATTAGGCTCACAAATAGCAGCTGGAGTAGGTAACACTGATGACTCCTTCTCTCTGCCAGAGGGGAAGATGTGTTTACTACAGTTTGGGAAGGCAGAGGAACCCCTCCAGGAGGTAATGCCACTCAGCACTGCTCACCAAACTTGGCTCTCCTGCCTCGCCCGAGTCTTTCCTGTGGTTACCTAAGCAGGCTCCCTCACTGTGTGCTCGCTTTGGTGCTAAGAGACAGTAATAATTGAAGCATTGTGAAATACTCAGAAGACTGGCTTGGCTGAAGGACATAAATCCAGCAGGGGAAATGCTGAGAGGATGAATAAATTCACAGACCAAAGGATTCCCATGTTGACGTGATAGCAATAAAACTTGTTAACTCCAAGCATTGCAATCTCGAGTGAAAGGAAACCCTGGCAGTCTTTAATGAATGATGCATCCAGACCTTTCTGTTTTCCCTTTGCATTGCGGTCAGTGTGGAGGATGGAGACTGGCACTAACCCTCTTCCACATGAGTCAAAACATGAGTTTTTGTGGTGGCTAAACCCATGAGATCATGGTAGGGTACAGGAGCAGCTTGGGGTTATTATTTCATCAGCTGGCAGATGCCATAAAGATCACATGATACAACTATCTCAGCCTCCAGGTAAGAAACAGACACTTTGACTCCCTGCTCTTGGCCATGTAGCAGTAATAGTGGAAACAGGCTTTTCTAATTTCTTTTTTTTTTACCCCTTAGAATTCTGATGTGTTTACTGCATCCTGATGAACATTTTAGACTAATTACTTGACACTGAGTTACTAAAGTCAATTGAAAAAAGAGAAAAATACTTAGAGAACAGAAGATATTTTATCTCATTTGACAGCTGCTTTCCAAAGTGGAGCAGCATGGTCATGAAGTTTTCTGTTCACCTACAAGCCTCAAGTGAAGTTTGGGATTCTTTGAAACTTACATGAAGTACTGATGAGAGACACAGCAAGCACCAAAAAAAAATCACAGAAGAGATTTGAAGTGGTCAGGTTAAAAAAAACTGACTGTACATCACATGGGTTTTCCAGTGGCTGTTAGAAGTGTAGTTGACTTCATAGAATCGTAGAATCGTTTGGGTTGGAAAGGACACCTTCCACTAGATCAGGTTGCTCAGGGACCCATCCCATCTGGCCTTGAACACTTCTAGGGATGGGACATCCACAACTCCACTGGACAACATGTGCCAGTATTTCACTACCCTCACAGTAAAGAATTTCTTCCTAATATCTAATCTAAACCTACTTTCTTTCAGTGTAAAGCTGTCACCCCTTGCCCTATTACTCCATGCCCTTGTGAAAAGTCCCTCCCCGGTTCTCTTACAGGCTCCCTTTAGGTACTTCTGGGCAATGTATAGAGAAGTTAAAACCAAGTACACCTCAAAATTCTTTCTGCAGTGTATTCCTTATAAACTGAAGAAATTCAACCGAGACAATCCAGGGGTCTGTGCTGCCAGTTTTTATTATACTTGTCCCTTGTGACTCTTTCAATTACAGAATTGCTGATGTTACTCCAGCATTATATTTACCAACACTGTAAGATGCTTTCTAGACACTGCACTAAATAATAAAATGGTAGCGAACAAAGTCCTTTCCCCATCGGTTAGTGTTTTTGAACTAACAAACAAATTAACTAAAGAAGTAAAACAAATTAACTAAAAGCAGCTCGTTTAAAGATTTAGCCATGTCAACAGTCCCAAACATAGCACTTTCTCTCCCTTGCTATAGTGCAAACAAGCAATTTACAGGTCTTCTGAGAAGATGTAAGGTACAGTAAATCGTGTTTTGTGCATGAGATAATGATTCATAGTAATGAACCATTCAAATAATGAAAGGTGGCTATGAGAACTTTTTCTATGGTGGTGTGCCTGATTTAGGAAGCTGTAGGTGACAGAATGAGAGATTGCTTTTAGATTTCATTTCTGTTGAGGAAAACTTTGGGTGTTATTTGTGCTTGGTACCCTTGAGTATTAGTCAATGTATTAATAACCATTATTTACCACCCCCACCCCCCGCATGGAAATATTGATCAATCTATGTTGGAAAAGCAATGTTCAGGCTCTTTCAAGCTATTCAGGGGGAGGGAATAGTTGTCAGTTTTCCCTATGAAGAAAGCTTGGGATTTTGGGCTTGAATCTGAAGCTGCATGGAAAGGGTCTGCAGAAGTTAAGGAGAAACAATAAAAATTGAGAGCTGCAATGCCTCACTTTTCCTGTGTGCAGATCACTCACTATGGAGAGGAGAGCTCAAAACCAGTGCCATGACTAGGAAAGATGTCACTGCCAGACCTACCCTGTGGGGTTCACTTTGGGCTGAGTCACTGCTGAAATTACAGTGGCCCTTGGACTGCCGGAGGAAGCACCTGCCTTCCCCAGCCCATGCTGGCTCTGCAAAACAGAAAAACCCATGAGGCTAGAAGGCAGGAGTCAAGGGTGAGATTTCCATGAAATAAGAAAGTTTTGAAACCATGCAGATCAGGAGAGAAAGCAGAGAAGAATCCAAGGGAGGAGAAGATAATAAAATCAAGGTTTCACCAGAGTTTAGTTCTCAAGTATCTTTCTCAATTTTCTTTTCATCAAAAATCTGAATGTCATATAAACTTCTTTACACAAGTTCGTATTACCTGAATGTTAACTGTATTGATTTGAATGTGCTTATAAATAAATCATGAAGATGTCAACAGGCTGGTATTTGGCTCTCATTGAGGAGTCCACAAGAAAGGAACCACCTCAGCAACCCCAGAGCAAAGGATCTGACAAGGTTATAATCTTGGTTGCCTGATCAAAGGTACACGACAGAGGATGTATGCCAAAGACTGCTGGTTGTGAGACTGTGCAATGTATGTTTCTTTTAGCCTTCTCTGTGGAACTTGCTAGAGAGATATGTTCTAGCCATTGATCCAAGGGTTGATAATTATGGAATTATCTGAGTGAACTGGCTGCAAGCCAGAGGAGGGGTGGAAGGGAAAGACCCCTGCAGTGATATAAATCCTTGTACTGGTTTTGGCTGGGATATGGTTAATTTTCTTCCTAGTAGCTGGTCTAGTGCTGTGGTTTGGATTTAGGATGAGAATAATGTTGATAACACACTGATTGTTTTAGTTGTTGGTAAGCAGTCAAGGACTCTTTGAGTTCTCAGATGACTCAAACTGGCCAAAGGGATATACCATTCCATACCACTCAGCACCATACTCGACTTATAAGAAAGAGGAAAAGCCAGTACAACACAGACAAATGGTGCAGGCATTAGTGCTGTTTCAGAGGCTTCAAGCTAAGATCTCAAACAAATGTGGAAGTCTACCTTTCCTTTTCTACCTCTATGCAGGAGAGCCCCAGGGAAGCTATGCAAGAAATGCTTTTCTGATGGAGGTTTATTAAAGAGGTTACATTGCCTGGGGTGGGATGAAAGGCTATTTTAGACCATGGAGAATAAAAGTGAAACTGTCACTAGAGACGGAGGGAAAGCTTCTTGTGGACTTTGCAGGTTGTCTTGAAAGACAATTCTTTGGGGCTGGAGACATGAAGACAAAATAGTGGCTGACTCTCAAAAGACAGTAAGCGAGCAACTCAGAAGAGAAGTAGGATGGGTACTGTTGGTGAAAAGGCACAGCAGCAAAAAGAGTTTCAGAAGGGCAGTGGGACTATATTAATGGGTGCTGCTTCCTTTTCTACGAGATTGCTTCCTGCAGTATAATGAATTTGACATAAGAGACGTTTGGAAATTAATCTTTAGCAGAGATCTGAGATTTACAGATAATTGCAGCAGAAACTCTATGAGGGACTGCCAACACAAGCAAGACACCCACTGTGGTTATCAAGCCAAAGTTAACCCTAGTGTGAATACTGTTCCAGCAAATGCAGGGGAAATTACACAAAGGCTGTGATTTACTCTGGCAAAGTCCTCATTGTGCCTTATTCAGTAAACTTGAAAATGTCTTAAAGAAGAGGAGAGAGAGGAAATTCCATGCTTTCCTTTGCAGCTCAAGGAAATTACCATAGCTTGCCCTAAAGAAACCTGGAGCAAAGGCTTGACTAAACTGAAATTAGTGGCAGAACTGACATGATTTTGTGAGCTGCCACTTCATATCTGGTGTTTTTCTTCTCTGACTTGCTTTTATCACACTTCAAATTTTGCTCATGACTGCATGTCTATTTTCTCCAAACTGGAAAGTGCTCTTCGTGGGCTGATACATTTATTGCAACCACCTCCTCCCTATTTCTTCTTATTTTTCTTGCCTCCTGTTATTTTCTTTCCCTCAGAGAGAAATTACAGTTGTACATTGTACTTTTCCCCTGTTGCATATATGCATGTTTTTTCCAGGTGAAAATCCCCAGGTGCAGGTGGTATTTCTAGGTAGGATCTGAAACTCTAAGAAGATGGTCCATCTCTTCTTGGAACTGGGGTCTGAGCTGAGAGGAGCCTAGACACAACCCTCAGGGTCTTTGCACAGTGGCTGTTGCTATCTCAGAAGAGTTTTCTTGAAGTGTCAAAAATCATCTAGAACCATATTCAGATTTACACCTTGGTTTCCAGCTCTGCAACTCCAAGGCCTTTGTGAGATTAGATGGACTGCAAAGGCTTACCCTAAAAGCCTGTTAATCTAAACCTCATCTGAAACAAATGCATTATTTCGAAAAGGCTTGTCATTTTATATCCTATCACTGGTGCTGGCTCTTCCTTTGCACACAACTGTCTCATCTTGTTATGCATGCATATGTACGTTGAAGAGGTCACCTACCAAGAACTGGCATAATTTGGTTTTGCATTTGAACTACAAGGTTACATGCTTTGTTGCTTCCATAGGCTGTATTTCATGGGACTTGGGAGGATTTTTGTAATAAAGTACTTCATGCAAGTACAAACTTTCTGTGTGTCTTACCATCTTTCTTCCCAGAGTGCACATCCCGCAGCTGCTTGGCAGGTGCTGCCCTTTGCTGTACAGCAGTCTTCTCTCTGTTCTCACTCGAGGGCAACATGTGTCTCACTGCTCCTTTCCTCCCTTCCCTGTTCCATTCTACTAGGGGGTTTGGATGTGTCCCAGACTTCCTGGCTCTGCCCTGCTCTATTTGGCTTTTCAGTGTGCTTTTAAAGCATGCCAGAAGACAAGCAGAACTAAGGTAGGGGAGGAGAGAAATGGCAGACTGGAGTACTAATGCCTTGCTTTTGTGTGATCTGCACAACTGCAGATGTGGCCCAGTCTGCCATTCTTTATCTAACTGTCTCATTGGAAGGGGACCTCAAACCTATTCCAACTCAAATCAATGGGTTTCTGCCCATAGATGTCTCCAGCTTTTCTTACCATGTTTGAACTCTTCACATTCAGCAGTGATGGAAGTTACAGAATGCCCAAGAACATCAAGTCAACCATGGGAAAATTGTTCCTGTGAGTCTTTCTGCTTCAGTAGCTCTTAGTCAGTCTCCTTTACTTAAGGTATGCAGGACCTTCATAGAGACCCTTTTGGTTTTAAAGCAGCTGTAAGAACTTAATGCATATGGATAATAGGTCTCAAAAGGACATGCTGGATGTATTAGAATAAATGCTTTGCTGTTAGTAAAGTTTTCCGAGAAGTCATTCCTAAGGTCTTCCTCTTCTGTCCTACAACTAAACCGTCCTATTTATGTTTGCAACAAAAGTGTAGGTTTTCAGGTACCAAGAATGGCTTTTCATTGGCTTATGTTAATCTTCCATATCTTGTCTTCTAGGAGTCTTCTTTTTCCTACATTGTAAGTTCTGATGCTCGCTTGCATTAGTAAATTCCCCAAGGCCACATTTGCAGTTGATGGGTTTGCACTTCTGCAGCTTGCAGAACCCCCCAAAAGCAATAGGCCAGTACAGCAGTACAAAGAGATCTTTCTTATCTTTCTTCCTTGTTCCAATTCCCAAATGTACACACCAGCAAACCCAGTGCACATTTTCCAGTATGTCCTAATAAAAAATAGCTTAAGCTTATAACTGCAAATGATCTTTATGTGATGGTATACTGGTAGTGTCCCTTACCATTATACTTAGACTTTTAGAAGAACTGACCTGTGAATAAGCTCTTTCTGGATGAAGTGTCCAAAACTGAAGGCTGAGTCTGCCACTGTTACAAGCCCCAGAGCACCAACTGTCTTTGGTGGCAGTAAGTTCAAGCTGAAATAGTAAAAGGTTGTTCTTAAAAGCTCCAAACTTTCCACATTATTTTATTATTATGCTGTTTTAAATTGTACGTTATGTGATGGTTGGCTAGGAATTATCTTGGTTGTGAGTATGAGTTTGTCAAAAAGCATCAATTCATATTTTGCTAGACAAGAAGGAAGTGACATAGCAGCTATCAAAAAAACTCCCAAACCTGTCCTTACAGAGTGTCCTTAAAAGAACCCTTTCCAAAAGACAAAATTGTGGTTTGTATACATGTGAAGAATTTCCTTTTCCTTTCCTCCTCGCAGGGGTGTTCATTATGTTCCAGGGTGCCCAGGTTGGTTCTGTACTGAGCTCCTCTTGTACGCAAATACCTTTGTCATCCCCAGTAAACAAGATTCAAATTGAGAATACTTTTATTGATGTATGTGGACCAAATCCCCTCACCTAACATGGGATGTTAATGCAATTCAAGGATATGTGGCATTCCTCTGGATTTGCATCCATGGAGTAAAGGCTGAGTCTGACTTCGAAGGTGTTCCAGGCTTCCTTCTGATGTTAGCAACTATCACGCTTGGCAAGGGTGGAATCACCTCCTTGTTCATGAAGGCAGAAGTCACCCATTAATCTTGACTGAACACATACCAACTCACGAAATGTGAACCCTTCAGTTAATTTTATTGAAGAAAGAAGCCCTGGGCAAAACTGAGTCTTTCTTTCTTTATGGAGCTGCCTACAGAGCAGGGCTGTGCTGTGCCTGAGAATGCCATGTCTCCTGTAAACAGGAGCAACTTCTGATCAGGTGTTCTGCCAAGCAAACTCTTGAAATGCTCATGCTCTTATGGAGTGCCAACTGAAAATAGACTTAATTTTCTGCAAACATGAATAAAATCACGAAGGGAAATTAATAGGGCAGCAAAATGCTCTTAAATGTCCCAGATTTCTAATGGAGACGATAAAAGATCAGTGTGAAAAGAGACCATAATTTCCTCTTTGTTCTGTGGGGTTTTTATTGTTATTATTATTATTATTATTCCTGGTGGAGAGAAGAGAAACTGGTATTACTTTCTATTACATTTTATATTCTTTTCCTGGAAAATATTTTGGATATGAAAATGAGGAGAAAAAACTTTTGATGGGTTTCAAAACAACCAACCATATACAGAAACTTGTTTTTCTGCTCCTTTTTGTAACACATCCCAAAATGAAAATATAGGCAAATGAAAGTGAGAAGAGTTTAAACGAAAACTAATTTTTAAACATTTTTCTTTGGTCCTACAAAGAGAGGGAAGGCTGCTTCTGTGTGAGGAAAATGCAGCTTTTATCCTCCTTTCAGTTTTTGAAGGGGAAGGTCTTTGTAGCATTTACCACACAGGAGGGATTTATTGCCCAGAGCTGAGCACAACTGGGAAAATAATTTTGACCTGATATATAGAAGTAATGTCTAGACAGGGAACATTGAAGTGCTTAAGGGAAAACTCAGAATAGGAACCAGTTATGACAAACTGAGCTTTTGAAGTGACAAATAGAAGCAAACATGTATAAACTTAAGATCTGATAAAGTAAATGTGAGATTTGCTGTTGACCTAAATGAAACTAGAAGACAGGACCAGCTAAATTAGAGTGTGGTTTGTTTCTGTTGCCCTCCTCTTCCAAACAGGAGCCAGAGCAATTGCTGGTGGGGCCATGCTATGCAACCAGAAAGGTGAAACCACCGTTTTGGTTTGAGTTGGGTTTTTAAACAAACCCAAGGCTGTCTTCTTTTACCTGGTCGATTCTGCAGCCTGGATTGGTCTCAAAGATTTTCATCAGGATGACCTAGAGGTTAATGAACAGCGTTGTGTGGGCAAGTAATGTACTAAACTGGGCTGAACTCTGCAGGCAGCTGAAGGGAGCTGTATTCGTGGGGACCTGAATACCCCGTTTTCTGGGGTGTTTTGCCCTAGCAAAACTAAATGCATACTTGATGGTGTTGGGGGTTGTGAAGACACTGTAAATGTTGCCTGCTTCTGGACGAATTGAACTGAAAAGTGATTTCTGACTATCTGTGCTTCTGAAATGTTGGAAGTGGAAGTCTGTTATTGAGATGAGAATTTTGATTACAGAAGAGAATTATCAAAGTCCTATAGCCAAACTGGTCCTTTGAACCCCCACAAAACCTCCTGAAGTTTTGATGATCACATTCGAGTTCCAGATCTGTATCGAGGCATTCAGGCTTCATCTCCGCTAACCCAGTGAAGGACCTATGGCACTGACACAAACTAAGGAAAGTTACTGAAGTATTGGAGTTGCTTAATGTAGACAAAATAATTTCACAGATAATGCTGAGAAGAAGACACTTGTTAAAAGTTTCAGGAGAAACTTCTGTTGCTGGGGAGAACTGGAGGTGGATCTTCTTGATCCTAAGTCAGTGTTTTATTCTGAATTAACCTTTAGAATGTCTGTCTGTGGTATAGTTGAACTACCTGGCGAGTAGGAAACTCGTCACTGCTTAAATATATTATTGCATAGGCTTTCTATGTACATTCCATCATATTTAATCAGATGTGGTGTAATTCTTTGAATGAAGGATTTTACAACTACATAGCATGATTACAGTTGGTATATGTGTGACTGTTAACTATTATTTATCTATTTCAATAACCTTCTGTCTGAAACAATAACATAATGATGCTTTTATGAAATCACAATCAATTACTGTAGAAGTGAGTCAGATGTCATTTTCCACTTTTATGACTGACTAAGTTAAGAAGGACAGATAAGCTGACTAGACTCAACACTTGGGGTGAAGAAAAGCTCTTTTATGCTTGTGATCTAAAAATACTGTTTCTAGTTGTATTTGCAGGGGACACAGCACAGTGGACATTCACGATGACACCAAGAGGGCTTTGGGGCTCCAGAGGAACTTCAGTCTTGGTGCTCTCATCTCCTTTTCTCATTTCCTTAACTGCAGAATACTGGTGATCCTGTCATAGTGGTTTAGCCCTCAGTTTTGCCTTCTAAACTATTTAGGCCCCAAAAAGGAAAGTGCTTTCTTCAGGCAGGATTTAAAAAGCATGTAAGCCAAAATCCAGTAACGTCAGAAAGATGAGGAAAAAGAAGGGTGTTTAAATAGGCACAGGAAATCAGAACTTTCTTTTCTTTCTTTCTTTAGGCTCGGAGGTTTTTATTATTTTTTTTCCTAGAGTGTTTGAATGTTTACTAAGACAAATAAGAAATCCTCCTTGTCTTAATTAAAATGGTAACATGGAGCATGCAGTAGATGCTGTTCTTCTCTAATTTCTTTCAGACCATGTTTTTCCTACTGTTCCATGGTATAATGACTATTTAACAGTAAATTATTGAAGTTGGTGGGTTCTGATGCTCTGTCAGATATCAACTTTAAGACTATGTGGACCTATTCTACATGAGAATGTCTTGCACCTAAGCTTTTTGGTCCCTTTGCTTCTGCGGGAACTGGAGCAGCAAAGGGAGAGGTCAGCATGCGTCTAGAAGTGTTAGGTGATCCAGTGCAACATACTGTAATAATATTCTATTATGCTTGTCTGAAATAATTTGATCTCTCTTTTTTTTTTTCTTCACAGGGGTACGGGCAGTGAAATAGGTGTTAAGAAAAGATCTTACTTCATTTATTAGTCCAAATTACTCTGGAAGAGTTAACTTAGTCCAAAACCAGGGCTAACTGACACTTAAATAACTACTTTGTTACCCACAATCAATGACCATAAGAGGTGATACACCATTTAAAGCATGGCAATAATTTAACAGAACTGGTTTCCTTCTTATCCTCTCCCATGCTTGATTTCAAGAGAATGACTCCATCATGTATCACAGCACAGGGAATGACCATAAACAAGGCAGAAGAAAAGATGATGGTATTGCAGGCTTTAGCATTTCTGGTATGTTTAGTTCTCTCTACCTACAACATGGACATTTTTAGGTCTAATCCATGAAAGTAAAATTCCTACAAAGAGGAAAACGGAGGTAAACTGTGGGGCTACAGAACTACACAAGGAGAATGTCTGAGAATAAATCTAAAATATAAAGATTTGCAATGTCTTGCTGAGACTTACTCAAGGCACACCTGACCATAACAACATTATATTGCCCTATGCAAAGAAGAATGTAAATTACATATGAAGTGCAATGTACTGTATTAATAGGTGTTCTTGGGTTGTAGCTAGAGTCCTGTACCAGAAGCAATAAGAGATAAGAAGGAATGACCTGAGAGGCTTCTCAAAAAGCTTTTCCATCACTGTATTACTTTTGGGCAGGTCTTGGTAGTAATCCATGGCAGATGATCTGATCCAACCAGAATTACAGGGTTACAGGCATGATGCAAAACTAATTTGCAAGCAAGGTATGAATGCTGAACAAAATATATATGATAAGATTAGATAGCAGTAGCATTAAAATAAGTTTCCTTTTGAACCAAGTAGTAAATATTTATCATGTCTAACCTGTATTACTGATCTACACAGCCTGACATACGAGGCTGCATAGGCATGACAGTATGTTGTCATGAGGCATTGCTCATGAAAGTTTTCACTTCAAGTACAGTGAAAGTGAAATTTCTCCTAAACACAGTTGTGAGCTGCTCCTACATAACTCTTTGGGGCTGTATGCAAGGGGTTGCCAGCAAATACAGTGTAGGTTTTCTGCTTCCCACCATGACAAGACAGCTGTCGCTTTCTCTTCAGACTTCATCTTCCTTTGTGCGCAATGCTTTCTTGCAGAGAAACAAAACTGAGCAATGGGATTTTGTTTTTAAAATGTTATTCTTTATTTTCTGTTGCTGATTGTTACAAGGAACACCAAAAATTCACCCTGGAAACATTACAAGAAAGGGAAGGCTTAAATCCTTCAAGTGCTAATAGTTCCTTCTTACATTTTTTGAGGATGTATATACAATGTAAAAATTCTATTTTTAATTTTTGTATTACACAATTGTGATCATTTGCCTTCTTCCCCATTATAAACACTAGATCTGTTTCTGGCACATCTTTTCCTGTCTAAAGGGATATGTTGGAGACACACAGCACTCTCCTGAAAAGCATGCAGTTCATATATATAATAAATTCTTCATTTGTAACTTTGGTTATAGTGAATGATATTATATTTGCTCTGAAACAAAAAGTTTAATTATCCTTCTATTTTGTAAACCTCTTGTAATTACAGGCTGCTAAATATTACCTAGCATTAAAATTTTTTATTCTTAGACATACAAAAAATTGTTTTCTGTTTATTGAAAATTCCTGAATTGTTTACTCTAACTAAAGAGTTGGATGCTTCTTTAGGTGTGAGTGAAGCACAGGAAAAGAATTTTGCATAGAGAGATTTTCCCTTTGAAATGTGGAAGTTGTGTGTAATTGCACGCCAAATTAGAATGAGACCTACACCAGTACAATCCAGGCTCAAGCCCATGGAGTAAAATTCTAAGTGTGCAACCTTATAGTAGAACCCTTGTCAACTCCAGCAAAGCTGGAATTTTGTCCTGAGCTTTACCATCTCCTTCATGGTCATGACCATTTCACCTCAAAGACTTATGGAAGCACGTGTTTTTTATTCCCCCTTATTTTAAATGATGGAGTATAATTACAGTCCCTGTGCTCCACATTCAATTTTTCTTATTTTGCAAATGTGTTAAGATTTCAAAGCAGAGAAGATTCATGGGCAGGGGTTTCTACCACAGAACTGCTGAAGCAAAATGCCAGTTTTTGAAAGGCTGGTTTCTGAAAAGGCATTATAATACTTTAATATTTTATTCTACATTTTGTAGTTAAAGCACTAATACTCCTACAAATTCCCCAAAGCATTTTACTTGCTGGGTGGAGGGGGTTCATTCTGGAATGCTTTTTAAAATACAGATGTCTATGAAGGAATATTTAAACTTGCATTACCCAAGCAGGAATGGGAGTTAATCTGAAAATGGATTGTAGCATTTCAAAGCAGGGAATGAGGTAAGTTTTCAGCGTGGAGCTTACTCTTCACCCTGCAAATTGCCATATAGATGGTCTTTCCAGATAAAAACCCTTATAATACACCCAGGATTTGGTTAAAAATTCTTCTTTGTGTGGAAGCTGATCCTGAACATCTTTCTCAAGTTGGTCATCAACAATCTAGGCCATTATGAAAAACAAAGCCAGGCCCATGTTTTTTGATGTTTTAAAAGAGCTAATGTAGCAGTATGAGCTGCAAGTGGTTTCTGACTCCTTTCATTTGGGTGAGGAGGCAGTACCATGTCTGGCTCTTTGAAGGGACATGCAATAAGCGCTCTGGATATTTAGTGCATTCCCCATACAGCTGAGAGGACTTTAAAAGTCCTTGTGCAGATGGTGGAGGGCAGCCTTCCCTGCTCAGGTTCCAAAGGCCCCTTTGGCCAGCTTATGGGGCCAATCAATTCAGGAGCTGAGAGTGTTATGCAGCTTCCTACCTGTGCCAGCAAAGAGTGATATGCACTAGCTGCTTTATTTTGATAGCTTTTCATTCTTTTAAGCAATACCTAACTTGATTGGTTTTTACCTTATACAGTTGTTTATGCTGAGATTCAGCAGGGCATGCATTTCTCAATCTCTGTGGTGTAGATTGAGAGGAATGTCTTTTTTGGGGAGTTGTTCAGACTTGAGCCAGTGTAAACAGGATAAGAATCTCCCTGGATGACACTAGTGGATTTAGTCTGGTTTATGTTTGTAGAGCAGGGGAGCAGGGATTTTCTTGGAAGAAACAGGCAAAAGTCCTATTTCAAAAGCTTCAACAGCAGTTAAGCTTTGATAATACACTCCCTTCTTTGCTTTGCTATGAATATCTGCCAGAAGAAAAGATTTCTTTCTTCTGAATCCCAAGTACATTAATCTCTCAAATGAGTGGTCAGGACAAAGTTTAAGTGTCAGATAGTGATATGTGGAGTAGATTTTAGTGTAATAGCTCAATATTACATGTTGTTGAAGAAGATGGGGGAGGCTTAGTTTTGTTTTTGTACATTGCATCTGAAAAATCCCTCTTCCTAAAAATTTGCAGTTCTTCTGTGGCAAGGGGTGGATTTTTTTTAACTTTCTTGAGTAGGTATTTTGCAAATTGTATTGCTTTTTAATTTTTTACATAAGCACTTAGGTTAGAAAGGACCTCAGGAGGCTTCTACTTCAACTTCATTCCCAAAGCAGGATTAGCAATGAGATCAGACCAGGTTGTTCAGGGCTTTATCCAGTCAGGTCCTGAAATCCTCCAAGGACTGAGGTTGCACAACCTCTCTAGGCAATCTGAGCCACTGCCTGACTGTCCCAATGCAGAGTGTTTCACCTTTCTATCCCTGATCCAATTTGTGACCATTGTCTCTCTGCCAAGCACCTCCCTCCTTATCTCTTCTCAAAGGTGTGAGATGTCTGTGTCAGGTCCCCAAAGTCATCCCTTTCTGAGGCTGAACAAGCTTTGGTCCACTGGTGTCTCCTTACAGACCTCTGTGCCAGCCCCTGGCCCTCCTCTCTGGACTTGTCCTGTCTGACTGTCCTGGGGTCAAAACTGGATGCCATATTCCAAGTGCAGTCTCATGAATGCCAAGTAAAAGGAAATAATCGCTGCCTTTGGTCTGCTGCCCACGATGCTGCTGTGGCCTTTTTGGCTACCAGGCAGGCTGTGACTGGTGCCTAGGGCACTTGCTCACCACCACCAAGACAGCAGCAGTGCTCCCCGGCCAGCATCGAAGCCAGTGGCTGTTACTCAGACTATTCATCTCTTGTGCAGAAGCAAGACAAGCTTTCTGAAGACCATCTCGTTAAGGAGTAAAAGCTTGGGCATCTTTTCTGAGCACAAGAAACCCGTGAGCTAATAACTGTGATGAATTCCTTCAAGTGGTCTCTCCTCTCCTTGGGAACAGAAAGTTGGTGATTATGTTTCTGTTAAACATGTGCACCCTGGTAATGATCTCCGTGGGAGACTGATATGCACAAGAGAGATTTCTACTGCACACTGTTTTTCTTGATCCGATTAGGGAACGCAAAGCAAAGCATTACTTCTATTTCTAAAATGATGATTCGTTGTTAAAGCCACTGTTTCTGTTCAGAAATACCATGAGGCTATTAATAAGATAAAAAGTACAGAAAAAAATGTACTTTAATTAGTTATGGAGAGATGAACTCTCAATTCTGCAACTGCTGTCTGTGGTTTGTTTTGAAGGAGTGGGAAGGCTGCCTGAAAAGGAATAAAGAAGAATGAAAGTCTGAATTCTGACCTCAGTTATGCCAGCTAGTGTGCAGGGCAGCTTGGATCCAAATCTGTTTTAGGAAGGATTTTAAGATTTAGCTTGTTAAATCTGTACAAAATGAATTACTGTGACAAAGGAAGAAAGCAAGCCTTGTGGTGATGGGACAATAAGGGTTTTATTCCTGTTTCTTCACAGAATTTCCCTGGTGATCTTGACATTTTTAGGCTGTGTGACTTGGTCAAGCTTGAGTGCCTGTGGGAAGGCACCAGATATGCATATGCAGGGATGCTTCTAGTAAGCAGCCTGAGTTTGAGAGAGTTTGATCATCAAACCTCCCAGCTCCCAACAGGATAGAGGATATGCTCCACTTGACTTCTTAGTTTATCTGGTGTGCTGCTCTCTTACCAGATGTCCCCAAGTGAGCAGCTGATGATTACACAATCATGTCTATACTTCATGCTTTCTTGCAGAAAAAAAAGGACTGATTCAATGTATGGTTCTGCCTTAAAGCCGGACAATCAGGATTTGGGCCTCCAGTCCTGTTTGCTGTCTCCTGCAGTGGTTTTTCAAGTTTTTAAGTCAGTGGAAACAGCTGATATCTTGGATGATTCTGGTCCTGAGTGGGGGACTCAATCAAGTGTCAGCAATGTGAGAGAAAAATAAAAGATGACACTTCATTTTCTCAAAGAGGTCAGATTCAAATCTACTGATTTTTTTAGGTCCCCTGCTATCAGATGAAATCTGAGCATGATTTGAAGAGGAAGACCTTTAAAGGGAAGATCTTATCACATGTATTGAAGCAATCTGGAAAGCATTATGTATTTTTAATAGTTTTATACTGACAATGGTGGGAAGTAAGCCGGAGACAATGGCAACCTTATATGTTTTATGTATTCTGATATTTGTTTCCCTCGGTCATGTGCTGGAGTCTCTTGTCTGGTAGTGGCAGAAGTAGCTACTCAGGCTCTGTCTTCCAACTCATTTGAGTACCAAAGATGGCTTTGGAAAACTACTACAGGACAAATAGGTTTTGGGCTTATACTGGAAGAAAGTGCTTATCAGTTTTGAAGGCTGTAATATAGTGTTGAGAAGGATGTGAAGAATAATGACTCTAGGGCCAGCCTGTTTCAACATCTCGGGTGTTATGGCATCACCAATCCTTGGAACCAAAACAAGGATGAAAAAATACAGTGTTGGAGGAAAATGAGCTCTTCTGTTTTAAAACACACTGTGCCATGTTTTTGGGTTGTACTGTGGTAAATCTCTTTGTAGACCTTCCATCCATCTGGTTTTCTTTTTAATGGCAGATAAATCCTGCTAGCAATTGTCAGAGAAACTAAAAGATAAATTAGTGGGTGATTTTCAGCACTTAGCATTACTAATATTTTTCTGCTGTAACTGTTATGGGTGACTGTTACATACTGGCACTTCTCAGTAGAAGATAGCAATGCAAACATGTATTTTAACAAGTCTCTGCTGCAACACCATTGATTGTAGCCAGCTATTGTTCTCCCGAGTCCTGCCTCAGAGAGGGAGTGAGAAGTTTCCTGGGATTTAGGTCCAGGCCTTTTTGACAGGAAGCTGAGGAACAATTAGGAGGCAGCTGAATCTCTTCCCACATACATATACACTTCTCAAAAATTAAAACTGTGGAGAAGAGGAAGTCAAAAGAGTTTTACTTGTTTTACCAGGCTGTTGTGCAAGGGGCTGGCTATATATAACATTGTTTTGTCCTTAACTACTTCGGAGGCAGGTTTTTTTCTGGCATGTGGTGGAATCAAGCCACTCTAAAGAGAGAAGCTTCTCAACTTCTGACTTGAAAGAAGGTGGCATTTGTGAGTTGAGACAAGGCAGGAACAAAAGCTTGCTGCTGTCCCACCTGCCAGAAGGACGGGCATGCATCCATCCATCACCTATTGGAAACCACATGACTGGCAGCTCCCCCCAAGCAGATGGCTGATACTTAATGCTGTTTTGCCTTTGTATTCCTTGCTTCCTTTCAGGATAGGAGGATACAAGGCCTTAGTATTGATTTTTCTGTGCAGCTAAAAAGACATGAAAGCTGCTGCACTTTTGAAGGTTTAGACTGTCAGTTTTCTTATTCCCTGTAGGTTTTCCCAAGGTCTCTCATATCTTTTTCATCTATGCAGATGTCTCTGTCTTTTCTAGATCCTTCCTCCTTTTGGGAAAAAATAGAAAACTGAAATTCCAGTCCCACTGAAGCATTTTGCTATAAAGCTCCAATTCTGTACTTAATTCTGCATGGGCTTAACTGGCATGGGTGTTTAATTGTGCAGACACATAGTTGTACATGGGAGTGATCAGAGCTCCGTAGTGATTTGCACCAATGAAGCTGTGTTTGTGTAGTTACATCACTCCAAAACCTTCAGAAAAACTTCCAAGTTTATGGGAAATATCTTTAGGGCTGAATGAGAAGGTGCTCCCCATTGTTAGTCCTCACAGAGACTGTTCCTCCTCTATTCCCATCCAGTCCTGCAAGATGAATTATTAGAAATTTCTAGTAACAACTAACAAAATGCTTCACATTTGGGACCCTGTCAACAGTCAGTATCCTTATAATATTAATAATGCCTTTAATTCCAGATCTTTTTGTTCAGAAGGTTCGCTGCACAAGCAGCATTATGGGGGTTTGGTCATGAATGTTAAGAGAAAGCAATTGAAAAGCAAAAAACCAGATACTCACAAAACCATTATCTGTTTTATTTTTTTATAAATAGAACATGCACTGGGTATATAAACTGACAAATGGGTTTTTGAAAGTAAATGCAATTCAAAGAAAATTACACAAAATAGTGGTATGTACATCTCTTGTTTGGATAAGAAACATTTAGCTAACTATACATACCTTTCATTTAATCTTAACTTTTTTTTTAGTAAGCCTAAGTGCAGTAATTACCATGAGATAACATAGAACTGGGATTTAGGCCCAGATCCTTTTGACGGGAAGCATAGGATTCCCATAACATAGGATGTTCAGTAAAGATTGGAGGAGAAAAAAATATGAATACTAGTTTAGCAGCTACAAGTAGCCGTTCTGGGCAGAATGTCACCTCATCTGGAGTTAGCGTAATGGGAAATAAAACAACTGAGAAACCTAAGTGGTAGGAGTGGAAAAATAAGCCTTCCTGTTTGGCAGGCAACAACTGCAGAGAAGTGGTTTGATCAACAAATGAACCAGTAGATGCACTTTTTACCATATGTTTAAGATAAGATTATATTATCCTATCTCTTTGATTTATATAATTAAATCATTTAATGTTAGTAATGACACTGTTAAATCTGGAAAAAAAGAAGCGTCTGCCATGAAGATGGTGTTCCTGCCACAACAAACCCCCTGTTCATGCAGAGCTTCCCATCCACAGAGTTTGTGAAAATCTGTTAAACAGTTAGGCTCTGAATTGAAGTTAAGTAGGGTTTTCAACCCTCATTCATAAATTCCCTATGAGAGTTCTTCAGAAACCTTTTTCTTTTATATTTAGATACTTCAGATTTCTTCTTTTGTTAACTTTTGGTTCCAGTTAGACAATATGAATTTTCCATAAGAGGTCTGTATTACATCATTCTTTGCTTACTCATTGTATTACATCTTTAATTTATTTCAGTCAAATTGTTTTTAACTACTCCCAATAAAACCTAGTTCTTCTAGGGGAGGGTGCCTTGAACTCTCTTAATTTCCGGTTGTTCTGACGATTCACTGATTTTATGCTCAACTGCCAACTTCTAATATAATTAATTTCTATTTGTATTAGTTTCACAGAAGCAGGAGAAGAGACAGTCTTGGACTGAGAGCTATCTTGGGAAAACTAGGGGTAAATCTTTGCTGGGGAGGCCTAAAGAAAACATGCATTGCATTTAAAGTAATCGTGCAGTAGGATATTGCAGCAATTCCTGCTGCATAGCCTCCACTTGCAGCTGAAATTGAGGATTTGTACTTTCGACATTGACTGTGAAGACCCTCTCACTCACACAAGATAAGTTGGGTTGGTGCACCATGTTGCAGTGCTTGTTAGCTCTGACCCATGGAACATGACAGCATTGTGTGCTGAACCAGGAGGCCTTACTGCACTTGAAAATTAAGGTGGTGTCCAGTGGAATTCGCACTGGGATACAATGTGCTTTTACCTGCCTGGTATGGAAACAAAAACCAGACACTGGCTTTGCATCCCATCTTCTCCCAGATAAAACAATATATATCATTAATGCTGAACCTGACAGGGTTTTGCACTTGGTGCATCTATGTGATCAAGCCCAGAGGCTTTTTAACATGGGTAGAGGTTGTTTTTCCAGCAATTTGTACTACAACCAGTCTATGTCTTTTGCTTCATTCTTCATGTTTATCTGAGGCTTCACAGCATGTTCAGTTGAGAGGTGACCCTTGGTTGATGTAACTGACTTATTTGCTTCAGGGAAAAACTGTCACTGTCCTATGCAAACACAGAAATTTTGTAGGTTTATTATTTAACTCTATATTTAAAGTGACAAGAGTTGTCCATCAGATCTTCTCTTTATTTATGAGAAGAAGATGCTATGCTACCTTTCATGACCTTTTTCAGTGTGTAAGTGTACATGAACCAAACCATATGTATGTTGAGGTACTCTGGTCTCTATAATGTGACAAATAATAAAAAGGGTTTTAGGGAAAATACTTATTATATGTCTCGTTGGAAGGGAAAAAAGTAAAGAAGGTCAACACAGTAATTGAGTTAGAATGCTGTAAAGGAAAATATCTTTTCTTGTAGAGAAAAGAGCCTTGATTCACACATGAACTGTGCCAAGTAGAACTGATGAATATAGCACAATAGTCCTAACAGATTCACTACAAGGGCCGTCCTGAATAACAAGAAAAAGAAACAAAGCGGAAGGGGGCAGGGAAATGGTTACCTTCTTGCTCTTGGGAAGAGCTAAAAAAAATAGAGTGCTAAGCAATATAGGGGAAAAAAAGGAAAAATAGTCACACATTATTCATGCTTCACTTGTATTTGGTACATTCACACAGGCATATTAGACATGAAAAGAACTCTGAAATGTAAATAGAGACATTCATTGTGTGGTTTTACTTTATTTTTTAAGGAGGAAGGGAATAGAACGAATGGACTCCCCACTCTGCTGTTTCTCAGGAGGAATCTCTTCTGAAGCCATTCTGATGAAAGCATAATTAACCTTGTTTTCATTAATGGGTCTTTCCTTTGTGGCTCAGACGACAAAAAATGGGAGAGAGCATGGGCCACCCTTGGCGATCAAGGAAACATTGTAAAAATTGAGGATGAGGTTATGGTGCACAAACTGAACTACTAAAGGTATGATGGGTTTGAATTCAATTCCCGTAATTATACTAATGATGCAGAACATAGCCAGGCCAAAATAACTCAGGTAATTACTTAGCATATTGCTCCAGTTTCTGCAATGGCAGTCATTGTTTACATCTCTAATTATGCCATGTAGACACATCAAATCACTCACGCTTGTTTTGACTTGAAGTATTTGAAGCAGCAAACACCGATGAGCTGTATCTTACGGATGCTGCTATGTGAATGAATGCAATTCGGTAATACTTGTTCATCAGGCTCAGGGTCCAATCCTGCATGTCTGTCATACTCAGCATTCCTGTTGCTGTGACTCCTTTATGTATTTCTTTCATTGAGAACCTCCCCTTGCCTTAAGCAAACGTTGAAGAGCTCCATATTCACTTGGCTAAGAACTTTGTGTGCCCTTAATTTTAAGAGTGTGAATAGTCCACTACAGGTCAGCTGGACCACTCATATGTTTTAAGGGAAAGTTACCACAGTTAGGATACAGCCAGAGTTTTCAGCATCTAAAACAAGAACTACTGCTTCTTCTGGGGTATTGTAACAAGAGCAAAGAAAGAACCTGTTTGAATTACTAAAAACAGTAGCAAAAAAATTCCCAGCTTGAAGTTGTTATCTGACGCCTACAATTTTTTTAACTGAGTGATTTTTCTTCACAGTAATGAGAAAAAATAATGGAAGAACATTAGAGCAGCTGCATCCTTATTAAAAAAAAAAAAAAAGAGAGACTTCTTAGCAGTGCAAATGGCTCTGTTGAGCATTTACACCTCTACTGGCCATTAATATTTTCCCCCTGCAAAACAGTACGTTCTCTAAGGGTTGTATACAAGTCCATGCGCCAAGTGCTACAAATATTTTAACCTTTAGAACAACCTGTTTCTGCATCCCTAAGCAAGCTGCTTTCTCTGCTTTGTGTCTCAGTCTCCCCTTCTGCAGACACAGAATAATAATGCTTATCTTTTAGAACGCTTTACGCCTTTCTGTTTCAATGTGCGGTACAAACCATACTGAAGGCCAGTACTGTGGACCCTCTATTGCCCAACTGACTGATTGCACTAGGCTAAGAATCTGAAAACACAGATAAATTTTGTCTTGCATATTTTTATGCCAATGGGGTTTTTTAGTAACCTGCAGGTACATTTAATTTATTTTGCTCTACTGAAAACATAGCGAAGATATACTTTGTATATTGTCTCCAGGAAAAAGGCTCATAAAGGGTAAACTGTTTCCCTAGAAATATTCTCCTATTAAATGAAGCTAGTTTACCCTTTGGCAGGAATATACCTTGCTTTCAACTGCAGTTACAGCTCCTTGAGCATTTATAATACACTTTTTAATGGAAAGAATTTCAGGCTCTTCTATAAAATTGAATTCAATGTCAAGTCTGAGGGAGAAGAAGGGGTCTTTCAAGCAGTTTTTTACCCAGAAAGCATGTTACAGATTCTAAAAATAGGCTGTGCATACATTAATGGCTATATTATGAGGTAGCCAAAACTCAATGACTGTTGAGCACTTTTTTAACTCCCATTGGCTCCAGGAGGGCTCAGTACTTCACAGAATCAGCCTGAGGGAGAGAGGAGGAGAACAAAGTGAGAATACACAGTCCCAGCAGTGCTCTGGCTGTGCATGCAAACCTTTTGCAGTCAAAATGCCCCACAGGAGCATGAAAGGATATTTCAGTCTGTAGCTCATTTAATCAAGGGCTCCCCCTCACCAGAGGTGCTCAGAGGGAACGATCTTGTCGTATGAACTAAGGATTAAAACAGGAGAGGCTGCTTTGACTTTGGACTGTACATTGAGAAACCCTTTTAACAGAATAGTGCACATTGTGGGAGAACGGAAAAAACCCCATGCCTTCCCCATGCAGTTTGCATGTATTACAGAGGAGAGGGCTGCCTTCTAAAGCTCACTATTTCTTTCCACTGCTTGACTAAGTGTATAAAGTTTCAGTCCCTCTTGCTTTAGAAATTATTTTGTTGAGCAATAGGTGAACATTTTAGTTATTCAAACACCACACTGGCAACAGAGCTGAATGAGCTGATTGAGCTTCTTTGCAAAGACTCTGATTTACAAATCTGCTAGCTAAGGCTATAAATGTGACCCTGTTCTTCACTGTAGCATCCAGGCCATCCATGTTCTCCATGCAGGAATGATTTTAAAAAGTCATCAGGCAAGAGCTGACTGATGACTCCAGATTTGAGAGCTGTGATGGCCTTTTGACTTAAGTGACTTGGGATATTAGTTGTAAGCAGCAATGAGGTTGTAAGGAGCAATTATTAATGGAGCCAGGCACCTTGGATGCAGTTTTTGCTTATTTACAAGAGTGTAGAAAGTCAGCTTCCTTCAGGAAAGGAAACCTTGAACAACCAGAGAACTTCTTAGCCCATGGCAGGCATTGTCCCCCTCCTGCCTCTCTTGGGCTCCAGGGTGATGCACCAAAGCTATTCAGACTGGTTTCTAAGATCAGCATTTTTTTGCTGGCAGTATCAGCTAAGGGAAATATCTCTCCTCTCTGCCCCTCTCTGTCCTGCTCTGTACGTCAGTGCTGTGGTTTTAACCCAGATCTCCTGGCAGAGCTAATCACTATGGTGTAGAAAACAGCTCTGACAGTGCTGCCAAAACCAGGCTGCCTTCAGATTACAGCCTGCCTTCTGTCCTTGAGTTCCAACTTGGCTCCTCCATGACAGTCATCACCTTCAGGTGTTCTTGCCGCAGAGAGACTCACCTCTGTTTCAGCTGGAGATGTATTTTGGCTGGTCAGTGGCTGCTGATGCTTCAATAATCCATTTCTGTCAAAGAGGTTAATCTCTAAACTGAAGTAGTGAAACCTGCCAACTTCACCGGCCATGCTCACAAAAGATACAGTTCATTTTTTCCTTAAGATGGAAACTCCTTGTTACTTAATATGAAGCCTATTTCCAAAAATTACAACTTTAATTATGGCTATAGTACAAACGTACAAAAGCCTCTTCCTCCCCTGCAAAGTACATAGTTCGTAGATGTGGAACTATCTGTCCTTCCTGCACATCCATTTTACATTCCATGAAACAGATAATTTGTGAATTCCACCATTCTCCTCAGCACACCACTAGTCTAATGCAAACATTTCTTTTCTGTGTGTGAGCATTTTCCAGCTTTTGTGGAGCCACACAGTAACCCAACTTCCACGATTAACAGTTGTGTCCAGATTTAATGTCTGGTTGGCATTACACTGCTGTAATAGGGACACTCATGAGGAGGAGAGGACATACATATGAGGAGGAGAGAGGACATACATATGCATGTCCTGCAGCCTGAGCTGAGAATGAGATTAAATTGTGGTGGGCTACCAATTTGTCCACAGGCAATGGGTGCCAGAAGTGCTCATTGGCAGGATATAAAGCTGTGCACAGTTCTACTTTTCACTCCAAAAAGGGGATGTTGTATTTCTGGACTTACTGGATTAAGGTTTTTCTGAAACAGGATCGTACTCATGGGGGAACAACAAACTGATCCTGTATGTGCAGCATTAGGCATAGGAGTACTACTACCCTTCATACTTGTAAAATTCAGCAGGGTATGGCATCAGGATGCCAGTTTCAAGCCCTTTAGATACAGAATTTTCAGCATAGGCTCATTTTCCATAAGCAGGCAGTGACAGGCACACAGAGGTTTGCGCTATTTGAATATTTTAATTAAGCTGGAAGCATGGCACCAGTCAGGCTGAGAAATAGAACCAAACATTCAATGCTTGAACCTACAGGATGCTACATGCCAACCCTAGCCCAGCAGAAGATGAGAACCCCCATCCAAGACCTTGCAGAATTCACTGAAGTCAGAACTCCTACAAGGTGCTGAGGGTCTCAGAGGTCTGTTGAGTGACACACAGGGTGTGGGCAGGCTAACAATGGCAAAAATCATTCTATTGCAGAGGCAGAAAATACCGGTCAGAATGAGCAGAAGTTAAATGCTTTCCCTACTTAAACAGAAGCAATGCAAGGCTGACATCTTTAAAAAAAGGGGAGTTACTCTCGTGGTTCTCTTCCTAGAAGTTTCACTTCCTTAGGATATGTGGTTATTTTGGGTTAGCACAGCAACTGCCAGAAGAGAATGCATTTTATTTTCTTGTTTTGTTTTTATACTGAAGAACAGGGAAGACCACCATGTCCTGGAACAAGAGGAGGGATTACAAAAGCCTGCCCTGAACAAAAGGAGCTGTGTGGAGATCTTCCTGCAGTACAGAGGTTCACAATAATTCCTTTCCTGTGAAGCCACACTGAACATTCTGAACAACTAATATGGGATACTCGGGAGATGTCTAGTCCGACAGTGATGTGAAAACCCTTTTTGTGGTGATCCAAGGTGAAGTGAGTGGGCCTCTGCCACATACTTTGCTCTGGTCAGGACTATACAGGTCTCTGTGGGAAGTGCCTGCTTTCAGGTTGTTCGCTTTGTTTAGTTTTGTATCGCAGCTCTGGTCTAGCACTGTTCTCAAGGAAGTTGGTTTGGTGGGAATAGGATCTGCTATGACATCTTGAGTATTGCCTGCCTGTTTCCAAAAATACAGATTTCTCTAAAGAAATGGCTGCAAGTGCTGTATAGTCAAAGCTGCAGCAAACAGGCACGCACCTTTATGTTTGGAGAGATGGGACTCAGTTTGCATTCTTCATATATGACTGTGCTTCAGAACAAACCAAAACCAGTTTTGTTCTATAGAAGCTAAACAGATAAAATACACAATTGCAACATCATTGCATTTGTAGGAGTTGGTTTAATATAGAGGCATCTGGCATCTGAATTATGTAGGCAGCTATTTACAACATTATCTATTGAAAAGAGTATGACTTAGTTATTTAATTATACATTTTACAGAAAACTATTAAGTAACTTTCACCTCTGTGCCATTCCATCGTGCTTATTTGTGCTATCCCAAGGTGATACAGCTGCAATGCTCTCCAAGCACTGCTTTTTGGCTGAGTAAAAAAGTAGTCTTGTCTGTGGGCTCTGATGATTTTTCTGAGCAGTTAAACTACACCTGAATTGTTACCGTGTGAATTCCTGGCTTCCTGAACCACAGCAAAAAACGGCTTAAATTTTATAATACATAGTGTGAGTGTAGTGACCTCTGACCTCCCTAGATTATACAAACAGGAAAGGTCTCTCCTGCTCCAGGCCATGAAATGACTCAGGGAAGTCATCCACTGCCTCCCTTGGCTCTGCCAAGCCCCTCTGCTGCAAAAAGCCTGGTGCCTGAGGCCACTGCCTTCAAGCAGAATCCCCTCCTGGATGATGCATCCCACATCACTGCACTGTCATTTGCTTCACCTTCAGTATGTATATCTTAACCCCACAGCTTCAAGGCATTTGCAGGCATCCAGGCATCTCCCACAGATTTTGTCGCTTTACAGTGCATCTCCGTTTTTGCCAGATGCCTACTGCTGGCTGCTGCACCCCCTGCCGGCATTCCCTGTGCCCCAGGGCATGCCATGGGGTCCCCGTGGGAAGGAAGGACTGTATTTGTAGGCACAGGCCTCCCCACCTCCCTCCCCAATGCGATGCTGCTGGAGGCTCCCTTAGGGATGGCGTCCCGCCAGGCTATTGAAAGGCTAAAACAGTCCCAGGCACCAGCCCCATACTCCCTTTCTCCTGCTTTTCCCCTCTATACGGGCTCCCCTCTTCCCGGAGGTGCAGTCACGGCTGCCGGGGTCTCCGTCGAGATTTCCCAATTGACCAGGACGCTGGTCAATCCTGTGCGCCGCTAGCGGCTGACAATCCCCCTCTTCCTCCTTCAGCTGGCCGGGATGGAGGTTTAAAGAAAAAAAGTAAAAAACAGAAAAGAAAACTTCTGGGGTCACTGGGAGGGGAAAAAAATTCCTCGTCACGTCTGTTACGTCTGCGAAACCGTCCCGAGAAGGAAGAGGAGGATCCCGCCCCGCGGGGACCGCAGTGTTTGGTGGAGGGAGTGAGCGCTGGCTGCGAGGCCGGGGTTGGGGGAGTCCCCCCCGCCGTGGACGGGAGGGGCTCAGCCTTCCTGCGGCGCCGAGGAAGAAGGGGCCGAGCCACCCTGCTCCCCGCCCCAGGAGGGGGTGAGAGCCGCCCTGCTCAGTGCTGGGGGCTCGGCGGGGCAGAGGCTGAGCTGCTCGGGCCGTCCCCTCGCCGCCGGCCGCCGTCTATGAGGCACTAGCGAGCCCTCCCTCCAGCGCCGGGAGGCGGCACAGCCCCGGCGGGCAGAGCCGGACCGGGCCGGGGGGGGCCGTGGGGCGGGTGGCACCCCCCTTCTCTCTTCCTCCTCCTCCTCTTCCTCCTCCTCCTCCTCCTCCTCTTAACTTGGCCACGGCGGCGCGGGGCGGTGCGCTTCGCCCTGCGCCGGCGACGGGGGATGTGCGGGCGGCGGCGGGATGGCTTCGGCCGTGTTTGAGGGCACCTCGCTGGTGAACATGTACGTGCGGGGCTGCTGGGTGAACGGGATCCGGCGGCTCATCATCAGCCGGCGGGGCGACGAGGAGGAGTTCTACGAGATCCGCACCGAGTGGTCGGACCGCAACATCCTCTACCTGCACCGCAGCTACTCTGACCTCGGCCGCCTCTTTAAGCGGCTCCTCGACTCCTTCCCTGAGGACCGGCCCGAGCTGTCCCGCTCCCCTTTGCTCCAAGGTTTGAGCAGCTTTCTCGGGCATGGCTCTCGCTGCTCGGCGGGAGGGCGGGCGGGTTCCCCGGGGGTGGCGGTGGCCGGGGAGGACGGGCGGGCGAGCGGGTCCCTCTGGACGGAGGGAAGGGGGTGAGGAGCTGGAGCCGCTGCGGGCCCGGACGGGGTGGGGGGCAGAAAAGCTACGGAGGCGTTTTGCGGTCGGAAACTCCGCCCGGGATGTTGAGATGTTGATTTGTGTTTCCTTTTTTTTTTTTTTAATATACGGGCTACCCCGCAACCGGGGGATCCAGCTGGAGGAAGACCCCAGTCTCTGTCTCCCGCTGCGCAGCTCCAGGCTTTGCTGGGCTGGGGGAGCAAAGGGGTCCCCGTTCGCGCTGCCCCTCTCCGGTGCCTCCGGTCTCCCCGAGGAAGGGCTGGGGGGTGGCTGGCGGGAGAAGGGGCGTAGCTGAAAAATCTCTCTATCTTGGTATGTTGTTTGCCACAAGGAGAGGGCAAAAAAAAAGAGGCTGTGACGCTTGCCAGTGGACGGAGCGAGTCTGGGAGCTGGCATAATTCCTCGCATAACTTCTGCAAAATGGGAATTGCACCAGCGGTTAGAGAGTGTTCCCTTCCAGTTTCTGAAGTGGATTAACCCAAGTCGGGGGATGTTTCCCATGCTCAGGTCTCTCTGTGCAGAAGCAGGATGTACCCGTTAAGCTGTCTTGGGGCTTGGTTTTAATTTGTTTAACGATTGAGGTATTTTTTAGGTAGAGCTACGCGTTTTGCTCTAACATATTTCAAGTGTGTAGAGTGGTGCGGAGCATCCGGTCATCTAAAAATGGATGTATGCGTAGCACTTCCAGTCTCCCCAGTTGTTGAGCTACCACGTAGATGATTTGATTGAAGAGGAACGGGGAGGAGCCGATATTCTGTGCATGTTTTCCTCTCTGAGAGGATGGGGAAATTTTCCCTAGATCTCTCTTCGCCTCTCGCCTTGCTAGTGTGACCCCCTTGCAGAGGGTCTGCGGTTTCCCATTCTTGGGGCTGGGTCTCCCCCGCTCATAGTGGACTTAATTTCTTTGCCCTCCCTGTGCGACAGCGGGCCCTGTTCCCTGCGAGTGGGGATTGTCTCTCCCGGACTGACTCCCCAAGGATGTTTTCTGACGGGTGTTTAAAGTGAGACAGGTCTTTTTCCGTTGTCTTGCCAGATCCCTAACCCCTGGTGGTGGAGTAGGGTGGGGTTTTTTATGTGCCTCACATAAAAGTGCTTGTACCTTTACCTCTCCTTAGCTTCTTTCGATCTCGGGAGCCGCAGCCCGCTTCCCGGCGTGTGTTCCCCGGCACTGGGCTTTCCCGTTCCCGCTGCCGGGAGGTGGCAGCTCGGCCCCGCCGGCCCCGGGAGCTCCGCCGCCACTCGCAGGCCCTGAGTGCCCTCTGCAGACGGTGGGAACGGGCGCAAGGCAGCCGGGGAGCTGCAAGCCCCGCATCCCCTTGCTGCCCACTCCGGCGTGCGGGGTGGGAAGTCCTTGCGGGGGCTGGGTGCCGGAGGAGGGCTGTCTGCCCCCGCTTGGGTGCAGGCTGGGAATAGGGGGTCCTGCGGCTCCCAGACCTCCACCTCTCAGCTCTGATGTGTGCCTGGCACATACAGTGTCTTATGCTATTAGATTGCTGACCACAGATCTAAAGTATTGTGAAAACTTACTACCCTTTTTGTGTGCCCTACATAAAGTACTCAGAATGTGATTTTTAGTAGCGCTGAATGTCTGTAAATTCTAAGTAACACGGCCTTCAAGTGTATATGGCACCGGGGCCCTGGCTTTTGAGAATGCTGGGTAGGTCTGGAGCAAGCCTGCCTATGGCCTGCAGGGCACAGCACCTGCCAGGGTCACTGTGGCTAAAATTGGGCCTCCCAGGGTGCCAGTAGTCCTTCTTGTTGGCTTTATGGGGCTCTGAAGAGCAGCTTGGCAGCTGGGCTGTGGTGTGTGCTGGGTCTGGCCGCAAATCCTTGCTGGCCCTGGCCTCCTGCCCCTCCCATTGTGCACAGGAACCACTTCTTGTCCTAGAGCCATTTTCATTCTTCAGTGCTTCTCTCAAGTGAGCGTGGTTTCTCTCATGTCTCAAGGCCTGCTGCAGCTTTTGCAAAATATTAAAACTATTTTCACATCTCTCTGAGGCATTATTTGTGCAGTTCCAGCCAGATGGGATTACAGTCCCTTGCACTGGCTTTACTTGACAGTCCCAGGTAGCATACACCATTAGTGCATGAACAACTGGGAAAGATTAACCATCCTCAGACTGCATTGCTCAATCCCTCCCTAAGACCTAGAGCCAGCAACCCTGACTTACCTTTCTCTCAGGAAGAGACATACTGACTTTAGTAGAATTGGGAATGAGCAAAACATCAGCCCAGGATTTGAAAAATCAAAACCCAATATAAACAAATGATCTATTCAGCTTATTGAGGGGTTGGGGTTAACTTTGCAACAGAGTTAGAATAAAAATCAGGAGTAGTTTCTAAGCAGTCACAGCATGCGTCACAATTTCAGTAATACTCTGTTTAAAATTATGCTCCTCCTGCTCTAACAAAAATTATTTTGCAGAGTGTGCTTCTCTGCCTAGAGAACACTTTGTCATACCAACATTTTAAATTGACTGGCCACAGCCTTGTGTAACTTGACAAAGTTGAAACATAAAAATCTCATTTAACTTAGTGACACTGATGCAAAGCTTTGGAGGTAAGAAGAGATTGCATGGGGCATGTCCGATCTTTACAAAATTCGTGGGGTAAGCATAGTTTCTTAATGTCCTGTTTAAAAGCAGACATCCTTCTGCCTACAGTGAAGCTCAGTACACTTAATGCAACAGAAACACCTGACAAAAGCCCACTCTTGTGTGTATTAGCATTTAGTCATATACATTTGTGTGTATTTTTGTATACATACATATGCATATGTATGTGAGTTTGTATATGTGTGTGTATTTATCTTGGGCTTTCTGAAAGAAGGTGAATATCAGCTGTGCCTTTTATCTGGAGGAAGGAAGTGGTGAAGTGTTGCAAACCAAATTTGCATTGCATTGAAGGCCTCCACAGTCCCTACAGATTTGCCTAAGGAGCATTAAAAGGACTAGCATTATCCTACAGCTCAGTGAAGCTGCAGTATGTTACATTTAAGGGATATGGTTGAGGAGTGAAAGCTGGAGCTATTTGATGTTATTAACTCTTTAAGAGGGTTTTTTTTTTAAAAAAAGTCAGCAATATTAGAAAGAGTTGCTCAGACTGAGCACAAGTGTGCTCCTTTTCTTGCTCAGCAACAGCGAACCATCCTCTCCATTCCTTTCTTCACCCCTCATCCTTTTGGACTGACTTCCACAATGCTCTCCCCCTCTGTACTCGTTGGAGCTGCTGAGTGCTTTGAAATTGCCGAGGAGAGGATGGGAGGTATAGTTTTCTGCAGTGGCAGTTCATCTTACCCTTTCTTTGATATGAGAAGAGGGGAGGTCCCAGCGGGGAGTCTGGCATTCACACAATCTGGTCTTGTCTTTGATAACTAATAAGAGCACGTGGCAAAGTGCACTTTCTGCATCTGGAGTGTACTATGATGCTAAAGGCCAAGGACATTCAAAAACACAAGGCATCTCACTAGTAAGCTGGTAAACAAGGTTATTTATGTGCATACCTGCAGGGTGACTAAATATGATTCACTATGATGTTACCTATAACTTGCTAGTACTTTATTCGTCTTTGAAATATGCCTGTCCCTTGCTCTAGGCAAATGTAGAAAAGAGGATCACAGAAAAACACAGGCTAGTTCACTCTTGCAGTGAACACAGCCTAATGTTACTAAACTGTCTGTTTCTATATGCAAAGTAAACAACTTTTGTATTTAAATCAGTTTGTATGAGAAAGGCAGAGCTATGGACTTAGAAGCTGACTTAAAATTGATGATTTAGAAATAGTTACAACAGACCCAATAGAAACCAAAAGTGAGGTCTAAACCTGAAAAAGTACTCTTTTTTTTTCCCCCTCCTATTTTCTGTAAATACTGCTTCTGAGGGGTTCTCATCTAAGATGATCCAGCTTCAGTGCAGTCAGGCACCTCTCTTGCCTTGACTTCAGTGTGGGCAGAATCAACCCTTGGAATCAACCCAGAATCAATCCTTCCCTTGAAGTTGGGATTTTTTTTTGCCCATGGAGTGGCAGAGTGGTTTCTGACAATCCTCCTCTGAACTTGTTTGTTGCCCTTGTCATCACAACAGAGGCTCAGATGCTCTTTCAATGTCACTGTTTGTATTGCACCTATGTGTAGCACCTAGTTCTGCTCTGATACTCTGAGCTGCCAAATCAAAAATTCTCTGACAGGTTTATTTTAATACTAGACGGGCCTCTCTTCCCAAAGTGCTCATTTTCCTCCTTTCCATGCCTCCTCTGACTCGTTCTGCTCTGTTGTGGCCTTTTTTCCCCTTGCTCTCCTTTCTACTATTTCCTCTCTGCTCCTCCAAGTTGCTTTCCCTGAACTGCTTTCTGTTCCTTTTCTTTGCCTCCAGGTTTCCCTCACTGGCTTGCTGCCATCCATAGTTATCTGTGGCTCTCCAGAACTTTTCTGTTGCCTTCTGCCTTGCTGGTGCTCGACTTTTGTCCATCCATAGAAGCTTTCCGGTAATGGTAGAGATTTCCTATAGAAATTTTACACCTTTAACTTGCCCCATCGCATAGAGGTAGTCACTTAACCTGCAGCAGACCCTGAGCAGTCCCTCACAGATGACTAGTGCTGATCTCTGAGCCTTGTGCCTGCCTCTGGTGTGGTTGCCTCATGTGGGAAGCAGATGATCAGCTGTTTTCTGTGTCCTGTCCGAGTGGCTGTGCACCAGGAAGCACATGGTGAGCTCCTGCAGGGCTGCTGCTGGACGTGCACAAAGCAGAAGGCAGTTCCTGAAGAGCCAGCCCAGGAACATTGTATTTGCTTGCAAATGTCGCATACATAACTTAGTTTTCTATATGCTGCATTATAGCATTGTTGTTGTTGTTGTTTACAAGACCATCTGGGAGTGTGATTTATGAGAAGAGGGAGTTCTACAGAAGGAGCATAGTGGTTTCCACAGACAGCAGCTGTTCCGGTGCTGTGACAATACAGATAAATACACTGCATCTATTGTGCTCTTTTCATTGTTGACATTGTCAACAGTTCATTAGTGGAGCTTGCTCAGAGCTTCTGTCTGGCAGACAAAGGATGCAGCTCTTGGTTATCAGGCTCTAGCAGAAATGTGTAACCAAAATTAAGTTTGTGGCTTCTGGGTTTGTTTTTTTATTAGCTGAATTTCATGGTTCATTGGTAATGATGGAGATAAATGAAGCTGGCTGTGTTGTTATAAAGCTAGACACAAGTTGCTTTTTTGTGGTGAACGAAGGCAATGTGTGGGGGAAGATTTTGGTGGAAAGGAATGGAAATGAGTAGTGTTTTTCATGACAGTTCTCACCTGATAAGAAATCAGCAGTAAAAATGATTGTAGGAGCTCGCATTTTTCATCATGCTTTGACTGCTTTATTCATTTTATCTCATTCTCCCTTTACATCTTTTTCTTTTTTGTGGTTCATCAGGCATCAAGACAGAGAGCTCTCTGGGGAAAGCCTGTCAGCTGAGTTCTGCCACCGAGAGGTGCCATCTCCCCTCCAGAGATCCTGGGAGATCCCATCATTAATAATACAATGTGTGGAAAACCCATCATCTCAAGGGTCTGGATTTCTCAGCTTTTAACTTGCCTCCGTGCTTTGCAGAAGTATTTGAGTGTGCTAGGGTCCTCAGGAGGTCATGGTGACAACTTCTGTTCTGGGGGATTTCAGTCAGACAGCTATTTGGATAGGACTTTTCCCTATCCTACATCTGCTTTATATGAACTGCAAAAGAAGAAGTGACCTGTGTTAGAGCTAGGTGTGGGCAGTGTTTTGAATTTCTCTTTCTGCATCAAACAGATTTATCTTGGTATCTTCAATATGCTTGTAAAGTATGGCGTGACTTACATGCACTTTGTGCATTGATACCTCTTTAAAAAAATTTTGTTCCTCAACATCAAGTTTAAGAAGGTAAGAAGGGCAGTGCAATATGTGATACACGTGAAAAGTCCATCTCCATACACCCCTCTTTTCAACTCCACTGTATACTTTTAGCTGCTCCCTGAGTAATGCCACCAAGATATATCTTGTCAGTAATATTGCATAGATAGCAAACCCTTTGTAAAGACTTTAGAGACTGTAGTGACTGTTGTCATATGAGATGAATGAATTTACCCACAAAGGAAAGGGGTAAGTGTGTCTGTCCCAGAGAGGGGTGTTGTAGGCAAGAGGCATCAAAGAGGAGTTGCTAGAGCTGCCAGACTTAAGTCAGGCCAGTGCTGTAGCTAGCTCCTGTCCCTTGTGATGAGAATCAGATGCTGCAGAAGACAGCATAAATAACAGGCAGAGAACAGAAAATTGACAGTCCTGGTCTCTACTAATTGAAGACCTGTTATCCCTAATTGCCTGTAATTATCTGTCGTTCTCTGGATCTTATCAAGTCTTTGGATGTAAGGGATTCCTGTGGTGTTATTTCTGCAGAGTTTCTGAAGAATGTGTGAAACAAGCTTTCCCATATGCTGATTTTTTTTTTTAATTTCCTGCCTTTACATACCCCTGAGTATTCTTTTGCCCTTCCAACAACCTTTCATCCTCTTCTTCATCAGAGAGGAGTCAGCTGTTAGTGGGAGTTTTACCCTTTTCAGAATCCAGTCTGAGGTGGCTAATGCCATAGTTCCCAGGTGGCGAGGTTGAGGGAACACATGTTTGCAGGGAGGAGGGATGCTACTTGGGCAGCTGCTAGGAGGAGCAATGGATCATGGCCATGAAGCAGGGAAAAGTGACAGCTGAAGTGGTATTGAGAAGAGCCCAGTTTAGCAGAGGGAGGAAATGGGAAGCAGTACAAAGGAGCACAGTAGCAGAAAACATTGGGCTGAGTTGCCACCTTTCAGCCTTGATCCATGTGCCAGCTGAGTAGCTTCAGTTCCTGCATGTTTCTGTGGAATATCTGTCTGTGGATCTGTTCAGAAGTCAACTGTAGATGGTCCCTAGCAGCCTAATCTGACTTTGGATTTGGCCCTTCTTTGGATGAATCAAATCAGACTCTTTTACTGAACATTATTGAACATTATTTGTGATTTTGTGTATCTTCTGTCGCGGCTGGAACTTTCATCCTATTGCTCCATCCTGGATTGTGTGTGTACACATGGGTTAGTACATATATGAGGGAAAGGAGGAATAAGAGAAAAGGATAAAAAATATTGAGGACTACAGTGTTAATGAATACTGTAACTGGGAAAAAAGGGCATATCTCCTGTTGAAGCAATAGTCTGGTCAGGAGAGAGAGCAGAACAGCAGTCTCCCATGCAAGACAGCTTACGTGTGTTCCCTAAAGATTTAAAGTTCCTAACTGCTGCTTGCAGGTTTGTGCAAAGAGAGAAGGATGGACTCAAGATCTGAATCTAGATGAGAGGGGCTCAGTGTAATACTTATCTTCATGTACTTACTAAAATATAGAGCATTTAGGAGTATCTGCATTCCACCTTGCATACATCTTCAGAAAGTACACCTTGGCTTCTGCTCTTGCTCAGCCTCCCATATGTATTGAACTGATTTTGAGAAAGTGGGGTATCTCTTGGATATTTTTTGTTCCTGTCCTGGCCACAAACATGAAGTGTAGTCCTTTAAATTGGAGAAATAGGGTTTGCCCACAGTTTGAGATCATGCATACATAGCAACTTGTATATAGCAACACATCTCCAGAAAAAACAAACTTCTGTGTATCATCATTGAAAGATGACATTGGAGACATACGGGAGTTAGGCCTGAGCTTACTCTTCCTCGGAAGGCACCATAGGATATTTGAGACAACGTGCTCATTGTCAGTGCTGACCATCAGGACTGCTCTATGATTTCATTATGAGCCATGAAGCACATGCTGCAATTCCTGTCCTGCTTCCTGCGGTAGAAGCATGGGATGCATTATCTATGGTTTTCAGAATGTCATTAATTGCAGATTTGGTGGCTCACATGGCAGTAATAGGACAGCTCTACCAAGGCTTCTGTGTTTACATCAGAGGTTGGCTCTCAGTTTGTTCTCCTCTGCTACTGAGCTCGTTTCCTGCCTGTTAGCAGCTCTGGGCCCCTCTCCCATGCCTTAAGCCAGCATACCAGGTACACAGCTGCTGGCCTGCTCCCCAAGCCTCCTGCAGCTGCTCCGGCACCAGGGTCCCAGAGCAGGAAGGATGCTGCAGGCCTGTGGTGCTGTTTGTACTGTGCTTTTCCAGACACGTGTTGCTCTGTGTAAAGTTGCTACCTACGCTTGGTCTCAAATGGCAACCAAATCCTTTTCACAGAGTCTTGAGGACTCTGCCTGGGGCTTTTGGTCTGGAAAGTGGCAGAGATGATGTCAAAGGGATTGAATGAGGTCACTGACTATGGGGGCCGTGCACACAGCAGGTGATTGCCACCCTGGGTTAGGTGGTATGCCTGTGTCGTCCCTCCCGGCACCCAGCGTGTGGGCTCCCCTGTATGCAGGGTGAAGGAATCTTAGAAGTTTGTGGTATTTGGCAATAGGGTTTGTGGTAAAAAAAGGAGCCAGAGGGACTCCAGTTTACCTCAAGCCCTATAAACATAGATGTTTATAGCATTTAAATCACTTGAAATAATAGCTAATTGTCCAAGCACGTTATGGGTAACAAGACAGAGAGCAAAGTTTTCCTGGGAGGAGTTTGTGCATGTTTTCCATTAGCAGTCAGACAAGGGCCAAGGCAGAGAAAAAGGCATGAGAACAGCCTTTCACCATGACCTCACTAACAAATTTCCCAGCTCTGAGCTCAGTTCTGTTGCATGACTGAACAAGTGGAGAAAACACAACTGGTTCCAGGATACTGTTTGCTTTACCAGTATCTTATTTTTATTTTATAGCAAGTGGAATAAGGGCTCTTGGGTTGTAAAAGCCCCAGATGGAAATATAGGCTAGACACATATTTATGGTCTGTGGGCAGAGACAACAGCCTTGGGGCATGTTATAGCTGCTGTATGGGTGCTTCATATGCGGTCAGTGGGTCCCACGCACTCCAGATGCATCCAGCTTGTGGTGCATTTGTATCAGGGTTAATGAATGATGGGAGTGCTGGGCTCTGTCTGCAGAGTCAGCTGGCATGTGTGTGTCTGTTTGTTCAGGCATTTCCAGAGTCTGGAGATCCTACATCAGTCTCTGGCTTTTTTTTTTTTTTCCCTTTCTTTCTGCCTCATCAAATCTTCCAAACAGGAGAAAGAAGACAGACAGGAGAGAAGCTCCCACAAAGTGAAGAAACTTGGGTGTAGTTCTGTGACCCTTCTCTACACAAATCCTGATTCTTGGGTGAGAAAGGAGCTTGAATGGGGCATCCTAGCCTGCAGTCTCTTGCTTTTTCTGTGAAGTCTGGGGTTTCCTGAGGTGTAGCCTTTGACAAGAGCGGTCTGAGGTATTCCCTGCTGCTCACCTAATTGTGCTGGCAAAGCAGAGAAGGCCCTGTGTTGTGGTGTGGGAGAGGAAATGAGGTGCAGGGGAGGGTGAGAGCACCTTAAACCAGTGTCGACACCACAGACTTTAACTTGCAAAACCAGGGTGTTCCTCATGCACGTAGGTGCCGTGGTTGATGACAGCAGCCAGTTAGTGAGTGCTGAAAGGGACTGAATGGAGGGACTGGGATCTGCACTCCTCCTGGCTGCTTGGGCAGCCAGTGCCTCACTCTGGTTTGCATGGGTGTGGGATTGGGAGCAGTGTCTTGGGCCATGGGATCATTGGCTATGACTAACTGAAAACCACAAAAGCATCTGTTAACTCTTAAAAACAGAGACTTGCAGAATTAAGATAAATGACAGCCTTACAAACTTTTTGGCAATTGCAGAAGAAATTATGGGTTTCAACATATATATATAGCCAGGCAAGTGGTTTCTGTGTGTTTGGGCTGTAGATGTATGAAAAGGAAGGCTTTAGCCTGGCCAAACTGAATTCCCTACATGGGGAATTCATTTAAGGTCAGCAGCTGTATACCCCAAAGCTGTTCGTCTGCAATCATTAAGCACATATATAGGAAGCTGTCCAGGCAGATGTATCACTTACTCTCCTTCCTACGCTGTCTGCTTTTTGGTTTTGATATTACTAAAAGCTTCAGTAAGAAGTGGTTTTATCGTGTCAGATGTTACAAGTTGTCTGTGCCAGTTTCCAAGTTGGAGTGTGGGTTTGCATGGCTGGTGTCATTCCAAGAACTGGAAGGAGGAAATATACCAGGGCTGGAAATTCCTGGTGAATGCAAGAAGCTGTGAAACCTCCCACGGGATGATCTGTGACAGTGCAACAGGCTGACAGCCTTGTCTGACTTCTTGGTGAAGCATAAAAAGGCCGTGTGGAGCTGCAGATGCTTTCCCTGATTACTAATGAGAGAAAGGCCTAACCGCTTGGCTGGTTTTCCTCACAGGATGAATGCTCAGAGTTGTTGGCAAGGTGTTTTTTTGGTTTGGGTTTTTTTTTCTTTTTCTCCCCCTCCCAATCCGAATATCTTCATTTATTTGAAAGTATCCCTTTTCTTGGTAAAATGCTTATTTCAACAGTAAATGCTTATCTGGGAAAGGGTCCAAGATCGAGGGCAGATTTGACACAGAGCAGTTGAATGCCAAATCCTGTGTGGGTCAATGATGAGATGTTCACCTGCAAGGTGGGAGGCACAGCCGGGTAGTCTCTGCTCTAACTATATCAATATTTGTGCAGAGTGGATCATGACCAGCAGGTGAAGTGGAGGCACCCCACAGTAGCTGGCACCAGGGTGGCTGGCCCTGTTTTCTGTGATGTGGGCTACAGCAGGGCAGCAGCATGTTTCTAACATCCATAGGTGGGTGTCTGAGCCATGGGGCCATTGGCAGCTTTTCTTTTTTTCTTTTTTTTTTTTAAAGGGAAGATGAAACCACTTGTATTGAAAGGTTTGAACGTCATTCAGATGTGGGATGGGAACATATTTGTGGAGGGGCGAAGCAGATCCACTCAGGCCTGGTCACACCCAGTAGTTAGGAAGCTGAGCTGGTCTGCAATTCAGGTCTGTAATGTGAAGCACAACCCAGCTAATATGCAGTCTGTGGACCCATGCAGATGAGTTTTTTCTCATTTTCAGCCTTTCAGAGAATTTTCATGCAAAGCTACTCGACTGTAGTGTAACCATTCAAAGCAAAACACAAGCTGCCTTCCTTATATGCCTGCAGGTATACATTGCTCTGCTATTAGAAGGGGCAGTGAGTTGTACTGGGGTGAAGTGATAGTGATGCTGAAAAAAACAGGCAAAATGAAGGACTTGAGCAATAGAAGGGCTTATACAAACAGGCTACTTTTGTGGGTCAACCATCAAGTAAACCCAGTTGCTTTGGAAACAATCTCTGTTTTATTTAGAGCTGTAACTGGAGGAGAGCTGACAGCTTCAAAGTCACACTTTTGTCTGGAAAGTTTGTATGGTATCACATCTCGTTGGTAGCAAACAACACAGACTGATGCAGACTGAAACTGTGGATGTTCCCACGCTGTGCATATTTATGGTTCTTCATGTACATTTGTCTTTTAAATAGGGAGATAGAGATGTACTTAGTTTAACACAGTTTTAGTATATTGAAGTACTTTCTCACAGACTGCTTTGCAGATTTGCAGTTTTGATGGTTTTATGGTTTTGATTTATTGGGTCTTTTCCTGCTCCAGCTTTTTGTTGGTTTTTTTTTTGTTTGTTTGGTGTGGCTTGTTAAATTTTATAATTTCTCTCAGGTATTTCATTTTCATGTGTGTGTCGTACTCCTTGGAAAAGATGCACAAATGTAGAGGCTAAATGATGCTTGAGTTAGAAAAAGTATGTTGCAAATATCAGAAATAAAAGGGCTGCTAGAGGAATGTGAGATTTTGGGGTTTAGTTCTCCTCGAATTCCCTGTACATGAGAAACCTGTGCTATGTTTCTCTCAGTCTGCTAGAGGAGGGGGAAGTTACAGATGTCCTGCAGGTTATACATACAAAATAGAGTATTACAGTTGAAGATCACCATACTGAGCAATTCAAAATTGCATTGTAATCCATCATTCTGGACACTGGACAGTAAAATTCCCATTTTATTTCTTTCAGCAACACTGTGGTAATTCAGTGATTATATGAAAAAAAAAGAAATCCAAACAGTGGTCTTGCACTTGAAGAACATGATACTGAGAAATTTTCCTTGGGGCGCTCACTGGGGCTTACAGTCAGAGAAATACAAAACTACCCTCAAAGCCTTTTGTTTAGCTTGTGTTTATTATTTTCCTCTTATCTGTGGGTTGTATTTTTTTTGTTTTCTTGGGTTTTCTTTTGCTTTTTATTGTCAGGAAGAAAAAGATGAATAATGGTTCTTGGAAGCAGAAAACAGGCTGTTTGATTATCATTGCTGGGAATGCTGTGTAGCAAAACTGTGGGTGAGGGAGTAGGTGGTTCTACTTCTGCTTGTCTTGCAATTCCTAAATATGATCACAAACAGCTGAGTTTGTGTCAGGCTTGCAACTCTGCTCGTAACTACACCCACCTCAGCTTGAGGTGCACTCTTTATGATCAGTTGGTTTAAAAGACATTTCTGGGAGGCATATTTGAGGTTATTCACATCATGAGTGGCTGCTTTTGGCTGCTGAAATGTGTGTAAGTGTGCTTTTGTCTATGCTTATGATCTATTTGCCTTGTTTCTAGGGCTCATCACAATAAAAGAAGCCCATGATATAGAAGCCAGACTTAATGAAGTGGAAAAGCTTCTGAAGACTATTATAAACATGCCCTGGAAGGTGAGCAAGCCAAATTCCAGTTTAGCCCAGCTTGAATCCTCCTTATGGTGACGTGCACTCTCATACAGATTAGGAAGTGGTGGGTTTTGCCAAACTCTGAAAGAAACAGTAATTTATTGAGGATCTTGGAGAAATGCTGAGGGCCAGAACTGTGTACCATGCCTCCAAGCTGTTGCCTGTAATAAGTCTTTCTGTCATACTACAAAGGGGTGGAGAGGGAGAAGGGGAATAAAGCAAACCACTGGTAAAAAATTATATCTGTTATTTTTTCTCTCTCTTTTTAAGTATTCAAGGTCTGAAGTTGTCCTCACATTCTTTGAGAGATCTCCTTTGGACCAAGTTCTGAAAAATGACAATGTCCATAAAATTCAGCCAAATTTTCAAAGTCCAGTTAAAATATCAGGTAAGAGTTGTTAGCTTCCTGCAGTTGACACAAGAATTACAGAATAAAAATTACTTTATTTGCTGTTCCCCTTATTCTTTCTCTATCAGCAATTCAAAAGATAGTTCTCAGTAGTCTGCTTTATTATATAGAACATATAATTAGCCTTGAGATACTATGCAACGTGTTCAGGTGATAGAGTGGCAGGTGAAATGGAGGCTGATGAATGCAAATAAGTGGATGTGAGGAAAATGCAGTCCTTACTGCGTATTGTCACTTATGATAGTGCTTTTACCACTTAAAAAGAAGATTTTGAGGCTATTGATACAGTTCTATGAAAATGTAAGCTTAGTGCCAAGTGATGAACAAAGCCAGCAGTGAGAATATTGGATATTATTAGGAAAGGAGGCAAAAACAGAGGAGAGGAGCACAACCCCATCTTGAAAACACTGTGCACAATTTTGGTCTCTCCATCTCAGAAAGGATATAATAGAATTTAAAATTACACAAATAAAGGACAAGGACTCAAGCTGTTGAACAGCTTCTCTAAGAAAGAGGTTAAATAAAGAAAAACACTTCACCTATGAGAAGAGGCGAGAGTGGGGGTGTGATGGAAATCTACAGAGCTGTGAATAGAAGGAGGTCAGTACCCTGTACTTCTCTTGAAACAAGAGCTATAGGTTATCCAATATCATTGACAGACAACAGGCTTTAAGCAAACAAAAGAAAGGTTATAATATTGTTTTGTTTTCATACAGAACATAGTTGATGAGTGCAACTCATTGTCATAGGATATGGTGGAACTGAAAGCATAAGTGACTTCAAAAAGGAATTAGACAAGCAAGTGGAGGAAAAGTACATTGAAACCTGTCACAGGTGGAGACACAGGCAGTTCCTAAACCACAGATTGCTAGTGGGGATTGTGGAGAGCAGTATTACTCTATCCTTGCCTATTCTTTTAACCTTTTCCCTCTTTGTCTGCTACTGACCATTGTTAAAAGATTTGCGAACTTCTGGTGTGCCTGGTTTTGTATTTCCATACTGAAACATTTTGTTTGTGCCTAATGTCAACTGCTGGGTGTGTGTATTCGGAGAACTAGTTGAAGTGAAATACTACATAGTCCTCCAAAACGCATAAACCATTTAGCAAGAAACTGATATCAGTTTTCTTTGGTGCTAATGATGTGTCTGTTAATGGCCAGTCAACGTGCTAAAAGGTGTAAACAGTGTGCCTTCAAGGTTGTTCTTATACACAGGGTAAACTATTTGTAATTGATCCTTAGCTCTGGTTCTAAGTGAATTAGTCCTCTGTTAAATAAGTATCTTTTTAATTAAATGGAAGATGGTTTGAAAGCCCATTAATAACTCTTTAGAAGAATAGTGTGTAATACAGAGACTCAGTGAGAAGCGTGATCTTGCCAGCCAGTTTGGTCTCGTGCCTTCTCGCTGAGCCACCCAAGCCCAGGCTGTGGGGCAGCTCAGGGATTGTAAAGAGCACCCCCAGGGATATACTGCAAAGTCGGGTGACGCAAGTCTGGCTTTCTGGGAGCAAGAAATGGGAGCCAACATGCTTATCTCGCTCCCCACTTGTGGCTAGGAAGGTTTGGATGATGCCTTGAATTGATGTAGAAACCTGACATAAAATTCCTCATGTGTATGTTTTTCCAAAGGCTGACCACGGTTACTCTCTTGGCTCCTGAACGTCAGGTCGTGTTCTCAGCACTGACCCTTGAGAGCGTATTAATGGGTTTTGTCTGAAGTATGTTGATAGTCTGTGAGACCGGAGCTGCAAAGTGGGTCCTAGATCCTGCCCATTATGAAGTGAAGGAAAGCCAAACTAAATGCTATAAAAATGTTCCAGAAGGTGGCTGCTGTCAATAATACCTTGCTGTTGTTGCAAACAGCAAATATCAAGAATAAATGTTTTTGGAATTACATAGGTTAGAGGCTGAAGCATTTCTCTGGTTTGAGCTTTTTGCTGTTTGGAAGGGTTTCATATACCTCTTGGGAAGGCATGCACCCCCTCAGGGCACATGTACTCTGTGTGTGCGTGACTGAATATGGCACACGGTGGATACAACACAGAGAAGACAGTCAAGATGAAGCTAAATTCAGAGCAAGGGTGCCTGTCGGATGGACAGAGGCTAGCAGCAAAGGGAACCCTCCTACAGCTCCTGTATGTAGAGGAGCTGTGGAAACCATGTTATCTGAATAATAGCAGGTTTTGTCATACCTAATTAATTAGAGGAAAATTCTCCTACCCATGTAGCTATCCAAAAGCATCTTGTGTCTATTAGTTTTATCATTGGAGTGATTGCTGCTAAGAATGTAAGAATATAGGTGGAAGTTTGCTGTTAATTGGTATTTACCTCGTCTGCATGTTGCACGCTGGGAATGGTTCGGTGTCTGGCAGCATTGTCAGTAGATGGCAGTAAATGATAATGTGTAAAGCAGTGAAATGCTGTAACTCTTAGGTCATGTCAAGGACACTAGGAAAACACTGGCATTTGTGTTAATCGTAGTGCAGCAGCTTCCTACGTGGCTTGCAGTCTTAGAAAAGCAGGCAAAAGTATATTCTCTGAAAAAAACAAATTGTCCCCCACATGGTCCTTCTCACAGTGGTAGGTGATGGGAAAGAGAGAAGGGGCCGCCCTTTTAGACTCTTAGATGAAAGCTGAATTTGAATTTATGGTGTAAATCTTATTCTGCAGTACGATGTTTGCTCAAGATAAGTAATGTGAAGTGTGATTCTGCTGGGACTCACTGTTTTCACAACCCCCAAACATATTCTGTTGAAGTGGGTTGCAGTAAAATATAGACTGAAAGTCGAAGATGACTCTCAAGAAAAATATGGAAGTGAGTTCTGACTTTACCTTAGGACCATGTAAATGTTAAAAAATTACCTTCTTTCTCCTATCTCATCTCCTGTTCATTACTTGAACTGTATATATAGCTGAAATTTGTTTGTGTGTTTTCTGCCTACCATATTTTCTGCCACAGGCTAATTTCCTTTTGTTGTGCTCAGAATGAAAGGCTGTAACACAGGGCCATTGTACCTTGAGGCAGATCAAGAGTTATCCTACTTAAGTCAGTGCTGATTTTTTAAAAGATGTATATTTGTTTTCTGACGTTTCTAGCTTAATCTAAGATTGTGTGGCCAAAAGAAATCCTTGTGACTTGCCTAGTTTGACTTTCCATACAGCACAGATGTGGATTAACTTCTCATTCACATCAAATACTGTTCTAATTATAAATTCTCCCCATGGTAGTAAGTTGGTGGAATTAGGTGTAAATTTTAGATATTCTGTATTGGAGGCTTCTTAAACAGTGAGAAAAATAAGCAGGGTTAAGGACAGTGTAAAACATGGTATTGCTTTACATGACTTAAAACTGGTGGGTGAATTAACTTGGAAAGCCACTTTTTATTTCCCTTTTTCTGTCTTTTTTTTTTTCCTTAAGTGGCTTAAGCCTGGGACTGACAAGGAAAAATACAACTGTGTTTTGGTAGTGCTAGTTGTTTCAGATGCTCTGTGTCATGAATTGATTAGGTGAATAAAATTGCTTGAGCACTGGCAGTTTGCAGATGTAAGAAGCTACGAAAGCAACTCTTCATTCCTGCTTTCATGTGCAGATTTTCAGTGTCATGCACGCGTCTCAGTTCATAGCCGTGTCAATTACATACCATACGCAGTTGGTTTTCAGCTTTTTTTTTTCATCTTGTTTTCTTTCTTCTCCCAACAGAAATCATGCGATCAAATGGATTTTGTTTAGCCAACACTGAAACAATAGTCATTGACCACAGTATACCTAATGGAAAAGAGAAGCACCTGGATGTAGATTCAGCAGAACATTTGTAAGTGGGGTTTGAGCATGACCAGTGCCGTCACCTTCGGGTAAACTGTAGCTTTCCCTACCCCCTAGCAAAATGTTGTTGTCTGTCTAAGAGCAAGACTGGTACAGCTGTCATTCTGACTGGCTAAAGATTACTGAGCCTGATTGCTAGCACTTCACAGCGATTTCTTGTTAAAAGGGATAAAATGGCAGAATGATTGATGCCAAGGAGCTCAGTCCTCTGTATGAAAAAAGAACTGTGGTTGTCATAGGGATCCTGCCAGGTGAGAATAGAGTTTTTTCTTTCTCTCATGACTGTGATGAGAGCTTCTTTGAGCCCAAATCTGGAAACACAAACATCCTTACAGATGGTATATCCTACTACGAAGAGTAGTAGGATGTTTGGGATGCAAAATACCATCCCCAGAGGGGAAGACGCTGCGGAACGTAATTGAACAAAGGTCAGCTGGGACTTGGTGGAGCATGTGTATTTCATTAGGGAAAAGGGAATTTGGAGTTTTATTGGTAAATTCTGCTCCTAATGCATGGAGGTATTCTGGGGTCAGAGACCTGTAACCAGTAGGGCTTTTATAGCCATAAACCAAAGCACAAGAAGTTCAGCCTCAACATGAAGAACTTACACTGAGGAGAGCAGAGCACTGGAACAAGCTGCCTAGGGAGGTAGAGGATTCTCCCTCTCTAGAGACATTCCAAACCCACCTAGATGCATTCCTGTGTCACCTGCCCTTGGTGACCCCACCTTGGTAGAGGGGTTGACCTAGATGATATCCAGAGGTACCTGCCAACCCTAACAATTCTGTGATTCATGTAGGTCTTAAGTCAGTGACTTAATGGGTATTGATGGAAATCTGCACAGATTTCTGTCATAGCAGGTGATTGATTGTTTAAATGAACTTCAGGTAGTGAGGCATTTAAATATTTTTGATGAGAAACATTACCTGCTTTTTCATTAGACCAGTCAAAATGATGGAAACAGAATACTAAAAGCCTTATGGATCCTTTATCTTTGAAAGCAGTGATCTGTCTTGCCACATTTGAAATGTGGTAATTGACAGTCTGTAGCAAGATTTAGAGCTTGACAAGATTTTTTTCAGAAGCTGGAGTGTATCTCTGGCTACAGTGTCACTTCTTGAAGTCTTTTTATTAACTTATCACTTAGTGTTTTGAACCTTGACCTTGCTAACAGCATTTAAGCTTATAAGCTTGTATTAATGAGGCTGAAATGGCACACTAGAGGTAATTCTGTAAGGCCATTGTCTGGAAATTAAAGTTGATATACTTCTCAGTGGATCACTCTTTAATACTGAGAGTGACAAATAATAAGAGCAAATTACCAAAGGAAGCCTTTTTCTTTCTTATTTTGATTATTTAAAAAATTTTGATTAAAAAATGCTTATAAATTAGTTTTGTTTTGAAAAATGTGCTGCAGCCCAAGCAAAACTTGCTGACCTGAGATCAGAAACTGCCATCATCTATATGTCATCCCATTGAAGTCAGAGACTATTAAGGCCAGAAAATACTAATATGATAAAAACTATGTTGTTGGCATGGTTTCCCAGAAACTGTGGTGGAAGCAATAAATCTAGGGTAACAGCCTGACTTTGTGCATTTGTGCTTTAACTTCCTGAAGGATGTGAAGTCAAAAGGCAAGAAGTTAGTAAATTTCAAATGTGTGTTTTATATGATGGCCTAAATTTTCTCATTCTGTAGCTGTATTTTATAGTTGAGAGGTAATAGCAAGGAGACAATGGCCCCAGTGTAGCACAGCTGTTTTGTAAAAAATTGAACTTTTTTTTTTAAAAGCAGAAATTTTCTGTAGTAATAAGACAAGGCGAAATGGCCTTAAGCTGAAGGAGGGTGGATTTAGATTAGATATTAGAAAAAAGTTCTTTACTGTAAGGGTGAGGCACTGGAACAGTTTGCCCAGCTTGTGGACTCCCCATCCATGGAGGCATTCAGGACCAGACTGGATGGGGCTCTGCGTAACCTGGTCTAGTGGAAGGTATCCCTGCCCATGGGAGGCAGCTTTCCAGGCATTCTTCCTCTAATGCATTAACAGAGGTTAAAATGGTAAAGAAGTGTGTCTTACAGCACAAGAAGTAGGCTCTTGTGAAAGACAGTGTGTGTGTCAAGGTACTTTGTGAAAAAATAGCAAGGGCAGGAGTTTGGGCATTTAGGAATCTACAGGTCCATAGTAGCTTGCGGAGTTTATTTTGAGAAAAAGACCTGTTGGTAACAGCACAAAAGTATTTTGACTGTTAAGTGCCCTATAAACTGCTAACTGTAGTAAACAGTCCTGATTCATTGGGTTTGGTTTTGTATGAGCACTCTAGAGTGGTGCTTTGCAGACTTCTCTGTGCTCACTTCCTTTTTGGTGGCAAGGAAAGCTTTTCTGCTTAACCACAGCATCTGAATGCCACTGCTTTGTACCTCACATTCTGGTTGTGGTAACCTATCAGTGCTTCTGAAGAACCAAAAAATCTGTGGGACCTTTCAGTTGTAATAATCTAGTTTTATACTATTGACAAGAGAAAGAGAGCAGAATCTGAGTAGCCTTCTTGACTCCTCTTACGCTTTCTTCATTCTATCTGCCCCACTGGTATTTCATAATCTGTTGTTTCTGGATCTCTAGCAGTGCATAAGATAGCACAACGTGATCTGTGAAGTATTTGCAAGATACCAAGTCAACTTCCTTCTGCACATGTTCCCACACATGCAGGGAAGCAAATAGCCTGGAGGGAGTGGAGGAATGAGGGTAATAAACATTCAAAGTTCAGTCTCATTTCTATTTCATTTAAAGCAAAGAGCATAGCAACAGCACTGCAGGAGAAAATCTACGAATTTCTGCTCAAAAAAATGTTGTGGTTCTCATAGTTAAAAAAAAGAGATGAGAAGGACCAGTCAGGAGTATGGAAAAGACGGAACTATGGCCATACATTGCAGGATGTGTAGACCAGGCTATCCAATAACTTACGATGCTTCTAAATAAAGTTTCAGGAAGAGATGGGAGTGGGAGATATATCTGTTTATTTATCCTACCACTCTTCTTCAGGTCCTCTGAAATACCTGACTCTTAGGTCACCCTCTAGGGTGAGTTTGCTTCACTTACCTAAGCCACTCTTAGGTAAGAGTCTAACTAGTTTGTGTGCTAGTGAGATGCAGTTTTAAACATTAATTCTTTTAAAGCTCCTCTGTTTATCTGCCATTCAGAGAGCTGAAGTAGACCAGCCTAAAAAGGTGTTAGAATACATGCTATAGTCAGAGCTAGGTTAGGATTTCTTTTTCCATCTTGTGCAGTTTTCCAGTTTCTATTTTATTTTATTTCTCACTCTATCAAAGTGAATATTAAAGACAGTGTGAGAAAAAGAAGCTTGACAGTTCTTCAAATCCCTTTCTAAAACAGATGAAATTTAATCCTTGGCCTGCAGTGACTGCCTTTAACTGTTAGGCTATCAAGGAAGAAGATAATGTTTCTTATTGCAGAAATTCAAGCCTCGTTGGAATGGAAATGTGTATAATTGAGGAAGGTGTAGGTTTTAGCAAGTCAATGCCTTCTGGCTGAGAGTAGGTGTGAGACAGTGGATAATCCTTGCAAAAGTTCAGGTTATAACACAGGATTTGGGAAGTGGGAAGGAAAATACCCAAACAAATAAAACTAAATTTGAAATCTCTTTATATTTGGGATTTCTCTGCTTGCCAAAATTTAAATTTTGTGCCCCAGGGAGGACAGCAAGGCTCTGGAAAAAGGACACTGTAGTCATATCTTCCTACTCACGTTAGACATTTGGCTTCTTACAAAAGCCAGACCCAAAGAAGGTACCTGTGAAGTAAAACGGTGAGAGTCCAGATTCAGATGGGAAACAAAGGCAGTTCCCTTTCCACTTTTGCATAAGAACTGAGACGTTTCGTGTTGTTGCCACATGCTGGGGGAAAAAAATAGAAGGATGTGGACTTCAGCTGCATGATTCACTCTTCCAAGGCTCACTTGATGCTTCTTTCCTTCCTTCCTCACCAGTAGCTTTGAAAGTCAGGGATAACAAGATTATTTGCTTGCATGTACCATGGCTCTCATTGGTGTATGGTTTACTCTTATTCACATGGGTGTAAGAGGGAGGAGGAGGAGGTGTGGATGGAATCAGCTCCAGGTACTTCTCCCTCTCCCTTAGTACTGTTCTTCCAATTCCTTTGACTTTGATTTTCTAAATGAACATTAATGACTTAATGCCTTTTGGTGTTTGTTTTTCTTTCATTTCTCCTTAGGTTCGAAAGTGTTAGTGACTTTACCTCAGAGCTAGAAGACAGTGATGATCCAACAGCTTATGTCACCAATTTGACATACTACCACCTGGTTCCATTTGAGACTGACATTCTGGACTGAGACTGCTCAAGGATGCAGTCAGCCAGCATCCAGCCAACCTCTTCATCTATAGGCTCTGCTATCTCTGGCATTGCAACTCTGTGAATAAGGCTGTGCAGACAAGACCAACAGCAGAGAAGCTGCAGCAAGTACGCCACAAAGCTGATTTTGTAGTGTGGTCCTCCGTTGTGTATTATGGAGACATCTTGTAAGGAGGTTACTGCTTGGCTGTTGACAACAAACTCGTTTTCTGTGAAAGCAAAGCAGCAGAGGCCTCTTGGGGCTCAAGGAAATCTCTACCGTGTCTGTGGGAGCTGCCACTCTGATGCAGCCATCAGAAACTTGTGCTGTGGTACTCTGTCAGCCGTGCTCCTCAGCTTGCAGTGCAATTTGAGGCTTCCTCTTTTAGGATACCAGCAGAAACTTCCCCAGATGGCGTGACCACGCTTTTTATGATGTGCAAGCAAGAAGACAAGCAAACCAGCTGAACTTTGTCAGTTCCCTCTGCGGTTGCTTAATGGAGGTCTTGTGGGTCGCTTTTTGCTCAGCTACTGGTTGATTGGTGCCTTACACGAGATGTCAGAAATACCATTGAGTGCCTCCAGGAAACAGAACACATGAGCTGATGGCTTTACTTCTTTTAATCATGGGCTTTTATATAATCACTGAAAGGGTGACTGCTCTTTCCTGGAATAGTAAAGCAGGCAGCAACTGGCATTGCAATGGACTGTGCATGATGTTTGGGTACCCATACAATTTCAGAGCTCTGGAAAGCTGATGGGAAAGCTGAGCTGCTCTGCTAAGAAGGGTCAAGGCTATGGCAGGCACTTTGATACAACTTTTTTTTTTTATGTGGACCAGCATATGTGAATGGTGCTTACAGTTGTTTACATCAGAGAAATAATTCCCTATGCATATTTCTTCCCAGGGTTGGGAAGGAAGACAAAAAGATTTATGTTGTATTTGGACTGAAAAAGCCTGATAAGCTGTATTGTGTCTACAGTGGTAGGAAAAACACTTGTTCCACTGCCAACCAGTCTCAAGGAGTCTGTCTAGCTTTCCAAGATCTGCCTGGAGGGGTCATGTAATGCCATGGATTTCAGCAGAGATAGGACAGTGGGAGCAAGAGTGGGATTGGACTCTGCAGCCTCTTGACTAGTGTGATATTAAAGTCTCCTCAGAGTCTTTCTCTAGCAGAGCACTCCGAAGTCCTTGCTCTTACTACGAGTGCTCAACACTTGCCAACATGACCTTTCATTGAGCTTTTTGCAAACTGTTTGCAAATCTGAATTTGAAGGGATTGAAATGGGAAGGGATGCATTTTGGATGGGTTTCTTGGAAAAGAGGCTTGCTTGGTCCCTAAAAAACTGATACAACTCCCTTCTGCAGACTTTTCATTTCTATCTATAGAATAACAGTCAAACAGAATTTGTTAATGTAAATAATAAATTATTGAGGATCCTAATTCTTTTACACAGTATGTTTTTAAAATATATTTTAATGAAATAAAATAAAACTCACCTTCAGTACACTTCTACTGCTTAAAACAGTGGCTTCATTTTTTTTTCCTTTTCATTTGAGGGCACTTTCCCAGACATGTCTAATCCTCTTTTTTTTCTTATAGTTTTGGAAACAGGATGAATTTTGGCAATTTCTGTGCTCCATGTGCTACTCATACTGTAGACATGGTGTGTATCCATATGGAACCTCTCTGCCTAGCTGTTGATCTTGTGTCTAGGTGTGTGTGGTTTAATGCCACTTGGTTTAGAGGAGGAATTCTGCGTTTTCAAGACCATCAGTGAAATCAAACCTGGCAATTATTTTTTTTTGAAAATAAAGCAGATCGTAAAGGAAAATTGTAAAGGTAAATTTCTAGAATAGAGATATCACTCATGCAAAGGCTTTCTGAGCAACCTCTTGAATTAGAATTGGGAATGGTTTTATTTGTTTATTTGGTTTACTCTCATTAGTTTTAACTCTTCTGTCAGTTCTTCTAGTTAACCATGGTGAAGTAGAAATAGCACCTAGTAGACGTGTGCATTGGAGTGGGTGTTGGACTATTCTATTTCAATTCCTGACCTTGCTGTCAGCCTACCATGTTTCTTTGGTCTCCCTATCACTGAGTTTTCCTTGAGTAATATTTTGAAAAGCAGCGTCATTGGCTTGTGATGCAGTATTGTCCCCTGATTAATTTGAATTTTTCTATGAATTATTAACAACATGATAACTACTTATCTTTTAAAGCACTTTAAAATGTATGTATTAAAAAATAAATATATAAGTATTGCTAATTTTTAAAATGTACAACCAAATTCCTCATATGAAAACCAGCTGAATGCCAGAGCCCCGTGAGGGCTGGTGGAAGCAGGGGCTCCCATGGGGCTGTCAGGGCAGAGCTGGGCAGCCAGGGTCTGTCCCACCACCCTGCCAGGAGCAGAGAGCCAGGGCAGCCTCAGGCATCAGGGATCTCCCTGAGGATGGGGATGGGCCAGGGACAGGCCAGGACTTGGATCTGCTCTAAGGAGTGTGAAACCAGCCTTGCTGCAGTGTTCCTGGGGCTGGGGGGGCTCACATGGTGACCTGCGCCATGGGCAGGTGTGGGAAACCCAGGGGCCAGTAGGGACAGCCAGACCTGCGGGTGCCCTCGGGGCCCAGATGATGAATGCTCAGGATTTTCGTCCTGCATGTTTTGGAATTTATTTTTTTTTTTAATTTATTTTTGCCATGTACCCTTGTATTCTGGGGACCTGAAATATGGTGCAGAATTCAGTACTTGCTGTGTTATTGCATCCAAAAAACCCCAAACAAACAAACAAACATCAGTCTTTCATCCTTTAAAAAAAATGTAGCTGAAATAAAATTTCATGGTTTAGATTTCTAAACAAGACCTCTCCCCTGTTCAGGCATTGCAGCAGGCAAAATCCCACATGCCCAGATCTGCAGAGCCCTGTGAAAAATATCTTGGAACACGCAAAGCGCTACCATCCAACTGGGTGATTGGTCTGTGGTTCTTCAGAAACATAACACTTAACATGTAATTTTTAGAATTATTTATTGGTTAACCTATTGATGACTCTAATGGAAACAAGTGGCACAAGAATTTTATCCCCAAGCTCCTCTCCACAATGCAAAGATACTTCCTGTATAAGAGCTGTGTTGTTAAAAAGCTGGTCTGTATTGTCTCTGCAGCTTTGGCTGCTCCCTTTGGCACGCTGCATGGGGGTCACATGTACCAGTCCTGGCTGTTAGCTTCGTGAGCAGAACAGAGTTGAAGTATGCTGGTATCTAGTGAAGGAGCAGGAGGTATGTGTCTCTTGGCAGGAACAGTGATGACAAAATCATTCGGTTTTTATTTTTCGAGTCATGAAATATGCTGGCATTATAATGTTGCCAAGTCTTATAAAAGTTAGAGAAGAGAAAGTGTATCACACTATGCTATGTTTTGTCCACTAGTCTGTTATATTTTTGTTACATCAAATACTTTTTAAAAGCTCGGTCTTGGATTCCAAGGCCGTTCTTTATAACAGCAATAATCTATAGCTCAGCAACAAACTAAAAAAAAAAAAAGAAAAAAAAAAAAGAACATTTTCTAGTGGCTTACTATAATAATATCCATTCCTGTTCCAGTCAACTATCTCTGAACTCCCTTTTCCACACATACACAAATTTTCAGGCTATTTTACCTATCATCTTTCATCAATGTAACTGCTTTCATGGAAATGTTCACACCCTGAAGTGCAGTTCCCAAGTTTTATAGCACACAGAGCGTTCCCATTTTCAGTGCTGTCAGGTAATTTCTTCTAGCTCTGAAACCATTCTCATTTTAATTAACTTTGTTAGTAATAAATGCTTTGGGGGATTCAGGTAAGGGCAAAATACCAAGGTAATATACATTATATATCTAGATTCAACAAATGGAAAATTTGCATTTCCCTAAAAGTCCATAGCAGTAGTGAAGATGTGGAAATTGCTGGGATGCATTTACTATTGAACTGTATGAATTCAAACTTTCTGGGCTTTCCTAATCCCTGTTATCATCTCTATATTTCTTACAAATGATGTATATAAACCCACCGTGCCCTGTTGAAAGAAAGAACAACTTGAACTTTGGTGTCACAGAACAGGAGATGGGACTCTAAGAGGTGGCTAAGACAGAATTTTTCAGGGATTAGTTTTTGTCCTGGCAGGACATCTAGCAGGCAGATGCCTTGCACCATAGTAGAGGAGTTGCTACAGACTTGGTTGTTCTTCACTTTAAAGGCTGCTGTTAGGGGAACCTGCCCAGGTAAGTATTTGGAGAAAAGCTCCCTATTCTCTAAAGATACCTTGTCTAACTCTGCAGAGTAGTAAAATTAATTTTCTGTTGTCTTGTGAGGCTACCTACATGTCTGAACTGGAGATCTGGCTGGTATGAGATTGTCTCTCAGCTGCACAAGGGCCCACTATCTTCAGAAAGTACTGGATTACACCTCAGCCCCAGCCTGGGCTGCGGAGGTGCCTTCAACACCCATCTTCTAGTCCTCAAATTCTCTTAAACAATTTTTAGAAACTTTTAGATAGAAATGACAGCTGATATACTGGCAAGAAGAAAATCCAAATATGAACACTGAATTTTGATTAAAAGCATCCCAGCATCAGCTCTGTGTGTGTTTTTTCAAGTGAACTTCAAAAAATAAAAGTTATTAACTAAAATCTTTTACAGCATATGTTGGTGCTCCATGTAAAACCTTGCATGTCCCTCTGCTACAGCTGTTTCTGACACAACCTGGCAAAAACACCTGGTGGCAATTGCAATGTGTGTGTTTATAGGGCTCTGTGAACCACTGAGACTCCTTTGGCTGCCCTGGCATCTCACAGGAGGCTCTCAACTCCTTGGAGGCACTTGATCCTGTCTACAAATCTCTTTGCAGTAACCTTAAAATGCCTCCAGTGTTCTGGGGGTCTCCAAGCAACTTTAATAATTTCCATTAGTAAGTTACTTCATTTAGCATTGTAGTTTAGTTTGGAAACCATCTGCAAGTAATTCTTGTTTCGCTGTATCACCTTCTACCGGGCAGGCTGGAAATAGAAATAAATACATATACCAGAAGCCAACTTAGTCATGTAAAATGAAAAAAAAACCAAAAACATCAGCACCACCACCAGCAAAAAAACCATTATCCATTTTTTTCCCTTGTTGCCATTAAAATTAAGTTGAACAGATTCCATGACTTTTGAATGAACATGCACTCATTTCAAAAAAGAAATTTCCTGATTTTTGCCAAGTTTCCTTTTGTCTCATAGGAGCTGGCTTCAGCAGTTTAGCACAGTGACACAAGCTACATTCAACCATCTTGAAGTGACCTTCAGATAGAAAAACAACCAGTGGGTGTATGTGGAAGGAGGGGTCAGAAAGCGCTGGGATGGCTTGGAAGGAGAGGGACTGATAAATAAGGGAAGAATTGCAATGCAAACAGAGGAGATCTCCGGGAATAGTTTCAGTCTTAAAGCTGTAATAATTCATCTTTGTCAGAGTGGAGCTGGGCTTGTGTGCTCATGTGTTGGCAGTGTCCAGGTACTGAATCGTGCAGATCCTCACCCACCATTCTGCAAGGAACAGTATTAGCCCTAGCTGGTTTTGTTGAAAAGAGGAGATGTCTGATCAGGTGCCTTTGCATAAGGTGAATGTGCTGAACTTTTGGAAACAGACATTTTACAACAACAAAATTTTTTATGACTGCTTCCTTAAAGCACTGCTCAGATCGTGTAGAGGGTTTAGTAATTCTGTTTCAATTAGTTCCCCATGCACCTTATAGTGTATACTTCATGTCTATGTGTGTAGGATTAAATATGCAGGTGGCTGCAGGTGAGGGTGCTCACAGCTTGGATTGCCTTGACGACCCACTGCACCTGGGACCTCACCCACACCCTCTCACCAGGGGCTCTGCTTCAGCTCAGCCCAGGGCCTTTAGCATTCCTAAGATGGACTACAAGAGTAGTTGACCCTAGACCTGCTCCTGAGTTGTGGAGATTTCCTGGGCTGCCCTCTGACTGATGCTCACTGGGTGACTGTTGGGAGGTACTGTTTGGAGGTGGTGTTGTCACCACCCTGCTTTGCTCACAGTGAGTTTCACTGTTTTGCTTATTGTGATAAACCTCATCTTTACAAGCATTCCTGATATAAGCATGATTTTTCCTTTTATAGGGACTCAATTCCCGGAGATGTCTACAGAGACTGCATGTGTGGGAACATAGTCTTTGTACAACATGTGAGTTAATAGTACAGTTATCTTGTTCCGGAGAATATGGCTGCTTGATGACTCAGCTGCCAGAAAACACTGATGTGACATTGATATTTATGATAAATGTTGCCCTGGTTTTTAGAATAAAATGACAACATCTGTTCACATGTAGCTTCCAAAAAATATCAATTTACAGGCTTTGATGACTGGGAGATTTGCTTGTGTTCGTTTCTGATTCCAGCCTGTATTGGTAGAAAATTTATCAATGGGTAGTTCACTTGAAACAGCTTATTGGCATCCTCTCTCTGTAGACTTAGTAAATATCTAATCCAGCAAACAAGCTGACATTATAGTAATCACAAATTTGAACCCATACTGGCATTATAACCTGTGGCTCCAGGTAGTAAATACGATCATTGCTGAAGAGAGAGTGGAGGTGTTCCCTGGCAGGAGGTCCATAAAGGTCAGGGCTTTGATAGGTGGGACAACGCTATGGAGCCTGTACAATCACTGGTGCTGGTCATGATGAATGTGCAAGCAATACATTTCTCAGAAAGAACAATTTTGATCTCCCTTATACTTAATAACTACTGAAGTGCAGATGGGAAAATATCAAAATACCCCGGGGTTTAGTTGTGAACAGGTTAAGAGGGTTGGGAGTACCACTCCTCAAGTTGAGGAGACAACAGGGACATTTAACCAATCTGCACTGAAACGTGCAGAACTGCAGTTTCTGAGCTGTGAGAAGACTCATGATTAACTTTGTCTCCTTTGTGCTTAACAACCTGAGAATTGATAAAGGTGGCAAGTCGGCTGTGGAGGATGGGTGATTAGATGCATGATTGAGGGGAGAAGATGGCAGCTAATGGGTATAAGTGGATGTTAGTGAAACAGGAGCAAGAATGCCAGTCGAGGGATACAGTAACAAGTACTATAGCAATATATAATGAACCTACAGGACTTCAGCTTAAGATGTCTGAAGCATTTGCATAGAGAACAGACATTATTATTCATAAAGGTACAATACCAGACAGGATTTTTATGAAGCAAGCAACAGGGCAAAGAATTATACATCTCAGTGAGTCAGAAGAGAGTTGTAGAGCAGTTGCAAGATCCATTAATAGCTGTGAAGGAGGATGGATATCTTTCGGTTGATTTCCAGTTAGATGCCCTCACTTGGAAACCTCCCCTAACACATTTATTCGTCTGAAGAGGGAAATTATGCTCCTTGTACATGGTACTGTTATCATTCTGGTCAGTGAAGCAGCCTCCAGCATAACACACATCAAATGGGACTCCAGGTTGCTGTGCTAAAAATACCTGTCCACAGCTTATCACTGCAGCGGAGGGCACAGCTACAGATTAGAAACAGACACCCATAGCACTTCCCAATGTTGAATTCTTGATTAAAGGAGATGTATGTGGCACATATTTGGAAGAACTGTTACTCTGGGAAAATTAAAGCCTGTAGTGAGCTTTCTAGAGCATAGGAATGATTTTCCCAGGTGGGAAATGCAGCTTCCCACCTGGCTGTTGCCACACTTCAGAAAGTGGTGAAATTGAATTTCTGCTTAGATCAGGATTCAAGATGTCTCTGCTCTGCACAGTCCTACATGGTGTTTGTCTACCAAGCTATTCCCAAATAACTCACCTCTAAATTGGTGTCAGCACGAGGCTTGTAACAGGGTCTACTGCTCAGTCACCCACCTTAAATCTGCAGTGTGGTCCATGAAATGTAAGGCTTGTTTATGATCTCTCTTTAGAGATCTAAAAATCTCTCTTTAGATGTAGCACAACAATTTAAACCTTTACAATTTCAAGGACCTGAGAGAAAGGATATGACATGCAATGAAAAATACTGATTCCATCAGGCCTCTTCCTGTGACTATGGCATGTTGTCTAGTTTTATGTAGTAAATATTAAGCCCTTTCTGAGAGTCTTTTGGACCAGAATTCCAAAATTATTCCATTTAATCTGCAGAGCTGAGGACCATCTTGTAATCCATTTTAATTATTATTTTCAATAACCTTTCCCATGTTCTGGATAGATACAGTATGAAATTCCCTGTTCAGAAGTCGAGTTAGGGCACTCAAATGCAGGAGTAATGCTAAAATTTGAATGTGACAAAATCACCATGCTTGTTCTCATTTCACCCTGTTAATGCCAGTGCTGCTTAATCTTAGAGATGACACTGGAATCTGATTTAAGATAAATATTTTAGGCAGCTGAGCTAAACATTAACAGACATGAATGTGGGTATGCCAGCTTTTTTTAAGGGACAAATGTTGCAGGGAATTGTGTTTTATTAAGTGCAACTGACATGAAAGGGCTGGGGGGAGAAAACATGAAACTTTCAGGTAGAGAATTCCTTCATAACCTTTACTATATTCCTAAAATCACTACCAACAATATCAGTTTAAAAAAAAAACAACCCACAAATAGTGTTTCGGCCTCCAGGCCTGGTTTTCCATATATTTTTATGCATGCCATTATGGCAAGGCTTTTCTTAAGACAATTTTCACCCTGAACAGTTTAATTATAAGAAGACATATTCTAATTTTTCTTTTTCCCCCCCCTGATGTTTGTATCAGTGTTTTTCTCTCTGCTTCTCTCTTGTCACTTTACCACTAAGAAAGGTGCAACAAAAGAGAGAGGGAGAGAAGGGGGAAAAACATGTATTTTAAAATGCAGAGCACTGTAAAACTGCATTAGTTTTCTTAAATAGAATCAGGAAAAATGACAAGGTATTTTAATATCATAGTTGGGGTTTATGTCAATAAAACCTGGTGTTTTGATGACCTGTCTTTCTGAAGTGCTCTCCCTGCTTCTGTGGCCCTTATGCAGAAGTTCACTTACAGCTTGCTGAAACATGACTATAGAGCTTAGATTGTCTTTTATTTTTAACATTTTGTGCCTCTACGTGTACCTCAACACACAGTTATCAAAACTGTATTAGCGTTCTTTTTTAAGGCCATTTGATAATTAGTACTGTAGGAGAGAATTTTCTACAGCATAGTCAGCGGAAGACTACAGGCCATTTCCTTTGTAGCTTGGCATAGTAAAATTGTTGCCAAAATACAGATTATTTTTTTTTCTTTTTTTAAAGGAAGACCTGCTTGCTGAGGCTACAAGCTGGCTACATTGACATGGGCCTTGTAATGTATTATAGTCACTAGTAAATTTTTGTTACTTCAGAGTGAAAAGCTGTTTTCTGCAAGTTTTTAAGTGTGTCTTTACAAGGCTTAGGGATGATATCTGTTGCCCAACCATATACTAGTGTGTTTATACATGTTGAACACAGAGAAGGACTATAATCTTTTCTATAGAAGATTTTCTACAGAAAAGCTCATCTTGTTCCTGCTCTGTAAATGAAGCCTCTTTCTTAACTTGCTAAAGTCAATGGCAAACTTCCAAGTTTTCCCAGCTCCAGTCAGGGCTGTTGCTGACATTTGTTACAGGCAGGGAGGGAGGGAGGGAGGAAGGAGCATTCTTTTGTTCTCCGGAGAAAAGTTTAATCCCTTTTTAGAGCAAGAGAGACTGACAGGGAGCAGTTAAGCAACCAGATCAAGGTCATGCACAGAGAATGTGTGTGGTGTACACAGCCACTGAGCCTCCTCTGCTAACACCAGAATAAACTGGAGGTCCCCTTTTTCTTCCTCTCCACATCTCACTCCAAAACCATTCCTCAGTTTTAATCATCATGAGTTTGAAACTTATTATTATAATATAATACAAATATGAAAATCAGATATGAAAATGAACTGGTCCTCCTTCCAGCCTGTCTGCCATTTAGCAATGAGCCTGAGGCTGCTGCACAGGGGACTGGAAGCCAGGAGAGAAGGTGAAGTAAAGTAGGTAGGACAGTGCCCTCACTATGGGTCACAGGCAGAGAGGGCAGAGTCAGTCGGGTGATGATGACCAGGAGCAGCCTGGAGTCCAACTTGACAGCTGAGTCCAGTTATGGACTCATAACTGGGAAGTTATGTTACTGGATCAGGGTTTGGATTTGCGAGGGGCAAGGGTGGACACAGGGCCACCTACAGCATAGCTTGAGCAGGGTCCAAGAGCAAGGGCTTGAGCTTAAAACTCTGGAAGGAGCAGAGGCCCCCATTAAGGCTTCTCCCAGCTCTGCTCCCAGCAGTCAGGTTCAAGGTCACACAGCTGCACCGTCTCAGAGCTGGCCTTGGGCAATGGCTGTCAGAGCCCTGGGAGGAGGAGGAGAGTCTGCAGGGCCTTACACCAAGAACAAAAAGCTCACCAGAAGGCTGGTGGAGCCAGCTGTTAGCCATATGGACAAGACTGCTGCAGAGATGATTATTCGTGTTTGCGTACCGTAGAAGAAGTTGGGGAGATTCCCTACGCCATTATTTTTAGCAGTGATTCAGCAAATGATAAGCCTAAAATTTGAATTAATTATGAAACAGGTTGAGGTACAAATAAAAAAAATGAAAATTAGCTGATTGACGGGGCTGGTACTAATCACCCCAGTGCTCTGGAAAAGCTCAAGGGTAGACTGAAAAATGATCTGCTGAATTTGAGAGATGGATAGTATGATAGCAGATGAAATTCAGAGCAGGTAACTGTAACTCCTGGGTAAAAGTAATCTTGGCTTCACCTATAGTATTCTGAGCTAAGACTTTGTTATTGTAACATAAGAGTGAAATTGTGGGTTTATAATAGTTCCATGAAACCATCAGCTTAGTGCTCAGTAGCAATGGAATAAAAGATTAAATACTATTACTTTGTGGAAAGACAACAGAGATAAAAAAGGTACTGCTTGTTCCCAAGGTTCACTCCCTCCAAGCAGTTCTGATCCTCTCATCTCAAGATGTATTACAGCAGAAGAAATTCTGAAGAAAGGTAATGTGTGTGAGCAAAGGTATGAGATGATCTCTTTCAAGGAACAGTTAAGTAGGATGAGCTTTATATTGTCCTTTTCCAAGGGTGGATGGATGATATGGTAGAGATCTACAAAATTGTGAGTGACATAGGAGGGGGGGGAACAGAGATTGACTGATTGTTATTTCTTCTCACATGAGAACAGGGGCCCATCAAGTGACACCAGTAGGCTCAATGCAAACAGAAGGTGGTTGTTCATGTGGAGTGAACGAGGCTTCTTGTACTGCCTGCCAAAGGATGGTTTGGAAAGGAGCCTGGAAAAGTGTTTGGCATAGAGCTTCTTTGAGCTTTACTGTCTAGATAAACCAGGGAATCCTCTAAGGCTGGGGAGAATATTAGGGTGAAAGTGCCTTCCAGTGATACTTGGTTTTTACCTCATTTACAGGTACTGTTGGAGGCAGAAAACTGAACTAGGTGGACCAAGGTCTGCTCAGGTATGACTCTACCTTTGTTATGATTTTAGTCAGGAGCATACCTTTATTTTTTATTTCGGAAGACAAAAATCTAAGTTATTTTTTTTTAATTCAAAGCACATCTGTCCTGGGCATGATAAAAGGTTGTCATTTACTCATAAAACAGAGGACTTTGTCTGATGCTAACTGTCCAGTGAGGAAGGTAACCAGCCTGACAGTTAACCCTCCAGCATGAAAATACTGTGTTTTTCTCCTGTCTTGCATTTATGAAGATAAGATACTGTCTTTGTGTACAACCTTTTTAAAATGTTTATTCCTTTACATCCTTCTGCTTTTGCGTTTTGAGGGAATTTGCCATGAGTGGTTGCCATGGTTACGAGGATATGGCTGCTCTTGGAGTGGGAAATCTGCAGAGAGCAAATACAAAAACCAGTGCATCTGGGACATGGTAAGTGTGCTTTGTATCCGTAATGGCCATTCCGCCCTAGGTAAAAGCCAATATGAAATTGGAAAAATAGAGGTTATTCTTAACCCCCTTGTCTTACTGTGAAATGTAGCCCTCTCCTTTACAATTAGGTCTTTTTAGATTGCTGAAAGCACTCTGATTTCTGTGGTCTCCTGAGTATTAAAGGGCAGGAAACAGGCTATGTTGCAAAATATGCTACTAAACCAAGTTGTGCAGTTTTCTTGTGTAAGAAAGAAAAGGGCTTTCTCTCCTTCAAAATTGTACAGTTCAATTTTGGTTTTTCCTCCAAATAAAATGGAGGAAAAGGCTGGAGTTTTGGCAGAGGTGCAGTGGTTCTCTACTTGTCTTTGCACTTCTTAGTAGCATGGGCAAATACTTGAGACTCTGGCCAGCTCTTTAGAGCATTTGTTTCCTTGAACCCAGGAATAATGCTGGGCACATCTACAGGGGTGCAGGGCAGGTACAAAAATCTTCTTATGAAGAAGCTGTATTGAAACACAGAGTTTGTTGTAAACCTGAAGCAAGCCTTGGTTCCATGGCTGTCACTGAAGAAGCCATTGGCTCTGCTACAAAATTTGAGGAAGCCTTCACCACAAATGCAGAGGGTGAGTTAGCATGTCTTTCTGAAAAGGTCAGTACAGAGCCTCTGCACACATTTGTAGGCTGGAGAGAGGAGCTTAATGGATAACTAATCCACCCTTTACAAAAACTTTTTATTCTGTAGTTGTAATTGCCAATCAGGTAACTTTGGTCAACGTTCTCCTGCCAGTCCTGACTGTAGTGAGGAGAAAGGGGAAGGCAAAAGAAATAAAGGAAGCAAAATCCTACATTAGAAAGTAAACTTGGTGCCTTCTCTTCCTCCACAGAGTTTAACTGTAGCACTTTAACACAGAATTGATTATCTGAGCAAGCATCAACACAAATTTCAAGGTGAGTGCAGCTACATCTCATGGATGTTGATAAAAACACTCAAGGGATAAACTGATGTTCCAGGCAAGACTATCAAAGAATTTATTCTAATTTGCTCTATTTTCATTAATTTTTATAAGTCCTTCATTTAACTACAGTCAGACGTGAGCCTTTTGGCTAAATACACGCAAAAATCCATCTCATTTTTAAAACATATTTTTTTCTTATAAAGCCCAAGTTGCAGATGTCTTTTTGTTTGCAACTTCTGCAATACAGCTCTACAGTACTTGAGAAAAATAAAATGAGTTTTTGATGGAAGAAGCGGCCAACCATTTAGGGGAGCTTACTGAGCAGTAGAACATCGCAAATGGCCATAAATATTCAAATCCCAAAGCAAGATATTTGCAGGCTTCTATATTTCAATAAAATGATTAAAATGAATGCCTCACTATTTATAGAGGGTGGCAGCTTAACACCATAAGATATTCATATTTAATAGAGTGCTCTTGTAATGCTGCCAGTGCTTAAGAGTTAAGGAACAACTTGCTGTGATGGATGAGCTTCCGCTGGGCACAGCTTGCTGCTGATGCTGACCCACAACAGCCACCTGCCAGCCATGACGTTCTCCTGACAAGGCAGCTACCCATTGATGGGAAAAAATTTTGGCAGATATTTATTGATGTTCTTAATCACCTGACAGAGATGTCTATGGTGGTCACTTAGTAATGCTGCCGGCAGCCAAAGGGCACAGTAGTAAAACTGAATATGGGGAGAATTGGGCCTGCTCCGAGATATGCTGTAGTAATTGTGTGTGTGCCTCTGTCAACTAGGATTTGGCTGGCTCTGTGGGGGTTTATCCCTTTTACTTCACAAAATAACCACTTACAACTTTGCCTGCAACTTTGATAGACATTCAGCAGTCCTGAAAAAATGGGGGGGCTGTTCTAGCTCCACCGAAATCTAGGTGGACCTCTAGGAATCAGTGGTGGAGGGTACAAAAAAACCAAATCAAAACAGGTCAACTAGCAACCCAGAAATACTTCTGCAAAGGACAGTTTAGGTCCAAGCAGTATTTGTGGTTGGTTCTTTTTCACTATAATAATCTGTTGTGAGGGGAAGCTCTGCCAGCTGCATGTTAAATTAGATGACTAACATCTGCCACATGCTCACTAAATCAAACATATATGATATGGGACCCTTACCGAATCTAGTGGTAATTAGGATCTGTAATGAGTGTTATTCTCCTTTCAACTAATATAAGCGGGGTAGACTTTTTCAGTAATATCTAAGTGACTGAGGAACTTACATCTGCTTTTCCAAAAGCAGCTTAGAGACAGAGAAGCCTTTCACGGGATTGAATTGTCGTGCAAACAGCAGTAGCAGTGACTACTTTTTTAAACTGGGACACAGGCCTGGCTGCACTGGAACTGTTGACTGGCTTAAGTCTGTTAATTCTTCTATAGAGAGTTTGGTTATCAGTGGGGTAATGTGATGGGATTACTTTGGCTTTCAGGCCTTTTTCCTGGCTTGCTCTCTCCCCTGAAACACAGATGACTATTCTGAAAGAGTACTACACTTGAAAAATGAGTCACTGTTCCAGAATCAAAGCTCCCTCCTCTCAAGAATATCTACCCAAATGAACCTGCAGTACTTGAGTTTCTCACTGATCAGCTTCACTCCAAGATCCCTGTGATACATGGCATTCATTCCCTGTTGTTAGAAGGTCCTTTGGTTGCCTAAAGACAAATCTGCAAAACATGGTAAGGCTGGGTTTATTTTTTTTCATTCCTTCATTCGTCATTCCTTTTTACCCTTGGTCCTCTTTGTCTCTAGTTTTTGAATTGTGCTCTAGGATGACCCTGCTTGAGCAGGTAGGTAGGGTTAGATTTTTTGTTCTACGCCAGCTGGAAAAGGTGCAGTTCCTTCTTGTTTGTACAAAGCAGAATTCATGTTTTCTAATGCAGCATTATGCTCAAAATCACAACTGTACATGCTATAGTACTTTTTTCCCATGGATTTCCTTCCACTCAATATTGGATGCATCTTTAAAAAAATGTTTTCTGTAAAATGAAAATAGAGAGTTTTAACTCATTCCACATCATCTCCAGTGCAGATCAGACCACAACTTGAAGCCTTGAAGAATTTGATGCAATGGGTTTACCATACATCTGCAGACATCCATTACAATCTTAATCTTTTAAGACTGCTTCGGTGACTGCCTTTTGAATTAATTCTAAGGGCCCTCATATTCAGAGAATCACAGAATGAGTCAGGTTGGAAGGAATCATAGCAGATCATCAGAAGAGACTCTTGGCCTATGGCAAACAATTTTAATGAAGCCTTTTTTAGTAGTGAGGTTTGCTCTGAGTTCTTTGTCTATGTAATAACTTTGTCTTCTAATGTGTGCAGTTCACAGGCTAACAGCAATGCCCTTTTTGGGGTGACGTGGAAGACGTATTTTTAAAATAAATCCAAATATGTAGTGACCGAGCCCATAAAAAACAGTCTTTAGGAGAAGTAGTGGAGACAGGGCTTCTAAAAGCACAGGTGATACACAAGCTCAAGGAGCAGTTGTTAAATAATGAGAAAAAATTCTCCATTAAAGCCATTAAGGATCAATACCATCTGTGTTGGTATGGACAAGGATGCAGCTCAACAGTGAGAGACACGAATGTTTGACTTTGCCAGACAGAAACTTGCCCCTGCTCCCCTGCCAAAACCCATCCCAGATCTCCCTTTTTAATACACAGCCTCCCCGTTATGGGAGCTGGGGAGAATGCATGTATTCTGGAAGTCAGAGGATTCGATCCCCACATGGTATGACTTAGACCACTTAAGCTGGAGCCAGTGAAATGAACACAAGCTCTAAGTACAGCTGAGAAGTGAGACTGTTTCTTGGGAGAAGCTGGCTTCAGTGGGAAGAAAGATCCTAACTCCTGCTTAACCCCTGCAAGTAGGCATCCTGTTTGTTGCATTATGCTGATGTAAGCTATTTCCAGGATCCTGCCAGTGCTGTGAATCAGGCTGCCTCCTCTGCAAATCACTGCTCTAGTCAGCAGCACCTTGTCCCTGTGCAGAATGGTTGATACCTGCTGAGCTCCTGCAGCTCCCATGTGAGTGTTTAGCAGCTCTCCCACAGTGAGGGGGACCACAGCATATGGTCTTCAAATCAGAGTGCTCTGCTGGGATTGTCTGATGAAAACAACTTCTGGTCATCCCAGGATACACACTGAGTTGAATACACATTGCACAGACTATGGGCTGCTGCTGGGCAATGAAGGTAAATACTCTTTTGCAATATGTGGAAGGTTAGAAAAACTTTGAGCTGAAACCAAGTGTTGAAGCAGAGCTGAACATGTCTTGTGCTGAGCTCACTGTAGGAAGAATCGCAAAGGTGTTTCCTCCCTCTGGCTTCGGCTTTATCATTTAAGTTAATACATTTCATGAGGCTTCAGAAGCAGCAAGCAAACCCACAGAGGTAGAACAGGGGGACACATGTATCTGAATTTCATTGGGTATTGTGCAGCATGTGGCTATTGTGTAAGAGATAGCAATTGAGTTACTTGTAGAAGTATTCCAGCCTGTTTTGAGGAAAATGAGCTTTGGTTGCTGTAATCCAAAAAGACTTTTGATAATAAGGATCACTGAGTCTCAGTTTAAGCGAGGCATCCCATCAGATCTAGTGTTTCCATTTAGAAATAAATGCCGGAAAAATCCTGATGTGTTATATTTCGAATGCAAAGGACATGTCTCCGTTCAAAGGAACCATAGCTACAGTGTTGATTTGATCTACCAGCATTAGCTGAGTGTATGTTCTCTAGAAAATAGGTCACAAGAAGAAAGGCAGTTAAATTCAAAGAAAAAAAATATGAGCGGTAGTGACTAGAGAGATTAAGGTGTTCAGTAGACAAATGGCAGTCAGTGACAAGCAGCCCTCTTTCAGTTGGGCATAAATATTAATGCCTTCCACATTCATGATAGACAACCTTTTATTAAAACCTACTAAATAAGGAAATTACAATCTTATTTCTTAGGTTGAAGGACTTGGAGCCTACTGTGGCTTCCTAGTAGGAAACTGTATTGGGTCTGGCTGAGTTGGAGTTCATTTCCCCACAGTAGCCCTCACAGTGCTGTGCTTTGCTTTGGTAGCTAGAAGGGTGTTGATAACACGCCGTGTTTTGGCTACTACTGAGCACAGCACCAACACTGTAATATTCCTCCCCCAGTTAAGGGCGAAATCCTGGGAGTGGACCCAAGTAGGCCAGCTGACCCAAACTGACCAAGGGGATATTCTTTTGACATCATATGATGTCAGCTCAGCTATAAAAGCTAAGGGAAGGAGCAGGAAGGCAGGCATTCATTGTCTCCAATGGCTGCCTGCTGAGGAACTGTCACGTGTGCTGGAGCCCTGCTGCTCAGGAATGGCCGACCATCGCTGCTCATGAGAAGTAGAGAATAAACACTGCTATCTTTCATTTTGCTTCACTTTTTGCACGTACAGGCTTTCGCTTTACTTTTTGCTTTAAATAAACTGCCTTATCCCAACCTATGAGCTATTTGTTTTTTGAGGGTTTTTTCCCACCTTACCCTCTCCCCTGTCCGGCTGGGAAGGGGAGTGATAGAGCAGCTGGGTGGGCACCTGGCGTCCAGCCAAGGTCAACCCACCACAGAAATATGTAAAGCTGCTCTTGTAAATGGTCACTCTGGTCATTTGTGAGAGTGAGGAATTCACCGATCTATGATCTCACTTCCAAAATTTGACACATCACTTTTCAGGACAGCAGCTTATCAAATAAATATAAAATAAATGCTACCTTCGTTTCCTTGCTGCAAATATTTGTTTATTCAGTAGCTGTATTCCCCTTTCTAGCTTTCTTTCTGTACCCATTCTATGAGAATAGACAGGACTCTTGCTTGAGTCCTTCCCTTTCCTCCTGTAGTGCTAGCAACAATCTCACACCCTCATCTGCCCTGAAGTTCCTCATCCTGGCAGAAGTACAAGTACACAGATGGATCACTGTCTCCAAGTAAGATGTGGTGGGCTGCCATATTTGGGTTAGTAAGATGCTGTGAGACTTTAATCCTCCTGTGTCTCTTTGGGTTTTGTGCAAAATACAGCTGTCTGTCTTAGAAGCATCCCCAAAAAGATTCTGCTCATCTTCCCAAAATGTGTTAGACGTGCTTTGGGCATAGCAAACACTTCTAGCTGGGAGAGAAAGACAGCAACTACCATTTAAAAAGGAAAGCTCTGTTTTCACCTGAGGTGAGGGTCTTGGACTTAAGGGGAAGGCCTGTGGAATACAGGAGGCAAGTGGATGTGATCTAAATTCCTCTGTGTCATGGTGGCCTGTGATTGCAGGGAGCTGATTTTTATGATCTCAGTGGTTAGAATCACTGAATCACAAAATCACAGAATATTCTGAGTTGGAAGGGACCCACAAGGATCATCAAGTCCAACTCTTAAGTGTATGGCCCATGTTTCTGATGGCTCTGTTCTTTGCTTTTCTGCTTATGTCTGAATTACTTGAAACAGATAATTCCGTGTTGCCAAACCTGAATGGGACTTAAAAAGAGACTTGTTTTTTTTAAGGACGTGGTTCCTGTGGAGTGGGGTGGTGTTACTGAGCCCTTCAGGTAGCTCTGTTGAAAAGGGTCAGTGAAGATACCTCCACTGAGTGCCAAAGGAGCGTGTTACAACACATTATGTGTGCTCGGGGTGCCTCTTGCACTGCATGCCTTCCCACTGTCCTTGGCAGTCCAATCTGCCCCCAGTACACCTGCTTTTCTGATGCCCTTAAATAAGGGGGTAGCTGTTAAATAGTAAGAGACTCATCCTACTCACTGCAGCTGTATTTGTATTCTGTGTCTTCTGTACTTCTGTTTTCTCATTTTAATTATAATTGTCAGATAGTTTTCCTTGTAATAAGAAAGGACTTCTATGATATTGAATTACTTCCTAACTAATACATTATTTAATCAGTTTAAGGAATATAGTTTTAAACATTTTAGGTGATATACTAAATATTGTGATTACACGTTGTTCCTGTTTGCAGTTATACCCTAACAGTCACAACATGGCAATCTGGAAAGAGTCCACCATGTCATTTTTATCAGTGTAGTGCTGTTACTAGGGAAAATTTGAGTTTAGGATTGCCCTTTTCTAGTGTGATTAAAAGAATTAAATTATTCATAGAGTCAGATATAAATATTTGAGTTAAATATATGTACACAGGCATTGTGTATATTTGTGTATCTATATGTACATGTATATTTGAATATTCACTAACATATGCTGAAGAAGCTTTACACTTTAAAGGGAGATTCTGAAAATTTGTATTTAAGTACTGGGCCAGAATGAAAATCAGTTCATTTCATTAACTATGTCCCAACTGTTGCATTTTCTTGGCTGCTTCTCATTTTGCATTTATCCCCGTGGAAGGGAGCATAAGTCTCAACCAATACACCTAACGTTATTTCAAATACGAGGTGTATTGAGGCATAGACTTGATGGAATTTCTCAAAGGTATTACTTTTACTGACAGTGTTTGTGCTCTCACATGAAGCGGCAGCAATATGAAGGAGCTAGCCTGTATTTACCCAGACAAAGCTCTTCTGGCTGAGTTCAGAACCACAAAGGCCTATCAGTAGAGTTAAGAAATCTATAACATAGCTTGCCTCTGAGAATGACCTAAAAGACCCCGTGCCTCAAAACCAGCTGTTCTCAGTGGATTCTCTGTCCTTCCTGTGGCCCTTAATGAAGGGGCTAGATGGTACTTCAGTGCATTGGTTTCTATATGACCTTCCAAAATCAAAATGTATGGGCTGATTCAATCTCACTTGCTCACAAGAGTTTTGGGCTTCTGTAAGTGTGTTGTCTCTCAGAGAAGTGGTTTTCTTGACCATCATGTTGCACTGCCTGGCTGTTGTTGCTGCTGCTGCCTCATCATGTAACTGTGCAGGTACCCTTGGCAGTGGTGGGAACACAGCTGTAAATGAGGCAATGGTGAGTCATGCTCAGTCTCACAGGAAGACAACTATCTTCTCCTCTTTGTCTATGCATTGGAGTTTGTTTAGAAACCCCAGGTGAATCAACGCAGTAGTTCCAGCTGGTTTTCTGTTGCTTCCTGCCTGTCATAAATCTCAGTAGACTGGGGTATAACAGAAAAATTTATAGAAAAATTGTAACCTTTCATCAAGAAACAAGCCTGTTTCTATAGTTCTGTGCTGGCTGATGGCTCTTCATTAGTTTAGACTGGTGATTTTAGTATGAAAGGACTTGGCCTTCATGAGAGCTTCAGGAGACTGTGAATGTAGTGGGAATTGTAGGAGGAAAAGCAATCATCTCATTGATTGAAGTAATCACTGAAATCATCCTTTTCGTTCCAGCTATTTCAGTCATAAATATGACATCATTCTCTCCACAATCTACTAGAAAGAGGTATTTTTGTGAGCATTATTCAGTCAGAGGTTTTGCAGGAGGTCATGCTTGTATGTTGATTACTGGTTCACTCCAAAGCTTGATGTGCTCCTGCAATAGCTGATTTGGGGTGGCAGATTATAGCCACGAGAAAATACTTGCAGAAACTGTGTTTTTACACTGATCAGGACTAGAGTTTTGATACTAAAAGTAATTTGAATAACAATAAAGATCAATGTCAAACTGAGTGATGAAAAGAGGTTTATGACAATAAGATGGCCACAAGATGACACAAAAGGGAGCAAAAAAGGAAATACATCCTGGGAAGTCTACTTCCACTTCTCCAGGCAGGGGTCAGTGGCAGTCTCTGTATACTGGAATCTGAGACCAGTTGCCTGTCCCCAAAGCAATTGGCCTGAAAGTGGGGAAGACAGGCAGAGCAATGGATCTTGTATTCTGGTTTGCATCCAGTGGACAAGCACTTTACAGAGAAGACATAGGAGTGCTACAAAATAAAAATCCCACCTTCTTTCCCCTGAAGTGCAAAGAAATCCCACTAAATTCTGGAGATAAGTGGCCCTCCTGTAGCCATCGAAACAAGCCAGAACAACTCTTCTTTAGGAAGAGTTTTCTTTCTTAATCTTGCCAGCAATTTTACTTCATGCAGGCAAGAGACTATTTGTTACTAATGTTGAGTAGATATTTCTCATTTATTGCACTGACTGTTGAAAGCAAAACCAAATAAGTCCCTCTCCCTGTGGTTTGGGGATTTTTTGTTGTTGTGGGGTTTTTTGTTTTGTTTTTTTGGTAGACTGGCTGTTCAATAATTTAATGATTCACTGAGCATCTGGAGGCAGAAAACATCATCTTGTACTAAAGCTAATACAAGGCAGTCCTTCCTCTTGGCCAGGACATCATAATAAATGCAAAATACTGACGTATCATTTGGAATACAAGTTTCCAAAGAATAACTGACATTTTCTACATCTTCAGAATTACTCTTTTGCTCTAAACAAAATATTACAAATAAACACTGAAACTGTCATCTCCTGATACCCACTTCTGAATTTTATAAATCCCTTCACAGCTGTCCCTTCCACTTAGCTGTTCTTGTTTGCTATTCCCTACTGACTGGCAGGTTAACAACAGAAGAAAAGATAGACCAATTGTCACAAACTGTTTTTGAACAAAGTTCCATTCAAAATTAAATTCCTCATATATCATGTCCACAGCTACAGAAACTATGTCCAACAGTTGGCCTCCACAAGGGCTCCTGCTGTTGCTGTAGTCTCTGAAGTAGGCCAGTTGGATGTTTTAGACATAGGCAAAGTTGAAAAGCAGCTTTCTTTCAAACCATGGATACCTTCTCTGACTATGAGGAAGCTGGATTCTTGATAGAGTTATTAAACTACCTGTTTTGGATGTCTAACAAGACAGTGGAGCAGACCAAAGCTAGATACTTCAAAGCCCTGTCTAATCAGTGGGAAAGAGTAGGTGTTCTCAGTGGGGTAGAGAAAGTTAAATACCTCCAGGATCTTCCTTTTTGACAAAATTAAGATATATTTACTCTGTGTATTATGTTTCACTTCTCTTTGTTGCCTTAAAAGAGATTTCATTAATGTATTTAACAGTATTATTTATAACTCTCATTCTAAGATCAATGCATAGAGTTAGTGTTAGAAACAGAGCTGAACCAAACACTAATGTGCTTGAGCAGTCTTGTGCCATTTCTAGTATGTTTCTAGATCGTGAGGGGGAAAAAGTCTTGAAAATAAAATCTTTAACTTTTATGGCTGTAAACAAAAGATACACTTAGGGTCTAAGTATGATGAAAAGGTCACTAATGTTTAAGAAAATAGCATTTATTTGTGCAGAAGAAGCTCCTAAAATGAGCTTGACCTGCATCATGCTAATGTGGCAGACACAGAACAAAAATAATGATGTAGTAGTGGTGTATAGCTGAACTTTCTGGTTGACAGCACTCTGGGGAGAACCATAATTGCCTGAGTAGCTTTATTTGGACTAACTTCTAGCTGTTATAGGAAATAATTTTGGAAGCCTCACCCTTCTTTTGATAACTAACCTTGAATTTATTGGTTTGGAATGGCTGTGATTGGAGGACCCTCAACAAGCACCAGGGTAAAGAGCTCATCGGGATCTAGGTGTGAATAGGAAGATAGGTTGAAGAATGGGGAGGGTCCCTGAGGGCCATGTGGTGTATTCTTCTTGCTGCATAAAGCAGACCAGACCGTAAGGTCTGAAAGGAAAACCCTTGAAGTGGGTTACATCAACATGACCCAGTGCCCTGGCCAGCAGCCTGGGGGTAGAAAAGGTTGAAGTTTCTTGATTCCTCAGTTCTGGTTTATGAATAAGCAACTGTAACAATAGCTACAGCAGCTGCTGCAGCAACTCTTTCCAAAAACACCAAGGTAAACGGGAGGTATCCCTCTGTGTTGAAGAGGTTTGGTAGCATGGGTTTCTTGGGCCAAGTGAAACCCATTCTCATGCAGGGAAGTGTACTTGTGCAAGGAGGCCCTGCTTTGCTGAGGAGGGCTGACTAACCATGACATCAGCTCATCTCTGCATCCCTTTTTAACATACATTGATAGTCAGTCTGTGCATGTGCCTTCAGTGGGGTGGTACCTTGTTAAACAAGTAAATATGGTTTGCTTTGTGGGATAGTTGTAAAGTGCCTCCTTGGAATAACTAGGGACATCACTCTGACACTTCCACTTTGAAGAACAGCAAGGGTGCTTTTCTGTCTTATTTTTTACCAGAGAATGGAGAGGTCAAACATGCCAGGAATGTCAGGACAATATTGATTTCAATGTGTAAAGCTTAAAAAAATACATGTGAATATATCAATGCACTTTGGACACAGGTGTGTATAAAGGTCATTCCATGGACTCAGGCAGGAATCGCAGATGGAAGGGCAATTGGATACCCAAAGAGGCACATTCACAAGGGAGAGACAGATGGCACTACATACATACAGTCTGCTGTGACTATCTAGTCAGAGTATGATGGTGTCTTGCCTATCAAGGCCTGTTTAGAGGGAGAATGAGCCCATCAGTCCATCTATGTGTTTCATATGGCTCCAGATTGAAGGTTGGCAGCAATGTAACAGCCTGTGTGCCTGGATATGGTGTCCATCATGACTTGATTGGCTGGCAGAGTACATTCTTTGGATTTAATTTAATGTGCAACCAGAGTGACAGATTAAATAACAAAGTTAATCTGGTAAATAAGGTTTCTATTTACATAATTTCCTTTCCCCCCGAGTTGTTTCCCTCCCACACTGCTGAATCTTGGTCCTTTCATGGAATTGCTCTGCTTAGACTTGACTGTTCCTGGATCTGGCTGCATGAGGCTACCTGGGTTTCAGAACATAGCTCATTCTCTTCAATTTGCTAATCATCACCATTTGCCCCCTGATCAATGAAATCAGGTTGCCACTGATTTGCACCAGCTGTGGTTTTGATGCAGTGGTGCATGAGGTTAATAGATAATACCAAGAGAAGTTTGTTGCTGTTGCAAACTCCATCAAGGAATTTATTTTTTTTTACGGAAACTGTTTTAAAATTCTCTCACACAGCACTAGAAAGTGTCTTTCCTTCCACAAGTATGATGAAAAGTTAAGTAGGTCATTTTTTATCTTTAAGGTACAAAGTTTGAAAATGCTTCTGAAATAGTATCCACTTGGTAAATCTAGCAAGGGGTATTTTTGTCATTGCTTGATGATGCCATCAAATAGAGATAGTGCTACTGCAATCTGTGATTACTCAGTGGCATTGGTCACTGTTGGCTCTTGGTTTCAAGTAGGTTTTCAGTGATGTGAGCTTTCAGTAGTAAAATGAAAATATTGTCAAACCACAGTGGGTCTTCAGTGACCTTAGTGAACAGTTGAAGATGTGTATTCACCTTCTGCTCAGTGTCTGCTGCGCCTTTACTTTTAAAAGGAGTAAAGGCACAGCAAATTGGAAGTGAGTTGAAATGTAAGACTCTCATTTGACCAGGAATAGCCTGAATTGCTGGCTGCTGAGCAGTCTCCCCTGAATCCCTTAAGTCCCAAATGGTTGCTTCTTTGTGTTATGCGTCACCTAGATCTAGAGGCTTTGGAGATATGCTTTTCAAATCCAGGTATTTAAGGAGGAAGATATAAGCTTATAGAAAAAAAAAAGTTCTTTTCTCCTTACTGATGATGATCTTTTGCTGGGTGCTGTTCAGGAGCATAGCAGAAGGCAAAAACATTCCTATTCTTAAAAATAACTTGTTTATATGTTTATCCTGACATTGTAATTTAGGTCAGAGAAGGTTGGGTTTTACTTGATTTTTCAGAATTTAGATCTCTCATAAATATGACATGGTTCATAATACACATGTATATATAAATATATATATATATGCACAAGTGTATGCATGTCTTTAGAAATAAATATCACCTCTTTCTGCCACTACCTATTTCTAAGGGTCTTCCATCCATCCCAGTGCATGGAATTTACCAGCTCTTGTTCCTGTTAGGACAGAGCTGCAGCTCAGAGCTATGTGGCTGCGTAGGATGGGGAAGAAATATTCCAACTATTTCTAATTTTTTTCAATGAAAAGGCTCATAGAGGCTTCAATATTATGTTGATTGTGAGTGGACAGAGGAGAGATTGTTGGATATCAGGGCTCCCATAAGACCTGATAGGTATGTCATGTTCCCATTGCACATAAGGTGGACATAGCCTAGTGCAAGGACATTTTCTATCTGCATTTTTGTTAGGGCTGTGACTGTCTCTGTGCAGCACTTCCTCTCCACTCGTGGTACTTCTGGCTTTCTGGCTGCCCACTTATTGCCAGGAGCTGCACCGCCAGCTGTACAGACAGCTCTGTGTCTTTGCCCTCTACATCCTACCATATGTCAAGGTCTTTCCTGCAGTAATGGGAGCATGCTCTTCTAAAGTGAAAAATGACTGGTGACAGCTTGAAAAATCCCTGCAGGCATCTCTTAAACCAGATTGCTTGCTCGTTTTAGTTGTAAGCAAACACAGAAGACCACAAAGGAAACTGACTGTTCAGGTTTAAAAGTGACAGGCTTAATCCCACCTCCAGCCTACACTGTGTTTTTGTCTCTTCCCCCTGCATGACACTGTCCCTTCTGCTTCAAATCATGAAACCATAGGATCTTCTTTGGGTCAGCAGCCAACCATGTTTAGATATCCATCATGAAGAGACAAAGTCTGTCCCCATCTCTGCTTCTGGCCTGCAGTATGACCGGGCAAATCTTTTGGCTGTTGTGCCTCAGTTTCTCTTGTGAGAAATGGAAATGGTGATATTTCTCTGAAGTGCTGCATGAATCTATAGACAGGAAATACTGCAGACAAATCACATCTTATTGTTAGCCACTAAAATCTTGTAGACAAGAGTGATGAGGCAGCAGTAGGAGCCACTGGTATAATGCAGAGATTTGTGATTCCACTGGGTGGCAGCTGAGACTGAGTTTAGGTGAGGAATAATGCTTTCTTCTTTGTGTTAAAGGCAGCAACTTCTTTGCTAGAAGAAAACAGATCCAGAACCCAGCTTACTTCAAGGTCATGAGGCTGCAACCGTCTAAGATGGCAATTTTCCTTTTGTTTACATTGTTTGAATCCCTTTACTTAATACAGACAATAAAACACAATCTTTTGAACTGAAACTTGCACCAAACCTTCTGGGTTTGGATTGACATTCATTTATAATATTTTTAAGGGCTTATAAACAAAAGTCAACTCAGTAGAAGTCCACCCACTTTTCATTTTATGTATTTCCTAATGCAGTCTCTTTGAAAACCAGGACATGAGAAATCATATCTCAAAACTATGTTGGTTGAGGAGGCAGATAACTAAACAAACACCTCCTGTTGTACAGATGCGCAGAGTGGATCATATTGCCTATGCCCACCTTCCCCCAGCTGTATGAGACCCTGGCAGAAACCAGCCATTGCATAAAGAGCCTCTAGGCTGAAACTAGCCACCCTGTTGTGCTGCTAACGGAGTACTGTGGTGGGCACTACCCTGAAGGCACAGTTCAAAGCACTGTGCTGTAAGGGAAGGTGCTATGCTCTGTCCTGTGCCCTGTCTGGCTCAGTAAAGCATTATCTACATCCTCCACCCCTGCTGGCCCCCAGCGTGAAAAAACCTTTCAGTGGTACCTACCACTCTCCATGTCTGTTCTGGTATCTTAGGAAGTAGTTCTCTGGTGGCTGTTTCTTCCTTGATGTTTTGTACTGTTTGGACCTAACAGATGGATACCAAACAGCCCTTTAGGATACTGAACTATTTAGTGGTTGGCTCTTGATTTTCTGTTCAAGCGATAAAGAAAAGCTTCCTGTAAATCATGGCAATCTTACAAATTAAGCTGCAAAGCAGTGGCAAGAATTACTCAGAGCCAGTCAGATGCTGTATTGGTGCTTCAGGAAGAACTTCTGTCTTTGTCTCCAACGGAAAATTACAGTCTTACTTGGTGGTTTTCCTCTTGTTTCTTGAGCACCCTGTCCTTTCAAGGAATTCTTCCACAAACCCAAGGTCTCTTCTCATTTACAAGGAGGAAAAACAGCCCTTTATCTCTCTCTTTGTGCTACCTCAAAGTAAATCTTACCATAAAATTTGCCAGAAAGCTTCTCATTTTTCACTGCAAGTGCTCCACTCAAGGACTGCTTATTCTGTCTTTTGTTCTTACCCCTCCAGTTTGCTCAGAGTATGCTGTTCACGGGGTGCAATGGGTAGAAGGGGGCTACAGAGCCTATTTAGGAAGGATTCCTGTTTCAAAAGAGCTAGCACAGCTGTGCAAGGCTGGCAAAGGCAGCTTCCATAGGAATTGTCTTCAGGATGGGCAGAGGGCATGATAGGAACAGCAAGGCTGTGGTTCATCTGCCATTGGTGTGTAAGTTATTTATTTTCCTGCCATAAAGGAGTAATTCTTAGCCTAGTCTTAGCATTAGAGAGATCTGACACCTGGCTTCTTCCTTGCCCAGCAGATTTTGGCTGCAGAGGAGAAGCAGGCTGCCCTCAGCATGGGTGCGGTAAGTCTCTGCAAAACTGTATAAGGCCGGCCTGGGCATCAGCATATTTGCTTAACAACTTGGGAGGATTTGGAGGTGAGAGGGAATGCCACATATGATTAGAGGGTGAGAGAGCATGGATGCTCATTCTTGGGCATTGAGTGTTAATAAGCTTTGACAAGAGTCATAGATGAAAGAAGAAATGGTTGCAAAGCTAAAATGAGGCTGGCTTCAACCTGGAGACATCTTGTGTGTTCCTGCAGAAGATATGCCAAACAAGCAAGCAAAATGATGGCCCCCCTCATTTGTGTCTGAATTGATTTTTGAAAGGCACTTGATGGCCAGTGTGGATGGGCATGGGACCATCCATCAGGCCTTTGGCATTACAGCAAACAAGGCTCCATGGAGGTGATGAGTGCTGTGCAGGAGCAGGTGCCCTGAGAAAGGAGCAGGTTTAGCTTTAACAGCTCTTTCTTTACTGCCATAGCTGAGATGAGTAAGAAGTAACAGAGGCTTCAGCAATGCAGGCTGACGTTTTGTAGGTAGACGATGAGGATTTTTTTACACTTAATCTTTAAAGACCACTTACTGCTGCTAAGTGGCACACTAAAAGCTAAAGAACAATAAAAGTAGTTGGATTCACATCAGTTGCCCTCATGAAACTGCCATGTCAAACAACATTAATACGCTGGAAGGCAAACAGTAGTAATGAAGCTGTGTTCTCAGCCTGGACAGCATAGACTGTCCAAAGGGAATGCCAGAAAAAAGTCAGTCCAGAAAAAACTGAAGCTAACTTAAACTCTGTAAAGAAATCTATCTGAAACAAAAGAAAAATTCAACATAGCTGGGTATATAGCTGTGACACCTTGTGCCCTCCCAAAATAGTACAGGACTTTAAAAGCTTTTGTTCATGAAATGGAAAAAAATCTTCTACTGGTGATGAAATTAAGAACTTTCCACCTGTTCACTGAGCCGAAACACAACAGAAGTGCAGCATGCAGATTCCCTCCAAGAAGCTGTCAAACCCCGTTCATGAGGTACAGAAAAAGCCCTAGAAACCCTTATAGGGAGAAGCAGAGCAGGTGGCAGTGGACAGCATGAAGAGGAAAGCCTTAGCCCTGCACAGCATTGCTGGCCTTGGGCAGGTGCAATTTAAGTGTGATGCAAAAGGTGTGACTGGAGCTATTCACCTCTTGTAAAGCTATTTTGTTTTCTTGTGAACATCAGCCCCTCCTGAGACTGCAGACTGTACCCTGCGTGGTGCAGCACAATGCTTTGCAACACTTATGTGCCCTGGCATAGCCTACTTCAAGCCCCTCATCCTCGCTTTCTCCCTCTGCTAGCAAAGAACAGAGCTGTAAAGGAAAGCAGCTCTAAAAGCTCTCTGGCTCCCTGCCCCAGTCCTGATGAGTAGCTGTGCAGTGGCAGAAGCCCGAGGTGTGCCAGCAGCAAGCTCCACTCTGCCACCCTGGCAGCACAAGCTTACCTGTCCCATGAACTCCAGCCTGACCTGAGGGCGCCCTGCTCTCCAAACTGGTTTGCCAGTGAGTCCCAGGCTGTTTGCTGCTGAGTCAGCAGCAGATGAGGGTTTAATTAAACAAGCCCAGGTTGGTAATCAGAGGGATTCAATGCCACCTATTTTTGCACAGGCAGCACCATCAGGTAAGAGTGTAGGGAGTGTCTTTCCGGCTGCTCCTCTCCCATCCTAAAAATGAGGAGAAATCTTGTTTCACTAATGTTATTCAATTTTATTAAATAATTCTATTGATTTAATTAAGTTTTATAGCTAAGTAATCTGAAGCTGCTGGTTAAAAATAAAACTAGTTTAGGATGATCACCATACCAGAAGCACCTGCTTTTAGCTGAAGTGCTTCTTTTGCTTTAACTTGTTTTCAGCAAGCGAGCTCCAAGATTTTGAGAGCATGAACCTGTTCCCTTGTATATCACAGGAGTAACTAGGGTGTAGTTACACCACACAGACAAGACCATGATTACTGGCTGGGATGATCATAGCAAAAAAAATATGTACGTGGAACCCAACATTTAATAAATGCTCTGTACTTAAAGTTGGGGGTGTTTGAGGAGCTATGGGCTGGTGGACTGAAAGGAAAATTTGTTCCTCAAATTCTTGACTGCTGTCATTTCACTCTGATTCCTCAACACATTTTCTGTGTGTTGAGCTGTTGTTTTAAAAACAGCATCTAGTACTGCCTACCTTACCCTTTTGTTTACCACAAATGCAGATGGATCATTCACTTGTGCATTGCTCAACATTTGAAACCAAAGACCAAAATTGGAAAACCAAATTTCAATTTCAAAACATTTGAAACCAAAACCAAATTGGAGCGGGGCATTTTGGGCTGATCTGTACAAACACTTGAACTGATTTAACTGTAATCAGTTATGGAAAACATTACTTGGAAAGACAATATTTTGGCTGATAGAAATTATGTCTTAGCTTGGTAGTTTATGAGCATGAAGTTTTAAATTGATATGACAGCTCACCAACTGAAAGGTAAATTGCTCTAAGCCATAACTGTTATAAATGAATACAATTGTGTCCCCAGAGGAGTTTCTGAAGGATTAACTGAATCAGTTTAATATCTGATTGTAGTTAAACTGGTGGGAACTATTCTGTGTAAACCAGTCCTTGGGGCTGGGAGGTTTCACAGCGAATCAGGTGAAGATTTGCACAGCAGCACCTGAGGAGAAACATCAACAACTGTTTGGAGCTTAACGCAGAGATCTGCTTCTCAAGGAGATCTATGTGTGCCAGCAGAGCTTAATTTCTTTTGTTGTTATTAAGAAGACACAAAGATCTTCCTAAAAACAGATGAAAAATGCTTACAACCAAGTGACACAAATGGCTAGTACAGTATAGTTATATTTTGTTGCTTCCAGTTTCCTAAAAACATATCAATGTAACACCTATTCTTTGGCGGGCTCTGGTAGATCAATTATTGCTTATCTATGTCATCAAGAGATGCTTCTGGGTCTACTTATACAGTTATACTGTGAAGTGTATAAATTCTGCATTATGTGCATCAGCCCATTCTGGCAGAGATATGTTTGTGTGAGCATGTCTAATCTGTATCAGATTTGTTCTGAGTATGGATTCAGTATTAATGACTTTTAGATCCTAGCCTAAGAAATAGCAGCCAGGGTATGCATTAGACTACTCCATGTCCCCCAGCTGAGACCGTGTAGGTTGTGGCACACACATACTGGAATCATTTCCTTGGAAAGATAACGGCGTTTCAAAGAAAGCTTTGACTCGGTGGTGAAGAAGAAGAAAATGTCCTCATTTATCCTGCTGTGTATGGGCAGAAAAGGTAAGCAAATGTTTTAAGGCAGTGACAGTGAGAGCACAGATCACAAAATTTGTAGCATCTTTGGGGAGTATAACTCATATAGCATTTCCTTGAGCATCCAGATGGATAGGGTTCAAAACTTCATCTTGAATATTGATAGTAATGGGAACAGCTGTTTGCTAGCATGTTCAAGTGTAAACAAGGTGTTTAATGTGCAAAAAATCATCTGTTTGCAAAGAGCAACCCAATCTGGCCTGTGTACCTGACTCAAACTCGCTTTGCCTGGGCACTCAGTGTTGTATATGGGAGGAGCCAAAATGTGGCTCTGTGGGCCTGATTCCTGCATCTCAGTCTTGGGCTCTACAGCACCATCTGTGCACCTGAAGCTGAGTTTGCCATCACCTCAGCTATCACAAAATACCATGAACTCTTTTAGATCATGAGACATCTATATTACATATTAATGAGTGCTATCTGGCACCTTTGAGAGCCCTCTTGGCAGAGAGCTTGGTGATGGATGGGGCATAAAGTTTAATTTCTGTTGGGTCAGGGAAGGAGTAAGTGAGAATCTGGACAACTCAAGCCTATTCTGTCTACGTAGCAAGGGATTAGGGTCTTCTTGTCTTTTTTTGGTTTTTTTGGTTTTTTTTTCTTTCGATGGTTGGTTGGGGTTTCTTTTACATTTAAACCATAACCATGATCAGGATTTACTTCACTACAATAAGTGAATGATACCATACCCTTAATCAGGATCTGTTGGCCTGGACCCTTTTCCTAAATTAAGAGATGACAGGGTGGGCATCAGTTTCTGAGGAGTTAATAATAGAGGGTGGGAAGCAGTATGATGTACTCCCAGTTCACCCTCAGTAAATTCACTGAGCTGTGTACACATTGCACAGACAGAGACTGTTTGTTCAAGAAAGGCATCGGGCTCCACTAACTCTCACCACAGAAACAAGCTCATTAGGAGCTTGCAAGCATCAAAGGATAGTCCTTTATCTTCTTTGTATTTAAATTATGAAATCCACAAGAAATACAAAACAATCCGTGGCTACAGAACACTGTCAACATCTTGTGTTTTAAGTGAAAATGTCCTGGGTTTTTCTCCTATATCACTGGTGGTACTGCAAAGTTAATAATTTGAAGTGGTGTATTTATCATTGAGCATAGCAAAGAATTTTAATGACATCCTATTTATATCAAAAAAGGCTCTGTGCATGTGTAACCTTTGTGTTTTGATGTAGTTGTCTCTCAAATATCTTCTGATAGTCATTGCAAGGCAGTAGGAGTAAAATCTACTACAATTTACCACAATACCAAGTATCTTGACTTGACTTGTATTCCTTGCTGTGTAGTGCTCCAAACTATACTTCACTAATCAGGTTTGGGAGGGTTTTTCCTTGCCAAGAAAGGGCTGTGCTACTGTGAGGTTCTTATAGTTGTCCATTATCACGTGTTGTGAAACTGCTCTCAGGCTCGCAACCACAGGTAAAGTACCAGCATTTGCAGTCTGCTTGGACCAGACACAACAAAGAAAATACTAAAAATATGAGGGAGAACTGGGTCAGAAGGACAGGGGTAAGAGCGATAAGGGAAAGCAGTGCATGGCTGTAAACCCCTGCAGGTATGTATGCTGCATGAGTCATGCAGTCCATTGGCTAATCTCATTGCTCCCACCATGATTCAGGGTTTAGGAATGAGGATGCAAATGAAGGCAGCCAGTACAGGCTAGTGAGCAGCTGTACATAAGTCTGTGCACAAACATAAGTCTGTGAGCAAGAACCTAACCCTACCCTAAGTCCTCTGTCACAGCTTCTCACTCAAAGAATGTAAAGGAGGACAGAAGCCAATTGTTCTCAGCAGATCCCACCAAACTGGGAAAGAAGCGAATGAAACAGCTGCACTGATATCCAGCATCCAAAAGATAATTCCTGTCACAGCAATTTTTAAGAAGGCCACACTTTCTTCTTTCATATTTTGAGATTTCTTTTCAGTGACATATCTCACAGTATAAAATGCATTCTGGTGGATAAAGACAATAATTTAGTTTTCAGATGCTGTAAATAATGATATATTATGTTTATGCTGAAACTTCCATCTCAGAATGAAAGTGACCTTGCTGTGATACAGACATTGTACTCACAATAACCATCACACAGATGGGGAAATGACAGCTAACCCAATGTCACAAACAATCTCTCTGTCACAACTGGGAAGAAAATAACAATCTGTTGGGCCTTGGTTCCCAAAACAAGATCCTCCTCAAGAAGAAATCACTTCTTAACTATGACATGGCTAACAACTTTTGTACAGTTTTATGCATTAGTAGCTGTGTTCTCTATACTCTTTTTTTATAGATGAGTTTACCTCAACTGGTTGAGAAGTTATGTCTATGTATCAGGTGCACTGTACTCTGACAGAGTTTTTGTTGCTAGTCCTTAATTTCTATCACACTTCGGGTGTTTTTAGGTTTTATACGAATAAATGTGATCTTCAGTGAGAAGGGAAGGGAAGGGAAGGGAAGGGAAGGGAAGGGAAGGGAAGGGAAGGGAAGGGAAGGGAAGGGAAGGGAAGGGAAGGGAAGGGAAGGGAAGGGAAGGGAAGGGAAGGGAAGGGAAGGGAAGGGAAGGGAAGGGAAAGGAAGGGAAGGGAAGGGAAGGGAAGGGAAGGGAAGGGAAGGGAAGGGAAGGGAAGGGAAGAGAAGACAAATAAAAGCAAATCTCCACAGAGTATACAATCTAAAATATCCTGCATAGTATCCAAGAACAATGGTCACTTTAAAGAAAGGTGTCTGGCTTTTCCCAACCTTTTTTTTTTTTTTAGTTTTCAATGGCTGTTAAGGCTAACACTCTTTATTTTACATCTCTGTGTAGCCATTTAGAGCTGTTCAAAGTGAGTATATTAAAAAAAATAAAAAAAGATAAATCCTTCCATTTCACCCTGATAAAAATGACCACACAAAGTATGGAATGATACAGAATTTTTTTTCTTCTCCAAGCTGACTAGGTCTATCAGTGTGGAAGACTGAACACGCTGGCATTCAGCTCTGTCAAAAGCAAAACTCCATGATGTGCTCTGTTTCAGCAAATACTGATGTCCTTTGTTGCAAGGTTTTCTGTATGCATCATCAGTCACTTGACATTCTGTGTACCCTAGAAACCCAAAAACAGAAGCATCAATGCTTATTTGTTCATATATTTTAAGAAACATCATTTGTGGTTTGACTTCGGTCACATTATTTCACAAATTAATGTTCAAGTGCCTATCTGAACAGAGAATAACTGGAGACCAGCCAACCTGCCCATGGCCTTATCATTTTTATTCCTTATTCCTCATTCCAGTGACTCAGCTCACCCACACCACTAGGACCTCCATAGTACTCATGACCTCCCTGAGGCTTGCTAAACATAGTTAGGATTCACACACTGACTGGCACAGAGGACCACATTCACAATACACGGGTAGAGCTAAGCCCCTTTAGCTGTAGGGCTTAATCCAGCAGATGGAGCAGCTGCATGACACTCTGGAAACACCCTGTATCTTTGTCCTGGCCAGTGTGATCTGGTGGCCTGGTGCACCCGGTAATTATTAACTAAAATGTGGTAATTATTATTTGCTAGCATCCACAGGCAGGAGCGAGAGCTCTGTTTCATCGGATGATTTGAAAAACTTTTACTACTTCCTGTGTTCTTGTGCTTCCATTAAAATAGCTCCTAATTTCAGAGTTTGTCATTAGGCTCTAAGAGCTAACAAGGCAAATGGGGATCTCTGCCACAGGTGTAAATCTAGTATGTCAGCTGACATTGGCATGACCGATGGAAACTGGTCTGAGACCCAGCCCACTGTGGGGCCTAAGAGAAACAGGTGGTACCTGCTCGTTTTCTGTAATTATCAGTGACTTTCTTTATAGTCAAAGATAGCCTGATGCACCTTGTGAACTTAGGGACCTCAAACTAATAATGGCAAAACATGGATGCCTTTTACCTTGTATATAAGCTGTTTCACATCATCCTGTGGGAATGGGAATGCAAGCCAAACTTAACATTCCCAACGTTTTGTGTGCTGGTACTACATTTCCCCTACTCTACCCTGGATCACTTTTCTGTCTTATCTACTTTTTCTGTCAACCTTCTTACATCGTGCCCTTTTCTGTTGACTGGGTACAGTGCTGCTAAATCTATTTCCATCTTGATATTGTGATATGTGCTCTAGAGATAATGACAATTTCGGAGAAACTGTGGCATGATAGGCCCTCATCCGAATACTGCTTAAAAGTGTACTTCTTTAGGAAACCAAAGAGAAGCAGATAATGATGCCATCCGTACCTTGACTATGAATCTGGGTCTATGAATGCAAAGACTGTGGCTGTCCTGAACACAGGAGCTACTTTTTGTCATGTCAGTGCTCCAGGCCGGGGAGCCTGGAGGGAGAACTCACACCAAGCACGAGGGCTGTATCTTTGCATCCTCTCAAGCCCTGCTCATTGAGCCTACACAGAGCTCATGGGGCAGTTCAGGTGTTACAAAGGCAACATGCTGCCTTTCTCAACAGGGGCAAACTTAGATTGCCCACTAAGGTTTTGTGCACTCATGCCATTTAAAGGTGTTCCATAGACATGTAGAGTTGTTACCAGGGTAGTAACACCTTGCAGGGAGGCAAAATTACTCTTTGATTTTCTTTTTTATGACATTTTAATGTGGACAGAAGTCCTTCAAGTGAGTGGTCTTTATCTGCCAGTTTGGCATACTTCACCAAGGGAAGTTCTACCAGCAAAATCATTCCGTTGTGGTGTCTTTTCTACAAGCACTTGTTCCTCATGTAGACCATGAACTAGTTTTCAGTTACAAGTGACCAGTTACAAATCTCTTGCTAACCTGAAACTACTTCTGGCAAAATCCTAGACCCGTTTCCCACTTGTTTTCTTGCTGAGACTTAGTGAATGCTGTGGGCTTGGTTGATCACCTGCCAACAGTATCATTGCAGGATTTTAGGCTAATGTCATAAATGAAAGCACTCCCTGGACTGCTTCTGCTTTTTCCATGCTTGGACTGAGATATACAATGCATCTGGAGGTGATATAAATTTGCTCTTGCACTGAGCAGAGCTCTGCTTCCAGAGGCAGTCTGGCCCTTTGTGATTAATTCTTTGGTTAAAGCCTAGGTGTCTTTGCTTTAGTTTTTTTTGCTTCTAAGACATCTTCTCATGTTGCAATATTAAATATCTGAACGCCATAGGGATTAATTAGCAATAAGTAATACAGGATGTGGTCTGAAAGCTGGGAAAGAGATCTTTCTTGACAATATGCAGAGACCATGTTTCAGGCAAGAGGCTGGCATTTGATGGAGCTCAGGCTCCTACTTTGCATTCCTGAGCACTAACTTCTTAAAATACATACTCCTTTCTGTAGCTGTACCTTAACTGGCCATAACAAAGAGTGAGTGGTCTACTTTAAATACTTATTTCCAAATCTCTTTTTAGTCTTCATATAATAGTAATAACATCTCAGAAAATACAACTGAAGGCTGTGTTCAAATCAAGTATCTTGCCTTGGCTATGTAGCTTCCTGTTGTTTCAGGAATTTCAAAAAACCCCAAACATAAGAGATCTAGTTTCTTGATTTTCCAATTAGCTGCCTTTCTGACACTTCACAAAGGAAATATATCCCTTGTGGATAAATCAGTGGTATTTCTTTCTGATACTCTAAAAGTTAAGCTTGGACATGACCTCAGTACAGGCAGTACTAACATCCAGTCTCTGCATTTTTTATCAAGTGTTGTCTAAGATGCATAATCAAACTAAATCCAGTGGACTGGACTTCCCAGGGGGACCCTGTCCTGCCTCTTCACATCTTTACTCACTTCTCTTTTCTGAACAGCCAAGGTGCCAAGTAGTGCCAGCTGTGGTTTGATGTTATGGAAACTTACCCAAGCAGAACCAAATGGAGACTAAGCTGCCACGAGGCGATACTGATTGCTTTACTGAGCCAAACAACTCCTGCAAAGATGGTGTTAACCAGCCATGCATGTGTCACCCAATCTTTCTGTGTGGGTTCCCCCTTAATACAACTTTTCTTTTCAACTTCCCTCAAGCCAAGAAACCTAATATTTTCCCCAAAGCTAAGCTGTAGAAGCATCAACTGTTTGGAGAATTTTCTTAAGGTAATAACAATAGCAAAAGTCTTGTCTCTCCTTTTCCCTGCTGATGCTCAAACCATTCAAACTAGCCTTGAGGTAGAGAGCATTTGTGCCAAAGAGAAATAGTGAAACCCTTCCCAAGCTGACAAGCCATGACAAGCTGTATCTGACATTTTATATTGCTGTTTCTCTGCTCCTGTAGCAGGGTAAGCAGATACCTAGTGAATGTTACTGGGAAATGAGCCTGTGAAGCTGCACGGGAGCTGCTTCAGAGAAGTTTGTGTGGGTAGAGCAGAGCCATGGCATTTCCTGCTCGGGTTGTGCCCTGGCAGGGTGAACTGACTTATTGCAAGAGCAGGATGCATAACTCTTTTGGAATAAGAAACAGGCCTAAAGATTTTCCTCTGGGATGAATGAAAGCTTTGTGGTGTATACACAGACATTTAGGATGAACTAATTTCCAGGCTGGTTTTTCATTATCTCTTTGCAGACCTTGACATCTGCCTGTGCAGTGAATTGTTGTAGTTCAATGGTGAACCCACGTTTCTGAGACGCTGGTCTCTGCCACCTGAGATGACCTCATTTACCTGGACATGTCTTGTCCTTTCATCCGGGGAGTACATATAATTGATTATGACTTATTTCTTTTTGATTTAACATAAAGAAGATTGACAACTTCAACTTAATATAAAGGATTTCCAGAGCAGAAATTGCAGACATTTGAGGGGGTTTTGTTGTTTCTGAGTTGGGTGATTTTTTGTTGTTGGCTTGGGGTTTTTTTTTTGCAGTCCAAGCAGTGAACTCTAGCTCTAGAAGCCCCAGGTTACGGTAAGCTGAAAAGCACATGAAAATGTTCAGTGGGTTAAATTCTGCAATGATTTAATTCTGGTATTCTTCTGCTGGCTTTTGTGGAGCTTTCCCACCAGGGCAGAATTTCTGATCACTCAGGACTACTTCCATTCTCAGCAGGGAGTGGAAATGTTATACAAAAGTGCAGTGAGAGTTAAGACCTGGGAAGGAAATCTGTTCTCACAAGATTTCTGTCCATGTCTCTGGAATCCTCCTCACATCTTGGCCAGTCCAGTACACAACCAAAACAGGTTCCTGGAGCAGTTTGGGACTCAAAAGCACAGCTATTCTATTCTTCTGCCTAAGACAGTATTGGCTGCAACTGTGTTGCTCCTGACAGAAATTTGAAGGAGAGTAGGGTTTGGCAAATACTACCTCTTGCTAAAATACTGTCTTCTAAAATGCTTGGAGATAGATGAACTCTTACAGCTAGGCTGCCAAGTGCAACCAGTATTTTTTTGGTGACGTATCTCTATGCGCTTTACTGTTATATTTATAAACAACCATCCACAGCGAGAGCCATGTTGTCTTTTGGCTGTGACTTGGGCCCATAACTTCCAAGGAGATGAGCAAATTCTAAGCTGGAAGTCCTGTGCATCCAGCAGGCTCAGATCAGACTGTACTGCTTTTGAGTAGGTTGAAGAAGAATCTGTAGGGTAGAAAAGAGGATAGTTATTAAAAGGCTTGGTAGGGATCTCTGAGTCTTGCACAGGTCAGGAAAGAAACTGTAGAGAGAAGAGCCAGAACACTCAAGCATGGGGCTTTTCTCCTGAGAGGTGTAAGGCAGGAATGAGAGAGAACCATTCACTCCTGGAAGAGCTCCAAAGAGAAGGTGAAGATACTGTCTGAAAGAGATCAGAGATGACGAAGGAGCAATCAGATGAAACCATGTTATGAGTGACCCTGAGGGAAAATCTGATGCCTGGTAATGCCTCACCAGCTAAGTCTTTGCTGGACAGCTGATTGTGGTTGTTTGTCATCAGCTATCTTCCTCAACTGGGTAGAAAAGCCTGTGCTGCAGGATCTCACCTTGATGGATATGATGTTTCTGGTGTCTGCCCTTAGACTTTGTGTTTGGGAAGAGTTTTGACTTAGCTAGTGGACTGAAATTCCTGCTGTGTTAGATCCTGATGGATGGAGAGAAGCTGAGGGAGACACTGGGCAGACATAAGCTGTGCCCTTTCCAGGGCTCCACTGACCTACAGATTTCACAGAATATTCTGAGTTGGAAGGGACCCACAAGGTTCATCAAGTCCAAATCTTAAGTGAATTGCCTATATGGGAATTGAATTCACAATCTTGGTGTTATTAGCACCACGCTTGTAAACTTTATTAGATTTGCTTGAAAGATCTTGCTCTCTTGTATGATGAGCAGCAAATATCTGACTCTGAAGTCCTCTGTTAAATCACTGTGTCCAAAATACTCACAGATAAGCAGAAGTCTCAGAAATAATGCCATCTTCTATAAAATTTGGCTGAAGATCAGGCAGGTGTTATTTTGAAGGTATGCTAGTAAATACACCCTTATTCAAACAAATTGAAAGAAATTTCTTGGTTTAGGAGGAAAATGCTAATGGAAAGCAGCTAAGGTGTACATCCAGAAACATGCCCTGTTACCAAAAGGAAGACATTTTAAATCTAATACTGATTTTGAAGAAGGTGTTATCCAAATTGTTGGCATTACAGGGAAGTAGTGGTCTTCAGATGTACTTGTACATGCTGCCAAGTTTGAAATTACTTTTCCTTGATACAAATATGTCTATGTGTAGAGCCTAGCTATAAACTGCTTCTTAAAAAATCTCTGTTGCTTTACAGTAAGCTGAAAATTAGATAAGCAAGTCTGGCTTTACAGTCTGAGCAAAGGCTCTTCTTGACTTCCCTATGCTATAAACTTCTAAGTACCTGGATCAGTTTTGCTGAACTAGGAATTTCTGAAATATCTGCATTTTATTGTGCTGCCTTAGAAACCTTTTGCTCTTGTGTAAAACAAAATGATGCTTTAATTTCCTGGAGTACCTTACAGAGATACAGGCAGAGCAGATGGTAAAAATGTTTGTATGCTTGGCAGTGTCATCAGCACTCTAAGAATCATTGAATATCTGTTACTTTATCAGGGACTATGAGAAATGAATCTCCAAGTGAATTTTAAATATGCTACCTTCTGCATGAATAAACCAAAATAAATATTAAATTTTGAGATGTCCAAAAGCCAACCAATAGTAGTTATCATTTACTTTTTGTTCTAGATTTCTAAACCAAAAGCCTTTGTTATACAAATTCCTTTACACTTACTTACACAATTTGCTGATAAAGAAGGCCAGTGTGTTTAAGTCCTTCTAACCACTTCTTACTTCCTTTTTTTTTCTTTGTAATGCTGTGTGGCCAAGTGACAATCTTTACTCTGGGGGAAAGAAAAGCATGTTTGTCTGTTTGGTTTTTTCCCTTAAGATTTAGTTTCCAGTTTAATCAATTATGGTGCCACTTGATTGTGGTTGTATATAATTAAACCTCCCTCTGTGTTCTTGTTTTGTTTGGGTTTGTTTTTTGCACTTAACGTAAGAGCTCTGGATATCTTGGCTATGGCTTGGCTACACTGGTTCAGCAGCTTTGTAGCATGACCCTGAGAGCTACTGATTCTGAGAAGAGGAAGAAAGAAACCATGAATTTTGCAATATACCAAACTGCATATGTTAGTATTCTGCACTATCTTTCTCTAGAATAAGGTAGCATCCAGAAGCCTTTCCCAGGATTAGCTGGCAATGTGAGAATGCAGAGTGGTCTAATCTGCTCAGTGCAGTGCAGTGATCCTGGAAGCAGGTCAGGAATGAGGATCATGAAGTCTAGCTGTGATTATTGCCTTGGTTAATGAGGCAGGTTCTCAAGCAGGATCTACTACTTCAGGACTTAGCCTAGCTTCAAGTCACAGCTGCAGAGAAAGCCTATGGGTGCAGAAATCTCCCTTGAATATGTAGCAACACTGAAAAGATTTGATTCTCTTTTATTTGGTTGGTCCTGAGAAAAGAAGTAGTGCTACAGCTGAGTTAAGTTATGAGAATTCTTGCAAGAGCAGTGAGAGGCTGGAACACTTTTAATGGAAATTACTATAGGGCTATTTTAGTATTCTAAAATTATTTTTTCTAATAGGTTGGAGTGTGAAGTTTGTCCAAGTAAAAAGAAGATGCTGAAGTTGCTGAAAAAGCAAGGTGAAAAGGCTTCTCTGGTGTGTAATTGACTAAAAATGGTCCGAGATGTGGATCTCAGCTTAAGAGTTGTTGGTGAAATGGTCAGTGTCACACTGTAGTACAAGCATGAAGCCTCCTTACTCATAACCTTTTAATGCTCTCCTCTGTCATTGGTTTGTAGGCATGGTGGTTTACTTGTTTATGCTCAGGTGATACATGTGAATGAGAGCTGGCAGCGGCTGGTGAATAATGGATGAAACACCCAAATTCTGCTGGTGGCAATTTCCACAGCATGGGAGTCGTGCTGAGGGCTTGGTGCTTCCCTGGCTGAGCACTTTGCTTTTGCTTTCCTGTCAATAGCAAGAAACTTCCAGCAGGTCCTGAGGTGTCTCAGTGAAGTATGTCTTTCTGCAGAATATACCTTGACATCTACATCATGATCTGCTTCATTTTCTAGCTGACTGCTCCCATTTCTAATGAAGGATCTGACTAGCGCTGGTCTACAAGAACAGCAATCTCCTCTTTTCACTACCTTTTGCAGCACTTTCAAAGTGCATCTTTAAAGATGTTATGCACAATTTTCAGTGATTAAGCTTTACTAAGAAAGACAGCAGAAATGTTTTAGTTAGAGTAACCTAATAGGCTGGCTGAGACCTGAATACAACAGTGGCAAAAGATCACTGAAAAGCTTTTGCCCTTATCTGGCCTTAATCATATATCTTGGTTTCCAGGGCACTTGAAAGGTTTATTTTGAATGCTTCACAGATTACACTGACTAATATGAGAACAGGGTCATTAGTATAGTAAATCTCAGGTAAGTGTACAGCAAACCTTGGGAAACCTTTCTATATTTGGTCTCTGATGCTGTTTGCTCTATGAGTCTATAAAAAAATGAGTGTTGACATCTGATGCAGGGTACCAGTACACATGTGTCAAATGCTAATGCTGCCATTTTTGCAGCAAGAATAGGCCAGTCAGTCTTAGCTTTGGCAACATAGCTCTGTAACATGCCTTGCTTGCCCTGGAGGAAGCCAAGCTCTTCCTTGCTGACCACCAGCCTATAAAAGACCAATAATGCTAAAGGTCTGATTACAGTTCAGTGGCTTGTTCACACATCGTTTAATTGTTTCCTCCACTAACTAAGGAACTAGCATCTATAGCACAGCTGATGAAATAGGTATTTATAACCTCATTTGTAGGAGGGACAGGAGTTGGTTGAGCTACAACAGCATGGTTAGAAACATCTGACCACCATCACACAAGCTGTGGTCAAGGACTTGCTCTGCTTGCCATTTTGGCCAGACAGGGCTTTACCTCGGACTTCATTTGCTTCACTCATCTGATGACCCCTGGGCTTGCAGTATGTGTGAGAGGGATGCTGGCTGGCTCCTCTGTCTGAAGGTTAATCTCAAAGTCCACACTGGATAGGAAGGGCTGGACAACCTGTGGAGAGGAAGAAGAGGAACCAACCTGTGGGAGGAGTATCAAGGGTACAACCCAGTAACATTTGCAGTAAACCAGCTGCCCTCTGTCTGTGGCTGCTGTCTTAGACAAATTAGTAAAGAAGGGTTTTTAATCCTTTTTAGTCTCAAACTGTTGGGGATATCCTATAGTACAGCAGTGGTGGAGAAACAGCTACTCTGCCTCAAGTTAAAGAGATCAAATATTGCCCAAGGAGGTTTGAAAGCACACCAGCAAGATTATTTAGCGGGCCTGCCTTTTGGCGGTGTGATTAAACTGCATCCTAATAAGTTTGTTGCTAATTCCATGTTAGCTTGCTCTGTTGCTGTAAACTGATGGAGATATCTCTGCTGGCTCCCTTACTCTGGCACACAAAGGCTTCTCTGTGTACGTGTCTGTAACAGTGGCGCTATTTTGTTTCTTTTTTTTTATCCTTCGCTCCCAAATGATTCTGAACAGATTGCTTTCCCCTCTGTATAGCTTTGTAAGAATAATAATGTAGCAAAAGCAGCAGGGAGCTGTGGGGGAGAGGATTAACACTCTGTTCCTTGCTTTAGGATTAGTGATCAGATGCATGAGCGGGACCTGGCTCGAGGAGGTCTGTTCTCCTTACGATCCTGACATGGCTCCTACTCTTAGGCTGGGATGCAGCTCTGCTATGCTTAAAATCTGAATGGCTAAGGAAAGCTGAATGGGGGGAACGGGGCAGTGCTAAATTGTGTATGTGTGTCATTGGGTAACCTCAGCGGGACAAATTCACGAAAGCCAGCGCAATTCTCCTACAACATAAGTGCTACCTGTTCAGGGCTCTTTCCCATCATTTGTCACAGGCCTGGAGAAGCCTCAGTTCATCTCTGACCAGCGGGTTTGTCAGCAGCTGCTCCCTTTTTCTGGCTCTTTGGCGTATGCCCACCAGCTGAGGGGGATGAAGAGCAGCAGCCAGTGGGGGTAGATCCTGTACGGGGTAGATCTTGTACAGGGTAGTAAGACCCAATGCAGGATGGTTCAGGCAGGCCCAGTGCTGTGGCACAAGGGTGGGAGATTGGAAAGCCTTTCTGTAGGACAAGGAATAAAGGATGGCACCAAAGGGGCTGGGGAAAATAACCATTCTATGCAGATGTGCTGTGGATCCACCCTGACCTGCACAGCACTGCTGGGCAGGTACTTTTGGTGCTTGCAAGTCATCTTCTGAGAAGGGGAAATGGGGTACAGGAGTTTGTCTGTACCAAGGGAAGGGTTGGTCTGAGAAAATTGGCTTCCCTCTCCATGAAGTTATAGCATGAATAATGAGCAAGGTAAATAATGTTTGACCTGGAAGGACACCTTTAGGTCTGGAAATACCAGCTTCCTCAGGCCACCAGGAGGCTTTCCTTTGGTTGCAAAGATGCATCTTTCCTACTTACTATGTCTGAAATTTCTTACTGGATTTTCAACAGATTTCAGAGCATCACAGACCCTCTCTATTCCCCTTCTCTGTGGAAAATTAGTCCTCAGTGTCTTCTATTCAAGACAAAACTAATTAAAATATGTAGGACATAAAGCCTGCTTTCTAGTCCCTCTCTTACACACTGGATTTACACTTCAAAATATCTACCTCTAATTACTGCTCATCCTTCCTGTGGAGATGGTGGCCAACCACCAGCTCTGGTGGAACAGGCTGCTGTGCTCCAGAGAAGGAAGCTGGCTGCTAACAGATACCTGGCTCACACTAATAGGACTTCTAGTAAATATCTTTAAGGAAATATTTAGCAAAGGTCCAGAGCTACTGGTAAGAAGACAGAAGTTTCTGAAGCAGTTTAAATAATTCTGGTCCCCCATGAGGTGGTGGTGGCAGTGGTGGTAAGGGCTGGGGATGTGTTCCTGTTCCTCCGTTACAAAGTATTGCTTTCAGCATCATCCATTTTTTGGGAATATCCCACCATGTGTGGCTTCCCTCTGCCTTTAAAATAGTCATGCTCACCTTTAATCCACAACAAAAATGTTGATTCAGCATATAACATATGCTGTGCTGTACCTTGCCCCCTTAAACTGACTCAGAGAGAGTGAAGAGCACTTTGGTTTGCTTTATCGTTTTAATCTTTCCAAATCATGATTTTGCTTTAATCTGTTTTTCTTGGTTAAAAAGACAAAACATTGGCTTTTAACAGTAACTCAGGAATCCCACTTCTGAGTAAAAAGCTAGTGTTATTTATATTAAACATGTTGGGGGGAGGGTTATATTTTTGTACTTATTTTTTGGCTTTTGTGTTTATTTACACTTGTACACAGGTACTTTAGCTTTCTAAAAGGAACTAGACCACTTGTCCAGCAAGCAGTTGTCTCCAAAGCCCAGCTGCAGGCATTTTGGGGGGACTTTCCTCCATGGACTCCTTCCAAGTCTGCCCTCACTGTTCCTCTCCTGTCTCATCTATTTCCCTGTAGAGTTTGCTTTTTTGTCTTTAGTATAAATGGTCATTGTTCAGCAGTAGAAAATAATCAGACCAGAAAACTTGGCTTTGTTGCATCAAGTCAGGTACTTTTTTTATGATGCTTGGGAGTGAGGGGGGGAGGAGAAACGAACCCTTCTTAGCTATGTTTTCTGCACTGTCTTTTCAATATCTGTGGTGGTTCTTTTCCTGATAGTCACTGCTGGAGAAGGAAAATGTCTTATCAATGCCTCTCAGGGCTGCTCTGAGGAGTAGATGAGCAGCAGCTGGCAGCTGCCTGGGCACAAAGGCACAGAAACCTGTTGCAGCACAATACATGAGCCACACCATGGAAGATAGTTACTTTTTATCTTTGAGTAAAACACAGAGAACTAGAAATGCTATTTCTGAGGTGAGGGGGAGGAGCTATGTCTTAGGGGAAGGGTGATGTTTTCAGAAAAAAACAAACAAAACCTACCTTTTTTTTCTCCCTCAACCCTATTGTCTAATAATATGACTTTTCCAAAGCTGGAAACAGTATTTCAAAGTTTTCCAGAAAAACAGGACAGTTTGGCAGGATTGCTATGGAGCTCTTCTTTTACTTTCTGAAAGTTCAGGCAGCCCTAGTGACACTCACGTTATTGTTATTAGTCACCCTGTGTGCTCATGGTCTTTCAGAGGTTCTGTTTACTCTTGGTAAGAAAGGGGAAAGTCCAGCAACAGTAAACCTGGAAACATGAACACATGCTTTCGTATTTACTTGGATTTTATTCCTGGATTTGGCTTTTCTGACATAAAAATTAGGATGAAGCACTCTGCATAGTTAACCTACTATTGTTTACTGATAGGTAAGATCTTATTTAATAAAGTTCTTAGTTTCTTCTTCTTTGACCTCACATGTATTTACCCTTTCCCTAGTTTTTAAGAGCATAGCGTGCTTTCTAGAGTCTGACTATCAGCATTTAGAGCAGGCTCAGGCCATAAAAAAACACCCATGAATTTGCAGTTGTTCTCGTTGAAATCGGCTGCTGCTTTTTCAGGTTTTCTGTTTTCCTTCTTTATTTAAAATTTAAATACATGTTTGTAATGACCCTGTTTAATTACCTGAACTACACAGATGTCTGAAGACATGATGCATGTCTGAAGGGTTATACTCCTCCCAGTGGAACAAAACCTAAGGCAAGCCGTGCAGACACTGATGTCTCCAAGGGCTAGTCCTCTGCTGAGGGTTACTAGAGTACAGTTGACAGCCATCTGAATAGGAGCCAAGAGATTGACCCTGTACCTTCAGTGACATATCCAAGAGGAAAGTATTGAGAGCGTTAAACTGTCTTTAAAATAGAGCCTTTAGAGTATTAGGCTTTTAGTTACATCTCTCTTGCTCCTAAACTGAGTCTGGTCTGATATTGCAGAAGCTTGACTGTTAATTTTCCTGCAAAGCAACTCTCAACCTCTTCACCTTGTAAGGTTTTAAAAGCATTGCTGCATTTGAAACTGTAGTTCATGATGGATAGGTCCAAGCTGAGGTCATGTTGCAGATTGGCTGAGTTTGAGTATTCTGAAGGCCCAGAAGATAGGGTAAACAGGTGCCAGGCTTGTTTTACTCTGCAGAACCATGCTTAGCTGGTTGGCAGGGAGGTTGTCTTTTAATGTAGTCCTTCACTTGTGGTTTGTAAGATTTTAGCAGATGAAGGAAAAATCAAGACCAGACCATCATACATATCATTAGTTATGTGACCAAAAAAATTTAGTTGAGGGATTAGAGTGAAACAAAAGTAGTGAGTGAACACTAGGGTTAATCTAACTTTTATAGGGCTGTTAGTGAAAAGTATGTGATCTTACTATGTAACACGTTTTTCAGATCCTTAAATAATTCTTCCACTTAAAAGGAAAAAAAAAAAAAAAGAAAAAAGTTAGGAAATGCTGACCTAGCTTGTATCTATGAATAGTCTTCTCGGTAAGCGTTCCAGCTTGTGAGAAAAGGCTTTGAAATCTTCCCCCGCTTGTAATGGAGCTGAATGAGTTCAGCAGTAAATATGCAACAAGTGTAATGCCTGTTTCCGTTCTTTGTTCCCCTGAGAGTCTTTTAAATGAAACAAATTCAGTGCACACTAATAAAATGGGTAGGTAGTTATTGAAGCTTAATAGCTTGTGCTCGACCATTTTACTTGGCAAGGAATTTAAGCAACATTTCCAGCAAGGTTATGATATCTTCATCGTGGACTGTTATCAGGAGTTGCATATCCCAGTGTCAAGTCCTGGTGCTGAAGATGCAATGCTCTTTGGGAGCCTGGGACTGCTCAGTAGACACAGAATTAAACACAGTGTATGTGCTTCTCCCCATGGCCCATTGTTATTGCTGAAGTCTTTTCCACTTGCATTCAAAATGTTTTCCAAACAGAGTACTGGGAATTTATCTGTTTGCTTTGCCTTTTTTTTTTTATCTATCTTTGACATTTGCTTTTGTCTAGCTTTACCATTTTTTGGCAATTCTACTTCTTTTCTTCAGCTTCCTTTTAGTGAGAAGCAGGGTATAAATGTCCTGCTCATGGTGCCTCCTGGATCTGTTGCTCGGTATTCAATGCAGCTACCTGAGCAATACGCACAAGTGTTGAGCAAATTTGCTTAACTACAAAGAATGATGAGAGTATGTGCTCCTTCAGGTCATCCCCTGCCCTCTGGAACTTGCCCAGTTCTACTCTAGGAAACCAGATGAGTGACAGGACATGGAGGATGGGAGATGGGGTAATGCAGGAAGGTCTAAAAACTGTTTCTCACTGTCTTATAGATAAAATAAGTGGGGACACATTAGGGGGAAAAAAACTAAGAGTCACAATATACTCACTACTTGCATTGTATTCGTGCATCTTGAGCTGTGAGCCTGTTCAACACTTCCCTGCAGAAGAGGACCTAGGCCATATTTCGGCCTGACCTCGTGCCAGTTTTGCTGCAGCTCATCTGGGCAGTCCCCCCAGCCTAGCACTACCACCTCCCCTGCACAGCTCAGGGACTTCTCAGTGGTGACTCTCTCTGCAGACAGGAAGTGGGGACAGCAGTTGTCTGAGCCAAAAATGCTGCTGGGATTTACTTGGTGAGCTGTGCTCTAAGCTGCCCGACCCACTCCCTGTGCAGATCTTATGCTGAGCATGTGCAACCAGTGTGAAACTCCCCAAAAAAGGAAGAGGATCATCTTTCATCTGCACATGGATGACTGTGTGTTACTTTTTTGGTCTTCTGATGATCTTTGGCAAGTTGTGAAAGAAACTGGCTCTGTTGTCCTTCTCTGGACTTGCTTCAGCACCTCAATGTCTTTCTTGTATTGAGGGCCCCAAAACCAAGCAAAGGACTTAAAGTGTGGCCCCACAAGTTCTGAGTACAGGGGTATAATCACTTCTCTGGTCCTGCTGGCCACATTATTTCTGATACAGGCCAGAATGCCATTTGTCTTCCTGGCTACCTGAGCACACTGCTGGCTCATGTTCAACTTCTGTCAACCAGCACCCCCAGCACTTGGTCTTATTGAACTTCATGCAAATGGCTTTGGCCCATTGATACAGCCTATCCAGATCCCACTGTAGAACCTTCCTACCCTCCAGCAGAACAACACTCCCACACGACTTGGTGTCATCCACAAACTTACTGAGGGTACTGTCCCCTCATCCAGATCATTGATAAAGACATTAAACAGGACAGGCCCCAATACTGAGCTTTGGGGAACCCCACTAGTGATTGTCCACTAACCAGACATGGCACTGTTCACCACCACTCTCTGGGCCTGGCCATCCAGCCAGTTTTTAACCCAGGAAAGAGTACACTGCCCAAGCCATGGGCTGCCAGGTTTACCAGTAGAATGCCATGGGATGCAGTATCAAAGGCTTTGCTGAAGTCCGGGTATACGACACTCACAGTCATTCCCTCATCCACTAGGGGGGTCACCTGGTCATAAGAGGATATCAGGTTGTCCAGGCAGTACCTGCCTTTCCTAAACCCATGCTTAGCTGGGTCTGATCCCCTGTTTGTCCTGTATGTGCACTATGCTTACACTCGTGATGATCTGTTCTGTGACCTTCCTGGGCACTGAGGTCAGGATGACAAGCCTGTAGTTCCCTGGATCCTACTTTTGGCCCTTCTTGTGGATGGAAAGCAATTAACAATAATTAACCTTTGGCTTTAACCTTATTGGCTATGATTCTGCCACTGTGCAAAGCAAAACTCAAACATTATTTCATGTCCAATGCTGCTGCGAGTAGCTTGCTCAACTTTGCACACATGGGTGGCTGTTGTTTATAACAGTTTCTATAGCTGAACTCTCAAGAGTCATTTTTTTGCCTCTCAGAACAACAGTATCTAAAATGCTTTGTGCCGAACGATGTGCTTTGGAGGTTGGTTTTATGTGCCCTACTTTTTCAAATGGCACAGACCACTGACTTAAGTAGTTCTGCTTCTGAAAACCCGTCCATCGCCATTAATGCTCACCTGTGGATGCAGGACCTGATTTTTTAGCATGGTAGCTTAAATGTCTGCATCACATCTTAGAGCATATTTTCCATCAGCTATACATATTTAGCATGTTCTGGTACCCTCCAGGCAAATGCACATCTACTCTGAACCCCTCTCCAGAGCGGTCATGTTAATAGTTAATGGTCTTCAGCCACCTGGAAGCTATGGCAACAGTTCAACTTTTCCACTCTTTCCACTTGCCCTTTAGGTATCAAGGCGCTGTCTCTGGCATTGCTATCTTCAAATCAAAGCAGGACTGTTTTTTGTGTCAGTGGATGTACTGTGCTCCCTTTGTGTAGCACCTGATTGCACCAAACTGTACAGGAGCAGGGAAAGGTGGTGGGGTGCAGATCTGGATGCTGCACCCTTGAGAGTGGTGAGATTGAGACCAGATGTGTTCCAGGTTGAGGAAGGAAGAAGTAGGGATGGGTGCCCATGGTCACAGCAGGGAAAAATGCTTCAAAGGTCTGTAGCATCTCCCACAAATTGCTGCAGTTGTCAGGACTCACTGCTGTTGCAAAGCCTGCTGCGTGGTGGTCTTCTGTCCTGCTAATGCGGGTATCAATGGACTGGCTATTCCATCCTCATAAAGGAGGCCTATGTTTTGCAGAGGACATGATGCAAAGAGTCTGCAAGCTTGAAATATTTGGATGTCTTCCAATTTCTATTCCCAGAAGTCTCGTTCTAGCAAATGCTGTTGAATGTACACACAGTACAAGGGGGTGCAGGGAGCGGCTCAGCAGAAGATGGGATTGTACAAAGCATTATCAGTCTTGGAGTGACAGAATTAAATAGTCTTCACTAGATCTTTTTTAAGTTAAACTGGAGGGATTCCTTGTTTGTAGAATTCCCTTACCTGACAAAGGCTCCACCCTGTCTCACATATGTGATCTCCTACACTTTTGAATTTATGGGCTTATTTTCCAGTCCTCCTGTAGTCCTGCATGTGGATTTCAGGATGCACCTAGGCAGGAATATTCAACTTAAGTGAGAGCCACTAGCAAAAAGCCAGATGTTGGGAGTTTCCCCACCCACTCCTGCAGATGGATAGTTTTCATTTGTAAGTCTAGCACAACGGAAAATCAACAAAACTTTCCCCCATTCTCAAACCCCCAAACTTTCTGCTTCCTCTATCTGAGTTCACAGCAGCTGATAGTCCCCAAATTGTCCAAGATTATAATTGTTTCCTGTTTATTTATGTTTTGAAATTCACAGACCCAGTTTGGAAAATGATTATACCAGAGCCAAGTAATGAAGTTTGCTAAAGGAAGTTTTGCAGTCCAAGAAGAAACTGGAAAAATTTTTCCCTCCGCCTGGGTGAACTACTGACAAGCACAACAGAGCCATTGGCCTTCAGGCTCTCTTCAACCTCGTTTAATCTCCTTGAAACTCAGCATGCAGAGCCAGGCTCCTTTCCCATATGCTCCTGGGAATATGGTAACAAAAGCAAATGCAAGGCACACCCCAGGAGGAATTAAAGAACCACCTTGAAAAATAGGCATATTGGAAAAATAAATCATAGCAATATAAACGACCAAAGGAAGAAGAGCACAAATCTATTACTCATCTCCTAATTGCTCTCGGAACCCAGTATGCTTAACAGCCTGAAATAGAAAGCCCAACATTTCAATTCTGCACATTAGCAATTTAAAAAGAAATAAAGTGAGATCTCCTGAGAATGAAATCATATATATCTATCCATATTGTCAAACATGTATTTTTCCTATTTGCAACCTCTCATCTTAATCCTTCATTGTATTCAGGACTTTTAGACAAATTCTTTATTGGACAAGTGGAAATTTTTTCCTGGGTTTCAAGGAAGCTAATTTCATGTTGCATGACCTGACTGTGCTTTCAGGAAAACTTATGAATGAATAAACTTGAGAGCTGAACAAGAGCTCTCAGGCTTGAATATTTTCTTGCTTCACAGAACCCCATGTATAAGAAGTGAAGACACCTAAAGATACATTCAATCAAGCAGAGTCATCAGGTGCCCATCAACAATTGGGCTCCCATCTTGAAAGCATTTTCATTTCACAGCTGTCAACAAAACCTGTAATTTTTCATGTAGTCTCTTTACCACTTATCAGCTCAACTCACTCTCTCCCAGTTGCACAGTAAATATAAAGGAAATACTCAAAGTGGGACTGTTTGTTTTGCACTTAATAGATGTCATGATCTGTCCTACAGACCTCCAGGGACTGTACATTGTTCTCGTTCCTTTGGTATGTTGGCTAGGCAAAAACATCATCATCTATCTGCTGTCAAGGGACATTTCCCTCTCCCTTTCCACCCTCCCACTGACTCTTTTTCTCCCATTTCTGCTTTATGCACTGGTAGTATTTCAGCTCTCAGGAGTCTTTGGTGAAATTTCTGGGCATCCACTTTGATGCACTCATTCCTCATATACAGTTCTGGTTTTGAGGCATCAGTCCTTTGTGCATGATGTACTGGGGCTATGAAAATGGTAGCCTTCTAAAATCAACATCTACGTGTATTAATTGCAGGCAGAGAGTTAATGCTGTGGGATCACAGGTGACTATAATTTTGACCTATAATTTTGCTCAGCATTGCTCACCTAACAGCCCGCAACTGTGACCAAGCAGGTTTGCAGTCTTTTCTATATTTCTCGTGAGCTGTTGCTTGCAATATTTTGATTATGGAGAAAATTACTTATTGGGAAAAACCTTTAGTGATTGTAATTACATGGGTGAAATTAAAAGTATTGCATGAAGAACGGTTGTTATATGACAATTACCAACAGTGTTTTAAACTGAAGTGGCATTTCTAACTGTTTTCTTTGAAATTAATGCCTAGTGCTTTATTTAGTTATTTCACCAAGAATGTGTGGAAACGTGTATTTCCATGAGTTTTAAAAGTACTTTTTAGCAGTAGATTAAGATATTATTTAAAAAGGGGTCAGAGTGATTACCAACCCTTTTCACTTCTGAATCACAAGTCTGCTCTTTCTGACAGTTGTTCAAGAGTCTCTAGAAGGAAAACAAAAAAGAGGGTCTGGAGCAAAATCTAAAGTTAGAACTCTGGGAGTGGAGGTCTGAAATTAGATTTGGGAGGTCAGGCTGATATTTTGGTCAGAATCCGAACCGTCCACCATCAGCACCACATTGCAATCACAGATATCGATGTGGCTTGTGATTTCCAGTGCAGGAACCAGCGGGACCTGAAAAAGCTCTTAAGTCTCAGAAGAAATGGTACAGGACCCAAAAAACTTCTAAGTGAAGTGAATAAAACCAATGAGATAACAGTCTAAAGGAAGCACAAAGACACAAGAGTGACAAGACTCGTCAGCCCTGGAAGCAGAGACCTCTGAGGCACATAAACTGCTCAACAGTCATCCAAGCCCTGCGTAGTGCACACGGCAGAGGAGACAGAGAAAGCAAACAAGATGGATCCAAGCTGGGTGTGTAGAGTTGTATGGGGGGCGACCCAAGAAGAAAGCATGAAGATGCTTGTTCTACTCTCTAATAAGAGGACTATGAAGTGCCCTTTGCCCATGAGACACACAAAGTCAGACTTCGATATATCCTTGTAAAGAGGCTGATGACTGTCAAATACTAGTGGGTTTTGTCTCTGTACATTAATCACAGCTTGGAGAAAACTTGGTTAAACAGTATGTCTTGCTATACTAATTCCAAAATGAAGCATAATTTCCTTCTGCAGTGCTACCTGCCTCAGTGCACTCCATCAGACCCAAATGCCATTGCACCGGTCTCTCAGATGAGCTCAGTGGGAGCAGTGGCATTTGCAGCATCTGTTAAGCTGACTTTCAACCCTCTGCTGCCAGTGGATTCTGTATGTGACATTGGAGACAGAAAAAATATTGTCATCAAAGGGAAGAAATTCAGAGAAAGAATATTCGAAATAAGGTTTTTAAATGCAGTTGGGTTTCAGGCATCTTCACTGCTCTTATATTGCTGAGAGCAAATACTTAAACCAAGGGTCACTGAAGGAGAATGAATGGGCAAAAGCAGTTTTTGAACAACACCTGGGAAATAGAGTCCCTGCTATCAACTTTGTACAGTAGAGCCAAAAAGAATTCTTTATTTCTTGTTTGTGCCTGGTGCTATGTCCTACAGTCCAAGAGCCTTCTCTTGTTATGTCAGAGCAATTGCTCTCAAGTTTAGCTGTGAGCAAGGAAAACTGTGAAAAAAAAAAGTGTTTCTTTTAGAAACACAGGATATCCATATTGTGCTGGACTTGACTTTTAAAGTGGAGGTGTGGCATTGGCAGCACTGACAAGCTACAGCTGTGGAGAGAGTTTTCACCTTGCCTCAACGAGGAGGGAGCTGGACATAGCATGCCACATGGGAGCATAAAAATGGCCACTGGGCTTGAAAGGCTGAGCTCCTGCAATTACTCTGAGCAATGCTCCAGACTCACGTAACATGAGCTGTGTTTTATAGTCAGCGGCTGCAGAAAGCTTATGGTTTTGGGGTTGTTTTGGTGGTTACCTGCATCTGCTGGATGGTCCTGGCAGCTGAATGACAAGATCACAGGACAAGCTTGCAGGGGAGAAAAATGACATTATTCCTGGTGGAGTATCATGCTGACAGCCTGGCTTCCTGCTGCAAAAACAGGAAATGTTGAGGGTTTTTTGAACAACGATGGACTAATTTCAGTGCTGGGGCATGTTCACAAAAGTCCCTGCACCTTTACAAGTGGGCAGTTTTTTGTTCCAACTGTCCCAGGAATAATAACTAAAGAGAAAAAGCTTTTAAGTAGGTTCATTTTGTCTTGCCTGTAAAAGGCTGAAACTGTGGGATTTGTATGCTTTGGTGTTTTAGCCAATCTACTCCTAACTGGGCCAGCTGATTGGACTCTTACTAGCTCTTCAAAGACTCCATAGAGTGCTTCACAGAGAATTTTTTCAGTACTGAGCTTAAATTTTCCTTTATGATTCCCCCTGCCTCTTCCTGGAGCACTTACAAGATGGCCAATGGGTAGCAAAGCTAGGAGCAGGGATGGTCAGGTGGTACCTTTTTTCCTTTCCCCTTCCCTTCCGTTCCCTTCCCTTCCCAGCACTGAACTGTCAAAACTACTTGCCTAGTTTTCTGCTGTAAATACCCCTAGGTGTGAATTGCTAAAGAGTTTTTTTTATGAGCAACAGTGAAATGGATTCTTTCAGATAATTTGGGACGTTTACAATATACATTGTTAAAAGGCATATTTTTTTTCTTCTTTTATGATTTCTGCCCTCTGGCTAGTTATTATTAACAAAATTAATCTGTACTGGTAGAATATGAATGTTGTCCACTCGTCTAACTAAGGGAATCTGGAATATCAGCTATTTTGCATGTGTGGGATGATGATGCAGAAGTAGAACGGAGTTAAGTGTTCAGTACAACTCTGGGGCAATGAAATTAGCAGTGTAAGCTTTTGAAGCTGTATTACAGAACATAAATGTCTACAAAGATTGAATACAGTGTACACAGTAGCTCTAGGAGTTTAGTTTGTTTTATTTTTTAAGCCAAACTCAACTTCATTTGAGTATAGTGAACGACATAAATAATTTCTTTCTGTACTATTAAACATTTCAAAATAATTATCCCCTCCCATCCTTAACATATATACACTTCTGCCTGATAGGTGCACTCAACAAGCTGAAAGCCCACCCTCTCACAAATAAGCATGGCTCTCCAGGCAGAAGTTCAGTCCCTCGCAGAGAGCCTCATCCCAGGCAGGATGAAGCAATCAACATCAAGATCTCCACTGAGCAGAGACTCACAGAGGGGAACTTGTTGCTATTTCATTCTGCAGCTGAAGAAACATACAGCAGTGGCAGGGAGCCTTGGAGCAGCTGATTTAAGGACTGATTTTTGCAAGCTGTTCCTTACTATCTGGCATTCATAAAATTCTCCTTGAATAACTGATTTTCCTACTGAACACTTAAACTTTCACCAAAAGAGCATCCTGCTGTCTGAACATGTTCAGATTATCTCTTGAGCTACACTAGATCGTAGAAAATGCACTGAAATGTAGTGAGCAGGGATTTTTTTTTTCCCTGTCAATTATAAAGGTCTGCTCTACTCCTTTCCTGGGAACTTTGCTAATGCGAGCAGTAAAGGCTCTCCCCAGAGAGAGCCTCCCACTGGCTTCAGCTCTGTACTGAGAAAATGAGGTAGGATTAAAAGAGTACAATTGCTTCTGGGCAGTTGGTTTCTGGCCAGCCACGTGGTAGAATAGCTTGGACATAAATTTTAATTTAATGCAGAGTTGCTAATCAACATCAAACGTGACTGTCAGGGGCTGATAAATTAAACTGAATGTTTGTTTAGGAGCATTGCAGGAAGTATGTGCTGGAAGCATCAAAGAGTAAGTTTTAGAACTTCAAACAATACTCTGGTTATGTTTTTGGGAAGGGCTGTCACCAGATCTGTGCTGTTTGGCTGGTGCAGTGATACCTATTGCATCAGTTTCTGAACTCGCACAGCGCTTACTAAAATGTGCATGTACATAAATAGACTTATAAAAAACAATATGTTCTTGAAGTATGTAAACAGACTTATGAAGAATGATGTTAGAAGAACATCATCATGGTGGGCAGCAAAGATCTGGCTAGAAAACGCAATCATCAAGGATTCCTGCCAAATCTTAGTTTGCTCCTGCTTTCATCCCGCCACCATATATTGTGGGCACAGATCTCATTTGCGCACATGCTACATTCCTAGCAGGATCATGAATGCACAGAGTGGCTCTGGTGCTCTCTCTGTCTGCAGTGGGTAGGGCAAAAGGTCAGAGCAATGTCAAGGAGATATAAGTTAGACTTCATGAAGAAATTGCAAACAATTCTACAAGCAGCAAAATGCTGGCATAGAGTCATCTGGAAAGATGGAGGAATTGCTGATCCTCAGAGTGTAAGGGAGGGCTAACTCTTTCTGCATCATGGGAAGTGAGTGGACTAGACAGCTTCCAGGTTCCTTTTACACATTCCCATCCTGTTCACTCTGAATCCTTGTTTTCCACTTCTTTTTCACTAAGAATAGAAGTTAGAAGGTACATGAAAAATGGGGCAGGCACTGGTGGAAGTTTTGGAAGCTGAATGTGATCCTAGAGAAAGGCATCCCTTCCAAGCCCATGCCATGGAGCTACTGCGACATGCTATAGAAGTTTTGCAGCTCTCAGTTGTTTCCAGTTGGCATTCCAGTTGGCACCTGCAGTCTCATTTGAAGGATTAAGTTTAGACTGAAATTAGCAGAATATGCACTTTGAATATGTGATTTTGACCTTTCCAGAAAACTACATCCTTCTGTGCATCAGCTACCTTTCTGTAAAATGAGAGTAATGCAGAATTTTCAGCAGGATTGCATAAGTAAGTTCATTAATACTTCAAAGAACTTGGATGCTGTAGTGATGTGTGGTGAGGATGAGGCCACAAGGGAAATTATGAATTTTGTCCCCACAGCGAGGTCTGAACAGCACACCGTAAAGAAAGCCAAGGGCCCCATGCTGGGTGACAAGAAAAACAAAATATTGGATGACTGCTGACTGAGTGGGAACTTTTCATTCATCTTGTGGAATGAAGCAGGAATGCCAAAGAAAAAGTAGTATGTAGTATCTTATTGAAGACTGTATAATAACTCAGTCTCCTTTTGCATAAGTAATTAAGTGGCTGATTTACCTTGTCCTCCTGTGAGAAATGTAAAGCATTACTATGCTACAGACAAGTATCTACCTTAAACCAGGAAATACAAACCACCCAAACAACAGCAAAAAAATCAGCTCTGTAAATCTAATGTCTACGTGATTTGCCAGCTGGTGGATCCCTCAGCCCAGCACACAGAGGAGCTGACAGCATTGGCAAGCTGACCTTCTCCAGGCCGATCAGTGCTAGAGATCTGGAGCTCATTTGCCAGCAGATGGACAAATGCTGATGCATGACAAGGGAACAATGGGATTTGGGTAGCCTGCCTTCATCCCAGATTTGAGAGGTGTTATACTGAAGCCGGCATAGACACTTGTTCCAGTCCTTGTCTTATTTTCCCTGAGAAGTCCTTGGTACCTTCTGTGTTCACTGTCTTGGCTGCCCAACTGTGTTGTGTCATCTTAGACATAAAATTAAAAAAATAACAACTTCTGATACCCCCATCCTACAGAAATGGCCTAACCATTGTGGGGTTTTTGTGAGAGATGTTGGGTAACTTACATGCAGTTCTGCCTGCAGTACCCTGTCGCTGTGTTGTTACTTGCAGAAATGGCTTGAGGTTGTGAAGCAGAAACTGCAGGAAGATTTAATAACTCTTATTGTAGCAACTGATAGAGCTCTTACAAACATTAAGAGCTCAAGATGGACTTATGTGTCTGAGAGCTCATTTATTTTGATATCAGCTATGCCACTGAGGGCTTCTACGTCACCAGATAAATCTCTCTGGTCTTCAGCATGTCAGGTGGGAAATACAATATCATGCTGTGGTCCCATAGATTAGGAGTGAGCTTGGAAGAGTATGTCTTCAGAAGTATGAGGCTTAAAGGTGGAGGTCGTCTCTAATACAATGACAATACCTGGAAGTCCCTCATCTCTCTCTGTAGAAGATGAGGTTGGGCCATGCCATGTTTTAGCAGCCCAGGGTCAAGTAGTCTGAACTGAATGAAAGCCTCCCAAGTTTTGAGCTTCAGGCATTCCTTCAGACCCCAAGCACTGAGGGACAAGAAATGAGTTGTATCAACCTCTCTTCCTCCTCCCTCCCTCCCTGCTGGCTCATACACCCCATTGTCTCTCTCCCTGCCTGGAGACATGTCACAATAGCCAGCCCTCACTGCAAAGCTGCCCTGGCAGTCCCTGTTTCACTGTTTCATGTGATGAGCCAAACAACACTGGAAGAAAAAACATAATTTTCTTATCCCTACGGACATTCTTGTCACAGAGAACTGGGAATGTCAAAGTACAGAGCAGGTGACTGTGCCCTATCAAAAGTCAGAGAAGGGGAAAACTTATATATAGAAATTATGACAAAGAGCTACATAAAAATATTGGGGAATTAACAGAGTTTCAGGATTTCCCTCCTCCGCACCCTATCACAAAGTGTACTACACCAGGGATCTTTCTCCATGGTATGGTGGCTTTTGCATCTGTCATTTGCTACCCTTTTCTTTGGATGTGGCAATCAGCAGGGAAAAAACGCTGCTTTACACTAGCCATTCCTGTCAGCAAACATAAGTCAGTCTCTGGCTCCCAGATCTCCTCTGAACTTCAGGAACAAATGTGGAGCTTCTGTCAACCATCTAAGAATTGCTATGCAGGGTATAACCACCTGCTAGAAGAAGGGGTTATCAGCCTCTTCTACAAGATAACCCTGTTCTAGTGATTAAAATTCAGGAATAAAGTTGAGTCTCTTAACGGTGCTCCTGGGAACCGTACATCCTTCTGGGGAGAGTATGAAGTGCTTTGTTCTTCATTCCAGCAACTTGTCTCCAAACAATCCTACAACCTTATTTTGCAGGACATAATCTGGGATGAAGTAAGATGCCAGGCATTGGCAGAGCATGTGAGAAATGCTGTGATTCTCCAAGTGAAATAGGCTGTGCATGGACAGAGAGCAATGTATAGGTTTCCAAATGGATGCAGCTGGCATACATATATGACAAGAAAGTATAATGGTGGGCTGTTGTCAGATCAGAGGTTTTTTCCAACCTCTTAAAGAAAAAACTGAAACGATGCAACCTCCAGTAAAACATCTCATTCCTTCTTGCTGTTCTTCTTAGGCAAGTGATGCAACATCTGAGGCTGTTGACACATTGAACTGATCTCACAGCTGACTAACGAGAAGGCAGTCAATAAAAGGCGAGACTATGCCCATAACTTGATTCAATGGACTTGATTCCTTTGTACAACTTCTTATGAACAAATATTATTATATCAGCAGAAAAGAAGACCAAAAGAGATTACATTCCCCTGGGACTTCCTAATTTTAGATTAGAGAGTGAGTTATTCAGATAAGAGATGTTTCAAATGAATAGGATCATCTTTCATGCATGCTTGGAAATTCCTTGCTTCAATCACAAAAAATCACTAATAGAGCAGTGGTAAAGCAAGAGCTGAAATTCTCAGTCAATTTCTGCCCTCACTTCCCCTGCTGCAGACACAGATCTGCCTGGTGCCCTGGTTCAGCTGCAGCTAAGGACACTAGGTCACGGTTAAGGATCTTTATGGATGTTGTTGCTGCTTGCACTGCAGAGCAACCTGCCCAATTAGAGATGGAAAAATCCATATTTTAAATATTTTTTAACTGAACGCATTGCATCCAGTGGTAGAGACACTGTAATTACAACAATTTGTCACTGTCTGTAGTGTTGCTTCTTTGAAAAATAAACAATGATCCTACAGTCTTTCAATATGTGACTTTCATCAGCTTTTTCCTGATTATAACTATCATCCTCAGTAGGTATTCGGTAAATGGTCCCTCTTTCATTGTGAAGCTTAAAATAATAATATTTGGAGTATAATGCAATGAATTCAAGGTGTCTTCTTAAATCTATTGGAACTCTTATTTTAGTTCCACCAATGTTATTAATGAGACTTTTGAGGGAATATGGATTTCTTTGACATTGTACTCCAAGACTTACTGGTTAACAATAATAAAATCTGGCCTGACTTGTTTATCTGAAATTTCAAGTGAAAAGACGCTGGTGCAGCATCAACAGCTAATAGACTGAACAGTTTCCCCTCACTGGAGATCATAAAGATAAAATAAAAGAGATCAGGGCCTGATTGTTTTCTAATGGAGACAGCTGATACAAAAATTACTGTTGCATTAACAGTGTGCCATTTTCAGAGGGGAGGTAGGAGGCGAGCTCAGCATGCTCATGTGAGAAGTGACCCATGCAGAGCAGCTCTGCAGTGTGATACTAAGCCTCCTGCAGAACGCCCTCGGGGTGGATTATTGCTCCTCTGGGAACAAAACTCCAAGTCTGTCAGAAAGGCAGGGCAAAGCCAACACCTGCTTGTGGCAGCTTAAAGCACAATTGACCATCTGTGTCTGCAGTACTACTGGTGAGCAAGGAGTGAGTCCTAAAGCGTCAGCACACGTTCAAAAGCAAAATCCCATAAATCAAATAAGTGTCTACAAAAGAGGCAGGGAGGAAATGGCAAAAGGTATCGAATGGCCTCCAGGACACTGTCACCCAAATATTAATAGAAACAAAGAACTTCTAGGCAAATGAATAGCCCAATCTCCAAAGCAAGCCCTTAGAGTCTCACTAGCATGCGTGTGAACTTTGTTGTTACAAACAGTCTCACCTGAGACAGAGGGCATGCACATGTGCTTCTGCATCCCCAAGAGTGATCATATAGAAGGATGTATAAGAGCCCCACTCCATAATCCTTCCTATCTCTGTTCAACCCTAAATCTCTAATAACTGCAGGCTGGCTTAACGCCTGAAGCATAACATTCAATCTCTCTTAAGTTAGCATAATTATTTGTAACTTTATTCTCAGTAGTCACAAAAATTATTCTCTCTCTGAATTCTGCTGTGTTCACTGGTACCTGGGGCACAGAAGTCCTTGCTCTTTGTGAAGTGCTCATCCTCTCTCTTAGTTTTGTAGTCATCGCCTTTTAGAACCATCAGCTGTCCCCTTGCTATTGTGTTGCTAGTTAGGGAAAATAGACTTTCTACATCTTGAATAATTCATAATGTATTATACTCTTCATCTCCTATTTCTAGCTCCTCCTTAGACCAAGAAACTCCATGGGGTTAATCACATTAACTTGAGCCTTTCTAGGTCTTTGATTCCCCGTTTTTCCTTTTTGAAAAACATTTGGTTATTCAACAGCCATTTTTTTAGGATAAGCATGCTGTTGCAAGAGGCCAGCCCATTCATTCATCTTATGACAATATGACATTTTTTGATTATGATCTTCATCTCATTCCTTACAAATTCATCTTGCTTCCTTGTATACTTTTGAAGCTGGAGATTGAGCATAAAACATCATTGAACTGTGTAGATTTGAAAAATGTGCCTGTTTTCTCTAATTTATTTATAAGATAAGGACTAAAAAAAAAAAACTGAAGAGAGGAAAAAAACAGAATTTCCTTCTCCCCTGCCCACATGCCAGTTTTTATTGTTCCATGCAAAGTTTATGGACTTGACTTACAGATGTGCAGTCTTCAACTAACTGTGGGGTATGCTTGAGGTAATTAGGAGCAAAAGTAGATCATTGGAAGACCTGCAGGCTTTTATTTGAAATAAAATCTGTACCAACATAAAAAACTAAGGTAATCAGAAATACCAATCTTGTTTTCTCTCCTCATCACATTTTTTCTATAGACTTTTATATCTGTAACTCTGCAATACTGCAACAAATAATGAAATCACAGTTTGAGTCAAACTATAGCCAAACATATAAGAAAAGATGCAAAATCTTGAAAATATTTAACATCATAGCATTATTAACCTTTATCATTGAAGATCTAGTGCATAATTATAGTTCCAGGCTTTTACATATATACTGATGCATTTGGATATCAAGACTTGTGATTATAACTTTGTATTGATACAAACACTTACAGTGTACTAACCATCCCCTGGATGCTGTTTTCTAGTGTCAGCAAGTTTAATGTTTACTAACTACGGGATGAAACAAGAATGTGAAAGCACTACTGCTTCTTGGTAGCTTCTCAGTTTACTGTGCAGCACTCACAGGCTAAAATCCACCTGAAAACAGAGAAAGGCTCATGCAGTATTCAGGATCCAGCGCAGGTGAGAAATTAGATGCATGACAAGCTTGGTAGCCTGCCCAAGTTTTGCACAGTGGTGCTTGCTTCGCAAAATGTAGGATTTAATAAGGCAAGTGAAAGGAAGGGGTGATGGAGAACCTCACCTAAACCAGATTAGAATGCCGAGCTCATACTGCTCTGCAGACTGGCACAAAGCAGAGCACTGACCAGAGCCAGCAGAAACACTTGTTTCGTTGGTGGTTGCCAGGTAGCGTAAGCCTTGTGAAGGGTTTATTATCCAAATAACAAAAGAGGAGGGTAAGTTTTCACTGACATAGAAAGATTACATTGCTGAGGTTCATCTCTGCACAACAATTTTCTTCCTGTTGTTGCTTATTTTCTGTCTTCTTCCAAGTACAAATAGAGCATATCAGAAGTGGGAGAGGTAAAGCAAAGCTTAGCCTGTAAAAAGAGTGGAAACTTGATTGCAGACTGATTTTAAGATATTTCAGAGCTTTTCTAGTACCAGCAATTTGTAAGTTTGAGCTACTTTCTCACTCCAAAACTGCATTTGAGATTGATGAAGTCAGTGAAGCTGTGAAGCAGTCTCTTACCTGTGGAGAAATATGCACCTCACAGTAATTGCTTTAATGAAATAATGGCTGGCATGTGATCTCTAAGCTCAAAGTCCTGGTTTCCCAGAATAAGGGACATGGTCGGCATCTGTATGTGTTTGGCAACAGCAGGACACACGTTTGTGCTGCTGGTGCCACCAGTGTTTACAAGGATATAAGCAGGTTCATCAGTGAGGGGAACTGATGGAAGGAGGTTCCCCTGTTTTTTTATCAACTCCTTGCATAACTTCTTGGTCCGCCTACCTCCGCTAAGAATCATAGTTATGGTTGTGGTGATTTATTTGAGCTGCCTGCTCTCAAAATGCAGCCTCTAGCTCTCAACTATTTTCATCTTCATATAGCTAAAAGTAAATGTTGGAGGTGGTGGGGATGGGTAGGGTATTTAAACCTTTAAAAAGGCTGAAAAAGTCTTGTCCCCTAGATGAACCAATATCCCAAATTGATAGCTTTTACACAAACCCCTTGTTTTATTCCTACTGTCCCTGCTGGAGTAACCAACCACAGCTGGACTCCCGTACTTCAGTAATACTCACTTTAGAGGATGACAGTGCGTTGGGTGAGATGGGATCTGACTGTTGTAAGAAGCAGCTGGAATGGAGAAATTAGTGTCATATCTGGTCTAGGAATGTAAAAAAGAAGGAGAAACAACAAGCAACCTGAATCACTATGATGCAAATTAGTAATAAAAAATATATTGCTGTATTCCTCCACTATTTGCCTTTACTTTTAGTCTCTTATCCCTCTTCTGTGGTACACAAGAGTTTCCCATAAAGAATTATTTTTACTGCTGTTATCAAAATTGCTAACAAGGGAGAGTTTAACTTACAAAATAATTGTCACTTCCTGCAGTCTGCATTGTCCCATCATGTGTAGCATCCCAGCCTGGCCATAGACTCCCATATAAGCTTCATGCTTCCATCGGGACTCCCTCTATCTCTCAGGAGCAAGTCACAGGCCTGAATGGCCAAAAGTGGCCCATGTGGAAATTCATGCTCCTGAATGGATTATACTTGTCCTTAAAATGGTCAAACTGCTTTTGTATTCAAAGTCCTCAAAACAGCAAGCCCATTTTGACCACAAGGCCATGAGGGCAAGGCTGCCTCTTGATGATGTCAGATGGCATCCAGAGTTGTATGAGCAGACCTTTCTGAGGGTTTTCATTCCCAATAACTCACAGTACTCCAGTATTGTGAGTTATTCCTGGGCAGAGAAAGGCTTTTTGAAGGACAAAAGAACCCAGAACTGCTATGATTTTTATTTTTTTTTAGCCTGCTAAGAATACATCCTATGCAGGCTGCTTTTCATATTGTGTTTTCTTCCTCTCCTTTGGGACTAACACTGCTTTTCTTTATCAAAAGGAAGGATGTAGTTGCTTACAGACCTGGGGGACAGGGAGTTTGCCTCTGCTGTCTTTGTTGTATTCATTTGTGGGTTTTGTAGCCTGGTTTCTTAAGATAAGCAAAGCCTGTACAATCAAGTTGTCTGTCTTACTACTAATTATTCTGGAATTTATTGGCTAATTTCATTCTAACTTGATAGATGTCCATGAGATATCAATGTTTCTATATTTCTGTAAGTTTTCAGAAATAGATGGCAGTTCAGCGGGAAAGATTGTGTTAACATCCTTACTAAGGGACAAGTTACTGAACCGATCCTTTATACCAGAGAATCCACGTGGAAAAAATATGTGCATGTACTTCTTCCATCTATGGAGATACTACAGAAAACTAGCTTACATGCCAGAGGGCATACAAAAATTAAGTATTGTATTGTCAAGGCGTGATTAGTACTAAATTATATATGTAAGTGGAGTATACAGGGTATGCTTTGGAGACAAGGTGGTGGTGCGGCCACTTCAGCGTGCAGGAGAAAACACAGCACACTCGTGCCAACAACACTTCCTGGCTATAGGAAGCCTGCTAAGGAATTTGGGGAATGACTACTTTCTAATCTTAATGAAGAGCCTTAGAGAGGACTCACCAGCTTCCTGTCTTAGTTTTCATACTTGAAAACGAGCTGCTCTGAGCTCTGGTGAGGGTGGTGCCAGTGCAGCATCTATAGTACGCTCAGACTCCTCATGTCCTCATATTAATCAAGAGCAACAGCATGAAGGGCAAAGGTATTAGTTGCAGAAAAGGACAATGGGTCAAAATCACTTTTGTCATCTCCTATAAATCTCACAGCTCTACCTCTAGGACTAAAACCTAAAATTGCCCAGTGTGCAACTTCTGTGTATAACAGCACAAATCTTAAATTGCTGGCACTGCATTACTCTGCATTTGAAAACCCACTGGCTGTATTTTTAACTACACTTAGGTTGCATGCTGTCAAGGGAAGTTAGAAATTCTATCTCTTTGAATTCAATTATATTGATGATCCTTTAAATATCAGCAAGGTTCTTGCTCTGTAGTATAGTGGCTTCTGATTTTTTGTGGCTTTTCAGTACACACAGATGAGGAAGCTCCTGTGAGTTTGTCTATCGTGGACTTATCACCGGCCATTACAGAATTATCTCTCTAATATTATTGCTCTAATTTGTGGCAGTTTATCTAAGATAGATGAATTTTTTTAAAAAAATATTTTTCTTAATTAAAAAAAGTCATTCTGGTAGAATAATCCACCAGATGCCTGTAAGTAACAGTTACTATGAAGCTACTTGTGGGCTGAGAGCAAATTCTCCACTGGGACGTGAGAAAAGCAGGGGAACACCTGCCACTGTCCGTGCAAAATGGCAGGTCCCAACTGTGTGTGACTGGGGAGGGAATAGAAAGGCAACCTCAGAGGATGCACCTGGCTGAGGCAAAATATCATACTAATGCAATTAATAAAAGAACCGGCATACTATCAGACACCAGTTCAGTTATTATGGGGTCAGAACCACCTTGTGGAGTGTGTGTGTGTGTGTGTATGTGTGTGTGTGGAGGGGGAAGGGATGGGTCAAACCTCACAGAGGTGCGGTGGCGTTGTGTCCCTCATGGCAGGGCTCTGGAGCCCAAAAGGGGAAGCCCTGGAGTGGCTGTCAGTCACAAACAGTAACGCACCACACCTCCTGGAGCCCCTAAGCCAGGCTCAGATTGGCATGGACAGTGAGGACACTGCCCTTCACCCTGCCCCGGACCCCAGAGTAGCTGGTGGGTCAGAGATCCCGCTCGGAGCGTTGGCCATAGGAACCAGAGCAGATAAAACCATAGGCACATGTTTGCCTCGTATCGTGGCCCTGCCACTTGGATGTGTGAGAGCCGGCCTTCCACAAGGTCTCAGTGATAGATATCTCTCCCTCTTTCTCCATCTCTCTTTCTGCTCCCTCTGCTTCTCTTTCTTTGCTCCTTTCTCGATGCTTAGGGTGGCTTGGAGTGGAGGGATTGGATCTTGACTTTAGTGTTGTGGAATTGGTTGGATCTTGACTGAAGTGTTGTGGATTTATTGGATTTTGACTTAAGGGTTGTGGATTAATAGTATATGCTGAGTCACTATTGTGGTGGAACATTTTTGTCCAAATTTTGTGGTGTCCTTTTGAATTTTGGCCAAGTTCTCTTATTTACTCACATAAATTAATAAAGAAATCCCTTGGGAGCAAGTCTGTGGCATATTCTCTTGATGTTATCTCAAGGTATTAAAGAACTCTACATCTATATATTAAACTAAAACTCCTGGTCAAGCCCATGAGCCTGCAGCTCCAGGAGCTGGAGTCTTACACATACTTGCCATGGAGTACACGTGCTGTGGTCTGAGACCTTCTTTGCTGGAGTAACATACCTGTCCTTCTTTGATGCTCTTTGAATAAGACTATTAAAACCACTAGTGTAGTTTAAATCTCAAGTTCAAGCCTGCTCAATAGCTTAATGGGTTGGGCAAGTCACTGGCTTATGGTAGGACCGATACAGACTTCCATTCCTACCCTAAGTCCATGAGCTTACCCCCTTAAGGTTGTCAGTTCATAATCCTATAGGTCACTTCAAATGAGCTACTTGATGAGAGTGATGGGAATGGGGCTAGCCCTGAGGTAAAATACTGCAGAGGCAGCAAAATGTCTGTCAGAGGAGGAAGTAAATCATGTTGTTCCTAAATGATAGCTATAGTCAATTTAAAAAGGGGTGTTTATATTCTGAAAAGTAATTACTGTCCAGTATTTTTTTGCCCAACCATGACCAAGCACTTTTTCTGTAGGAGCAGCAGTGCGGGAGGAAGGGATTGCTTGTCAGACCTCCAGCAAGGAACTGGAAGATTTGTGGAATAAATAACATCAAAAGCCTAATTAAAAAGTTGACTTTTTTCATAGTAACACTTTGGGATCCTTCTTCATTTTGGTCATCTTTCCAGCAGCACACAATTACTAATCAAACTAGCCAGCCTGTGAGAGTTGGGCCATTTCGGTGGAATAATTGAGCTTTATTGGCTGTCTCTTGGGGATCATTACTATGCTTACAAAAATGGACAGTACAGCACCACCTGTATTCTAAGTATATTTTAGTGGAGTTCCACATATCTACAGCCACCACACCAATTACAGAGTCTCCATGAGTGGCTTGTGAGTGCTAAAGGGGGCCAGGAGAAGGCTTTGTTCAAACACAATTCTTGACTCTGGCAGTTCTTGACTTTCAGAGGGGATATGGAGTTAGGGAAGATGAATGGATGAGGAGAGACTTGTCTTGTGTGCATTACACCCCTGTTACGGACAATCAGAATCCCTGGATCCTCATGCCAAACTTGGCACCATCATTGTGTGGGACCTTTGCTTCCTGTGCCTCCCTCATCACTCCCTCTGTGAATGACCCCAGGGAATATATGACATGACATGCTGCAAAGATTAGTCTTCGAATGTAGATTTATGATCTTCGAATGAAACTTGCAGTCCATGTAGCATGTAATAGCAAGCAGAGTGGTGAAGTGAGGTTTCTTTTGTAGTTGTGTACGTGGTTTAACAGAGAAAGTTTCTATTAGCATGTGTTTTACCTTGTGGTAATTTATCCACGCACTTAACCTTGTTGTTGAAATTTCTCACTTTTAACTGCTTTCTGTGTCAGAAAATGGATGTCAACTAAATATTCCCCAGCTCAGCACTAATTAGCTTGGAAGACAGCTCTGGTGAAACTAAAGCCCAGTCATACGTGGGGATCGTAAAAAGTGAGCTCAGATAGAAAGAAGTCAAGGGGCCACAATGGGTTCTGCATGAAGGGACAAAACAGCCAAAATTTGTTTACAAAGGACTAGCATTCAACTACCGAGGATTTATATTCTTATGTATTGTGCAACACACTGCTGCCAACTGCTAACCCAAAAGAGCAGACAACAGAATTCAGGGGCACAAAGACATATGTAGTTTTTCTGCTCTACCTTAGAGAAAATAATTTAATGTTCCATTCAGAAAAAAATTATTTCATAGAAATACTGGTCTTGTAAAACAGGAACTTAGGGCCAGACCACCACTGGATCTACTTTTTTATCTTAATATTCACTTGATTTAAAATTCAAAGGATTGAATGGATCTTTTTTTCCCTTTTTTCAAGAGCTTTTTGCCATCTCTTAAGTAAGCAAAGGGAAGATGACAGTAATATTCAAAGTCTAATCTATTGAGCTCACTTTATCAGATTACTTGTGCTGAACTGATAAGCTGCACTTATTGTTTAAGTTAACTTCTTAAATTTCAAGCAGACAATACAAGCTCCCTCATACAATTGCATGAAATACCACTTGGCCTGTGGGGACACTCCTGCTGTGTCTTCTCCTATTGTTTTCATCTCATCTGTTTCAGTGGTATCTCCACCCTTTTTATGGTACCAGCTATTTAACAGTCCATTCTGGTCTTGCTGACAGCTTAGTGTAAGCTGTCTAAAAAGAGATGTGCCGGTTTTCTTTGCATGTTGCACCTGATAGATGGAGAAGCTTAGCACAGCCATACTATTACAACACACAGCTACATTTAGCTACACAGTCCATTTAAATCTTGATGACGCATTCAAACTAAAACTCAAAAATGCATTTATTCCCATTCCTGAATTATTCAACAAAATGCCAGCAGCTTGAGTAAGCTGTGAAAGAGTAAGCTTGCGATCCATGGGAAGCCTTGCTGGTTTTCTCTTAGTTTGAGGAAACAAATAGAATTTGGAGTGCAGTTCACTCCCATGGAGAGTATCGACACAAAACACATGCATCTTGAAGACCTATTTTGTGGATTCAACCAAGACTTAGTTGGTACATTTTGTGTTAGGTCATTACCAGGCATGAATTTCAGTTCAAGCGAGCACAACTCCAAATTCATGATTTTGTTTGTTGGATTTAATTTTTTTTAAGATCTTTACTTTTGCTTTCAAGAGAACAATCTGAGTTCTTTTCCCTGACATACCCATAAAATTGTTCTCAAATTCCCAGTGAATTACATTGTTCAAATCCTTTCAAAATCCTGAGGTTTCCGTGGTGTCACTAAAAGGCATCATTAAAAGGAATGTCATTTCTCTTAAATAAATGAGGGTAGAAATTATTCAGAGAAAATTCATTTTTACCATCTTCCATGATGAGTGAAAAAAAAAAAAATCAAGAAAGGCCTCACTTGAATGCAGTAACCCCAGACTCCCTCTTCATAAGTGGCAATTAGAGAAACTATCTTTTTAGTTTGCATACCGAGCATGTCGACTCCTGGATTACACCATGCTGCTACTATTTCTGCTGCAGCGAAGAACAATATTTTCAGATGTGAGTTCCAAAGAAGTGAGGTGATCCAGATCCAGGGCACACTGAACTTATATCCAGTTAGCACAAAATCCAAGTGCCATCCTACCATCCACTCAGGTCAGCTGAGTGCACCTCTGTTTCCAGGCTATGAATGTGCTGGTCCTCTGCATGTTGGCACTGGACCTCATAGTTAAGATGACACAGCAAAAGTGCCACTCCACCCAGTGTAGCTAAATTGGAGGTTACAGTAAGCAGGTCTCTGTGCCCTACACAGCTCCTTGGAAAGCCTGTAAATTCACCCATTTTGTTTTCCAAGGATGCCTGGAAAGCATCACTGCTGAAGGTAGTGGCTGTCATGACTAGTTTAATTAGTACTTATGCACTTTAATTCTACTAAATTTAGCACCTGTGTCTGCTATCTACAAGGCAGTTGGAGGGCATTAGTTATCCATGCAAAATGGAAGATAATTGCTCAGGCTTTGGGGATTAAACACTAAAATTATGATGGAGAATTTAGTAAATAGATACTTTTTTTTTCTATCAGGGAAAAAAAATTAGAACATTATTACAAATGCCCACAAACAACCAATGTGTTGAATATCTGCGTTCTTTTCACACCCAGTAGGACACATGGTATTATTGAATGATTTTCAGATCAAGTCTCAAGTAAGATTTTACAGTGACCCTATTAATTACCATCTCTTCATTATCTGGAAGTAGGAACAAGGAGGGGTTTGTATATGGACGCTGGTGGAACGTCAAGGTCTTTCAGTACATTGTCTCTTCCCATGCTGTATTTAGGGACTGAAAATTCACAGCCACAAGGTCCCTATGAGCAGGAGGCTAGACATATTCTCTTCTGCTACTACCAGGAAGGACAATACGGTTAAATAGTTAAATGTTATTTTTCACACTCCCTCCAGAGACTCATAAAATTTGTTCTCTTCAGGCCCGAAGGAGTACAGACTCCTGATAGTCTCAGAGGGGTTTCAGACAGATCATCTCTCCCCAGGGTATCAGCCAAGACTGATCAGCACAGTCCAAGCTGAAGATCCCCAGGATGTACTCTGATTCCATTCACCCCTCCTTGAAAACTGAAAAAATGAAGAGGAAAAAAATTGAAAAGCTGAAAAGATGACACATCTGTGCTTGAAAAGGGTTATTCTCTTCTTGCTCCTTCCTCTCTTCCTGCACGAAGTCCCCACCAAGTGAAGAGATGTGGTCGCTGTACTCCCCACAGATCCAAGGCCAGGGGAAACAACTCTGCCTCTGCTCAGCTCTCCTGCTGCTTGGTGGGAGCCCTCATCTTGCCAAGGAGAGTGGGGAACGAAGGTATTGTGGGAGCTGTGCTTCACTAGGGCTCGGTTTTTGTATCCTTACCCTAGACTCACTGTGCCAAGACACAAGGGATGAAGGGTATGACCTTGCTCTGCCATCTAGGTATTTTGGGGTTCACTTTACAAGGAACCACATAAGCCACCTTTCCAGTACAATCAATAGCTAAGGAGCAGGGTTTCTGTCTCACCACATCCTAGACCCTGACAAAAACTACAGTGTGTGTGCGTGTGCGCGTGTGAAGCCAACAAAATAATTCATGCTAGCCGGATAATGTAGATTTTTTAGAGAATGCATTTTCCTTAAAATCCTGAAACCCTACACTATTCTTACTGCTGACAGAATATGGAAGAAAAGCATATACTTTAAGGTGAACCGTGCTAACATGGCTGATTGAAAAGGATTAGTGTGGATAGAAGACACACAACAACTGATGTAAGGCACGTAGCTTTGTGCACTCCATGTAGTTCTCTGGAGGTGTCCAGCTCTTATCATCAGCTTCAGAGGTATGGCAGGCTTCTACCTTCAGGCATCTGTATTGCATTTAAACTTGCATTCTCCCCCACCACTGGTGATCAGAATGAAATGCCAACTGCGTGTTTGGGGTTTTGAGGTAATAATTTATGCTTTGTTTCATGTATAGCTCTGGAAAACTTGGCTTTTCTCTCTATTTGCACTGGTTTATTTGGTTTTGTTTTATTTTGAGTTTTTTTTCCAGCAACGTTTCCACTATTCAGAAACCCAGTGACAGCAGATTTAGTTTCTCTAACTAGAAATTTCACATTCAAATTACTTGTAAAGGTGCCCAAGAAAAGCTTTTACACTGCTTCTGTTTCTTCTTTTGGGTGTGGGAAAAAATATTGCTTGAGACAAATTCTGGAGGTGTCGGGCTGTCATATATCCCTACAAAACAGATTCTTCAAAGTGAACAAAGTAAGTGAGTGATACACTAAGTTTTATGAATTTCAGAAAGGAAAGGAAAATGGTAATGTCCTGATTGAAATACTAAGCACTTTATCTTGAAAAAAAAAAAAAGAAAGAAAGAAAAAAAAATATTTGCCCTGCCATTATGCTGAACAAGGGATGTAGACTTGAAACTCTATTCAGCTGCTTTGCGTGCAAGCAGACTATGACCCTGGTGTTTTATTGCAACAAATACTCAACTTAATTTGTTTAAAATGAGATAATGGAAACCATGGCTCTTAAAACCACAAGGGAAATTTAAAAAAAAAAAAAAAAAAAAAAGAAAGGACTAAACTGTGGTGGGCAAAATTATAGCACTTTCTAAGGAAGTACAAGTGGTTCTGTGCCTGCTATATGGGGGCAACAGCATGAATGTTCCTGGATCATTCACTCGATTATAGAAGGTGGTTTCAGGATTGGTATTATTCCTGCAAAAGCTAAGACCTACCAAACTATTGTGAATAATATTACGATGCAAATTCTGAAATGGCAATCCGCAGCTGACTGTAGTCAGGCTGTCAGGGAAGCCTGTAAGCTGGGAACTTGGCACACAGGGAAACTATTGCAGAAAGTATTTACCCAGGGGATACTCTTGAAAATGTTAATAAAATCTGAAAACAGAACTGAATTGAATGTTTAAAGGAGAGGGTACACTTTGGGACGTGAAATGTAAAATGTTACACAATTTTTCCTCTCTACACAAAAAAACAGCTTGCCAGCAACAAAGCAGTTCAACTTTCGGAAACTTTGTTGCATTGTACTTGATGTAGGAGGTTGAAAGAGGCTTAGAAATTCAGTAAACACCTTAAAGTGTACAGTCAAAGAAGTTATACAGCCCTTACACCCCCATCCCAAAAGAGCTCAAATTTCCCCGTGATATTGGACTGGATTTTAAAAGGAGGTTGCAAGTACTATGGACTTCATCAAACCCATGTCAGAAGCCCTGCAAGGAATAGACGTATCAATAAAAACTTGTTCACATCAATGGTCTGATGGATCAAATCCACTTCCACTCCCAGAAGAGTGGGAGTCTCAGAATTTCCTTCCCTTTGAGGAACTGGAATTCTCCCAGAAAAATGCATATAGAACAGGAGACCCCAAATACCAAAACTTTACAGAGTATATGTCTAAATTCATCTCCTCCCAGAGATTATGTGTTATGTAGAGTATCTAATCAAAATCCAATCAGAGACTCTATTTTATCAGAGACTTTATTTTAAAGCCTGAGAACATCACCACACCAATTACACCAGCAATGCAAGATGCGCTACAGATGTATGGGTTAGATTTCAACCCCGTGCAACTGGTGACTCAGCTTTGCCTGTTGCAATCCAGCTATCAATTTGCAGAAGGTCACTAAGGTCCACTCCAAAATATTTTTTCTTCAGCCAAACCAAATGTTGACTGTTTTGCAAAAAGGTGAAGCTGACATTATTGCTTTTCATGATAGTAGCAGCCAGCCCTAAAAATGGAAGGAATATAGATGCTATTATCAGTCACAGCTCAGGAGTCTGAACCTTATGTAATGAAAATTCTGATTTAAACCTCGCAGGATTTTTGGGTAAATTCACTTAAAGAAAACAGCAGCCTCTGAACTTTGTCCAACTTGGACTGCATTCCTCTTTTCGTGTTTTTAAAAGAAGTAATCATTAGCTTTGTAGCATTTCTACTTTGTCTACTTCTAAGATGGTGAAGAAAAGAAACTTTGTCCTAAATTTTAAAACTTACTATCTCTAATTTTCTTCCTTTTTAAATGTAGGCCAATGCTCATTAAGCCCTGTACTGGTTTGCTCTGAGATCTTGGAGCTGTAGGTAGGATGCTTCATTCCCAGCAGAGTGAACAACATACTTTACATCTACATTCACCAGCTGGATAAAGGTTTGTCCTCAAATCTGAAAATAGTGGAAGGATGGGTTTAAGTATCTAAGAGGAAAACTTTAAAATAACTGACTCCAGGAGCATTTTCCCATAGCAACATGCTTTTAAAAATAATTAAGAGAGGTTAGCAGAGAATTCCTGCATAATTACACACATACATTTTTATCTTTTATCACTGGGTTCTTAATCACAAAAGCGTATTGCAGAGGAGAAGCTGAACTGGGCACCAGTCAGTTATCTGCTCCAGGTAGGTTTATAAAAATAAGCAGGAGCCAGTGAGGTGCCTAGTCAGGATAACTGTCTGGCACCGAATAAGGAGATCACGAGTAGCTCAACACTACTCTGAAACTAGCCTAACAATCTCCCTCATGCCCAGGAATAGTATTAAAGTCAATAACCATACAGAGCCTTTTGTCAAAAGCCAAATGACCAGGGACATTTGATCCTTATGGAAAGGAACTGGAGACAAGAAATGTCCTGCCTAAGATATCTGGCAGGACAGCTAAGCTGCACGACACAGAAGGCTTTTGCCAAGGTAGGTTTTGACTCATTGCCTATCTCATTCCAAACAAACACGAAACTGGTGGAAGCTTTTGATGCTCTCCCATGGTACGATCACAAGTGGGAACAATTTACAGTGTCTGCAGTCACCAGTACCGACTTCTTTATATTGTAAACCCTAGGTGCTTCAAACTCATCGCCCAGTTGATGTCTTCTTGAGGAAGATGGCTGAACCTCCGGCATGCCTGAAACGGGTTTGCCAGCAAGACTCAGCCTCCTCCTTGCTGATTGAGGCCATCAGTATTGCCTGTTCTGCTGGCTGACCATCCACTGACCAGCTGAGGAGGCAGGGAGAAGCAGGGAAAGGCCACAGCAAAAGCCACTCATCAATAATCCTTTGTTCTTTTATCTCTTAAACACAAACAGAAATCTTGTAACAATAAAAGTCTAATTTCTCTTTTCACCATCATCCTATATCAGTTTTTTCCCTTCACAGTATTGTTTACAACTTGCTATTTTCTTTGGAGTTTTAAGCCTGTTTTGGATTTTTTTGTTTGTTTTGTTGCTATTTGTTTATTTTTAAAGACAAACCTCTCCAAGCCAGGCATTTATTTCCAGCTGACTCCTCCCTTGTAGCAGTTCTTCTTGATCCAGGTGTAACCTCTCATTCTCTGATTGCTTCTGGCAACTTTTCCATCGTAGCAAAACATTTCTAACTAGATGTCTCCAGCTGCAAAGGAACTTGAGTTTTCACACTGTTTTTTGTATTTTCAGACTCCTCGGACCCGGCATCCCCACTGGGCAGCAGAGGGAAAAAAGGCTGAGACAACTCTGCAGTAAGTTATCTTACCATGTTGCAGTGTACATGGTATGATTGATGCCTCTTACCTTTCCTCAGATTTGCTGGGTGTGTGCTGAGTAAACATCCTGGCAAACTGTGTGTGTCAGTCAGACCCTACTGGTCCAGAACAAAGCTAGCTGGAATTTCACCCTTCCCTTCAGATGCAGCAGGTCCTGGAGCTCTAGTAGTGTGAAATGTAGAGCCTCTTGGATGAACGAAGGGACTCACCTCTCTCCTTCTCTCCCTTTTTCTCTCTCTCTCTTTTTTTTTTTTCTTAATTATATTCAAAAGTCCATGGACTCCTTGATTACAGGCTGCATAAATTCAGGTAAAAAAAAAACATTATAAGAGAAGTGCTTGGCATTTCCAGGGTAGAGGATAACAGCTTAAGACAGCATTGCTGGAAAGTGAGTTTTGACCTTTATGGGGTAAGGTATAAATCAGTGGTTATGCCTGAAGAGACAAAGTCTGCCAGACTAACCGCACTGCAGAGCTGTATTTGTGCAAGCTGGCTTAGGTTCCAGGTAACTACAAACTATTTAACTCCAGCAGTGCAAGCCTCTTACCTCTCAGATCTTCAAATGTTGATAGAAAATACAAGAAAAATATTAAATATTGTATTATGATTTTTTTCCCCAATCTCTTTATTTCCCTTTTTTCTTAAGACCATTATTTTTTTTCATAACAATTTTCTTGAGCAAAATCAGTATGCTCTTTCTACAACTTGAATTAATGTTCCTTTTTCCTTCTTAAGCCATATGTGCACAGTCATACTTAGTTTGTATGTAGAGATGAGAGAATATGCTCTTCTCCTTGACATTTTGGAAAGGATTTATTCGAAAGAACCACAAGCTGCGCTGTAAGCCATGGGTGCAGGTGTCCACCATGGATGGGCAGTGGGAGCATATCTAGGGCTGCACTTGTTCAGATCAAATTTAGCAAGGTCTGTGCAGGGAACCCAGTTATTCCTGCCTGAGAATAGAACAGAAGAGTCGGAAGGGACCTACAATGATCAGCTAGTCTAACTGCGATCACAACTTGCAGCGTACAAGCAGCAGTGGGTGCTGAGTAATGTATAAATAGATGGATGGATGTCAACATCATGTGGCTACACAACATGGTTTAATTAAGACTTTGCCCCTTCTCAGCCTCTCCACACATAACATCCAGTTTGGGCCTGTGTTGAAGGATAGAAGAAGCTCAAATCTTGCTTCTGTACCATGGAGCTTGCTCCAAGCCCATATAAGCAGAGACTGAGGGCAAAATCATTTGGTTGCTAGGTGAGTCTGAGCTTGCATATACAACATAGGAGCAGGCATGGAAAGAAGAACTCCCAGTGGAGAATTGTCTCTTAACCAGGTGTAAAGGGAAAAAAAAATCAAGGACAAATGTGCAAATAAGGTTCTTGATTGTAGGTTCCATTTTTATGAAATATTCCAGTTAGATCCTGTGAGATTGGAAAACTTGGTGATTCATACATTTGAGGCAAATAGTCTTTGAGTTGCCATCCTTACATTTGTTTGGTTACTTTCCGTAGCATATACACATTCTTGTACAGTTAATCTGCATGTAAGGTTTAATTTGTCTGTCTGAGGACTGCACTCTGAGTCACTGAGTTCCCTCAGGGTGTCCTGATTCCTTTCCTCTGATAATCCTTAAGGAATACCCCAGGTGCTGTTTGGTTTTTGCTTTCTCTTTAGAAACTGAGTTGTACACTAAAAGTGACAGTAGACATCTGCATGTATCTGGCTGTGATTCCCATTATAGGTGGAAATATACCCATCCTGCTCCTGAAATAAGTATTACTATGTCAGCCTCAGTTTTTCTGTTAAGAATCTGTCAGCAGCCTTAGAGGAGGATGCAGGAAATATATACGTGTATTTGCGCTAAGTGGTTTTTCAACATCAGATGTTCAGCTACCATCTTCTGACCAAGGGAACGTAAAATGAATCCTGTTAAAGACTTTCATCTCTTGAAGCGGGAATCCAGCTGAAAGCCTGTTTAATTTAATTTAATTGTTCATTTAATTTAATTTATTTAATTCTAGTATTTGAAGATCTGTTTAAAATAAAAAAGCCACTGGACTGACTTAATTCCTACTTGGTTTCACTACATTCCATTGAGGTATTCAAACAAGCTGTGTCTAAAAATTATGCACACTGTAGAACTTGTCTTGTGTAAGCACTCATTAGTTGTTTTGCGTTGTTTTAATGTATATACACAGAGAAAAAGCCCTACATTAAAACACCATGAAGAACTCAAAATTAGGCACTTGAAAGTCAGAAACTACACAAGGTAAAATAGCTTGTGTAAATCTAATTTGGCTTCCCTCTGTGTTCGCATAATGTTTATGTGTTACACATATATATATAAAGTGTATAATATTTATGTATGTACACTGAGAAAAGCCTTTAATTACATGACTACTTACTCTTTTGTCCACAATGTGTTTGCTTTATTCAGTGAACAGGATAGACTTGCTTTACATGCAAGCCACCTTAGTGAGAAGGCAGCTGTTCCCTACACGGCACTGCCCTGTTAATTATAGTGGTAGGTGAATCCCAAGTGAGGTGGGAGACTGGATGAAGAGTTAAGGGGTGTCACTGCTTCTGCAGAGAATTAAACTAACAACTTAGAAAGTCAACTGCTTGGCTGCTGACAGGTATAGAGGTGTCTGAGCAAGCTCTTGAGCTCCCCTCGAGGAAAAGTATCAGGTTATACAATTCTTGTTGCTGTTCTGAGTGAACTTCACTGATTTACACTATTGTAAGGTAGGGGTGCATGTAGGAACTGCTCTGCAGGCAAGTTGGAAAGGAAACTAATTTCTATCTAGCAAATGGTCAAAATAGCTGGTGGAGGTAAATTTTTCTGGTGCCAGAGGTGTGGTGTAATCTTGGTCCAGGCTGTGAACATCTATCTATCGTTCTTGCTGTACAGTTACTAACAGTCCACATCAGTACCATTGTCTTCATTAACCAAATTAATAAAGTCATTAAAAAAAAAGGTAGCGTAACAAAGTATATTTTTCTTAAATCCAGGTTAACTGGCTCTAACTATCTTACCTAGTTTTAATTCTCTATTATTCCAGTGCTACATCAGCTGCTCCATCATATTGCCCAGGAGTGATCTCGGGCTTCTGTCTCTTCCTCAAAGCACTTATGTTATTCCAGTTGTATTTGTCTAATTTTGTGAGTGCATGCCTTGAGACTCTGGAATCAGATTTACAAAGCACTGCCCAATCACAGTTGCCAACAGGAACTGTGCTTCAAAAATGCAAAATGCTGCACCATACTCTAGAATGATAAACTGCTAGGAGCTGCAAGTACCCAAAGCATCAAGGTTTTTACCTTAACCTATGTGCCTCTGAGATCTCCAATATGAAAAGAAGGTAATAAACCTTCCCCTTATGGAGACACTGTGAAAATAAAGGCATTAATATTTGTGAAACACTTGAATACTTCAAAGGGGAAAATTATAAAAAAATCCCATGAGGACATTAATCATTCTTTAGAGCAGGGTTTGAAGTTAGTGCATTAAATAAGTCATGGGGCTCCATACTGAACAAAGAGAAAACAAAATATTGAATTGCTCCTCGTTAAGACCCAGATTCTCAAAGGTATTTTAAGTGCTTAAATCCTTCTGAGAGTCAAGGCTTCTATGTGAGCATATCTTTAAAAAAATAAATATTTATTTTTGCAGGAGATTGCAAGAAAAATTATAAGTAATACTGTAATTATAGGTTGCATCATAATGCACCATTCGTTAAACGTTACATCAGAATGCATGTGCACTGATCTGGGGCATAAATTGACATTGCCCAAGCAATCTTAGTTACAGTGTTAACCAATGTCAGATTGCTTGATTTTGCAACATGTATGATTTTTTTTCCCAATAATTAGTGTACAAATAATTTTTTCTGGTTTTAGGATAATAAACAAAGCCACCCACATTCCCCAGCATGCTCACACTCCCTAGCAGACAGGGGATGGGAACCCTTCTCCAGCTGGATCCCTCCCCATATGAGGTACATACCTCTGCCAGCAGAGTAAATGACACAGATAATAGGTCATCATCTTCTATTTGAATCAGCATCAGGAGGGTCAGAATAGTTTGCCAGTGAGTTTTCCTAATGTTTGCTGACATCAGAACAATGGTGAAAGTCAGGTGTCTTTAGTTCGATCAGGATTGGAAGAGAGCACATTGAAATAAGCACAGGCTTTCCTGCCTGTTCCCCAAGTGGCTTAGCCTCTTTTACCACTTTGAACTCATTCTTCTTTCTTTCCATTTATCTTGCTTCACATCCAGCACTCATCCTGCCCTCCTGAGCTGAAAAATCCCCTATAGCATTTTGATAAAGCACATCCAAATCTGACCCCATAACTGATCCTGCTTCAAGAGTAGGTGAGACTAAAGACCTCCTGATCCTTTGCAACTTGAATTATCATGTGATCCTGTGAAGACACCATGCTTTTCTCCAGTATATAAGTAGTCTTCATTCCAATAGGTGATATTATTAATTAAACTTTGTACCAAGTAGCTTTGGTTTATTGCACTGTCATGTTTTCACCTCTACAGTATAGCATTCCTTTAGACAAAAAAGGCAATGAAGCATACATCCCATAAACCAATAAAATATAGCTAGGATTGTTGCTATGTGGAATGAGGTTGTTTCAAATTCCACATAAACCAGGAATTTATGCCAGGAGTTCTTCAAAGTACTGCAGCCGGCCTTTCAGGAATGTGAAAATGTTAACGCTAAGGGAGCTTGATTTTTTTTTCTTCCTTTCTGTAAACATAATGATATTTATCTGGGTCCTGGCTTCAAACCCTCTGAGCTGCGGTGGGGTACTGATAGACAGGGTGCTCATTCTGCAACAGGAGGCTTGTTCTGCAATAGGGCAATCAAACTGCTCCTATCAGAGTAGGCCATATTCATCTTTTCTGCTCCTCCTCCCCAAACTGGTGAGGAACCAGGTTGTAATGGTATGGAATTTTCCTAATATAAGTCAGTGAAAGTGGAAAAAATAAGCCAAAAGACATCGATTCATTATCTTCTGGAATGCAGCTTATCTTTTAAATGGTATCTTTCTGTATTCCAGTGAAGGGGTATCCCAAAGGTCCTGTGTCTTCTGAGGTCAAAGAGGCACTGTTGGAGAAACCTTGCTTCATCACAAAACATAGCTCCTCATGAAGCCTTGCTCAGGAGAGAAAAGCTTGCCTCTTAACTTTAGTATTTGCTTATGTGTAAGCTCCACCACACAGTTGGAATATTCCTTTCAAATATTTTTCATTTCCTCATTGAAACCAAAATCAATTTTCACAGGAATATATAAAAGCATTTCTGTTATTTGAAAGATATTTTTCCATGAAGTTTTGCTTCAGTCATATTTACTTCATCAAAAATTTATTTCTTAGCTCCTAGAAATGTGTTTTCTTTCCTCTTTTGTCTGCAGCCTTCTTCTATGCAGAAACAGTCTCTCAACCATCACTGTTTCAAGGGCAGAACTCCTACTATGTAAAAATACGTAACCCTTAGGAATATGTAACCTTTGAAATATTTTAGTTCCAAACAAAAACTCAGGATGTAGGGGCAGCCCAGAAGAGGCATTGGGGATGAAAATGTTTGATTAGCTTGAGTAAGGGTTGTAATCACTTGTTATGGGCTTTTCATTGTACTGTATAACTTTATTCTCTTTCTACAGATCTACTCATTCACAGTAATCCTACTTACTGCTCCAAGGGTTCTTCTTTTCCTTCCCATCTCTTCCCAGTTTTCAATTCTTTGCTTTCTTCAGCCAAATTTCTCTTTCCTCAGAACTTCAACTTGAGACCTCTGCTCCCAAAGTTCTCTTCCCCTCAACATTTCACTTTGCCGATCTCAGGCCATGATGAGGCCTTTCCTCTCTGTGGGAAAAGACAGCGAGTGGTAGCTAGGAGTTTCTAGAAGACCTGTCTATCCCAAATGATCCCATTGCAGAAGAAATCTGGGAATGTTAGAAAGCAGATGACTGGGCTAATCATGAGCTTACAAAAAGCAAGCACAGAGAAAGCAGATCAGGTTTCCATGGGGTGAGTGCGGGAGTGCCACTTGCTAAGAACAGATAGGGACAAATACAAAAAAAGCCAATTCAACAGACAAGTAACAAGAAATTGTTTGGTGACTACATAAGTGGTAAGAAGAAGTCAAAAGCTTTCTTTTATCAGAAAGAGAAAGCTATTGCCTGATGCTGAGAAGACTAAGAGTGCTTAGGCATTCTTTGCACCAGCCTTGGCTAAAAGAGGCCACTTGTAATCAGGTGATTGACATAATACATATTAATGACAAGGGAATAAGGTTTCAGCCCAGACTGAGACAGAACTAGTTACAAGAGTACTTAGATAACTTAAAGGTGTTCAAACCAACAATCTGGTTGCACTTCATGCCAGGGTAGTGAAGGAAGTGGCTCAGATAGCATTGGAAACACTAGTGTTTATCTCTGAGAATTCAGAGATGACAGCCAAGGACTCTGCTGATGGAAATAGGCAAAATTGATACCTATCTTTAAGATGGCATTTGAAAATAAATAAGTAAACAAATAAAAAAATAGACCAGCCAGAATTTTTTCCCAGAAAGCATCTAGTACAAATGGACACACTACTTGTAAACAGATAGAAGGAAGCAATAAGATAAACAACTATTAACATGAACTTGTCAACAAGAAACTGGGACAAGCTGGCCAAATTTCCTTTGGCAATGGAGGAACAGACCTTGGTATGGAAGAAAGGCCTGCACTCATCCGTGTCTTAGACTCTACACATGTGTTCATGAATAAGGGAGTTCAGTTTATTTAAAAAATTTAGGCAGTGGGTACAAAACTGTGGAAAGAGCCACCATCAGTGGCTTAGTAGCAGGTAGGTGGATTATAAACACAATTCCAAAGGCATCTGTCCTGGAATCTTTCATTAGCAGCCTTTGGAGGTGGCATTAATTGGGGAGTGACTGCTAACACATTGGAGGACGAAATAAGAATTCAAAACAATCCCAAGAAGCTGCTTGGAAAGCACAGAACGTGACTAAAAAGCAATTAGAGGAATTGTTTTTGGAGGCAGGGCTACCTCCTGCACACATAGATGCTGGGGCACTGCTCAGTGCAGGCTGCAGGCACCAGCTGAGGGGAAACTGGAGGAGAGCTGAGGGCAGTTGGTGGCCAAAGAGACAGCAGCACAGGCAGACAAATTGCAGCTGGTCATCATAAAGAAAACATGGCACAGGGACATGATAGCAGCCATCAGATGTAAAAGGACACTGCAACGCAGAAAGAGGATACTTTCCTGGGCAGGGAGCACCACATTCACAATTCAGCAAGGAATATTCAGACAGGAGGATAAAGTGTTGCCTGGGGAGGCTTTAGGGTCTCTTGGATACTGTGTCCCCCTCAGAGCAGGACTGAGGGAAGTCCCACAAAAGGGATCCAGAGCCACCCTGAAGTGGTGTAGATGGGAAACTTTCTGGTGTCCTCTGTAAGACAAGGAGTTAAAAGGAGTAAGCTTGAAGGCATTCATGGTGTACAACTTGCTTGCAGAGACCAGATCAAGTAAATGAAAATTCCACCAACAACTTGCTCTTCCATTTATATTTGGCAATGATGCCAGTCCTCTTCTAATGCACACAAGCATTTTCTGCTCAGTAGCCATGTTCACGTGTACAAGTGTATATTGATCTGTTGTCTCTTTCCCTCCTTACAAAGGAAAAAATAACCGCACAGTTCAGTAATGCACGGGCTGTGCTCCACGATGGAAATAGTGTGAGGCACTTACATGCAGAAGTAAATTTAGCTTAACATAAAAATAACCTTCGAAATAAAATTCGAAATGCCTGTTTCACAATTAACGTCAGGTGCTAATTTTTTTTCTGATGTGACAGGCTGGTTGAAGCGATCCAGACACATCTCCTCGCAGCGCTCTAGGGCTCAGAAATGCCCTCGTCGCCTTTCGGTTCTTCCCTCCAAGTCTCGCCCTCTCTTCAGCCACCCACGATGCTCCTGCGGCTCGGCGGTGCGGTGCGCTCCCGCCCAGCCCGCTGCAGCCGCGCTGCGTTATTAAAGGCACACACACACACCGTGTAAATAATTGATATGGAAACGGCGCGCTGCAGGAGCGGCTGCGCCTCCTCCTCCTCCCCCGGCCCTGCCCGCCCCACCTGCCCCGTTCCGCCGGAGCAAAGCGCGCCCGCGGGGCGGTGCGGAGCCCCCGCGGGGCCGCCCCGCGCCCTCCCCGCCCCGCGGCGCCGTCCCGCCCCCGGCGGGTCCCTGGCGGGGGGGCCGGGCCGGGCCGGCGGCGCGGCGGGAGCAGGTGCGGCCGCCCGGCACCGCGGGGGCGGAGCGGGGGGCGGTGGCGCCGGGGCCGGGCCGGCAGGTGGAGGCTGCTGGGAGGCGGAGGGCGAGGAGCCGGGCGGGTTTGCCTGCCCGCCTCCGGAGGTGCGGCCAGCGGCACGGCGCGGGGAGCGGGCTGCCGCGGGAGGCGCACGGCGGCAGCGGCGGCTGTGGTGGTGGTGGTGGTGGTGTCCGCGTCCGCAGCCCGGGCCGCGGAGGGGCCGGCGGGGCCCCTTGCTGCAGAGCTAGATGTGCGGGACGCGGGGCTGCGACGGGTCGGCGGGGAGGTGCTGGAGGCTGCCGCCGCCGCTGCTGCCGCGGCCAGGGGGGAGCCCTTAGCTGTGCGGGAAGCGGGGAAGCCGTGTCGGGAGCTGTTATTTTCTTCTCCTCCTTCCTTTGCCTTCCCTCTTTTCCCTCCTCCCCCTCCTCACCAAAACCGGGAGAGGAGGCGTGTTCGGTGCCTTGCTGCACCGGTTTTGCTTGGTTTGTTGTTGCAGGGTTTCTTTCGCGGGGTGGTTGGCTTTTGTTGTTTTGTTTTTGCTTTTTTTCCTCCTTTTCCATCTCCCCCGCCTTCTCCCTTCCTCTCTTTTGGCTCATTGCATGCTCGGATCCGGCTGGATCCTTCCTTTTATTTTCGGCTGTGCCTCTCGGAAGGGGGAAGGGAGAGCTGGGATGAGTGCAGCTTGACGCACAGGCGAGGGGAGGGGGGGCACCGCCGGCAGTTGCAGCGGTTCGTGGCCGCAGGGTGCGGGTGAGGAAGGGAGCGAGCGAGGGGCTCGCTCGGTGCCTCCCCTTTTCTTCGCCCCTCTCCTTCCTCCCCTCCTTCCTCTCTCCTTCCCTCCCTCCCCCATCCGTCTCCTGCCGGGTCCGGCTGGGAGCGTGTGTGCAATATCTTACGTTGCAAGGTGTGTGTGTGTGTGTGTGTGCGCGCGGAGCGGAGGGAGGGAAGGACTCGCGAGGGAGCCGGGGCTGCCCCAGCTCCCCCCTATGTGAGCCTCCCCGGGCGGCTGGATGGCGATAGACCGGCGCCGTGAGTCGGGCGGCGGGGGCCGTCCGCTGCCGGAGGAGAACGGCTCGGTGCCCGGGGCTGGGGGGGGGGACGCCGCCGCCCCCCCGGGGCCGCCCCCCGCCAACGCTGCCGGGGTCGAGATCCAAGCGGTGCCGGTGCCACCGCCCGCCGCCGCCTGCAGCCCGCTCCTCCTCGACTACGACGGCTCGGTGCTACCCTTCCTCGGAGGGCTGGGCGGCCGGTACCAGCGGACCCTGGTGCTGCTCACCTGGGTCCCGGCACTCGTCATCGGCTTCAGCAAGTTCTCGGACTCCTTCCTCCTGGATCAGCCCGACTTCTGGTGCCGGGAGGCGGACGGGCAGGGCAACTGGAGCGGGACCCTGGCGCCAATCCACGCCAACCACAGCGGCAACGGCAGCAGCTTCCCCCCCGCGCCCGGGCTGCCAACCCCCGCGACGGGCAACGCCAGCGAGTGCGGCTGCCGCGAGTGGCACTACCGCATCAGAGCCGGCCTCGTCCAAAACGTCGTGAGCAAGGTGAGAAAGGCGACTTCTTTCGGCACCCCCCTCCCTCACCAGCCCACAGGGACCCCCTTGGCCCGACCCTGGCCTCCTTCGGTGCCCCCTCTCTCCAGGACAAGGGGAGCAGCTGGACACGATGTGGATCTGTCCTTGCATGTTGCTGCCGGGTCAGTCAAGTCCCTGTGAGTTACCCTCCCACTAGGATTAGGTGAATCCCAAGTCCCCGCAGTCCTTTCCCTCCCTGGGTGTCACGTCATGCCGGGTGTCCATCGTGTGGACTTGTACCTGGGCACTGGTTGTGGCTCTGGGTTGCAAAGTTACGTCCTGAAACGGGATCCTGTATGTCTCTTTGGGATCCTGGCAATGGTAGATGTCCTACTGTCTCTGGACATGGGTGTCTGTGGGAAAGATGCTGAGGGCATGTGTCCCTAGCTAGTAAGGGGGAAGGCTTGTGAAGCAGACTGCAGTTGTAATATCACTGATCTTTGTGCAAGTATCCTAAAGCAGCCCTACAAACCAAAAACCAGGTTGGTTTTTGGGGAAACTGAAGAGATGGTGATGAGTGAAATAAGACAAAGTTCTGCTGAATTCTTCTGCTTTTGTACTTGATAACTGTTTTGGCAGAGCAGTTAAAGAAGAAATGTCTCACACGAGTTGTTTTACTCCAGCGGCAGAAAGTGCATGCTGCTCTGTTTTGTGTTACCTCATGTAATGGCTAAAGTGGAAAATTTCTAATGAGGAGACTGTGCCGCTTTCTGCACTCACTTTCTATTTGCCGAGTAGTGCATGCAAAAAACCCGCCTTGCCTTTTCACCTGAAAACTCTTGCGTGTTTGCAGTATCAGCCCTGTGAAAACCCTGCTGGCTGTGGATGGGCCTTACTGATATAAACAGGCAACTGGAGCTCCTGGAAATGTAAAATGAAATGGTTACACCAGGGAAGTAGTTCCCTTAATCTCAAGATCCCCTCCTAAGATCAGCAAAAATTACTTCCTGCCTGGGAGCAGTGTTTTGGCTTAACTGTGTTTATCTAGCTGGGATAAAGAAATGCAGAAACAAATGGATGACTGGCATGATCGTGCTTTGGTCAGCCAGCACACATTTGTATTGAATCATCGAAAATCATTTTGGTTTCTCTTTGTGTCCCTTGAAAGCGTGTGCAACAGGGAAAAAGCAGGTAAAGCAAATCCCTCAAAACCTTGAACCCAGAATGAATTAAAAAAAAAAGTAACCCAGCTACAGTCCTTTCATGGGAAAAACACAGGTGCATGGTAGACATGAATGGTTTGTGATACATAAATACATAATGATGTTAAATATTTAAGAGGGTCAGATTTTGTTTTGTTTATATCCAGAGACTGAGCTATTCATATGTTTGGGTGTTTAACACTGACGCCTTAGCATGAAAAAAATATCTTGAAATATATCTTTTTAGTCTAAACTGTGAAATTATTTTTTTTAAAACTTTGAACCTTTTGAAGGTCATCATCAAGTTGGCCACAAAAGGTCGAGGGAGAGTTAGTTTGCTGTCTTGCATGCTCCTTTAAAAATAATAAAAAAAGTGTTCTTTGGAAGAACTTGTGGTAAAGGGCAGATCAATTTTAAGGGATAAACAAACATCTTTGGCCCCTGCTGTCTTGTTTTCTATTAGAAAGAATAATAATAATCATCTTTTGAGACTATGGGTTTTTCCAGTGTGGAGTTTTTATTTTTATTGTATGCTTGCTTCCAAAAACTTGGCAGCTTTTTTGCTTTGATTTGTAATCCCACGTAATTATAATTAGATTGTTTTCTTGGGGTCAGGATTCCTCCTTAGTTGGTGCTCTGGTTTTATTTTGGGGGTTTTCTGGGTGGGTGTTCTGTCTGTTTTTATCCTAATGAAGAAAGAGAAGAAAAATTCAGATAGAACAACAGCATAGCTTGATTTGGACTTCCTTTCTTATCAACCCCCAGGAGCTCTGATACTGTGGGAGCACTTCTTGTAACTGCTGACTCCTCTTACATGCATCTCACTGTCCTTTGTAAGAAAGGGCTACTCCAGTGGAATTCAAGAGACTGGATGTTCAGATCTTCCTTAACTCCCCTCAAAAATACATTTGTTTCTGTAATGTATTATGCAATGTTCTCATCTTTCTAAATAGAGTTTTATTAAATCTCAGTCTAATATACGCATCTGTGTAGTAGCCAGGGGTTATATTGAAATATCATAAAGAGAGCCAAAAGTATATTAATAAAAAATGTACTTTTGTTTGGCCAGTAAATCCTCTTGTACTTATCTTCAGCGGTCTGAGCTAATAGCTGTTGGATGCTCCATCATTGCTTTGTCTTCAGAAACAATGAAACAATTCTGGTTATTTACACAAAGCATATTTGATATACATGCACATGAGACATCTCCCCACCCTCACCCTGTCTTCTTTGGGAGTGGAATAGCTGTCCTTAAACTGTGTTAAGTTCCACTGTCTCCATAGCCTCTCTCCTAGTGGCACCCTTCATCAGATGCTGTATCTCTGTCCAGGCTTTCTCCGCTCTCCCTTCCCCGATGCCCATTTTCTCCCAGCCTGTGTAATGCTTGGGATTGAGGAAGTGGAGATCTTGCTGTTTCCAGCCCTGCTCAGTGCTTTGTTTAGCCCCACTTCTGAGTCTTTGCTAGAGCCAGGGGTGGCCTTGCACCTTCCTTGAAGACTGGCATTTCTGTGTTAGATGCTGCCATTATCCTGACCTCCTTGACTGAGTCACTGGGAACGGTGCTTTTTTTAGTGCTGCCAGTCATTAGAACTGGAAATGGTAATAAAGGATGTAGTGCTTATTATTTAACACTGCTGAAATACATATGGGGAAGAGGTCAGATGCATAATTTAACCACAGGGATTCCAGTGGCCATGTTAAATCACCCTTCTGAGCTAATGTCCTGACTTGGCACATAAATCTGGAACTTTTTAGCTTGGTTTGTACATAAATTTCTTCCTTTAGCACTTGCAAGGCTTTTTCACTGCTAAGTGCTTATTTAAAGATTTTCATCTATTCTTTATCACAGCATCACCATACTGCTATAAACAGAGTACACTGTCCAAAGGAAGGATGCTGAGAAATACACTTTTTTTTGCCATGGAGAAACCTGAGATCTCATTTTACCAATTTGTGCAGTGATGCTTCCGATAAATTATTAGCACTAACACAATGAGCAACATAATGACAACTAAACATGACAACTAAATGACAATGACAACTAAACATGAAACTTAGGAGGAAGTTGGAGTGTGTGCTCACTAATCTTTAGTGCCTGCATCTTCAGACCATCTGCAAATCCAGCTGTCATCTTGGGACAACGTTTTCATGGAAGCTTTTAGTTACAGGATTCATGTTTTTTGGTTTTTTCCCCTCTGTTACTTGGATGGCCTGTCCTCTGTGTTTGATTGCGTTAAGTGAGGTTTTGTTGTTTGGCATGCTAATTTGTATAATGGATACCAAAAGCTGATGATGGGCAAGGACTGAGGCTTGATTAAATTGCAGAGGTTGATGGCACAGCATCCCTCTGTGTGCACCCGCAACATTCCAGATCATTCCACCTCTTGGGGTTGGCATAGAGGGAAGCGGTTAGTTGAAGGCTGTGTTTTAATCACTCAGAGCGATTATGTAATAATATTTCATGTCTAGTCACAAGGGAATTCCTGTTGTGGCTGCTTTTATGCTCCAGATGCCTTGTTTTCCTGCAATGCTGTTCTCTTGGCTCTCAACTTCCCACTTGATTTGGGTTGAGTCATCTTCTTTCCAAAGCAACATGGCAATCATTTTACCTATTTGCCACTGATTTGATCATTCTCATGCCAATTTGGCTGAGCCTCTAGCAAATTGTCCCTGCCAAAAAAGCGGAGCCTGAGCCAAGAGAGCCAAGTGGTCCAGGAGTAGTGCTGTCTTGGTATGAACTTGGAGTGCTCTTTGCTCCTGCTGAGGGAGATGTCTGTGACGTATGAGTCTTTCTTTTCCTTGTTTTTATTGCGGTTCTGGTACTTTTCTGGGCACACCTTCAGCTGAATCACCTTCTCAACCTGGTAGAAAACTTTCTGTTTAAATGCATTTTTTATTATTTTTTTTTTCTGGGTGTTCTGCTGAGTTAATGAAGTGAAATTGCTCTGTGCGGTAACATGTGCCCTAGTCTATGATATTGTCCTGTGGAATTATTGTAGGTATCTGCAAGTAGCCAGAAATGCCACAGCAAACAAATTTCTTTGTGATAATAGTGATGATAAATTGGTCACAGCTTGTGGAGTGATACTTCTTGGGGTAGAGGATAGGTGTGCATTTCAAATGAACTTTCAGAGCATAATTGTTAATTACTTTGAAGGGATCACTCTGACAAGGTCCTTCCCAAAATAAGAACTATGCCACCCTTATCTCCTCCCATTTGTGCCTATTTGTAACCTCATTTGTTTCTGCATATTCTCCGGTTGGCTGGTCTCTTCAAAGAGACTTCAGAAGCGCTGATGCTTCTCTTTTTTCCCCTGCAACTGACAGGATTTGTCTTGTCAGTGTTAGTTCCGGGCTGACTGGCTTCTGTCTAGTCCCAAATCAGTAAAAACTGATTGGTTATTGTACCTACTTGTTATTGTACCTACTGTAGTAGTTGGGGCAGAAGTGGCAAGATTGAAGCTAGTACATCACCTGTGCCCTTGCTTCCATTGGACAGATGGAAGGGGGTGTAGGGATTTGCAAGGCAGATACTTACAATGGGCAGAAAGCATTCTAAATTTCTTTGAAATTACTCTCTCAGCTCCTAATGGGTGCTGAAGAGGTCAACAAGTCCCTGTGGTCAGAGGTATCCAGAAATACTGTCAGACCAGAGCAAACTTCTACTACTATTTTTTTTTCATGCCTTCCTCTGCTATGGGAGAGATCCCAAGCTTTTTTTTCCTCTTCCCTCTGCAAGTTAGCTGATAAAGAGTCAGTGGTTGCTGCTCTGAGCCCTTGCAGACTTCAGAAATCTTCCTGTTAAAGAGAAAGCAAAGGGGACCTGCTGGCTTGTCCTGCTGCAGCTGTCCTGGGACCTGCTCATACACACTGAGTGTGGTGGAGTCTCCCACTTACCAGGGCACTAGTGAACAACACCCTGAAACAATGGGGCGAGTTTCTGGCTAAGCGGCATGAAGGAAGGGGACAACTGTTTCGGGAACAGTACCTGCAATTTCCCGGTGGTGAAGAAATGTCCTCTGCCTGAGAACAGGAAATAACCCGATGTTTGAGATAACCAAGTATGATATCACCAGACTACTTGTTTAGTGAGCTTAGATACTGGTTTTGTTTATTTGGAAGTGTTATGTACTGTCTGAAAATTCTTGAAGGAGTTGGTCTAGAAAACAGAGACTGGATTAAGACCAATACTAACATTGGAACTCATGTAGTCTTAGGTTATCTGTCTGGTAAGGATTCTTTTTACTAGAGGGGATGTACATAGAGTTCATGTTTATTATCACCCTTAAGATAAAGCATCTCAGTTACAGGAATCTGATTTCAGGCTACTGAAATAGTTTGTAAATAGTAAATAGTTTGTAGCATTGGTAGAACTAACAGTGATCATCCACAAAGGTAATTCCATATTGAAATCTCTTGAAGACATTCTCAGCTTTCCGAGACTTGCTATTGAGCCGTTCATATGCGTCACTTTGTGTGTGTCAAACAATTGCCTTTTATTTTTCCCTCCCCCTGAATGGACGTGATATATGAAATGGTTGGGGTTTTGTTTGATTTTGCTTCCACTTCCTAATACATCTCAGTCATTTAATTTAAATGCCGACTCTGCCCATGTTGTGGCAGAAGTTGCAGGCTACAGTGAATATTTCCCAGCTGTTCAGGCAGTCTAAATCCAAATTTCTAAAGTGCACTAACAGTTTTACTGCTTCTCACCCTGGCTACACGAGTGTAATTATAAAAGGTGACCTCATGTTTTTTTTTAAAGTGTTTGTCAAAGAGGAGGAACTGGCACTTAGGAAGGCATGTAATTTGTAGCCAGTTCTGATGGTGATGTTGAGATGAGGATTACAGGGCAGTCAAACATGAATGGGCTCGTTTTTTTAATGAAACAACATCTGGAATAGCACGAGATTTATGGTTTTCTTGAACTTAAAAACTTTTGGCTGTACTAATGGTGAAAAGTCTTAAATTAAAGTTTTCCAAATAAATTCTAGAGAGCTGCTAAATTTAGAAAATGCTGGACGAGATAGAGTGCTTTTGTGTACCTCATCTTTTGTTTTCCCTGTCAGCCTGTTTGTTTCTGCCTAGTTTCCCCTCCACGCTACCTGGCATCCCTGCTCAGGACAGTTGTTCTCACTCCCTCCCTTTCATACTCCTTCCTCCTCCTGCTCTTCTGCAGCACAGCCAGGCTGGTGCTGGCTTACCCACAAGTAACTCTGGAATTAATTAGGCTGAGATCTTGCTGTAGAACAAAGGACTGGGGTCTGCTGCAGACAGTATGTGGAAGATCAGAATAACCTGTCATAGAATATGCTGCAGCTTTGCAGCAGTGCTGAGTGTTTAGTTCTGGCACTGGATTCCCTCAAAGCCACTTCTCTTGGGCTGCGGTCACTTCACTCAAATGTGTGCCTAGATCTCACAATGTAATTTATATTTTTTTTCCAGTAGACTTTTGACAGCAGGTGACTTTGTGTGCGTTCTGAATTCCCTTTTAAAGGCAAGGAGGAAGGAGGGAGAAAGGAGTTTCAACACCCTTTCAGGCCACATCGTCAGAGGTCTCCAGGCAAACCCCGTGTCAGTGTCTGATAACCACCCGGCACTATACTAGAGCTGCACCGGTCTGTGCCCAGTGTGGGTGCTGGGGAGCCTGCCCTCCCCACCAGCCTGTAAAACCTGGCAGACAGCAACGATTAATGTGTATGCTGAGTAGTTCTGGGCCATATTGTACCTGCTGGAAACACACAATAGGTCTGTGCCTATTCCCACCCGGTGGGAGGTGGATAAGTGCTGTGTTTGGTGCGACTGGTGCATTGGGGGGGGGGGGAGGGGGGGAAGGGGAGAGGGGGGGGAGGAGGAGGAAAGGGAAGGAACTCCTGCCTATCCTGTGAGCTGATGAGGCAAGGGTAAATGTGCTCTGGGGGTGATGTGCTGTGTAGGACAATTCGATGTAATAGTGCCTTGTACTACACAATTTTTTTCCCCCTTATAATCTGGGAGAGCCCCAATTGCCAGTTGTTGTGCTGAAACACAAGAACAAAAGATTAGATAACCGAATGTATCCTGATACTCATTTCTGGGATGCCTATCTAGATCCACAAGGAGGAAAGCTCCTTGTGGATCAGGAATGCTACTTGTGAGATGCAGGGAAGTGGTGTGTTCTCCTTCTCCAGCAGCATGTGATTTATAGTTACCCTTGTGTTGTTTTCAGAGCAGGTTGGTCTGATTCCCTAGAAGAGGTTCTTTGCATTCAGGCAGAAGTGGAGGAATTAATTTTGGGTCAAGTACTGTCTCCCTGCTACTCTGCAGCGCTCTGGAGCTGCCTGGTCTCCCCATGGTCTCTAGGTCAAAGTCCACAAACATTTAGACAGTGTTGCAATGTCCACCCTACAAATATTATTAAGGATAGGGACTGTAAATTAAACTGTAAGACCTTTTCCCTGCTATGTCTTCCAGTGCAGTGTAAAACATGGTCTGCCCGAACAATACAAGCTTGACAGACCAGTTTCATATTCTGATTTGTAAAACAAGTGAAATATTTTTTCTTTCTTCCTTACCCTTAATATTTATTTAGGTATGAATTAATGCCAGACCCTGGGGGTTTTTTATCCCTCTGCCTCTCCTTTTCTTCTTGCCTGAGTTGCAATAGCTGTAGTCCACAAATGATGAGAGGGCAGGGTCATGGCAGCAATTGCATGTCAAAGTTAAGGTGTCTGATCTTTTTATCTACAATGGCAAGTATTTCTCATGAGGAATTACTTTCTCGTCTTGTCTACTGCTTCACCCTTCTCCATTTCAGAGTTTTATGCCATGCTTGACATTTTCATTTTTTTCCCCCTGGTTTTGAAAAGACCCAACAAGATAGTAAGCTGGGTTTTGCCATGTCGGCCCTCTCAAGGTGGCAGCCTGCAGCATGTTTTGAGCATGGGTGTTTTGGTAGGCTGAAAAATACCAGTTCACAAAGTGTTAACTTATTTTTGATAATGAGATGATAACAAATGTTAATATTTAACTACACTGTTGGGGTTTTTTTAGATGTGGTTTCTATTTACAGTGCTTAGACCCGTTCTAAATACAAATTTGATAGCTACTTTAACTTTTTTAGTTTAGTTGCGAAGCAGCACGTACGTTGTTCAGAATAAAGGTGGTGGTCAGCTGAAAACTGAGAAATGGCACTCAAATACCGTTTTTCAGTGTGTGTCTCAGTCCTAGGGGTGGGTGTGGTTACTCGTGGTCTTCATGCAGCCAGAGGGACATGAACAGCTACAAGGTCTTATAGCAAAGACTGGGTTTTAGATTAAAATCAGTTTTGTGACAATGTCTCCTAATCACGTCAGAATAGTGTAGAAAAGATCCTTAATTGCAGCACAGAGATGTAAAAGAGATACTGAAATATCCTGATGCTGCTCTCTGGAAAATTATGAATATACTGTTATGAATAGAGTATTCAGGGAAGCTGCAAGCAAGATCTTGTATCTCCCAACCCTTTGATGTTAGCTGACATTATGAAGTTGGGATAAGCGAAGCAGATAACATCAGCTGAGAAGCAAGTTAGTTGACTAATCTGTGGAGGGCGAAGGCTGGAAAAGATCTAAATGTCTCAGAATAAAGGGAACTCCTACTGAAAATAAAAGAGGTAGTGATGGAGAAGTGGGTGGTACCTGGATGCTACTAAAGTTGATTTAATCATGTTAAGTATTCAGAAGAATGTCATATGATTAACAAATCATATTCTAATTGTTAGCGTATTAACAGTGATTATTTACTTAGCAAACTTCCTTCTTCCCTCTCCCAGTGGGGAAAAGAAAGAGAGCAAAGTTGGAATAGAAGAACTAATTGCCCCTGATTAAAGTGTGAAGTTGAAGGATAGATGAAACTTCTCCAGTTTTGCAGTGTTTCAGATGGTATCTCATTATCTTGGGATTTTGCCGATGTGCTTTGTGGATAGCTTGGAGAGTCTTTTTTGCTTATGGCATAGACTAAGCAATAATTTAGTGCAGAATGTTAAATCTTTTCCAAGTTAGTTTACTGGCTCTGAAATGAAGTCAGTCTGTGTCCTTTTGCATGTTTGAAGTGTTGGGCTTGTTTTGTAATTGCAGTGGTTTTTGAGCCATCTCATCACACTGGAGAGATGGCTCTTAAAAGTGAACCATGACCGAAAGGCCTTAGAAAGGCCTTTCTGCTTCTTTGGGGCAAATGGAGCCATGCACATGCTGCACATCCCTGTGGGGCATAGTGGGGACAGCCTGCTTACCCTGAGGTAATTATTATAAGAGGCAATGTGCCTCTGCCTCTCCTATTACAAACAGCTTGATGCAATCTGTCTTAGGTATCCCATTATCACGACAGAGTTGAAGTTTGTAAACCAGGAGGAAGTGCCATGTCTTATATCAGTGTTAATGCAGTGATGTGTGGCACTGAGCCTGTGTGCTTTATTTTTAAAGCTGAAATACCAGACTTAAGAAATATGCACCTAAAAAACTAATGCAGAAATTTCGCAGCTGTCATGTGTATCAGAAAATGCAGTTTTGAAGGATGTGTTTCAGCAACTTAAACTACATTAAACTTAAGAAATCATTAAGGAAACTTGTGAAGTCCATGGTTATGCAGTCCTGTACTATTTTGCGGGGTTGGAAACTGTTTTCATAGGTTAATGAAACTGCTTTCATACTATGCTGCACAATCTAATTATATCTTTCTTGGAAGACAGCTAAGCATGTGTCCTCTGGCTCACATGCTCTCCCCTCTTTTTCTCTCCCCACTCCTCTGCCTCCCCATGTCCCCAGAAACTTTGTGGTAGTAGTCAAAAGTAGGTTCTTTGCATTACTTTTCAAATGGTACGTTGCCCAGATGGTTGGTCATGTCTATAGTTAAAGCAACTTGTGACCTTGTGTTCAGTGATCACAAGTGATTTTTCTGGGCTGCAGCTTTCCTTGCCAGGTGTCTTTCATGGTCAGAAATGGATTACTGGTTTCCGAGAGTGAAAAGTGAAGAAAATGTTGTTTCCACTGCAAGAAAAACAAATTGGATAAGAAGCTGAACAAAGCAAACCCTTCCATCTGTTGAGTTAGTAAGCTCTCTAGTGTATGAGAATAGGGCCCCCAGGTTTGTTGGGAATGGGAAGAAGGCAGATGTTGAGCTAAAGGTGATACTCTGGTACAAAAAATATCTCTGTTGACAGTAAAAGTTCTTGCAAATTCGGATGATTATAAACTTCTCAAAATACCAGTGTGTTACTTGCTCAGTAAAAATTTGGTTTTGAAGTATTTATCTTTAAGGTTCTAAGCACTTAGGCACCAGTCAAAGCTTTTCAGCAAAAGCATCCACTTATGATAAAGCTGAACTGTGTTAGATGTACTTGGCTCTTGGAGGTCTAGCATCACACAGAGAGGAAGTAGCTTGAAAGTCAGGTGTTGACTGTGTGTTGGATTGAGGCATTCAAGCGTAGGTGGTGTAGGCTTATTTGAGTGGCTGTTCAAAGAAAACAAACAACAAAACCCTCTCAATAGCTGGTTTGTTTTTTATTGTGTGTTGTGTTTTTAATGACTCTTCTGGTTTCCAGTCCACTTGTGTCTGATTAAAAACATAAGGAAAGATGCAGTTTGGAGATGTTTGGTTCTGAATGTGACTGGTAGAAGAAAGAGCAAATCATTAATTTTTATACCTTCTTCTCAAGTCTTCCAGGATTATTGCTTTTACTTTTTTACTCTATTAATGTCCTTATTTTGAAATGTGACCTTCTTGATACTTCCACCTAACTGGTTGTACTGGTGGTCAAAAAATGCCATGTGTTCTCAAGAACATTTTATTGACACTTAAAATACAGATCAGGGAGTGCTTTGCCCAACTGTGATCTGAAGGAAGAGGCATCCTTACTCTGAATGTTAAATAGTTTAAATACGCTAATGTTGCCATGGCTGAGGAGATACAGAGATGCCTGTGGTAGTAAAACCACCCCAGCTTTAGGTGTTGCAATTGGGCTGGTACATCCCTCTGGGAAGCTTCTTCTGCAACCTCTTTAGTGTGGTTTTACTGCACAGTTATTTTCTGTAGAGTCGGGTATCACACCGCTTTCTGGAACTCATGCACTTTCCTTAACATTAAATGCAGCCACAGTGTCATCTTTGGCCAGCAGCTGAGAAGGGGAGGAGAGAAATGTCCTGTGGCAGTCTGGATGGAAATTTTGCTACAGTGGTCTCCTGTGGCTGTAACTAGGAGTACTACTCAAATTGTTTAGTACTGGGAGGAGGCATTAGTGCTAGGTAGAAGTACTAACTTCTTTGCTTTTCCATTTGTTTGGGGGCTTGTTTATAGTGCTTCATCTGCTGACTTTGAGATTTTCCTCCAGAAATAAGTACCTGGAGACTGCTCTGCCTTTTTTAACATATCTTATATGAGAAACATAACTTTATTTTTTTACTATTTTATTCTTTTTAAAAACAGCTTTGGTTCATGTTGTTTTTTTAATAAGAATGCTCTAAGAGAATCTGAAAGCATCATAAATTTTAAGTCTCACTAGGTAAGGTATTTACATAGAAGATGGATTCTAGTGCTGTGTGGGGTAAATTGACGGGGTTTGGTTATAAAAAGATGGAGCAGGAAGGAGAGGAACAAAGAAATATGAGAACCAACACACCTCAGTGACGAATGATAGTCTTACTTTCATTTATTGGTCTTAAAATCATTATCTAATGTGCAGGCAAGCTGGTGGCTTTTCCCCAGGCAGGGGTGACTTTGGGACTGCTGTGGTAAGCTGTGGCATACATGACTGATATGCGGAGGCCTGGGCTCCCACAGCGAGACTTTTACCCAAGGGGTTGAGAGACCACATACAGTGTCTGGGGCATGTTACCTGCATTGGGACAGAGTCTGTGAAGGCCAGCACAGCAGCCAGGTGCTGCCTGGCTGGGGAAAGACCAAGGGTGCAGCTTCGTACCCGGCTTAGGGCCTTCCAAGGCAGCAGCACTGGTGATCCTTTGGTGTCCTCTTGCTGAAACCACTGCAGAGAGCAGTCATGGCAGAGCTACCATCCACCTGCAGACCATTTAGGAGAGGGCGGGCTTTCTTTCAGCAGCAATCTGGGCATGAATTGTTGGAAACAGACTGTGAACCCACAGTGTGGCAAGAGTGTGTGTGTCCAGTTCCCCTCCCGTGGGCTTTTTGTGCCAGACTCCGAGCAAGCATTGTACTAGGGCATCTCTCCTGTCTTATTGCTTCTTTTTAGGACAGAAGAGTCTACTTTGCACTTTTTCACGTTATCAGGTTGAAGGTAGAAACCAAATCCTCTGTAGGCATGTTACTATGACCTTTTAGCAGTGGGTATTAAATCTGCTTAGATGCCACAGCCAGCCTCCAGAGGACAAGGACTTTTGAGGCAGGAGCCCTTAATTGCAGCAGCTTGTGTTTGTAGTTACAAACTTTGCATTTGTGACTTTGTACCTTCATTGCAAATACTGACTCACTGCATGAAACCTGTCTGGATTTTCACCCCTTGTAAAGAGTTACAGAATGGTTACTGTTTGGTTGCATTACCTTTTGCCAGGTGCTTTCCCGAGCAACCCATATTTTAAATAGTCCTCCATCTTGATTGTGAAGCATAGTGAGTCACAGCATGGGTGGTGACTCACTGATACCTGTTAAACATTAGGATCCTTAAGGTGTGACTCCTTAAGCTTTGACTAAAAAAAATGCTGTCACAACATGAAAAAAACCCCACTTGCAATATGTTGCACATCTGCATAGGCGGCAAATTCTCTACAATGTACCTTTTCCACCAGCATATTTTATATGCAGTTATTTTTGCTTGGCATAACAATACAGTCCTTTTTCTTTAGCAAGTCATTTATCTGATCTCTTGTATTAGGATGATGGATGGAGGACAGAAAGACAGGGGCACACAGAGAAATCCCAGGGAAGGTTTAGCAGCATCTTTCCTTTAGGTTTGGCGCTGTTAACTCCTGAGTGGGACACCAGGGAATTCAACCAGAGCAGTTAGGGGGTTTTAATGGTCTCCTGCTTGTAACAGATTAAACTACCTCTTGCAAGAGGTGGTAGAGGATTACTGTCCAGTCTCCAGCCAAAACAACCTCCCAGTGCAGATTTACTTGGAGTGCCAGTTGAACTGCCAGTCATCAGCACTGCCCACCCCAGTGTTTTGTTCTACAGGGACATGGAAACCCATCACTCCTTTCTTTGTGGAGCAAACCTGAGTGTCATCTTTGCAGAATGAAACTACCGGCACTTGGAGCAGGACCTGCCACAGCTCTGGGCACAGCCGTGCCATGTGGGCACATGACAAATAAGTTCTGCTCTGCTGAGCCCAGGTGTATATAAGGGGAGAGCCAGCACTGTTGCTGTGTAATAGTTCCTGCTTTATTTCTAGCTCTTCAAAGCTGAGGTTTTTCCATGTGGATGGGAAGGGGCAACACAGGTCTCTGGCAAAACTTCTGTGCTTTCAGCATGATGAAACCTTACTGGTTTGCTCTGCTGCTGTGTTAAGATGGGTAGGGACGATATGCTAGCTATTAAATATGTATTTTGTCCTATTAATGTCATCTTTACCTGAGGCTGCTTTTGACTGTAGCATCCATTTTTCTTCTGTCCTCTCTCCTTATTCTTGTCTCTCTTTGCAAGTTGAATGCCCTGGTGGCACCTACCACTGTCGTGCCAAATTTATTTTGGGTAACTGCTTCATGGTGACCTCTCTGTGGTTTGTGACAGCTGCCAGAGGAGAAACCAGGATATACTTGAGCTCTTAGTACAGAGCGAGTAATTCGGGGTCATGGCAGATTCTCTGGGATTTTTTGTTAAAGCAACTGTTGATATATTTCACCATTTCCCAGTTTACAAGTTTGGAGGGTTTTGCAGAGGGAGAGGTTTCAGGAAGGTCAAGGGCTGCCTGGTCTGCTAGCACCCGCGTTAAACTGCCCGTGTGGGCTTGGGGGAGCAGCTCTGATTTCTGCTGGCCTGCAGAGAGAGTGCTTAACCAAGGGCAGGGAAGGGCCAGATGCAGGGTTTGCAAGGAAGTAAGTGTTTTTTATTGTCAGAGCAGCTGGGGAGTTGGACAATAGCCTTAAAAACAAACAAACAAAGGATGACTTGCAGATAAGTTATCTAGGGGAGTGGGTGTATTTTGGGCACCACTGAAGGACAAGCTGATACATTGACTCTTCTTCTGCTTTTAAACTCTTACTTTGTGTGCCAGTGTGCCAGAGGGGTTTGACGTCTATTGTCCTGGCCTGAAATTTCACAACAGTCCTTCTTGAGATTTTGGCTCTTCCAAACATGAGCCTTTAACTACGTGTAATCTGGTACTGCACATTCTCTGCCACGGGCTTGTGTGAGGGCCAGCTACCTTTGGCTAGCAGTAGTAAGCTTTGAAAATAGAAAGACACCAGGGTATCTCTTTTTTTCTTTTTGCACTTGGAGGACACTACTGTTCCTCTGACATCAATAAATTTAAAAATTAATTATTGAATTTTAAAATGTGTGCTTGTATAAATATGACTATCTTTAATAAATTGAATTTGTTCTCTACAAACAAAAATGATTTTTCATTTTCAAGTAGCATATACACCTTCTGGATTGTGAAAATGAAGCTGGAGCATTTTAAAACCTGCCTGGAGCTCAGATATATATCTTGAATTTTGTTTTGTTTTCAGCTTGTCTGGGCAGATATTTTTTTTTTTTGCTAGCTGGAGATTGGTTCTAGAGTTGCAAGTATTAGTAATTGCATTTCCTCCACTTGCTCCTGAAAAGTCAAGGTTTTTGGAGAGCAGTTCTCATTGCCTTGCTGAGCTGTTTGCTGCAAATAATTCATAGCTATTTGGTGGAAAAAATCCTTGCTCAGACTACTTGTTGATGGTTCTTTAGTGCCTTCAGTCTGTAGGGTGGAAGATTACACGTGTATGTCCCAACTTGTACAGATCAGTGCAGTGGAGAACTCAAAAATACATTTAACTTAAACAAAAAGCCTGATCCTGAAAGCTGGCACGTTTCTTTTGGCCACAAAATTGTTGTACCTCTTAGTGACATGGTATATTGTAGTGAGGACATCTCTGATGTTGAACTGGAGGGCTGAGTCTTGCCTTATTTGTGGAAGGGCTGTGCGTCATGGAAATGTGCAGTGCACCTAATTGAACTGTTTTGAGGGAAGCTCTTTTTGAAGTTGCATCTAACTTTTAAAAATAAATTGCATACTTCTACTTTGTGTTTTTGGCTATGAAACTCCAGTTTGTGGTGTCAGGAGGGCTGCTACTATTACATTACACACAAACAGCCATTTATTCTGCAAAGTTTCAATTCTAGAGTATCTGACTCTCCAAAGTTAGCTGTACTTATTTGTCATGTAATGTGCATGGCTCCCATTACCATGAATATTTGAGCGCCTCACAAACCGCAAACAAACACATCTTCTTATATTTATTCAAGGGTATAATAGTAAGTATCCACACTTTACACATAAGAGAGATTAAGTTACATCTCTGAGGGCAATGAAGTTGTTGGGCTAAAGCCAGGAATGCAATCTGGTTCTTCTGGTTTCCTCTGCCTAGAAGGAAAATGTCTTGGAGTTTAGGAAAGCCTCACTAGAAACCTTGTTTTTCCTATCTTTCTCATGGGAATGAGGCAGTACCCTAATGACAAATTGCCTGAAATGGTTCATTTCCCCTTCCTTTGGACAGAAAGGTTAATTTCAGTTTTAGGCATAGCTTTATTGTGGAGGTTCAGAACCTGTCTGGTCTCTGAGCTATGAAATGTCACCGTGGGGGCTGCTGTCCCAAGAAGTTGCATGGCTGTGCTGGGATCTCCAGCTGCCTGTCTAGCTCCATGCCAGGACTTGTCTTGACAAGCTGTGCCTTTATTTAGTCTTCATCCCCCTTCCACCACCTGGGGAAATCAAGATGCTTTTCTGAAAACAAAAGAATCCTGACACTGAGAGCCTGAAGCTAATGGCCATCAGGGTCTGTGGCAAAGCAGCTGTTTTTCCCGATATTTCCAAGCAGCTCTGAGGATATCAGCTAGAGCAGTTGCTCTTAAATTGTCAGGCTTACTGCTGGTGGGCTTCATGGGGCTCTGATAATGGGTGTCTGGGGCTGCAATGACAGTGAGATGCTTCAGCTGCAGCAGAATTGCCAACATCAGATGGAGATATCCCCTTAGGCTAAACTCGTGTGACCTGGAGAGGGGGAGACTTAAGTGTTGGATATTGTCATCTTACAATTAAGGGTCTGATAAAACTCACTGAAGTAAATGAGTCTTTAATTTGCTTCTTGAGGTCTTGGATTTGACTTGAGGGGGAAAGCTTTCCTCTGCTGTTTCCTTGCACTTGTGTTAGGACTGACATTTGGAAGAAGCTCTGCACTGATATTACTATGTTAAAACACACCTGAGTAACTCATTTATTTCAGTTTATCTGTCTCTTTTTTTCTTCCAGTGGGATCTTGTTTGTGATTCTGCCTGGAAAGTCCACATTGCTAAATTTTCCCTGCTTGTAGGATTAATCTTCGGCCACTTAATAACAGGATGTATAGCTGACTGGTAAGTGAAAAATTCTTTAATGCAATGTAACTACAAATAAGTAACAGTATAAAATATTGTTTTGATTGTCTTCTACTTTATATTCATGAAGAACCTTCGTGTAATGATTTCTCAGGTTCTGAAAGAACCATGATGGACAAACAGTTTAAAACTGTTTTAATTGTTTGAACCTGAGTAATTTATATCAAGGTAAATAACACAGACTCTTCTCTATTTGGCTTAGCTATTTCCTGCTGACACAACTTATTACAGCTGTAAAGCTAGTACAGAATTGAGTATTTTCTAATTATACAAGTGAAGCCTTTAGTTTAGGGTTTTCTTTTGCTTAAATAAGAAGTAGGGCCCAAAGAAATTGGAAGCGGCATTGATTTCACTGAAAACGTGACTAATGTAGTGTCAGCCTTGTGCTTACACAGTATCTTTCGGTGAGTTGAAGGCTGTCTTTTGCAAACCTTTCCCTTGTTCTTCTTTTAAAGTTCTTGTTAAGCAAACATTTTGATGTAGTGTTAAGGATTTGCTGACTAATGTCGTGCTAGTATTGGAGTATTAAACTTAAAAGAGTAGACTGCAATTCTTTAAACTGCTATAGTTAAAGGCGTTATTGGATACCCCAATTATGCTGAGAATTCAGCTTTTATTTTAGAAAATGGTCTTGTAGTGTAGATGAGGGGAAAGAAAATTAAAGGGATGACTCAAGTGATTTCAGTGGAAACTTGCAGCATCTGAAACAATAGCTCTATGATGCTGTCCCAGTCATTTCGGTGGCTTCTAGCACAGTTGCCAATGTTGGTGCTTTAAATGGCCCCAAGTTAACTCTTTTACCATTAACTAGAACAGGAAAGGAAGAAGAGTTGCCTATTAGGGAAATCTTATAAAGCCTCAGCAACTCACCAGTCAGCTGGGAGAGAAAAGGCCCCCTGCAGCTGTGCAGTAATTTGGATCAAGCATTCCTAGTGAAATTGCATCTTAATTCTTGAATAGTCGCTGAAAGTTCTTGGGCAAGCAAGGAATCATGACTTTTCAGTGAAATAGGGAACATGGATGAAATACGGTTGAATTTGATTAAAATACCACAGTAAAATGGGGCTCTAAAAACTCATAGGAAGTATAGAGGGGAAATGAATGAGAGATCTTGCTTGGCTTTCCTAAAAAGGAATCAGTGTGGAGAAAGCAGACTTATTACCAAGTTAGGAAAGTGGTGCTATAATTGACAAATAAGCCACAAATAAGTGAACAACTTGTTGCCTAAGGCACTGGCTTTGAGAGAGAATTGCAGTAAGCAGGTTTAATAGCTCTCTGCTACCAAAAGGAGCATTCTGTGCTTCCATCCATTTCTGTCCCCAGCGTGTACTTTGCGCTGCCACATGCGTTTGTTGGACCCCTCTGCGAGCTGCTTAGCTGAGCTAATGCAGCATAAAATTACCCTAATTTTAAAATACCTAGAAATGTCTAGTGAGTTTACAAGAATCTGGCTTCCAGCTGTGGTAGAAAGGAGAAAAAGGGTAATTTGGTGGCTGGAGGGAACAGTGACCCTTTTGTGGGTGACCAGAATGGACACAGTTTGCTGCCGCCAAAGCTAGTCCTCACACTCCTGTTTAGTGCCTGTTGCCAGCACTAACCCACTACCTAACCCAGTAGGGCTCCTGCGCTGGATAGTCTTCTCGTCATTTAGCAGTAGCATTTGGGGACTGGTAAAAGAACACCTAAATGGAATTTACTTTGCTGTTTAATCACAGCTTCAATTTCTGCAAAGGTGGAGAGTTGTGTGGAGAGATGGATACAAAGGGAATTGTACGGATTGTACCTGTAGAAAGAGAAAATTAAGTAAAAAAAGGATGTCAGTCCCAAGCAAGAGCAGAGGAGATTAAACAGAGTAATGTATAGGAATTGTTACAAAATTTCAAAATCTGTTCTCATTTCACTTATATACTGCTCTCCAGTGTAGATAATTAGAAGATGCTTTGGGTTTTTTTAACCACTAGGGGTTTTGCTTTTCCTTTTTGAAAGAAGGTTTTAAAGGTGTACAAAGCAAAGGCATAGAGTGTATTAAAGCAATTTGCTAAGTAAACTGAGTGCTCTCTGTTCAAAATACAGTTGGTGTGCATGCTGGGATAGCTCTGTGTGGAAAATCTATAGGAGGAAAGTCTGTAAACATGCTCAGATATGTGAAGACCGACTGTGTCCAGCGCCTGAATAAGTTACTTGTTCCACAAGCAAAGTGCTGCTGGCAATTTTGCCAGCTCCAGGCTGAGGTTTGTGTGGAAGGCTTCCTTCTGGAGCAGGTGGGCTTGGTGTTCATGTAGCATCAAGACATTAGGTTGGTGCCTCTCACTGTCCTACAGTGCCCCTGCTTTGCACCTGCTCTGATGCTTTTTGGAGCCTTTATGTCAGTTCAAGTCCCAAAAACAAGAGAGAGCCTGCAAAGAATGTCATGGGAAGAGCAATTTGATCAGCTGCAACAGCAAGGTACATGTGTAGGAGCATGGGAAGAACAGGTCTTGTCCTCAGACCATTCACTCTTCCCCTGTGGTGCAACTCTGACATTAGGAATATCTTTTTGATGTATTTGCTTATCACACTGTGTGGGTTGCAGATTCTTCAAAAGCCTGGGGTTGCTCGTATCCCTAGTTATTTACCTGTGCAGGCAGCATTTAGCATTTGATCTAGATAATAGCATGCAGTGTAGGCTGAGACTTCCGTGATACAGAAATCTCTCTCTGGAACAGTTTGGATGGCAGCAGATAGCATCCTGGGGCTGTTTTACCAGTGAAATTGTGTATGGTTTAATTTCTCACTAGCATTTCCATGTACCGTTAGATAATTCTGTCTGCATATAAAAGGCTTTTTTTATGCTCTAAGACACCATCCTGTCAAAACACTGCTGGATCACCAAATATATGGCTGATAGCTGCCCTGGAGCTTTGTTTTTTGAGAAGTGTGCTGCATGCCGGGGTGAAGAACACTAGTTTTGTGTTTGTGAGGACATACCTCCTACCAGAGGGCTTACCTGGCCTCAGTTGGCTTTCACAGGCCCAGGAGGCTCTTCGATTTTCTGATTTTTCATTACCAGCAACCATTCATTTGCATAACTGGTATAATGGTAGAAGAAATTCTGCATCCTAATAATGGATAACCTCAAGTACAGAGGATGGGAGGAGGGGAAGAAGGGAACTGAAGTATGCTAAGCATGAGGTCTTTTTCAATCAACATCAGGGAATGGCAGGTCAGGCTTGTGATGAGAATTAAGTTCCTAATTCTGAGGGTTTGCATAATGCCTTTCATCTGCAAAACACTTCCACAAATACTAATTGGTATGAATTACAGCTTGGCATAACAAAACTGGGGCTGCAAAAGTCTGTGCAGGTTGCTGATAACGCAAAGTTCATTGGCTTTTTGTCTGTATTCAGGGTTTCATGTGAGGTACTTCCCTTCCCTGCCCAAGTGCTTTGTGTTCCGGTAAATATAAAATCTGAAGCACACACAGCAGTAACTGCCCCCGTGTCCAGCATGTCCCCAGTGCATTCCACATCACCAATCCAGTGATGTTATGCTCCCACCCTCAGCTCAACAGCAGCTCTTCTTCTGGTGGGCTGGGCTTGTACGCTGATGGAAAGCAGCCTGCTCTGACCATGCTGTCTTCAGTTTGCACGTTGGTTCTGTTTTTAAACATTGTTCTTTTTTAAAAACTTTGAATGGCTAATGCCAGCAATTTACATCTTTGAGGTGCCCCACAGGTGATGCTACAGCTGAAAATTATAGTAAATCTGTTTTCATGCAAGGAGCCATGACATCACTTTCTTAGGTGTGACTTTGAAAAAGCCTGAATGATGACTGGTGCACTCTTCTAGTTCCCAAAAATGTAAAAAATTATACCAGTGTCTCCTTTTCAGCCCTTTTCTCCCTATTTTATGGATCTTGTCCATTTTAAGTAATGCAAACCCCAAAGTTCGAATTATGAAGGCATATATATAATGTGTTTAATAACTGCTGGTAACAATCTGCTGAAATAATTGAATAGAAGTGCTACAGTATGTGAAGCTGGACTAAGTTGTGAGATTTAAATGCTCTTTATTGTGCTGACATTCAACCTGATGGCTGGCTTGCAGCTGACAGACTGCTTTGAATGGGTCTGTGAAAGCTGCCTACGAAAAGCAAGTTCATGTATTCTTTGTGGAAATGGCATATGGAGCTGACTAAAAGGGATCCTCAGTTCCACTGGAAAACTTGTGGGAGTTGACAAGTTGAAAAAAATTTGGAAACCTCCACATAATGATCCAATTTTTGCTTAAAAATAGCCATGCGCTCTGGTGCTTCGTATCATTCTCCTTGCACAGGAAGAGAGGGGGAGAAGGGGAAATTATAAACACTAAGCATATGAGTAAGAGATGTAAAAATCTCATGTTCCTTGAACATAAAAGAGCTAAACTCTGGAGCGACTGCCCCCACGTTCAGTGGCAGCATAATTCTTTCTCCTTGTCAGCACTGCACCAACACATGCAATTAGAGGTTGCAGCTGCAAAGGAGGGCTGCAAGTCCTCATGTCCCTGTTGCCTGAAATTATTTTTGGAGTGGTTTATTCCTCACCTTCCAGTCAGGCTGGTTTTGTGGGTCTCTGCAGCTGCTGTAGGGATACCAAGTGGAGGGACTTGAAGCTCACAGTTTTCTTGTGAGTGTTACTTTCAGCTCTCTGAGGCTCAGCGAAGTGACGTGAGTTCTGTTTGGTGCTCGGTCCATGTTTGTTAGTCTTACCTGCAACAATGAGACCAAGAAAAGTAGTTTTTTTGAGCCACCTGCTCTTGCAGATGGGGCTGAGAAGCACATGTCTGTTGGGAAGAGGAGGCCCCTGCAGCTAATAATGTACTATCCCATATAGCATATAATACCATATACTCTCCCATGCTACTACAGAAAACTCTGAGGAGTTGCTTTTCATCTCCAAGGAACTTGTTTATGGCTTTGTGCTAGTTCCTAGATGTTTCCTTGTTTATCTTTGGTGTTTTGAAAATGCTGGTTAAATCAAGCAGTAATACAGTGTGCTGTCTCTGCTTAATCCCGTCTGAAATGAACTTGTCAATGCAAAGCTGGCAGAGAAATCTGGGGTTTAGTGAGAAAAAAATAAAATAAAAAATTGGAAGACTGAAACAAGCATTAAAAATTGATGGCAATGTTTGGAAGGGATTGTATGACTTGTTCCCTTCTTTGCCAGTTTTAATGATCTAGCATTATGTCCCTCCTGGCTTTTAACTGTTTCTCCATACTTCCTTATTTTTAGGGTTGGTCGACGGCCTGTGCTGCTCTTCTCTGTCATATTCATTTTGATATTTGGACTGACTGTGGCACTCTCAGTGAATGTGACCATGTTCAGCACACTCAGGTTTTTCGAGGGATTTTGCCTGGCTGGAATAGTCCTCTCCCTGTATGCACTGCGTGAGTATACCTTCATCACCCATACAAATGTAACTTTATCCAATAAGTGGTTTGCTGTTCTCTGGCTTCCCACTTTTGTTCAAACAGATCAAACCAGGATCATATGGACTGAAAAAGCTTTAGCCTGAGTTTTGGTATAAGAGGTAGGGATTTTGCAGCTTTCTCTTTAGGTTGCTACGGAGCAGTCTGTGAAGCTGTCTCAGAGCTCATTTTAAAAGAGTTATAAGATGGTTTGGGTTTGGCTGTTGTTATTTAAACCTAGAAGTTATCCATGTCATAGCCATAATGTGTAAGAGGAGTAGATTTCACCTTGCAGTATTGAGCTCAGTAGGAGACTTGCCACTTCTGCTGTCTCTAGCAGTATGTACTCTGGCACGTTTTCAGAATTTCCTCTGTTATTTGGAGCAAGATATCCTGTGTCCCTGCCTCAGGATTGTAAAGTTACAGCAAAAATATGTGAGAAGTGCCTGAAGTCCTTTTATCAACTTCTTGTTGTTGTTTCTGTCTGTTTCATGAGGGGAAAAAAAAATCTCTGAGAGAAACTTGAGGGAAAGCTTGTAAGAAATATCTACATGCTTATATGTGAGGTGACTAGTAAACTTGTAGCCAAAACATTTGAAAACCCCTTTGGGAGGCCTTGCCTTTGGAGAGTACATGAATGGAGAGTACATACATGCCATCAGCCTAATCTGTGTCCCTTGGATATGTTCCAGAGATCATCTTCTGCTTCCTTAGCTATCTGTAATTAACAGGTAGTACCACACCAACTGAGGAAAACACAAAACTTCCTCCTCTTTATTATGGCTCTGTAAAAGTATTATCTAATTATATCCTGGAAGTTGCTGTACAGATCTTCATAAACTTTTATTAATTTCCTATTGTAGATGGCATCCAACCCATCAAGATTTAGCACAATATCGTTACTTTGTATGGAGTATTTTGTAGTATTAAGTTCCCCAGTTTTTGTTTTGGTTTTGGTCTGCACCAAGGGGAAATGGCCTGACTGCAGGAGACAGGAGTTTGTTCTGTATTGCACTACTTTGTTATACCTGATATGGAATCCAAGATACGTGGCTTTTTTCCTTCTTCTTGCCTTTGCTTATGTAATCTCTAGTAAGAATTTTTCACCAGACCCCAAAACTACCACTGAAGACTTTATAGGTTTTTTTGGGAAGTAATTTAATCTGTGGTTCCCATGGGAGGGGGCTTCAACCATTACCAGTATAACATTCAGCTGGATAACAGGCTTGTTGGAATTTTTCGCAGCCCAATGCAACATGTTAGATTTTCTTGGTTGGTGGATGTTTTTTTAAGAGAGTCATTGCAACTAAGATTTGCATGCAGAAATGCCAACTAAGTAAATGTTTCGTTACAGACCTTTTTATGATTGGAGTGAAAGAGTGTTTGTGTTGCCTTAAACCAGACAATAGCTTGCCATCCAAGGCTTTCATTCAGAAAATGGCATATTCTGGTTACTTCATGCTCTTCTTGGTCCAGAGCAATGATTTGAGTCTGATATTTTGTCCTTACTTCCCCCAGGTGTTTGCTATAACCACTGCTGTCTGCATAGAGAACACATAAATAGAGCTAGTAGGTGTTAGGAGAGATCTGTGTGAAATTAGCTGCAGGCTGAACATCAGCTCATTTCCATGGAAGTGAGAAAATGTGAAAGATGCAGCACCTGCACCTCTGATAAGTCTTCTGGCCTTCTGTCTCAGGAGACGAGGGGAGTGGGTTTTTACTGTATTAAAAACTTTCATTTAAACAAAACAAAAAAAAAGGTTGTCACCTTGGTGTAGAGTAGCGGGAGAAAAGCAATCCCTGAAGTCATAAGAGAATGGGAGTAATAGTTTTTTTTGTTTGGTGGTGGTTTTGGTTTTAGCCCTTGTAATCTATTAGGCTTCCTCTCAATCTGGATTTACTATCTTTTCATTTCTGCTGGAGGCCATAGCATGCCATTGCATTCCTGTGCAGAGTAATATTATGATTCATAGCCCCTCTTCCCTTTCCCTTAATGGCCTTGATTTCTTCCCCTGGAGGTTTGTTGCCCCTGAATTCCCGGCTGGCTGCCCTGAACAGAACAATAGAAAGTGGAAAGTTTGATCTGCTAGTCACAGTCATTAGCCAAAGTTTCCAAAGCTACTGTGCAGAAGCAAACTGTATAGGCTTGCATAGCCTGCAAAGGTAATTAGTGTGCCACTGGGATCCTTTTACGCTGTGTTGAGCTTGCTAGTTGATCTTGGATTTATGGCCTGCCTAAGGGAAATTGTAAATAACAGTTCTGAATGCTTTGGGAGTGGGAAGAGCACCAAAGTGCTGTCTTATTTAAAACACAGGGCTGCCAAGGTTGAGTTGCCTTCGCTATTCAAACCACACTCCTCTTTATAGCCTAGTACTGTTTTCCTACCTGTCTGCCCAAAGGTGCTAAGTGAGCCCAGGAATGAGGCCTGTCTTCTGTGGAGGCACAGCACTGAGCCCAAGCTGCCTGTTCTCCTCTGCAGGCTTTCCTCGATGTTGGGGTGAGCTCACTTCTTGTGGCCTCCAAGTACAGCCTCTTGCCTGGAGCTGTTCAGAGCTTATCTAAAGAAACCACTTCTGGATGTTGATTTATTAAACTGAAAAGTTTTCCTGCTGCTGCTGCAGTTTTGTTGGAAAAGGTGTTTCAAGCGAAATTTCTAGTGAAGCTGCATCGAGACAGGCTTTTAGCAGTTGATCATGCTTGGTGTGAAGGAGGGAAGCAGAGGAGCAATAAACCTGGGTGCTGTGGGTCCTTGCATCATCTAGGAAAATGAAAGGCAGCAAATCCTTTTCCACTGAACAACCACACACAGCTTTGAAAGGCTTTTGTTTCATGCTGATGTGGAACATAAGGAGCTTCTGTCTTCCAGAACTGGTTTCCTGCCTGGTACCAATCTTCAGTGGGTTCCTGTGCTCCTCGTCAGCTGGCACACATCTTGTGTGGTGAGGCACCAGCAAGCTCCCAAGGAAGCTTTGCTCCTGGAGGATAAAGTACTTCCCAGTGCACCACACCGAGCAGTCATCCAATGCACAGAGCTAGACCTGCCTGTTGTGATATGCCGGTGAGGTCCCCTGCAATATTTGCTGAGCAGATTTCTGCAGAAACGGGCCACCCCTCGTTGGAGGAGTGTACTGGGACCAGCAGCAAAATCTCCTGGAGAGAGAAGTGCTGAAAGGGTGCTAAGGAGCACTGGCCACAGTGGTTGGAAGGGGATGTATGGCCTGCCCAGCAGTTAAATGTAGAAAAGAGTGTAGACTGGGGGGGCTGGAGGGGACAGCCTGAGGGTACCTTTTGTTCTGGTATTTGTTGCCGCATGCACATCCAGAGAGGAAGGATGGGCATTCTGTACCTGCTAGCTCAGCACAGCTGGATGCACAGCACCATAACCTCCTGCTGAGCTGAAGAAGAGGAGTTTGAGTTTAGCCATTGAGGTGGAAAGCCCTAAGCCGATCCTGAGAGTTTTCCTTTGGACAGGCTGAGAGGGAGGGGAAGAGGTGAGGGAGCCCTAAGCAGGGGCACATACCTGAGTAATGCCTCTGCTAGTGTCTGGACTCCTGTAGCAGGTGAGTCATGCCACTGACTGCAAATAGCTCTGCTTACTGGTTGCAACTCGTGGGACAAAGTACACTAGGGAAATGTGGAAGTCACGGGAGAAAGCAAATCTGATAATCTTGAAGGTGGGGAGGGTGTTGCTTCTGGATCACTTTAGTCTCAGTGGGTCATTGCCTTGGCCCTGACAGCAGGGCAGTCTTTTCCTGTATCCTTGTGGAGAAGGGCATATACTGCAGCTGACTCAGCACAGATCCCTTCCTTAGGGCTCGCTGACATGAGCTGATGCAAGAGGTCTCATGGCTAAGGGCAGGAGTTCCCCCCTCCCTGTTCCATGCACGCCCTCTCCTCTCACATGCTGCTGACCAAGTCAGGCTGGACCCAATGTCTTCCTTAGCCCTCTGCCAGGCAAGACACTCATCTTCCCTCTGGAGAAGACCAAGTGTGCTGTTGTAAGTGGTATGTGCCCTCTGATCTTGTCCCTGCTTCCTTTGGAGATCTGCTGCGGGGCACAGTGTCTCTTGTGCTGTCTAAGCTTGGGGGATAGAGCTGGAATGTGGGCTCACACCAGGCAGGGCCTTTAAATGAGTGAAGGGAAGCAAGAGTTTCCCTAGAGCTGTTCACATCCTGTGCTATGTCTGTTTCCTTGCCAGTGTCCCTGCTGTTGTCACTTTCTGGAGCTGAAGCGAGGATGATGGTATTAATTAAACTATTTAAGGGAGAGGAGAGGAAGAGATATATTTTTCTGGCGAATGCTACTGACAGGTTTAAGGAGCCTCCCATTAAAGTGCTATGTGCTATCACTAATGACTGTACCTGAGCTCAGCCATGGTGTGGATTTGCACACAATTGCAGGCTGTTCAGCAGTTTCATGGGTGACTGAGCTACAGATTATGCTGCAAAATTAGGATGTCTAGACTTGAATGAACCAGTAAATAAGCTCTGGAAATAGCTTTGCTGGAAAGGAGACGACATCTCAGGTTGGAGCAAGGAAGCAGGGGTGTCCCTCAGATGCACAGTAGCAGAGTTGCTTCTCTTTCACTGTTGGGAGAAAAAAAGATAGAAACACTGTTGAAAATCGTAGGTGTTTCAAAAGCCTGGAGAAGCTTGGCAAAGGCTTTCAGGCTGGTTAAGATGTCCAGCTGTGATGTGTCTTTCTCATTTATAGCTAGGTCAGTCTAACCTGTTACTCCTGTAAGTTACACAGGCAATGATCTGAGAGGCTAAACATGGCTTCTTAAGACTTTTTTTTTTAACATTTATCCTGGAAAGCTAGAGGGGTGTGCTAGAAAGTTTGCTTCAGGCTGAAGAATGAGCAGGTGCCACAATGGAGCATGGAAGCCTCTGGGTGTTCGGCTGTAGTGATGTCGGATTTGTAAAATAATTTTTCTTCCAGTCAGGTGTTAATATAAAGCATGAGATTTATATCTTTTTTTCTTTTTCTTTTTTTCTTTCCCCACCCCCTCCCTCAGAGGAGCATATAGGCTCTGAGATCCTGAAGCATTCCAAGTCTACAATTGATTTTCTTCTTAGTTTTCCTCTCCTGACTCTTCAGTAACAAGCACAGCCAAGGCCAGGCAAGGCAGGTGAAGCACTGGAAACCGCAGGCTCTGAAGCTATTCTGTGTAATCTGAACTGGCTCAATAAATAACTCTGCAAAGCGTTCCTAAATCAGAGGAAAACATCTGACTCCTTTCCAGTGCATTGACATGTGAGTTAGCTCTGCAGTAATGTCAGTTCTCTCCACTGACAGGTCTGATAAGATCAAGGTTTTTAAGCCACCTACCTTCTGTTTATGTAACCAGCCTTCCCTTCTCTGAGTCACTTGACGCAGATCTGGTAGGAGTGATCACAGAGGGATCCACTGAACGAAAAATCTTAACTGGCTCACCTTAAAGTGACAATTAATTGTTAAATGATACAGAACCACTTTGTTTAAAGAGCAACCACATACTGTTCCAACATTGAGATAGGATGTGAGTTTCTGGAAACAGTACTGCTACATTTTGGATAGCTTTGTGCGAGAACTGTCAAAAAAATAGTATGCAGTAGGAGCTCTCCAGCTGTTCAAAAAAGCACAAGGCATGCCTTTTATCAAATGCCTGGGGGCTCAATTTATGCAAGAGTGGAAAAGGTTATTGGAATTACAGTACTCTTCTTATAAGTATAAATCTTCCTTGATCTACACTGCTTTCCTCACTACGATCAAATTACAACTCATAATCTGTTCGCCTCTTTCACCTCAGTACTTCCCCTGAATTTCCTTTTCTTATGGGCAGAGTGGGCATAGCTCTTTAAGGGACACAGTGTCTGCCATTAGGGTGTGGACTCTCATCCTAACTTTAACCCTACACACTGTATTCTGGAGCAGAGATGCCCTTGAAGCATTGTCCTGAATCCTGGAAAAACTGTTCCATTTTAGGCAGCCGATTTGAAGTTAATTTACACAAAGTCTTAAAGGAGAGTAAAAGGAATATCTTTCTAAAGCTCCTTGGCAGGTTAGATGTTTGGTTAATGCAGGAATTGCAACAGAATCTAATTTTAATCAGTTTTTCCATTTCAGTTTCTGAAAATCATGTGTGTTGTCAATGTGACAAAAAGCCCAAGAAAATAATTTTATTTGAGGTACTTTTTATATGACTGGTCAATTGGGAATGCGATTAAGATGGAACACTGCAGTTGTTACACTTGTGATGATGACAATCAAATGAGATTAGAGTACACTTGCAATTTCCCCAGTTCAGAACACAGCTTGCATTTTTATCATTTAAACTGTCTGTCTTTTAATTGTTCCAGACCAGCTCCAGCAGTTTGGGTATGCTCAGTATACCAAATCTTACCTTCTGTCGTGCAAATACTTGTAACTGTATCTGTTCAGGATTGTAATTACATTTTTATGGATTTTTTTTTTTTTAATTTCTTTTGGCTTTTTTTTAATCTGAGCAATGTCAAATAGAGTCATAGGTCTGCTCATCCCTATTGCATGGCTGAAAACTCACTGCTTTTGAAAGGAAATGAAGAGGAGCTTTTCTCTTTACTTTTTTCCTAGCAGGAAACTGAATTTGTTACAGAGAGCATCACAGAGAAGTAGTACATATAAAGCATATTATGCTATGAATGTTGCCTTACTGAGTTTTAGCTACCCTGTTCCTTGTCTGTGTCCCTGCACTTGGCAGAACTTGAAAACAGGATGGGATAGTGTTGGAAATGAGATGGGCAGCAACATTCTCAAGAGTCGCCCTTAAGACAGACAGCATAAAGGGCTGGATTTTTTTTTTTCCCCAGATGCTTCTTCCAGTGAGAGCACAGGCATATGCACATTTTTCTTGTGTGCATGTGTCAACTTTCTGCTGCAAAAGGAAACACACACAGGTTCATAAATCACCTAGGAATGAATAGTGCTTTACTTCCCTTTCCTGCCTCTCCCTACAGGTTAGCTCCTCAGGAAAATGTAAGCCAAGTTATGGCAACAGGATGTGCATAGAGGAAAAGCCATGGGTATGAGGAAGGTACATTTAGAAGTTATCTGTAGTGACTTTGAATATTCAAGTCCGGCAACAAATGTCAGCACACAAATTCACATAAATATTTATGTGTCTTTCAAGAGGAACTATAGTTTAACAAGGCTAGCCAAATTTCCACCCCCAGTCACGCAAACATGACTCCTATTTTCTCACTTACAAATAACATAACCCTGTGGGATTTTTACTAGTTCAAGTTAATTAAATTTCACTCAAAGCATGAAATGTGCAGGCAGTGCTCATTGCAGTAATTCCACAAGAGCGTATTATTTAGTCAGATGCAATAAAAAGTTCACTTTTGTTTTAATTCTTTGTTTCATTTGTTGTCAGTCTACAGTGTGCTCATGTCACTCATTTTTCTCTTTTTAAAAAAAAACCTGCTCGAAGTTGCATTGTGAATTAATTTGTTTGTAAGTCTTATACTGCAATTACTGGTGGACCTAGAAGTATGAGCTATGTTTTTGTCTTTTGAGAACATCTGGTCCCTTTTTAAATTACTTGTTCATACACTTACGTAGTTTTTACAGATAAGTTGAGACCTAAGTGCTTGCTAGTATCTTGGAAACTTGTTTATTCACATTCTTTGAATTCTGGTTATGGTATGAATTGTGAGAGAAGAAATCAGTTTACTGAAGTCTAATGAATGATATGCAAATCTTCTCAATCACTACTCCAGTTTTGCATATATGAGTTATGTGTCTGCTTTAGTACATACATTCAGTAAGGAGTCTTTCAACTGTAGATAATCTTGAATTTAGACTTGATATCTTAGAGAGAAAGGGTGTTCAAAGAAGGTTCAGTGGCTTGGAAATATGTCCCCTGATGAAGAGAGTCTGTGCTGAACTGTGGCAGGAAGCATGGTTCAGTACTTGCATCAGAAATTCTGGATGCATGTTCCTGTACCTCTCTGGCTGATTTCCCCAGGTCCTGGATGTCCCAGCATTTCTCTCTAACTGCCTTGTGTTTGGAGGAGTTCAGGACAGGCTAACAATTCTTGTGGCTTCTCCTCCCAGCTTTCTGTCCTAGTCCCATGGCAAAGCCAACCCTCTTGGACAGCAAACTACTGTCTTGTAAAGTGATGCCTCAGTCCTCTCCCATGCAGTCAGGCATTTAAGTGCAAATACATCTCCATCAGTGGCTTACCTCACGTATTCAATATATTAGGTTAAGGACATACATTTCATTCTGCTGTTGTTTGTTCTCTGAGGGGAATAATCTCTCTGGCAGAAGCAGCAGTGGAGCATAGTGTTTGTGCATGCCTCGGCTCAACAAGGACGTAAGAAGTGCCTTGGTTCAGTAGAAGAGGGCAAGTTCTGCTGGAGTGCTGTACACTATAATTGATGATTTTGTTAAAAATGCACACGGGAAGACCTGTGTGCCCTGGTACTAAGACATAAGTAGGTTACTTTATGTACTATCTGTTATCCAAACACTTGAGATTAATTCCTTAGAGGAACAAGGAGGCCCTTCTCTCTGTGCAACATTGAGTTCAATAGACATTTAAGCACCAGGGATTGTTGTCCAAAATAATTAAATAAACAAATCCTTAGAGTGTTCTGCTTGATGTGAAACTGCTGTCCAGAAGGAACAAAGTGTCAGTCTGTCAGCTCTTCAGGGACCTTTTCCAGTTCCACTGTTCCTACCTCTCAGATTTCAGTCCTGTCCTGGTAGGCACCATAGCTGTCTTCTGGATATAGAGCACTAAGTTTACGGAGTCAGAAAAAAGAAAAGTAACAAAAAACACGCAGGAAGCAGAATCAATAATGTGGTGAGGCAAAAAGCAATATAAGGGAAGAGTGTTTTTTATTATAGCAAGTAAAAATGGATAGAAGGCAGGAAGGAAAAATAAGAGCAACTTAAAAAGATTGTATAATGCTGGAAGTAGCTTATGTGGTGAAATTGCAACCAGCGTTCCTAATAAAATCCCATTTTTGTTTCATTTATAGCTTTGACTTTAAAATGTTCGGGGTTTTTTTGTTGTTTTTTTTTTTTCTGCTTAGAGCTTGACTGACTTGTTTTTCAATGCAGAAAGCCAAATCTGTATTTCTAGGAAGCTTGAGGAAAATTAATTAAAGAGATTTTGAATTATAGATCCATTAAAAATGACTCTGCTTTGAAAGTTAAATAAATAAATAAAGCTGTCAGCGTTAGTCATCTGTTGGAAAAAATGGCTTCTCTTGTATCTTTACAACAGAGAAACTCAATTGCTGCACTCCAGTGCTTTGGAACCTGGGCAGGAGAAGCTTTGATTATATCAACCTTGACTCTACCCATATGAGTCTTTTCAGATGTCGTGTGCTAGTTTAGATATGTGAATCAGCCTAAAGTGTTGTCCCATTCTGCATATTTTTTTTGTTAATGTCTGTGCTAAGTCTGGAAGAAAATACGCAAAATTCCATCTGCATCTTGTAAACCTTTAACCTGATGGATTTGACTTTTTAAGGAGAAAACTTCATCCTTTTTGACTGAGTGTTGCATTTCAATAAAAAAGTATTTGTGCAGGTGCCTTTCCTTCTTTCCTGACCTTTTCTTTAATGGTGATCTTTTCCTTAGAGTAAGTGTTCTGTGTGGGTCTAGGGTCAGTAACATGTGCCAAACAGAGAAAAAGAATAGCCAGTGTGTGACCCAAAGAGGGAGAAGAAAGAAAATAGAATATACAGTATGTACCACAGCTGCCTCTTCTCTCATGCTGCTGATAGGAGACAGTGTGACAGTTACTTTTCTAAAATAAGGAATCTGCTCCTATCCAATGAAGAATAATAGCAGCAATTAAAGAGTTCATGTCCTAGTTATTTTGGAAACAAAAAGATGGCCAGACAAAGCTGGCAGCATGTCATGCTAGCATGTATTAATGTGAATAGTACTGCTGTCTCAGTGCTGTCTTTTGCTGGGATCCTGGCTGGGATATTTTTTTAGTGCCTAGTGGGACTTGCACTGTACATACTAGTGCGTTTTTCTACCAGGACAGCTTTGAGTTTGATTTCTGTTCTGATTAGGAAACATTTATTTACCCATAGTCTCTGTCCCTCCTTCAGGCCACTGAGGCATGTCCTGCTTGGCCAGTGCTACTTGTCTGAAGGCCAACAGCTGCAGTGTGGCTCTGCCCATGGCAGCACACTCAGGAGTGGACTTCTGGGAGAAATAACCCACCTGCCTGTCCAAGCAGGAGAGGACCTTTTATTTATGTGTCTGATCTTTTCTGCCCTGATTGCTGGGAGTAGTCAAAATCTCAAAATGACAGTGCAGGAACTGACTGGAGCTTTTGCCCTGTGGGAGAATCTCACAGCAGCTCAGGGACAGCCTAAGCTGACCTGGCTCTCCTGTTCTGGGTATGCCCATCCTGCCCTGGCTGGTGCTCCCACCTACTGCTGACTCTACAGTGATTCAAGGGTGTAAACAAGCAGAAACCTGCTTATTGTTTCATTTGGTTTTAAGTCAGTTTTCCCCTGGTCTTTCTCCCCACAAAAGCTCACCTCCGGATTGAATAAACAGGGGCAGACAAAGGAGGAGAGAAGGAGTGGGTGCCTCTGGAGTCAAGGAGAGACTGCCAGGGCCATGAAATAAACTTGCTCTGCCATAATGCCCTGCTGTAGAAGCAGTTTAAGAGCCCTTGTGGCTTGCTTGTAGTGCAGATGAATCAATCCTTGCAAGCTTACTGCGGGAACCTTGGGTCAGGAAATTCTCTTAGTGTAAACAGATTAGGCTGTTAAAAGTCACCATGTAGCTTGACTTTATTCAGTGCAGGTCATTCTTCAGTGTGGGATTTAAAACTTATTTCTTGCAGGCTTTTTAAAGATTAGATAGTGTTTAATTGCATCTTGGCAGAGACGGCAGGTCTAATATGTTTAGAAACATATGTCTTGGACAGGTTGACATTTCCTCTCAGGATAGCTGTCTTTGAAGTAGTAACAGATGGAGACCTTCCACTTCTTCCAGGCGCTGACTAACTAGACTTTGAGAAGAATGGATAAACTGGCAGCAGAGAAAAACGATTCTTAAAAATAATTTACAGAGGTCTGTATGGCTTTAACTTCACTTATTTAAGCTTTGAGATTGAGAATACTGGCTTTAGATTTATTTAAAACTTCTAAAGCTTAGTTGGAGAACCAAATATGATCAGGTCCTGGTTACGAGATTTCCCCTTTTCTAGCTGGCTTTTCTCGGCAACATCCAAATTAGTGAATAAATAGAACCCTCCAGTCCACCAAAAACAACAAATAATCTGTGATTCAGAGTAAAACATTGTGATCATGAACTTGGCAGTGCTAACCTTGAACAGCAGAAATACAGACCATCAATCTGATATTTCAGTATCAGAAAGACACAATAACTTTGAAAGGTCATTTTCTCGCCGTCCCATCAGTTTTACTCAGTAAATTTTACCCTTCATCAAGACTAAATTTTATTTTTTGCTTTTGGGATAAAAAAAAGGTTAGGTCTTGAATTGAGGGGCACACATGATGATGTTTGTGTCCAGGATAAAGATACTGAAAGATGCTCTCTGCACTGAATTGTTTGACCAGATCATATGAGCTTGGTCTCTTGCTCAGAGCATTTGCAAAGTCTTTGGTATTGTCACAATGTTTTTGGGGGTTTATTTGTTTGTTTTGTTTGGGGGTGGATTGTTGTTGTTCTCTTTTGCTTTTTTTTTTTTTCTGCTTGCTGAATTAATTTTTGATTGCTATTTAGGTGACGGCCTGAGAACGTCTGACTACAGCATATCCGTTTCTGTTTTAAAATACACTGTGTAAAATAGGAAATACAAAGGGAAATTTCTGGATTTATGTGTTTAGGCTTCAGCTATGTCCTGTTTGTTTTGTTATAAATGGTAGTACTGAAAAGAGTGAGTTTTGCTTTCTCAACAATGGAACAGAATAGTGCTTGTTCTTTGGAGAAGATATCTATGAGAAAGGTACGCTACAACACTTGCTATAATGTATTAGGAGTATTCACTAAGATTTATGTGAAAACAAATTTTTCCTGATGCTTCTGAATTGGAATACTGATCTGCAAAATGTTACTCTCAGTTCTAATTTCAAATAGGATTTTAGTGACTTAAATTTAAATTACTACTGCAAGAAGGCTAAATGCCAAAGTGAATAATCTTTGTCTTTTGTTTTAATAGTGCATGACAGTTACACTTGTACAACTTGTAATTGGTATGAAATGGTACTTTTGAAATGTAAACTTTGAGAAAATTTCAAGATGGGCATTCAATGTAAAATGCTTTAGGTTTAATTTCACTTAAAAGCTTACATATTTGAGGAACCTAGACATACAAATTGTCAAAACTTCAATTTTCTGTTTGTCCTGCAAATTTGTGGATTAGGACAGGAATAGGATATGGTTGGCAAAGCCGTCCCATATTGTCTGTACCTGGAGAGGCTGGCAGCAATGTGGTTACCTATGAAACTGTCTGATCCTGCCCCAGCACAGGTACATGTTGAGAGGGATGCTGTCAGTGTGGTGTGGGTCTAGGGGACAGCAGAACTGCTGCCTATGTATCCACTAGTGTGGTCCTCAGAGTACTGGTGTTTCCCTGGAGAACTTCAAGGAAAAGTGTTACTGCATGGGGACTGTACTGCAACTGTGATCCCAGTGAGAGGCTGATGTTCAGTAATTATTGGATATAGTGTTCCTGTTACTGCGATCGCCATGTAGGAGAACTGGGTTTGCACTCTTGTAACTACACCCTAACTCCCCTGGTGAACCCTGGGGGAATCTCCCATCAGCTCCTGATGTCAGAAAGAGCCACCCTGCTCACCCACATCCCTCTTGGTAGCCACTTTCTCTCTGCTGGCTTTGACATTTACTGTGTTCAGCCAATGAATAAACAAAAACTCACTTTGCTGAGCAGATTTTGTGCTCTTTTGTTGAAATATCCAATTAGAGAGCAAACAGATGCAAATGCCAAAGGTAAATGTCAGGGGAGGTGAGAATGCAGGAAGGTGGACTTTTGTGATGGGGTGACAAACTGCATCCTGACCAGCACTATCTCTTGAAAACAGAGCAAAGGTGTGGTGACACATCACAGCCCTCAAAGCACTGCCAGTGTCAGAATTTTCTGCCACATGTTGCCACCTCCTGAATTTTGCCAGTTTAGCTGGTTTTGTAATTGCACACAAAATCAGCCATGCAAGGTGATGTGGCTTAATCAAAATAAATCAAAAGTACCTCTTGAAATATTACACTGTCAGTTCCTCTGCTCTTTTTTATAACAGATCCACTTTAGGATTACTGTGTTCTTGCAACAGCAGTGGAAGTGGTGCAGATAAGAGAAACATAACCAGTAATGTGCTCTTTCCTTCTCATACCACAATGTCTGTGTGCCTTCAGGATGAACTCTATGTAGATGAGTTTCCTGTGTACTTCAGCATATGCTTCAGATGGAGCAAAATCAAAAGGGAAAAAATCTGAGCATCGTTCTCTGATGAAAACTGAATTCTTGAAGTATAAAGTTTTCTAATGGAGGGACACAACCTTGGTCTGATATGGCTACAGTCTTTGGACCCTACTAAAGGAAGTTTAAAAAAAGATGGGTGAGGAATAGTGTGTGTATGGGTGCCAGTTGAGCTGACCACCCTCCCATGGAAAGGTTAGGGAAGGGAAAAGACTCTTTCACTCAACTATTTTTAATGGCAAGTCATGGTCTTTTTTATTTGGAATTCTGAAATATTAGCAGCAGACTGATGAAGCACTAAGTGGAAAGTATGGCATATGGGGGGATGTGTATTAGAGGAGGGGAGGATTGCCTAAAAAATAAGTACATATATACATTTCTTCTTTTAAAACTATACCGTGAGATAGAACTTTCTACAGAAAATGTTTGACTTCTTTGGCATCTTCCCGTGCTGGAGAAACTGTGAATGCTTTGTTCTGGATCAAATTTAATATCTGTGGTCTCTGGAGATAATGTGGTACTTTCAAATGCTATATGTGTGTTTTTTCTCATGCCTTGATTCCTGGATCACATATTTTCACTGCAGATTCTTTTACTGCAAACTAGTCTGTTGTATCATGGGAACCCTTAAGCAACAAGGACAGACTGAGGTGAAAGTAGATGTCAATATATTAAAATTTCCCATGGGATAAAACCTCCCCATCCCACACAGACAGCATATATAATCTATTGTTGGCATAGTCTCCCATGCAGTGCCTTCATATCCCTTCCTCTGCCTCAAGTTCTTAGTGACCAGAGACCGGCTTATAGAAAACTCTGTAATCCAAAATGGCCTGAAACAGGCACATGATGTGACTCTGGGGAATGGTCCTGTGCAGGGCTAACACCTGGACTCGATGATTCTTGTGGGATCCTTCCAACTCAGCATTTTCTGGGATTTGGTGATACTTGCGTGCAGCATGTTGCACCTCATAGCCCCATGAGTATTCTTTCGTTCATTCATTCCATCTGGAATAACTGAGGGTGGTAGTCCAAAGGCTCTGCATGGGAAGTCAGAGCTTTTCTTTGGAAGCTCCTAGAAAGCCTGTGAGCTGTGAAGTCCAAGTTGAGAGGTGCCTGGCTACCCTGCTTCTGCTGTCCTGCATGCTGCTGGAATTTACTAAAACCAATTCCCAAGTGCTGGCTTGGGCTTTTTCTTCAATTCTTTTGTATACTTTTTGCAGGATTTGGAAACATTTAATCTGTTTATGTACCTTATCTCCCAAATATAGTGTGGTGAAGAAGCACAATGAAAACTTAGTTATGCCTGTGATGATAAAAATGGCATGAGATCAGCTGGTCAGTTGACAAAGAGATGACACAGGCTTTTTAATTCTGGTATGCTTGAGTGCTTGGTTCTTTTTGCAATGTTAATGCATGTCATGTGACACAAGAGGAGACTTTTGTGTATGCATGATCTCTTAAGCTTGTCTTAAGCAACAGAAATTCCTTACTGTGGCATGGCACCACATATTTTCTCTGTGGACCTGGAGCCTTTGACTGAAAAGGCAGAGGGCTGTAGGATGAACATTAACACCTGGGTAAACTGTCCACTGCCCATTTGCATTGCCTGGCTTCTAGCAGGACTAAGCACCCTGACACTGCTGGTGGTGCTGTAGTGAGGGACAGAGAGGGAGCAAACCATGCCTTTGGGAATGTTTCCTTTCAAAATAACTGCAAAAAATGGGCTGGCACACCGAAATTGTGTGTCAAGCTATGCACTGTGCTGTGCCTGGACAGCGGGTACACAGACCTGTGCATATGCACCCGTGTGACGCAGAAATATTTCTTTGTATGTTAGCCACAAGCTAATGAAATGTGACTGGAAAGCACCGGGAGGCTGTGGGTGGGTTGTGGAGGTGGTATTTTCACCACTGGTCCAGGCTGTGATCTGTCTTATGCTTTCCTAAAGTAGCATAATTTTTTGTTTTCTGGTTTCTTATGTTAGCAAAGGATCACATAAATTGCACGTGTGCAGACTTTGTCATAAAATCATAATAAAAAATGCAACAGCAAGATAAAAACCCCTAAATTCTCTGTTAATGCAGTGTTTTAATTCCCAAGTTGGAAAATAAATTGGAGTTATTTCTTAACTTAGGAAACTTTAGTGTTTAAAAGAGAAGAGAAAGAAGGGTTTAAGTTCCAAAGGGTGCTGTTACCTTTAAGTGTAGTTATCAAAAAAGATTATGGGATGCAATGCAGTCAGCAAATCCCTTTTGATCGGGTTTCAGTGCTCCTCACCTGAACAAAAGCACATCATGTGTGTGTGTGCCTTACTATTGATTCTGATTTCCTGGTAGTGTGACTTAATGGCTTTTGCTTGTTTGGAGGCATACCTAGGCTGACTTTCCCAGCCACACCAGTGTGATCTGTCCCTGAAATGTCCTCCAATGCAGAAGTCACCACTTTTCCCGAGGGTGCAGCAGCTTGTGCTAGCATTGCTCACTGCATTTGGTTTCTTCCTTGACACAGCTCCTTAATGAAACACCTGATGAGTCAGTGTTAACTAATCTCATTTGGGTATATGGCTGTCACCTCCCTGGAGGCTGGGGAGAAGTTCTGTCTGTGTCTTGAGAATGCTGTGAACCAAGGAGAGATGGTTTGCATGCAGCTACGACTTCTTTCTTCACACAGTTTTAAAATTTGGTACCTGTAGGGATAGCAAATTGGAAGTGAAACTGGCACAATCAGAGGGAAATGTATGTGTCTCTCACTCCCTCAGGCATCACTTTTCCATAAGAGGGACACTTTAGAGATGCATATTGAAATTGATTTCATCTTTCTGCCCCATTAAACAAGCAATTGGTTTTCAACAGGAGCTCACAGATGAATCTGAGTCAAAGCAGGATGATCAACTGGAGGGTAGCCAGCTTGGCAATTGTTTGTCCTCTCCTGTTTAATACTCACAGTGTATGGTGATACACACATTAGAGACTTCAAACTCCTCCCTTTGAGAGACAATGCAGTAAATTAATCGGCTGAGAAATGGATGAGATTCCAGCCTCCCTACCAGCTTCTTCATTTAACCAAGTTAAATACTGCTAGCTGGAGTTGCTCAACTCAATAATGCACAGCCAGTGCTGGAAAACTTTATTTTTGCTTTTTTGCATTTCCTGCCTATAAATGGGTAGTTCAGAGGTCAGTTGGGTTGAATATGCTGAGGCGAAACTTAATTCCTATCAGTTAATAACAACTATTCCTCATCTGAACACAGGATATACTCTGCTTTTACTCACAAAACTGGGTGATCTTTGCAAGTACATGGGTTCTGAGATCCCCAGAATTACGATGACCTGAGGGCATATGTGCCCATCCCAATTCTGAATATCTGAATTTCAGATATTCTAGTGACTAACCTGACTTCTGAAGGGCAAAGGTGTTAAGGAGTGTCTGTTCAAACTCCAACAAGTCTAGTCTTTAGTCTCCCAGTATTTGTCATCCCAATTATTTTAAAGGAAAACAGATGTATTTAAAAGCTCTTAACAATTGTCATGATCCCTCCTTTGGTTTGTTGGTCAGTGAAGTAAACATAGGGGTCTTAGGGGTCTGAGAGGAAATAAGGTGGAAAGAGGGAGAGAAATGCTACTACTGTGTACAGCGTGCCTCTTAGCTATATTTTCTAATTCATTCTTAGAAAGGGAAATTGATGAAAATGGTGGGGTTTAAACTGGCTGTGTTGCTACCTGCAGGGAGGAGGGAGCGAATCTATAAATTGAACTTCAAGGTTATTGGAGCATTTATCTGCCTATTATATAGGTACATGTCTCGAACTGCTGAATATTTTTATTGCTGCTGGTTTAATAATTAATCTACCCTTTGGAAACTGCAGGCTTTTTGCCTAGGATTAATGCACTCTTAACATCCCCATGTCTACCACCTTGTTCTGAAAGCAAAGTGGATCACAGGAATGTGCTACAGGAGGCTTGTTCTATCTTTGACCACATGTTCATATGTCTTCATAAAGAGCATTTTTAATCCTTCTCTGCTGCCAGATTCAGACATAAAACCTCCAATGCTGTTCTGCAAATCTCTTCTATATTAGCTTGGAGGGCTGGTCCATTAACAACTAACAATAGTAAGTGGCAGGTTTCTCTGAACTAGGCTATGAAAGAAGGCATGCGGGTGACTGAAAGGGCTGTTGCATTCCTGCCTCTAACTGGGAGTGAGGAAACACTCACCCTTAAAACACAAATCTTTCTGTCTAGAGGATAAACTCTTTCCCACATGTGAAAGGCTGAGTCTGTGCAGAGCTTTCCCATGCTTTCTGGAGAGAGATTTCGCATGATGAGGTGTTGTTTGGATCTGTCAGCAGACACTGCAGCTTGTTGGTGCCTGTGTGCTTTGTGTTTCTCCTGTTCTGTCTTGTTGGTGTAGAAAGGTGATGAATTAATATAAAATGTCTGCCACATACATAATGTGTACGTAAATAATACATAATGTCCTGCAATGAAAGTGGGATGAAGCAGGATGCCTGGCTGCTCCCATATGTTTGCAAAGATCCTGTTAGGTTTCCTGGTGGTGTCCTCTAAAGTGAGGAGCTCTTGCTTTTGTCAGGTGGGAAAATCAATACTGCATGCCATGCTTTGGCCTGTGCATCCTTCTGATTTCCATTAAATACAAGTGATGCCTGCCATGGATTGCATGTTGTGCATGCTCCAATGTGCAATTCATGAGGAAGAATTTCCATCTGTATGTTGAGCATCATGCTGGGCAAGATGGGGTGAAGGCAAACACCTTTTATGGTTTAAGGCACATTTGGTGTATTTCTGATCCCTGTGCTGAAGGGGAGAAGGGAAGTGAGGCTGGGAGGTTGGCTAACAAGTGTGGAGGGTGGCAGAGGCAACACACCTGTCTCAAGGTAGCTTTTGTGCCTCTAAGAAGAAAGTGCCGTGCTGAAGGCAATTACTTTGGGGCAATCAATTACACAAGCCCTCCTAACTATGAGTGGAGGGGATGTCCCTATGCCGGGGTGGATGAAGCAGAAGGAGTGAAAATAGGAACTGCTGAAGCTGCATCTGTACATCGGGAAGAAGGAAGGACAATAAAACTTATGGTAGAAACAAATAATAGGAGGATTCTGACTCAATGACTTATTTCTGAAACCCAAGGACTGAAAAGAGAGACAAAAAGGTGAAGAGTCCTGATTTCTAAGACGATTTGTTTCCAGGTAGTGCATGGAGTGACTTAGTGGCCAGAACAAGCCCTTTGAATCAATCCCCTCCCTGCTGTGTTTGTATTTAATTTTTTCATATATGCAGAGCTTAAATTCTGAAGGTCTCTTCAGCACCTCCAATTGCATCTAAATGAAGTCTTCCTTGGGTGGTTTTTTTTTCCTGTTTGCAGCAGCCTATGCAGTTAAGACCACATGATGTTTACGTCTATGGCTGAAACTGTGTTTTTAACCCAGGTTTCCAGAGGCAAAAGATTATATTTTGCTACCTCATTGAACTGTTTTTAATTCAGTTGAGGCATTCTTCAGTCTCCAAACAATGTTGTACAGGTTGTCTAGAAGTAATAGAACAGCTCAGTTGTATGGCTACTGCCCAGCCTCGCCAGCAGGCAATTTCTTTCTGAATCAGCAAAGAAAATCAGTTAAACCAGGTCTGTGCTTCTTTGTTCCCTGTGGTGCTGCGCACACAATGAGTACTGGCTAGAATTGATGGCTAGGAGAAAAAATGACTTTATTTTTCAGTCTGGAGCACCTTTTTTTTTTTTTTTTTAAATTTCTGTCAGTCTGCAGCAGAATATCCACCACTAATTGAAGGGTGGCCCATCAGAATAAAGTCATCATAAGTCTCATGGTGATCATAGAAATACAAGACTCTTCATTTTATTTTAGCTGTGTTTGAACACAAATTTCTAGGATTGCTGCTGTATACAATTTAACTTGGCTTGTTCCTGTTGCAGTGACACTTCAAGTCATCAGAAATACTGAATTTTTGTTGTAAAGCCATTGGATTTTACATCAAAACCAAAATAATTATGATTTTTATTCTCTAAAATTCAGTTTTCTGTAAGGAATAGTTGTATAAAATCAAACCAAAATCCTAATAGCTCATAGTTTAGTTGTGTTGGTGATGTGGAAAACTGAGTTGACTACCACGGGCTCAAGTGCTCTTCTTTCCAGCAGCTGAAGAGGGTGACTTAGTGGCAAGTTTAGACACAGCTTCTCTTAGAGAGCCAGTTCTGTGTAGAGCAGATTAGTACACATGGATTCACGAGAGGTTTGTTTTGAGACAACACGTTATACTTATAAAACAACCTTTGTACTGCTCTGGCTGTAGCCCATCTGCATTGTAGGGGTAATAAGGTGTCCTTCTTGCTTCCCTTTGCATTAGAGAGAGTCAGTTTATCCACTCTCCCTGGCTACTCCACATGCACCACACAACTTACTATTGTCTATAATTACTATCTGAGCTGTTCTCAGCTTATAGCTATTTATTTGTCTTGGAAACTGGTCAGCATTTTCCATGGGATTATTTCTCTTCATTATAGTTGTTACAATCATGAAGGTTTAGGCAAAGCAATGCAACAAAAACAGTTGGTTTTGGGGCACTGAAAGCTAATTCAAGTCTCAGAAACCTTGACTTACAGCCCAGAAGTGTGCACTACCCCATGTATGGGAGATAGTAAGAGCTATCTCTTTCATATATGCACCTAATATTTTGTCTTCCTTGAAAATGCGAGGGGTTTTGCTTGCAGAGATCGATGTTGTTTTGTGATAAGAGAGCATGCTCTAGGAGGTGATCATGCTAATCTTTGGTTAACTGGCACCAGAACAGAGCAAGTGTTTGCCTGGTGGAGGGGCAAAGCTGGCATAGGGGAATGACCTTCAGTAGTCTGGAAATCCCTCATTTATGGACATGGGGCACATGTAATTAAGCAGTTCTCACTGGACAATGTTAGTTTCTCAGTTCATCTGCAGTGACTCTTTCGATTAGGTTCCTCACTTGTGTTAAAACTGTCCTAGAGTGCCCTGGGTGCAGGTGTCAAACTTGGTTTGTCCTAAGGGCAATGGTTTTTACTTATTTGAAGCCAAAGGAGTCCAGGAAGCCAAGTTAACTTATTGTGGGTTTCACTTGTGAGGTTCCTGGTGCTTTTTTTTTTTCATAGCAAAAATTGGTGAAGTATATAAAGAAGTCTTGGTGACCTCATAATTGAATACAGTGAGACTGCTAATTATGTCTGGGAGGGTTGTTTAGATTGTCATAAATATTTCTCCTTGCATTTAAGCCCACATACTTTCTTTTTTAAGAAGAGGAGAATTCAGGGTGGATATCACTGCAGTCTATGGACTTTACTCCTTCCTTTTTCTTTTGTGTGTTTTTGTGTGGATTTATTTTGGAAGGTTAATTGCTGAGTGAAACTACCTGCCTTGACAATCAATGGTTCTGGGCAAACAGAAGAGTTATAATTTCATTATTCCACCAATGAGACTTGAAAGGTTTGCCTTATCTTTGTTTTCCTTGCCCTCTGGAGGGGACAGTTTGGGATGCTGCCCTTTGGGTGGTGCCTGCTTGTTCCCCCAGAGGAGTGGGAGGTCTCACAGGAGGAGCACCACAGAGCAGGTGGGACCCCAGAGGCTTCCCTTGCTCTGTTATAGCTCTTCACCTTTCCTATTCAGAAATGCATAGAGGCAAGGAAAGTGCTGTGCTTTGTGGGTGCCTAGGTATTTTACTTTAACCAAGCTGGAAGGAAGAGGAGGCAGCTCGATCCAGATTGCCTCTTGTTCACTCTCATCTGGCTCCCTTTCTCTGCTTTCCTACCCCCTCATGCCTCTCCCTAACTTCCTGGCCGCCATATCCTATGCTATGCTCTTTTCACCCCATTTCAGGCCAAGCAGTAGTACCACAAGAGAGCCTTTGTTTAACTGGAATGTTGTATCTGAATGCTGTGGAAAAGCATTATGGCAACCACCTATGTTTGAGACTCTGCACTTGGGGACACTTCAGAGGGGATCTCTGTAGCTGGCACCCTCTGAGCTGAGCACAGAGCTGTAGGGAGGCTTTGGGGATACAGGAGGGATGCTGTAATGTGAACTGCATGAAAACACACTGGCTGTCAGTGCTGTGGAAGTGTTTCTGTAGAGCAGCTTTTGTGTGTTGGCATCGCAGCAAAGCGAGTCCAAGGATATCCACGAAATGGAAGAATCTTTTTTACGTCAGGCCAGCAGCACAGAGGCCAGAGAGAGCAGCGGTGGCAGCTGCATCGTCCTCTTGCAGAAGGAGTACCTCTTCTTGGGAAACTTCTCAGCTCCACCTGCAAGGTGTTTTCCGTCACTGCGCAGCTCCTTGGCCATGCTGTGCCCTGCAGCAAGCCTGTGTCTGTTATTATTGTGGCCCAGCACTCTGTACCAAAAGCCATGGAGAAGATCTGTCCTGGGGAGGCCACCAACACTGCAAGAAGCCCTATTTTGAGTCAGCATGTTGATACTGTGCTGCAAGTGCGTCTTGTTCAAAGGCTGTACTAATTATAAATTGGTCTTGGGAGATGAAGATAAAAATATCTTTAGTCAGCCTGTCTCTGTAAACAACCTGTGATGCTATTTGGAAATGTGGTATAGTTTTCATGTTGCAGGGAGTGTGCATGCTGTGTTTGAAAGGACTTCAGCAGCCATAGTGCAGAGCTTCCTTGTGGTCAGGCTGATAACTAAAGCAGGGAATGAATTTTTTTGAATGCTAGAGATGGCAAAGTGGATATTCGTGAGGTTCTTTTCGGTGCAGTTGTGGAGAAATTTGAGTTTACCTCAGAATTGGAGGAGGAAGGGTGTTAATTATACTTACTGTTTATTACACTTATACCAAGTACACGCTGTAATAGCACCTTCTTTTTTAAAAAAGAAAATGCCCTTGGAGCACCTTCTCTGCCCTGATGTATGAATTTGGGTGAAATCTCTCCTGTGCATTGCAGTAGAGAATTTGCTTCTTTGTGTACAAGAAATCAGCTGGTTCACTACTATATCAAATGACAGCATGTGCTGTCATCTGCAAGGTAACGTGCCCTACTGGGAGGGGATGCCAGAGGCGAGAGGAAGAGGCAGGTGCCATCTGCCAGCGACAGACACTCAGGGAGCACCCATAAGTGGATCCAGTGGAAATGATGCTGGGTGAGGCTTTTGGTAAGGCCACCATCCCCACAACAGGACCTGTCTGCACAGCTGGAAGCTTCTGTAAAGAGGAAACCCCACAGTCTCAGGGCTGATCCTGACAGATCTGCCACTTGGCTCTTAGTAGAGCTGAGTCCCCAGTGAACCCCCTCTGTGCGTGCCTCATGCAAACCTTCCAATGCATGCTGGGTGTTTGGGAAGATGAATAGTGTGACTATGTTTTTCAGGGAGGTAAAAGCACTTTGTCTTTCCTTTGTTCTTCAGCTCCACCATGCATCTTGCTGTAGGTCCTGGGCTGACCTATGTTCTGCATTCTACTTATTACAAAATGGGCAAAATAGGAGGAGAGGAGGGAGGAGCAACTAACAGCCACAATTGGGTGTTTTCCAGTTCCATACTTTGGAACTGCATCAAGAGTCTTGAGGAGAAAATGCCTGAATGCAAAAAGGGCTTGTCATTGGAACTAAATTATTCATCAGAATATTTAAAGAGTATGCAGAGATGTAAACTGAGCACACCCCATTGCAAGCTGTAATGAGCTAAAATTATAGTCATGGTCTTGGGAAAAGACCATAGAGTCTCAATTAGCTCAGTGCTGGCGGCTGCCTCAGTGCATATCAGTACCTTCTGCATAAGGATGATGCCAGGCATTTGTCAACTTTTGTACTCATTTTTTAGTAGCTTTAATGAAGTAGGATTTAGGTATTAGCAATAGATAACCCCAGTGCCAGTTAATAGAGTGCTGTAAATCTGGAATCATTTCCTGCTGTCTTAAAACTTCCCCCACTTTTCTCATTTGTTTTTCTCCTTGCTGTTTGTCCTGTAAATGTGTATATCTAACTTGTCTGAGATGCCAGCCTCCTGCGTGTCCCTTTCTTGCATCAACTCTGTTTTCAGCTGTTGAAAGCATATATGCTTGAATCTGTCTCCATCACTGTTTTTAAAAATTGATGACTTCCTCCTTTAGTTCACAGATTCTCTTTTTTTCGACCATTTCTGTTTAACAGTCTATTTTCTGACTCTGTTTTAAAGGAGGTGAGAGCCCTGCTTCTCTTGTTAGACTAGAGCATGGTCACTGGCATGCATCTCCTGCATTTCAGAGCAAAGGAAAATGATGTGTTGAGAGCTTTAGAATGAGTGAGTGATGAGGTTTTGCTCCTGTTTATTTTGGTCTTTTTTAATGCTGTTGTGGAAAGCATTCCACAACAGCAAAGGTTCAAGAACCAGGTTCTGCAGGGGTTTTTAAATGCTGTTAAGTCTGTTCCCTATTTGTCATTAGCACTGCTTCAGGCAATATCTTTCTCCTCATGAACCTGAAGGTCTTGCCTTAACTGATGACAAGCTCAGATGTTACAGCAGTGTGATTTAATTCTGAGAAATGTTATGGGTTGAATAGAAGTCAGTCTGCATTCAGGATAGTAGTTAATATGCTTGAAGCTGTAAGGGGACATGTTTCCTAGGATGAAGATGCTTTTCTGTGCATTTCTCTGTTCTCCCCTCCCCCTGACCCCACTTCTCTCTCTCTCTCATATATTAATTAATAGTAATCATTGTGTGGGTGGGGATTTGTAGAACCAGAAATGGAATGAACTAGAAATGACCCAGGAAACTTCTTCCATTCTGCATGTATATATAGCTCCTAGACAGCCACAACAAAGAAGATACTGCTAATTATTTTCCAATTAACTTTGACAGAGGCATGAATAGAAAAATGTATGTGAATATTTTTGGAAGATCATCTTAGCAAAAACTCTAAATTTAGAAGTTGCTTGATCTGTTTTTAAATAACATTCAAGAAGTCTTTAACAGAAACTTAAAAAAAAGAGAGGGAATTTTTCATTGAAGAATGAGAATCAGTTTCAGGCTTAAGTGAAAATCTGAGTCTGGACAGATTTGTATTTAGATATACTTGGGAAGGCTGGGGGAGGTGTGGAAGAAGTCTTTTCCTGAGAAGTTGTTCTGTGTGCACTTGATACCAATATCTCATATGATGCAGAGCTCATCTGAAGCAATAACAGGAAAAGAAAGCTATACAGAGAGCTGTAAAATATGCTGATTCGGGGATAAGAAACATTTATTTGGAACATTCAGGTTGTGATAGTATTTTAGGCTTCCTTCATTTTTGATGAATTCATTTATATTCAGTCATGCTTCTTGGCAGTATCTTGGTTTCCACACTGCAAAAGAATCTGAATCTCAACCAGAAAAATAACAGTGGAGGAAGGAGAACAGGGGGGCAGAGGTAGGTATGCAAATAAAATGTGAATGGCTTTCTGCAAAGGGAAAGACTATCATGCAGGGCCTACAGTGGAAGCCATGGGTCTTTGTCATTATTATACTTAGCCTAGGAAACATTACAGAGACCTCATGTGAAACTGGGAAAGTAAGCACACATGTTTTTTTTCCCCAAAATTATTAGGGTTGGAGTTGTCTCTACCTACTTCACCTGGGAAAAAATTTAGTCCTGTGTGCCTGACTCTGAACTCAAGAACTAAGTAGTTATCATTGCCATCTCCTGTTGCTGCAGCTTTGGAATGCTCTGGTTTTGGTGGATGACATTCTGTTTGTGCAGTTTAGACATCTTTCTGGTCTTTCTGCATTTTCATATGGTCTTGTGTCCTGGGACAATGCTGTAGTTGTTTGATCTAGCCTGGTCCATTGCTTGTAGTCTTTCAAATTGTAGGAGCCTACATTTACCTCTGGTCAGGCACTTCCTTGTCTGATGTATTTTAGGCTTTTCTTAGTGTTCCAGCTAATTTTGCAAGGCTCTGGTTTTATGTCACTTTTAGTTCTGCACAGAAGTCCATTACTGTTCATGTGGCCCAAAGGAATGGGTGAAAGAGAAGTGTCTGAATACTCAGTGCCTGTAGCTTCCAGTATCCAGCAGGATCAGAGCCTTCCATGCATGTAGGGCTGTGACACAGTGTCTCTGAAGAGATATGCTTTCTGTAAGGATCTAGATTGCTTGTGTCCTCTTCTTGTTATAACAGGATAATGTTCTTGATTACAGTATCATTCAGCTTTTTTAAAAGGTGAGAATCACTGGGTTGTTGACCAAACTTTTTTGTAGTTTTGCTTAGTTTTTTACCTGCTCTTTGGGGTTGTTCCATTCCCCCTTCATTAAAACTGGGGAAAGCTCCTGAGGGAAGAGTGTGTCACTTCAAACATGAAGCCTTTCCTTAGACTTATATGCTTTTCTTATGGACTACCATTCAGAATATGAAACTTCTTTCTTTTTTTTGTTTTAACTTCTTTCAGTCCAAGCTGTAGCCCAAGATGATGCAGGCAGATTGACTGTGGGAATAATTAAGAGCTTTCATTCTCGTAACTTTAAAATTTACAGTGTTATTACAGTACAGTTCGCATGCTGGCCTGTAAGCAGTGATCTGATGTGATATGTGAAATCTGTCACTCCCAGCAGCTTGTGTGCTCACTGGCAAGTGTGCAAAGCCATCTGAAGTAACTGGATGCAAATTGGCTGATTGCTTCATGTACAGCTGAGGTGCACATAAACTGCAATTGCATCATGTTCGGGGTGAGATTCTCTGCCCACTGGAAGTTTTTTATGTATGGGGAGAACAAGTTGCTCTGGATCATAATCAAGAGGCATCAACAAACCATGATCTTCAAGTCTATTGGCTTGCAAATGAGAAAGGGAAAAAAAACTCTTAAAAAAACCCAAACCAGCCAAACAAACAAACCCCCCTCCCCCCGACAAAACCCAAACAAACAAAAAACCCCTACAAAAAACCTCAGAAACCCCAGAAAAGCTTCCCAAACAAATCACTGCATGTGGGTTGGCTATGGATTTGTGGGGTTTTTGCTCGTACTGCAGTATATTTCTCTCTGTTTATTGTCATATAGTTGGCATTGTGAAAAACTGGTATCTTGTATACTGGGTCTCTGTTATTTAACTTAATTTCTCATGCCTTTTTTATTGGTAATCATCATGTACCTGTGAGCAGAGGTAATGGTAACACGTGAAATAAAAACAACTCCAGTGAAGTCAGATGATTGACAGTAAGGGAGGAGTGCAGGGAAGACAGCTTGCTTGGCTGCCAGCTTGACAAAGCATGTTAGTTCACTGGGGGTTTTTGTTTGTTTGTTTGTTTTTCCTTTTGTTTTATTTGTTCTTAATTTTGATTCCCTGTTCGTACTCTGTCTCCAACTGAAGTGTTCATTGTTTATGTAAGACAGCACTGTTATTCCTTCAAGGTAAATGCTTATAGCCACTTGTATAAATAGAAGGACTGGGACTGACAGGTTGATGCAGAAATACAGGTATCAGACTGGATTTGCCTTGTGTGCTAAGTTCTCCATACTCTTCTGGGCATCATCACACCGAACTGTTGCAAAAAGTACTGCTTTTTCAGAGTGTTATTGTAAGGTCTTTAAGCTGCTTCTGAGGTGCTGAAGTGAAATTCAGTTCACTAGCTTATCTGTACCACTAAGCCTTCAGAAAGAATGGGGAAAATATTTTCTTTAGCTTTCATTTTACCCTGTGCCAGACAGAACTGATAGTCTGTGACAGTATTGAATGAACCCTGCAGAGGGTGGAGAACCCCTGCAGAAGTGGAGGGGGGAAAAAGTTTTTCCTAGTGTTGTGTTTTTTCAGTGCTAAGAGTGTTGAGCAAACATGCTTGCAGGGTTTCAGCAGAGTTTGCAAGTAGTAAGTATAAAGGTTTTTTTTTTTCTCCAGGCTTTAAGTACTGCATAATTGAAACTTTGTTAAATTGTTGAACCAATTTATATATCCTTCTCAAAAGCAAGGGTCAAGCTTTCTTGGCACAGGCAAACATTTAATACTTCTTATTATTTAATCCAAATAGTCTTTCCTGCTGTCAGCCAAATTGCCCATATCATTTCATGCTCTGTGCTGCCAACATATTCTCCCTTCTCCATAGTACATGTTATCTCATATTGTATTTACTAACTGCAGATTCTTTTCTGAAATACCAAACCAACTTGATCTGAAGGAGAAATAATTTTCTTTTTGGTTTATTGCAGCTTTCTCTACATTTTTACATTACAAATCTGTCACTAGAAAACAAGTAGGAAATGTAGGGGAAGAGTCATGAGCAGCTTATGGTAATTGCTGGGACTAGGTGGACATCAGAGGATAATGTCCGCCCTTGGTGCACCAAGGCTAAATTATGGATATTTCTAATGGTTTGGTAGCTAATTCTGGGAGCACAGATCTCAACTGAACTTTTTGGATGTTCTTTCAGGCAAGTTTCATGGCTTACTCAAGTCAGTGACAGAGTAAAGTAGTGTTAATCAGAACTAAGCCATTTTGAACATGCTGGCAGGTCTCCTTCACGTGCCAAGAAGGCCAGAGCACTCGATATTAAAGGTGTGACAACACCCACAGGAGCAATGAGCATTTCCTTTAGGAGTATCATTTCTCTGGCTCTGTGGTTTAAAAGCAGCTCTGTAGCTTGTCTTCTGTGGCTGTGTCAGGGGGAGACTTGCCTTGTAAAGAAAGTATCCTGAATGAAGTCTTTCTGCATGATTCTAGCACAGACCAAAGTCAGAAACAGTACTCTGAATTTCCCAACTTTGCCTTAAATTTTCTGTCTTCAAAGCAAGGTGCTTGTCATTCCATGTAACTTAACTTTCTTTTAAAGCTTGTTATCATAAGAAAGATCAACTAACGTAGTCCGTTCAGTCACAGTATATTCTCCTCCTTGCTCCACTGCTTTCTCTTTTCCCTGTTTTCACATCACTTTTGAGCCTGTTGACCAGATTCAGTCATACAAAAGCAATTCAAAATCTTCAAGGTTTTCTTCAAGGTGGAGGAAGGATCTGGCACGGTTCAGGCTTTGTTAGTGGCTCTGCTTACAAGCAGCAGAAGCCATCCAGAGAGAAGAACAGGACTTGAGGGCCCTAATTGGGATGGGAAAGATGCCTGCCTTCTTCTAAGTCCTAACTTGCAGTGAAAGCTGAACTTAGGGACAAGATGTGGGCTGCCCCAAATACCATATATACCATGGTGAATCATGGATCCCTTCGGGGATTTGGTTCAGCCTCCTTTGTTTACAGGGCTCTCTGCCATCAAGACACCACAAACTTGGCATGCAGCTCCTCGTCATTGCCTTGGCTTTCTTTGTGAAGGCAGTTCTTACCAGGCTTGAAATTTGGGAAGTCTGAAGGTGAAATCAAAGAGGAAGTGCATCTGAAATCAGAGAGGTCAGCAGACCTGCAGGGCAGGGAACATTGGCCCAGCTATGTGTGTTGTTTCAGGGCAATACCATCCCAGTAATTCCAACATGCTTGGCATTCAGCACCTTCAGAGGACTCTCCGCTTCAGCTGAAGGGCAGGAGGAGGGACTTGCATGTGCTTTAAAAGTAACTAGCTAAATAGGTAAAAGCTCATAAGGCATTTAAGCTTTGCTCACCATTGCCAAGTTTCCACAGGTTTGAACATCGAGTGTTCCTGTAAACAAGATCTCAGCCCGTACCCTCCTCCTGTATAGGTGGCCACTGAGGTTTCACTTAAAACTCTGTACATGCCTTTGTGTAACCAAGGCAATGATTGACCTAACGACTCTGCAAACTAAACTCTAATGTTGAAACCTCGTTACATGGCTGACAGGGCTAGAAAACACTTGCGTGTCTTGAAGCTTCCTGGGCAAACTGCTCTGATGTGAAATATTTCCTATTGCTGGAGCAGAAGAGTCCACTAAAGGCAGCTGAATAAAAAGAGAAGTGGTACAGCCTGGAGATGAAAGGAAGTAGCCTCTCCTTTTAGGTTAAATACATAGGTGTGGAACTCTGAGGCTGGTGGCTGTTCTGACTTGGTTCACAGGAGACTTTACTGAAAGCCATGCTGGGCAGATCTTGGGGTGCCTGGCTCGTATGAAGTCTGATGGAGGTTTTGTCACTGGTGCAGGTGGAGATAACCTGTTGGCCAGAGATGGTTGGTGCCTGTGGAAAAAATACATCCAAATGTGGCAGCTGAGTTGAGCAAGGAGCAACACAGCAGTTACAGTGAAGGGTCTCCATCCTCTGAGCAACGACTGTTGCCTGTCAGGACTCCATGTTTTTCCCAAACCTCAGTCTCTCAATGGGTTCTTCCCTGAGGGAAATGAGTCTCCTGTGAGTTATGTCCTTTACACTTCACATATAACTCCTCTCAAACATGGCAGAGACCTCTGTTTCCCAATCTTGAATAGCTGAAATGGAGAAGATGGTACTGTCCCATTCGATCCCAGATTAGTTCCCAGTCCTATCTTTGGGCTCCCTTTAGATATTGTGCTGGTGTAAGAGAAATGTCAGGGTGATGCTCTTATCCATACTGTGTTTCTGAGGTTTCATACCAGCGAATGGTACCATGGACTTTACACTTATGCATTTTCATTGGCTTCTCATATACTGCTTACAATATGCTCAAAACCTCTCTTTCTTAGGCTGCTTTGGGAGCACTAAGTGTTGACTGGTATCAAAGCAAGGCTGCAGCTTTTTTTCTGCCTTGCTGCTAGGGGTCTGAAGATGATCTTGAGAAGGAAAGTCAAAATACTGTTTCTTAAAGCTTTTTCAGAGTTCACCATAGTTTGTAGAATCTCTGCATTTCAGATTTTTACTGATGTACATTTGGCCTATTCATTTGTCTGAAATTGTAATTTTTCAAAAGGTCAAAATCGAACCCACATGTATGCAAGCATATTGGTTCCCTTTTATTCTTTTGGAACAGGCTGGAAATAGGCTGTTTGTGAGGATATGTGATTTCTTGTTTATTTTTGGACTTTCCCTTAAACCTGAGGATGAGAAGAATGTGTTGTGATCACCAAACTGGGCTGAATTTACATGCCTGGCAATAAGACTGTGTTGGGAAATGGAATGAGTCTGCTTTGAGATATATTTAAAGAGGGAAAATGTAGTGAACCCACACACAGGTGAATTTTAATTTTATTTAATGAATTTAAAGACACTTGTCTAATCTTCCTGACAAAAGTATAATTTGCTCTATAACTGCATTTTACCTATTAGGTTGGTTTTGTGTGGTTTTAGTTGTGTACTGTCAGTTTTTGCTTCTGAGATGTTAGAGCCTTTTCCTTTTTTTTCCTTTAATGCATGTTAAAAGCTTCGTATAGATTTGCTGTTTCTGAACATTCTTTCTTATATCTCCAAACGTTGAATGTCAAAGCAGTGAAATAAACAGCCCTCCCAGACTAATTGAGGAAGAGCCTTTCTACTGTTAGAAAATTTGGAAAGTTATGGCAGCGACCAGGCCTCCCCTCAGTGCACCATAGCTGCACAGCTCTTTGTCTCAATGAAAATCACATCAGTAAAATATAGTTACACTGTGCAAGAGTATTAAGGTTGTGGGTTTATGATGCAGTAAATCTGGATTTAAGATGGCTTTTGTGGGATCAGAGGCACACTGCAACCTTGTGGCTTGATAAGTTTATTCAGTACAGTTTCACTCTGAAAAATATCCTTTGCATGCACAAGAACATTTGAAGGCTATTTTAAGTTTTTTAATATCCCCCCTTGTCAGAAGAAGAAAACTTTGATCCATTCTCATCTGTCCACCACTGTAAGACCAGTCAGATACTGCTGTCCTGCCTTGGACAATATTGTCCGAGTCCTGTCCAGCATTGAACTTGGCTGGCTGTTGTAAGAGAACTGTGACTGGTTTTGCATACCTGACTGTTTGTTGATGCTTTTAAAAAAATATTTATTTTTTTAACTTAGCATCAAGACTAAGGCTTTGCTGTCTGAAGGAAGCAAGGTCTAAAGCCTTGACATTTTTTAACATGGCTGATGACAACAATCAGCATCTAAGCCCAAAAACCTTCCTGTGTCTGTAAAGAAAGGATGGACAGAGCAGTTTTAAAATGCGAAGGTCTTGAATGTTTTGTCTATCTGCCAGAAGTCAAGAAATAGTTGATAGAAAAGGCAGGAAATTAAGTAGGCAGAGTGCTTCACGTAATACACAAAACTGCAGCAGGTCTGCTAGTCTGTGTGTGAGGTGGTTCCTGCTGCTGACTCCAAATCCCGATTTTGGGTCACATCTTAAAGCAGACAAGATATTTGGTATGGAGAATGTCAAGGATTTGGCTATAGATTTTATATTCTTGTCTTCAGAAAGCAAGGCTGAAACTTTAAGGTAAAGTCAGAATTTTTTTATTTAAGATGCTTTTGAAGAGGAAGTAGGTGATAACTGGCTGGTAGTAATTCAGATGTGTTGACTGGTAATTAAATATAGTTTTCACATTCATTTGGCACTATTCCTGGAGGACTGGGTGGGTGCATGCTGTATGTGTACACATGCTCACTGAAGTAGTTGTAGGGCTCAGTGTACACTTGTTTAGATCTCTGATTAATGGTTGTTTTTTCCTGGTTGTCTTTGCCAAACTGCACTTGGATAGAAAATGAAATTAAAAAGCACTTCATTTAAAGACTAATTATTAGTGAAACAAAAGCTTGTTCAAATGATCTTCTCTTTGGGCAAAATAAAAGTTTACCAAAATATGGTTTTGTTCTTTCAAGTTACCCGGTGTCATTAAACAAAGGAAGCATTGTGACTTTTTGTTTCTGGTCACCATGCCCTTCAGAGTTTAGATATAGCAGATAACATAGTGGATACCGGAGGGAAGAGAAGTATAAGCTTTCCACATCCTGGAACTTCCCCACTCCCACAGCTTACTTTCAGGGGCAAGTTCAAAGCCCATAATAATATGTTAATTTAAGCAAACTTAAATTTACAAACTGTATTTTGGCCATTTGGGTAAAAGTGTAGCTGTCAAAAGCTGAGTTAGACCTTCTGCAAACTTGTTTGCATTGGTCTATGGCTTCTGCAAGCTCAGTGTCTGACTTGCATTAAATCTTTGAGAAGCGAACCATTGTTTGCTTGAACAGTGTTTTGAATTAATTTAGTTTTAATTTTTTTAGAATTAATTTAATTTATGGTAAAAGTACTGTGTTTCAAATGTAGAATTAAGAAGATTTGATTTAGAGATTCAGATAGCTCTGATTTAATTCCAGCTGTGAAAGTGCAGAAAAGTGTGATTTGGATTTAGAGGGTTCCCCCTCACCCCCTAAACCACCACCCACCATTGCAACTCTTGCTTTTGCTTGTTAACCTTTTCTTAAAATTAAAATCAGCCAACTGTCATACCTGAACTATTTCCATATGAAAAGCAACACACCTGAATAGGTGTTCTTGAAAGGAAGACTAGTCCTACATATTGCAGTGCAGTATTGAAGTCACAAAGTAAATGACAAGGGAGTATGTCTGAAAATAAGGTGAGGTTTTCTTGGACTATGTGGTATCTCTGCAATGCACTTAGCTTGTCAGCAGGTTGAAACTGGAGCTTTTTATCAACTGCTGGTTGTGTAAGAAGGAGCATCTCTCACCCCGTCTTGGGAATGCCCAGGTCACTTCAGGGTGCAGGAGAGCAACAACAGAAATTTCTTTCAATGTATTCAGCTTTCTAAATTTATCTTTGTCCCTTATCTGACTCCTGTGGTGTGCAGTAGTTCTTGCATCAGGGAAGACTATTAGAGTGGTGTTGGCAGGGAGATCGGCACAAGTCCTCTGTCAGGAGTTTGGGAATGAGAAAGGTCGTGAAATGTTTATCTCTCTATGTGCATGTGTGCCCTATGAGAAAGGAGAAGTGGTGGTTTAAGAAGAAAGGATAAGATTTTTTTTATGTGTTGAATTTCTCTGGGATAAAAACATGAATGGTCTCAGTCTTAAGTACTGTTCCTGTTCTTTAGCTGTTCCTTGATTTTAAATTTATTTTACTTTTTTTTGGTGATGTCTGAATGAAATTGCAAAGTCAAAGGTCACCATAGCACCGTCAACTTACTTCAGAGCACTTTAGGATTTCAACAGGCTTTAGATGCTGAAAAGCATATCTGTCATAGGAGCGTAGGTCTATCTTGCATATTGAATAGAGACCCAAGTGTTCTCAGTGCTGGAAACAACCATAGCTATAAAGTTGGTACAAAGGATGGTAAGTCTGTACTAGGAGCAAGGAATGTTTGGAGGGGTATATGGGATTTGGCTGTGGGAAGCAGCTGGGTGCCAGGTTGCTTGGGATGCAGCTCCTTTGGAAGAGAAGATTATAATCTCTGAACAAGGATGCTTCCCTTTGCTCGCTTCATGGCTCTACTCAGTGCAGACACCTAGCATGCTGCCTGGTTTTGGAAATAAGCAGGATGGTACCAATGAAATAAGCAAATTTTGTATTTTGGCTAGTATTTCCAAGGATGTCCCTTAGGAAGAGAAATGTCTTGATTCCTTCACAGCACCATTCATGTCCCATGAAGAATACATCCTTCATCTAGTTCCCGAAAAAGAAATTACTCTTTTCCAAATTCTCACTTCTTTAATCACTTGCCTCTGTGTGCTTATGAGACTTAAGAGAGGAAGATCTTACTCTTTGAAAGAGCTGTCCCAGAGGAGACTCTGGCCTCTCTCAAAGAGGCGTCTGGTGGTGGCTGCTGAAGCATTTCAAATGCACACAGTGCCAAGGCTAGATTTGGGAAAACACAGTATCAAACAGCTAACACAGAAGAAAATGGGAAGAGGGAAAGAGGGCAGGGCAGGGCAGGCTGCTTCTTTTGGGGGATTATTTATTAAGATTCAGATCTATGTGTTTGGATTAGGAGCAGATTTGGCCCACAGTGCTAAGTCTGTAACACCACAGATTGGTATGCCTTTGTTTTCTAATATAAGATACAGAAATCAGCTGCGTTGCCAGCATTGTAAACGTACTAAGAAATTATTTCTCTATTGCCTCTCCTTATTTCATTCCAAAGATGTTAAGCCCCTTAGCGTCCCAGGGTGTTATGTTCGCTCCAACAGACACTGCATTTGGAGCTCATACAGCACTTTGTAGTGAGCTTCTTGTGGGGAATACACTGCAATCACTGAGAACTTAATTTTTTAGCCGTGGCTTTGCTTTTCTAATCCTATATACAGTGCATGAGATCTTGGGCTTTGGGTCTTCATACCCTTAGTGTATACCGTATTATAATTCAAGGAATAGTACGTATGGAAAATGCTGGTACTGTAATACTAGACGCTTTCATGATCTTTTATGGAGTGCATCATCAAAAAATCTCCTATAAAACTTTCAGACATCACCAGTTATCTTAAAGCATTAGAAAAACCATACCTGCCCACCTCATCTCATCTATATTTGCACATGTATTTGGGAATTCGCTGTTTTGGTTGCTCACCTGCCAAAGACTGTGGTGAGGATCAAATTTCACAAACATACCATACCTGTGGTGCTTTGGTGACAAACATCATTCCCCATGGCTGCATGGCCAGCAGTCTTTCTGGCATAACTCAACAGCTTGCTTTTGAAACAGTAGTGATATGTGGTGTGGTAGGTTTAGCCCTGAACTCAGGTATTTGTTTTGCACTTTATAATTAGAGAAGGTGCCTCTGATTGCTGCCATCATCCTCCCGTCCCTGCTCTCCTTGTTTCATCTCCTGCTCCCAGTCTCCCTGTGTGCTCTGTTCCCCACATAACCTCCGTCATCTGCCCAGTGTTAAAGCAGCCCCAAGACCTGGGGCAGGGATGAGAGCCCGAGGTGGGTTGGCTTCTGTGTAAATGCCAACAAACTGCTGTGCTAGAGGGATGCTGTTCGTTACACCATGGGTATGCACAGCTTCTCCCAGGTGGCCTGTGGTCAGATCCAGTGTGCACAAGGTGTTCTCAGTCATGTGCATTCGCAGAAAGGACCACAACCCCCTTGCTGGAGACTGCTCATTTCTGCTCTTACTTATCATTGCCTCAAGCATGCAGTAGTTTTGTGTGTGTTTTTATTTAAAAAAACCCAAACAAACAACCAAACAAAACAACCTCTTTAATGCCAAAATGGTTTTCTGTGCTCACTGCAAAAAAAAAATTCGAATGAGGGGAGTAGTTCACTTAAGTGGAAGAAATCTAACCCACTTTCCGGAAAAGGGGATCAAATAGTGTGGGTGTCCCAGCAGCAAACAACAGTGGTGTTGAGAATTTTGCAGTTAGCTGTTTTCAGAAATGTTTTTAATTAATGTGATATTTTAGTTCTGTCGGATTCAGAATAAAATAATGTCTCAAACATTCCTTGTTGCTATCAACTTCTAGTCATCCAGACTTCAGAAAACTTACTTCAGCTGCTGTGGGACCCAACTTATGAATCTTTAAGAGGCTGGATATCTTTAATTAAACCTAGTTTTTAGGGAGTGACTGCAATAGATGTCAACTGTTTTCTGATGCTTATTGATACTCAAATAAATGTAGTTTCCCCTTCTTCTGAAGCATATAAATAATTTCCAAAATCCATGGGCCAGTTGCAGTTGCCCTGCTTGAGTCAGAGGAGTCAGGAGATGACGTACTGTTCCTGCAGCCTACCACCTTTCTGGTAAGATGTGTAAGAGAAACTCAGACCACTTCATAGTGAGGGAGTATTACAAGCCAAGTTCATACTTTGGTAAAGTCACCACCTCATTTCAGAGCAAGGATTCTTACTTATTTTTTATTTGGTGCTTCCTTGAGATGGGGTAGAGTATTGCTGTGGATTTATATGGAGCTGCTCTACCCCGTCTCATGAGCTGGCAGCCCCTGAGCAAACAAGAAGATACTGATAGAGATTTTGAGAGAGAGTATTTTTTGTATTAGACTGCTTTGGTGATACAAGCTAGGTAGTGTAAATGTGGATAAATATTAACTGACTGCATATGCTGTAGCACATAATCACTTAGTGGTTTATGTGTGAAACCATGGAAGGAAGAGGCTGGAAAAGCAACACTTTCTACTGTTTGATGTGAAATACCTGTTGGTGCGAGATATAATCAAGAGAAACACATTCTTAGAGTGGTTGGCTATACATTGTACTCTTGTTTTAATTAAGCCTTGTCTGTTACTTGTGACAATGCTTGCAGTGGTACTAATGTCCATTTGGCTCCTTTAACATTCCAGCGTGTTTTGTTGAAGGAGAAATAGCGTGGTCAGTCACTAAGTGGAAGCATAACAGAAGTGTCAGGTCTAGGCTAACTTGTTTCACAGCCTGCAGGAGTGTTTTTAATGTAAGGTGCTCCTTCTACTGGGCATACGTTCATTAGTTGAAAATGTTGATTTGCAGATGTTGTGATCGTATGGCTCTTTCAACATCAAGAATAAGGTCCATCTGAAGCTCATTCTAATGTTGGCTAGTTAACTGTCTCATTGCCTTACGTTTTGTTTCTGTCATAAAGAAATATTAAATTCAGATGTCTTTATAATTATAATTTCCTATTCTTCCCAAATAAATTGTGCCTCCTTTGAATGTTTTTAGGAGGTTAATCAATAACTGACTACTGAGAAAGATACTGTTAACAGTCAATTGAAGCTTAGAGTTTTTGTATTTAGAACTTGTACTTGAATGCAAGGACCTTTGTTACATTATTTGTGTTTAGGTGAGGGGGAGAGCAGGTTTGGTTTTGGTTTTGGTTTGGGTTTTTTCTCTTCTGCCTTAACATTTCTTTCTTTCTTGTTATGCTTCTGCAGGCATTTGCTCAAATTGAAAAATCTGCTTTGAGTCTTTGTACCTTCTAGGAAAGAAGAGTGTGCAAAGATTTTTTAAATGGAAAATATTTTACATCTGTTGCTTTTGTAGTTGGTTTTATATGTTAGCTCCAGATAAGCCAGTAATAAATCAGTACAAGCCTCACACGCCTACGCTTTTCTTTCTTTGAACAGAACTTGAATATTTTTTGCTCCCCGCTCTCCTCTGTGTGGCGAACTGCACCAGGAGTTTTCCTATGTCGCAGAAGGATGTGGAAATGAAGTTGCTACCACACTTCAGATCTTTATCTTCTTTGCTGTTTGCAGATGATTCTTTGCCAGTCAGCTGGGTCAATATTAAAACTAAGCTGTGCTGCCTAAAACCAGGAGATTCAATCTATATCAGTTTTTCCAATTTCTCATATCTGGAGTTCAGAAATTGGCTATAAATTGAGTTCCCCTTAAAAGGAGGAAGGCCAGAAGTTACAAGGCTTAGCCAGCCAGTCAACCAGTGAACTATGCTGCCGGCTCGGGGCAAGGCAGAGGCTGATGATTTGCTTTGTTCCATTTCTGTTCAACCCAGTTTTGTCTTGTCCTTTTAGGAACTTGCATATCGCCTTCTGTCAGTCATAAGTGAATATGTTAATGTGGTTAAGCTTGTCCCTGGTGGTGGTGGTGGTATTATTATTGTTATGGTTATATTTCTGTGTTGTTCTCGATTCCACACCCCCCTAAAAAAAATTCTTTTTGCTTTGATTTTTTTTTTCTGTGATTATGCAGAAACATTGCTCATGATACCAGGACAGCAGTGGAGCTGGCAGCCTGAGTGTAACTAGCTCAGCAATTCTCAGGCTTTTAAATCTTCAACCCTTCTGTATCCATTTGTTTCCATTTCAAAGGTGGTCTGCCTTCTAGTTGACTTTATTTTAATCAAATGCGAGTGAGTACCAGGCTGTGTTGTGGATGTGTTATTTATAGCCCTACAGTGTCAAATGCAAAGTGATCTGAGCAACAGCTTCTATTCAGGTTAAAAGAAAAACCACCTCAGGGTGAAGGTTATACTGATGGCTTAACTTCGTGTAGGCAAAGGTTGAAGGTGTGTGATGTCTGGATGGAGGTTTTTCCACTGAAATGGCGATCTTAGGAGCTGGGGGTTTTTGGTGTTTAGTTATTACAGCATCATCTGATAACACAGCACCAAGTAACTCCTTGCAAGCATGTTCTCTGAGGCTCTATCAGGCTGGGCTCTGAGCAGCAGATGTCCAGCACCTCACTCACAGGGAACTGGTCAGAGTTATGTCACCCAGCCTTTGTGAATGCCTGACATTTCCTCTCCTTTGGGCAAGAGCTAGAAAGGAAGTCAGTTTATTTAGAAAAGGGGGTTTTTTTGTTTACTTCTGTCTATTCATACTCTTGGTAGAAATTACATTCCTCCTTCCATGTGAAACATCTGGCTAAATTATAAATGTGAGGAAGTGGCTGAAGAAATTGCTTAACTGAATTGTTGTTTACACGGTGATTTTTTGGCTCTAATTTCTAAATTCTGTATTTCATTGCGACTTAGCCATATATAGCCTAATATTCCTGTTAAAATAAGCAAGCAGTTATGATAACAGAAGCTCCTGCTCTTAAAAACCTGAGCTTAAATTTGGTGTTCTGCATTGAAACAGGCAGTGCTGCAGAAGGACACTTCCTGGTGCAAACCCCTCAGGAGTCACCTAGAGCAGACAAAGTGCCTGGTGGTTCCAGCCTGAATTCCAAGTTTTCCAGTTCTTCCAGCACTGGTCCTGGTTTTTAGATGAGAAAATACTGATTAAACCTTCCCTATGTCTGGGAATGTTGTACAAATGGACAGGGATGTGTAAAGAGTTCTGTCCAGTTCCAGACAGCCTCATGTAGTGGCTTTCTCTGGGGGTCCTGGCGAAATTCTAATTTTGATTAGAAATACCACTCAGCAAGACAGAGGAACAGTTTTCATTTTCTCTGCTTCTGTAAACATATATAAATGTAAGTAGACATTAATTTTATTTTTTCAAATTATGTCTCCACTGTCTTTTTTTCAGTAAGAACAGATCTTGCAGATTTAGTTATGCTTCTTTCCCACGTAACCCAGAATGCCTTCTGGATATAGTTCTTTAGCTGTTAACTTGGTTAAATCTAGATGTAAGGTACAAGGTGATTTTCCTAATTGGACTGTGCAACTTAAAAGGTAAATTTGAAACCAAGAATCCGTTTATCCTTGTTCCCACAAATTTTTGAGACAACAGCTTGTAGGTTTATGGTGTGAATGATCTGGCGAAGGGCTCTGCTCTCCTTCCCTCGGGATGCCTTGCCCTTGAGCCACATGCTGCTCTGGAGACAGAGAGTGTGTTGCATCTTCTGTTGGATATGTAGTTACCTGGTTGGGGAAATAGTCAAGTCCCTAAGATGTTTCTGTGACACTTTTCCAAGGGAAACACAGTGTGCTCAGATTTGCTGCATGCCTGGAGGTATGGGTGGGGGTGCTGAGGACCCCCTGTCCTACCAGGAAAGGCAGGATCAGCCACAGAGCCTTTTTTCCGCCCATAACTCAACATTCTTCTCGTGGATAGAAGTTGTCATCTAGTTTACCACATTCCTTTAAATGGATGAATATGGTTACGAAGCAAATAGGTTTTTGAGTGAAAACTGAGCTCAGCTCTTGTATCTTTCCAGTTCAGCCCTTTCTTATCCGCTTACTGTCTATGCAAGAAGACTGAAAGGAAAATTTGGAAACAGAAACTGAATTATTTGTGTTATGTCAAGCAACATGATTTATTCATAGCTGAATGTGGGAAGGAAATCTGATATGATGAGCTTTATTATATTTATGAGTTTATTCTCCCCTTCCATGACCACTATCTTCTTTCTGCTGCTTTTCCTCCCTCTCCAACCGTCTTTATGCTTTTCTCTTGCTACAAAAGGGTGGTAAATATAGGAGGATTTTTCTGATGTACCTGAAACTGTTCCCTGAGCAGGGACAATCTAACACCATGCACCCTGCACCTCTGGCATTGCATGCATAGGAAGCAGCAGGTAAGAGTCATGTTGCCATTTATGTACTATAAGAAACCCAAGTATTGATGCACAAACAAAAATACAATTATCTTCATGGATAAACTGCTTGCTGTGTGCAATTGTCTTCAAAGTAAGTAGCAGAACTTACTGCAGAGAAAACCTCCCTAGAATCCTCTGACCTTGGCTGTACCTAGGCAAGGTGAGGTATGCACCAGGCTCTGCTAGCTGGTCTCCTAGACAGCATTACCTCCATCCACACGTCTTGTCTTTGACTTTGTACAGTCCCAGGTACAGTGAAGGCTCCAGTCAAGAGGAACTTGCATTTGAAACAGAAAATAGAGAAATAGTTAGGAACTGTCAAGAGGAGGTTAACAGTCATTCATTTCTCAAGGTGTGTGTATGAGCATACATCATCACAATTTTAGCTGTGTCTGTGATGCGTACAAAGTTTGCTAATGTTGTAACTGGAACAACCGAAATCTATTTTCATGAATTGCAGCTGGATTCTTTCCAAGGAGGTCGGTTTCCTTTTAATGTTGTGTTATTAATTAGCTCAGTAATTCATTCTAGTTTTATTTGGAACAAATCAGCAATGTTGCCATATTTGAACTCTTCCGTAAGTGGCAGGAGTTTTCTTGAAAGAGGTCTTTCACTGCAGAAAAGCAAGCATACCCCCATGGCAGGATGTCTTCTATCCAGGGAAATCAGTCTATTCCTAGCCTACTTGCCAGCCTCCGTGGAAGGAGGATATGAAGGAAAGTGAGGTTTCTCTTTCCAAAGTTATTGCAAAGCAATAGGAGGTTTTCTGTCCATTCAGCAGAAGTATTAAGCTCTTACCCCGGTTTAAACTGGTAAAGCTATGTATTCTTCTTGGCTGTGAGAAACTCTTGTACAAACTCATATTTTTCAAGGATGATCCTGGGAAAACTTTGAATCCCAGTGGATGATTTTGGGTCGTCTGGTTCAGTATTGCATGGACATCCTTATCACAGCAATTTACATGGTAATGTGAGATGCTGGAAGCATTGTAATGCCGTTTTTCTTTTTATTGTTCTTCACCCCCAAGTTAGGTGTTACCAAATCAAAGAATTCTTGTACTTTTGGGAAAAAAACTTTTCACAGATGGTATTTGTAAAGATAGCAAGGAAGAAATTTAAGGAATGTTTAGGCTTTGACAATTATGAGGTCATTTTAATTATGTATGTGACAGGATCATGTGAGGGATGTTCCACTGTGTTCACCTCTGTGTGTGCAACTACAAGTGCTAGCCTGTTGAGTTAACCTTGGCTTGAAATAGAGATGTGCTTGAAGAGCTAGAAGGGGAATGCTCTTTCCCCAACAAGTTTTCTGCACTGTCATTGAGCCCATTGAATTATGCTGTTTGCCGCAGAACTATCCACAAACTAGCTACAAGCAGACCCCCACCCTACAGATCACTCCATGTACACAGAGTGGTGAAAAGTGTTCTATACAGCATAGAGTTCATGCATTTAATAGAAACAATAAAGGCCTGTGATTAAAAACTTAAGACTTAATTTTGAATGAAAAATACAACTTGAATTGCTCCAAGAAGCAGATCTTCTCCCACGGTTGGATGTCTTAGTTTTTCACTTGAAAGTCAGTTGACCAAAAGGAAATCTTCACTGTTCTTTCCCTTTTTTGCCTATAATATTATTTTTTCTTCCCTTATGGGAATGTGACTTGGAAAATGAAAGCTCACTGGGAAATGCAAGAAGAAAAGCAATACCTGTACTGCTTCTAACTGTGCATCATCTGTGTTTATATCAGAAGGAATTTTCTCAACATCTCTACGTTACCACAGCCTCATTTTGATTTTTGTATCATCATAGGTTTAAAATTAGAGGAGATCTGACCAGGGGCTGTCATGCTTGTGCTTATTCTGGCACAATGGTTGAGTGCAGTGTTCAGCACAGTACTCTCTTGTTGGGTGGGTGTTCCCATTCTGTCTGCCTGCCTTTGCCTTCCTCAGACCCGTGTCAGGCTTGATGCTGAATCCCAGAGACAGAGACCTATAATTGTAAAAGTCACCCCTTAGTTTGAGTGGCACCTCCTTCTCTGCTGAAAGCATCCAAAATGTAACAGCTCATTGGCTCCGAATCCCCCCAGTTCTCCTTTCACAGTGGTCATTAAATGTCTATCCAGAGTGCCTGGCATAAATCTTTAAAAACAAGGGTGGCCCTGGGGGCCTAATGTGTGACAGTCTTTCATGAAGAGGCTTACTGATTGCTTTTGATTTAATCACCTGCACTTCTGCTGGCCCTTGGCACATGCTTTCAGCCAGCACTGTGGTATTGTGGGCTCTCTCTGATGCTGGGGATGCCACCTGAGCAATTCAGGTCCTCTGAGATGAAATGGGGTCTTTCCCACTGATTGCTTCTGATATCACCAGGGGATCAGGGAAGGAAAAGGAACCAGGGGCTTTTGCCTTTACACTTATATATACATGTCTATATACACACATATCCATATATATGCGTGTGTGTGTTTATGTATTCATGTGTGTATGGGTTACAACTGTATTTGTGAGAGTTTAATAACAGCTACCCAAGTGTTTGCTTAGTCTCTGAGTATGTAAGCATATGGAGGGCATGTTATGAAGTTGACACAAGCGAAAGGAGCAAGGTGCTTTCCTGGAATTGTGCTTCTGGGTATGTAGTACTTCATCTCTGGGTGTGTGGACAAGCCACCCCCCTTTGGTCTGAGGGAGGCAGGCGGTGCTTTGTTAAGACTTAGAGAGCACCAAGTGCATTTCTTGGTCATCCATTTAGAGTTTTCCTCCATGCTTGTCTTTTCTGCTTGATAAGCTTCGAGGTTCCTGTGTTAAATTCTTGTTAGCAATATGCAGTTCTGTGAGAATGTACCCAAATCCAGGGCTCAGTGCATTTATTCACTTGTCCAACAGCATGATGGTAACGGTGAAAAGATCCTGCTTGGAGGAGCACCTCATGGGGGATCAGCTCTTGGGTAGAGAGGGGCTGACCTTCTGTCTCAGCGAGCTGGGAAACATTTAATAAACCTGAAACAAGGTGTTAAGCTGTTATTTCTTTGTTCCGGCCTTTTTGAGAACCATCATCCATCTGGAGGTTGCAAACTGAGCTTTATAAACAGCTGCTGTTGGAATACTGGTTGCCACTTGGTAAATCAAGAGACATGCAGATTTCCAGCTATTGAATTTCTTCTCTGTTCTTATTTTAAGTGGCTACGATATTATTAAAAATTCACGAACAAATACAGATGCAGATCCCTTTCATCTAAAGCATCAAAGAAAACAAGCTTCTCTGATACATCTCACACCAGTTTTTGTTTCAGCTCCTCTCATACATTCCTGTCAAAAAGATGCCAGTTATGATTTAGATCCTGCCAAGAGAAAAGGGGCCAGCTGTTGTGAACAGCAGAGGTGTTAGATTTGCAAAATATTCCTATGACTGGTTGTTCATTTCCTTTAGAGAAAGCCACCTTTTTGGAACAAGAAAAAGTCTCATATATTTGTATGCAATCATAGTTTTGTGCAAAAATAAACAAATACTGGTATGGGTTTGGAGAGTCTCTTAAGGGGGATAGGAAATTATAGACTGAAGGTGGAAGACAAATTTTTTCATAGCAGTTAACATATATGAAAACATTATGTCATGGCAAAGGTTTTTAATCACTTTTTAATTCCATTTAAATTAAGTCATCTTTATTCTAAAATGAATGTGTTCTGTATCTACCAGATTTTCATGCTCTTCATCACTGCCATTCAGGTTTCCAGGGGCACTCTCCTTGTTTTGTTTCATAATGCCTTTATTCACATACAGGAACTGTCACCAAAAATCAGTGTTGGCTGGGAGCTGCGGAGATGCTGCTGCTCTCCTCTGGAAGTAGGATAGATGGCAACTGCAGTACCACAACTGTGATTTAACATTTCTTTGTTTTTATTACTTTGTGAATGGCAGGCAGCATGGTATGTTAAAGGTTTCTTATGCAGTCAACCGTCTGTTTTGTAAGATGTTGTATGTCTTGTGCAATGTAAAACTCAGCAAATACAGATGCCATGGGATGAACAGAAGGATGACACGTGCTTCCTTCTCTGCCACTCATGCTCCTTGGGAGACAGCTTGGATGCAGAGCATGATTGCAGGCATCTCTACATCCCACACACTAGTCAGGCAGCCTGTGATCAGGGTCTCTTGTGCCTGGAGGAGCCGAGCTCATCCTTGCCCTGCCCAGCTCCCTGCACAGCAGCACGTGCATTGTGCCTGGAAAGTCCACAGCTCCTGCATCTGAGTTAATGAGGGTTGAGCGAACACCCTGCATTGAACCCAAGCTGGCTCCATGTTTGTGGTCCGAACCTTCTACCTGTGGGTAGCTACAGACTGTCTGCAACTCGGAGGAGAGCTCCTCCTGAAATATCTTGACATAGTTTAGCAGTACCAGGCCTGAAATTTGGTTGGTGTGTTACTCATTTGTGCCTTACAGGAGAGGATCAGGTGTGTGGAAAGTAGGGAGGGAAGGTCTTGTATTTTGGATGAGAGGTGTAGCCATGTTTCCTTTTTTCATGCTGTGTCTCTCTATGCATGTTGTAGTGATACATGACTTAGCAGCAGAGGCTAAGTCATGTATCTAAAGGGTATTTTACCTAGCATCAGTTTTAGCAGTATCGTGGTCCTTGTATACCAAATGAACATCTGATCTAGTTTTGGTAAGAAAGGTATATGTTCTGATGAGATATTTACCTATCAGATAGCTCCATCCAGTAGACACGGGATGTCTCTCCAGGTCAGAAATGAAGAGTGCCGCTACACATCTGCTGAGGTGTCATGCTGGCTGCCTGCCCTGGTGCCAGGCTGACAGCCCCATCAGCTCAGCTTATGTCAGTTCACGGATGACTGATTTGACACATATTAAATGTGTTAATTAAATGGCGGGCTAGTATGTATTTAAAAGAACCTCTCACCAAATCGATTGTATGTAGAAAAGTACCTTCGAGGAAGCACCTGTGTCATTTCCTAGATGTATCTTAGAGTAAATTCTGTCCTCATGTGCTGTTGAGGGGGGAGAATAATCCTATTTTTTTTACTAAGCCATTGGAGGTTCAGTCTATTACTGTTCTCTTTGCTTGGCAATGGATTGGATTTCTCCAGAGGGGAAATTAGATTTTTCCTTCCCTTTCACTCTGTCTCTGTCCTGTGTTTACATCAATTGGTGGTTGTCTGTGCACTGCAGTGCGTGTGATAACCTTTCCTTCCACGGCCTACTTCATTTGCTCTTCTCTAATAAACTGTATGTACATGTGATGCTTCTTCCCTTCTGGTGACAGCAAAAACAATCAAGAAGATGTGCTCCTTGTCTAAACTCAGCCAGAAGCAAGTGCTGGTTTAACTGGGACCGTTTCAGCCAGTACTGAATCAGAAGTGCACTAGTTGGGATGAGAAGTGGACATAGCCCATGGGTAGGGCTTGCAGCTATTTGAAGTTTGTGTCTAGTAACTTAGTGGAAATTTGAGTATAAAAGTAGATACTCTGGATTTTATGTACCAGCAGCCAGCTGCAAACTTATCTGGGAGTTACTGATAATTTTTGCTGTAGTTTTATCTGGTTGGCTAGCCAAAAGCTAGCTTGGGGGCCATGTTATTCTAGGACTATCCAGTGAGATGATTTGTTTACAGCAGAAAGCAAATCCCACAGAGAGTGTTGGAGGAAGAAAAGGTCCCTGAGGTTTGAGAGAACTTGGTGGGAATTAGGAAACACAGCAGCAGCAGGGACAGGGTCACCTCCGAGCAGTGTTAAAGATCATTGTGACGGAGGTAGTGGAGCTCACCGTGCCAAAAGGGTCAGCCCAGGGAGCATGGAGGTGGTGGGATATGCTGGAGGTTCTGAACAGCTTGGGAAACTAAGTGCTTTGAGATGTTTTTCTTGCCTTTTGTGCTCTGTTAAAAAGCAGAGCCCAAATGCAAAATCCTAGCTCAGGGCCGCAGCCTGTACATGACTCTTGGCTGAGCTGAGCAGCTGCTGGGGCTGAGAGGCAAACACAGCCCTAGTGCTATAGGATGCTACCACCACTAGGAATTTCTGGTGTCCCACATTTTACACCTAAAGCTGTGTTGCCTGAGCATTCTTCTGCTCAAGTGATAGTACGGGTCTTGTTTATCTGACTCTTATTGCTTCTCTCCCTTTTGGAGTAGAGGAACATGTTAGAAGAGCAATTAGATGGAAGGAATTAAGAGTATGGGGTGTGTAGTAATATGAAGGAAACTGTCAGAAATTGGGGGATTTTGCTTGTTTGGTTTTTTTTTTTTAATGTAATGTGAAATTGTGAATGTGAATCTAGAATCAGCCTGTCTCCTTGGGGATATTTTTTCAGTGTGAATGCTGTTAGCCAGACTTCAGGTGCTTTGTCTTGGCCATTTTCTCTAAGGGGTACTCCTATATAATTACAGTCTTGGTGGCTCACAGATGGAAACTGGGCAGGGAGAGAAAACTGCAAAGGCACAAAAAGCTGTTACCTTGTGGTTTCTGATGAAGCTTATACTTGTCCTGCAGTGCAAGAATTGCTTTGTGCTTTGAGACTGGAGATGGACAAGTGAATACTAGAGAGTCGTTCAGGCAGTGTGATGTAACCTCTTTTTCTTCTCGATATATTATTTGCAAATGACTTACAGCTTTATTTTTTTTTTAATAAAAGTATTCGCTGTTCATCCTTGTGCAAATATTCTGAGAATAAATATCACCCTTTTAAAACAGATGAGGATTTCTGAAATCTGAAACAGATTGTTACGAGTGTGCTAATGTAAGATCAAGTGAGAAAGGATGAGATGTGGCTCTTAGCCCCTTCATGGCAATGGCAGCTCACCTGGTAGGATTTGGAGGAGTTGGGCTACACAGGGCCATGCTCTGTGGTAGCATGAGCTGATGTTAACCCAGTGTTACTGCACTCCTCCCCCATCTCCTGTCTGTATGTCTCTCTACTCTAAACAGACTGCTCCTTCCACAGCTGCAGATGGAGAGGTGAGAAAGAAAAGCCGGCTGGAGAGGGAAGAGGGCAGCACTTTCAGCTGTCAGGCTGTGGCATACTTGGGTGATTTTAACTCTATTTCTCATGTTCTTTTCAGAAGAAGTTACCTGAAAAATTATTGTGAAGGATATCAGCCCAGTGGGTTGTCTATCCCAGATCCAGGGAGAGAAGCTGTTAGCAAAGGCAACTTGCCCTTTCTGATGCAACGTTCATGTACCCCTTGTCACCAGTGCCTCTTGCATTTGCAGTGGGTAACCTGTTGTCTGACCTGTGGTTTTATGTTGACTTTCTCTGCTGATTCCCAGGGCAGCAGCCTGCTACACAAGGGAGCAGCTCCACATGCAGTGGGACTGAGCCCCCAGGCTGTTGCAGAGGTTCTTCATTAGCTCCCTCTTCACCCATGTCCCAGCAAGTCTGAATGCTTGCAGTTGTAACATGTCTGGCCCCAGGACTGTTTCCACACTTCCCAGCCAGAGGTATATGCTGTGCAATGAGCCTTGTGTGTTCAGTGTCTTGGGCCTGTGATGCCTGTGGGGCCCAGGTCTGGATTACACCTGTGGTAAGGCAGTTCCCTTCAGGCTGAGTTGTGCTTGCAGTGTGTGGAGCAGTTTTGCCACAGGATTTGAGCTGGGTCCAGCTTCTGTGCTTGTGATACCCACAGTTTCTTAGTGCCCATCACCAGTGAGAAAGTCTGTCCCACATGTCCTGGGCATCTCCAGTTTCACGGCCCAAATACTGCAGGCCTGTTTTGCGTACAGGTTTCAACTTGCCCGTATGATCACTTGCCTGGGACTTAGAGAAATTAGGCTTCTAAGTTGGATCTGCTACTCTGACTGTGCTACATAGAGTAGAAAAGCTGGGCAAGAAAGCAGAATTGTTTACATGGCTGTCTCCTTGCTCACACAAAATTTTCCAAGTAGAGCAAATGGGTGTATCTGGGAGTTTTTTGGTACTGATGGTAATTTCCACGATTTCTGTGTATGACAATGGTTTGCTCTGTGCTCCACGAAGTAGCTGAGGTAGAAACCCTTTCATTGATTCAGGGAGATGGAGCTTGCTTGCTCAATTTGCCGTGGGTGGATAAAGCTGATCTCTGTCTTGTACTGATTTTGCCTGAGCTGGTAGTTTATGGTGTGAACTGAGTGAAAACTGTTGCAGCCCTAGAGTCCTCGTGCCTGGGTGCATCACAGCATCAGTGTGAGAGCATCAGCAGGGTGCCATTCCTGGGTCTGAAGCAGAGCTGCTGTGGAGGGTGGCTTTGCTGCAGAGGTGGGAAAAGGTTGACTGATAGATGGTTGCTAAAAACTCCAGTGCTGAATCTCTTATCGTATAAAATTGAAGCCAGATATGTTGGAAAGTCAGTAGGCTGTCCTAATATGTGGAACATTTCAACAGAGATGTGATATTTCATATACTGCTGCCATTGCTTGGAAGTCACGCTCACCCAGCTAGAGCAGGGATTATTTTTTTGGCATCTTCAGCTTTCTTAGAGGAAAGAGCAGAAACTGATCATATGCATGTGATAATCCAGAGAAGAAAATAGATGCTGAACAATCTCTGAAGCTGTTTCCTTTCTATACAATGAATAACTGCTGCATGTGGAGTTATTTACTATGCACCAGTGACTTAATAAAATATGCTTTTATTATTTGGACACCTTTCCTGACTTCATATGGAAGTTGATATCTTGGTTATTTTTTTTACCTGATACTTACCTGAGCAATGCAATTGAAATGCCAAAGCCTTACATATCTAATGTAGACTTCCTGTTTCTATAGCAACAAACCTCGACCTTGTACTTAATGAAGGAATATTGGAGTGTGAGTAACTGTGACTTTAAGGTTTAGAAAAACAAACAGAAGCACTTTTTATTTTGAGATTAGAGAAATAAAACGGAAGTGACCTCTTTGCATAGAACAAAAAATGTTTCCTAGGCTTGAGATATTTCATTAGTAGAAATGAAACCATATTAATGTCATAAGGAGCTCTGTGTTTTAATCTTGTTTTCCTAATTAAAATGTAAAAGCCTTTCATAGCATGTGAGAGTCTTTGAGGGCTTTTTACCCCTCTTTCTTTTCCGAAGCTGCTATGTTTGTGGTTAGGCTAATGAAAATTTGGGCTGCTTTACAGCAGATACATTTTACTTCTGTTTTGGCAAAAATTCATTGATAGATTTTGTATGGGCTGAAAAGGAAGGGAGAAAAATGTGTGGTGTTTAATCCTGGATTTGATCTACAGGCTAGTTTTTGGTCGATTAGTTTAAATCTGTGTTACAATGATAAATACTGACAAGCTACAGATGAGAGAGTGAATGAAGGAGCAGCTGTCATTTCTTCCCATTTTCTTATAGCTTTTCAATTACAGTTTTAATAACCATTAAATTCTAATTTAAAACAGCCACAGGAAACATCCCAAAAAAAAGGCAACAATGCTGACAGCGACATATCACAAATGTTTACCACAAATGTTTATCACAAATGTTTATAAGCCTGTTTCTGTATCAACATTCCAATAAGTACTACGCATTTGTGGCAGGTTTATTGCACTTCAGTATTAGTCTGTAGAAGTAAATGTGGGCAAATGGCAAATATGTTGCAATCTGACCTGTGAAAAAATTTCCACAAGGTAGTCCAATTTTTCTGTTTGCTGTTTCTTTCATGACTTTTTTAAATTTTGGTGTTAAGCTGTGATTCTGATAAATTCATCTTCTGACTGAATAAAGATAGCCAGAATTCAGGATTTAAGGAGACGTTTTATCTACTGAACTCACTTGTCAGCAGGCAGCTGAGACAACCAAAGATGCCAATGATGGTGGTAAATTATCCCACAGCAAAAGGAAGGGTGGAAGGCAGGATAAGACAGATGGAAGGTTGACTTGTTTGAAAGTTGATCTAGATAAGCTATTGCAAAAAGCAAACCCAGAAACAACCCACTCAGCAAAATCCAGCTTGAAACTGGCTGAGTTGGAGCATATTAAACTGTGGGCAGGTGGCATCCCGTATGAGCTGGGAGCCTGCATCCTGCTGAGAGCTGTGCTCTTCCGCCTCCCAGCAAACTGATTGGAAAGGCGTGTGGTGTCCCTGAGAAGTGTGAAAAGGCACAACCCAAAACCTTTGGCTCTTATTTTATTCTACATTTCCTTTTAAAGATAAATATCTTACAATTTGGTGAAATGCTTCTCTAGGTGGAGACTGAAGGAAATCTGGCAATGAGGTTACAGCAGGTCTGCAGGAGAGGCACTAGGTATGGAAGTTGTGATGTTGCACCATAGCCAGCTGATAATGAGCTTCTCTAGAGCTGCTAGGGTGTTTGAAGCCTAAATACAGGAGGAAGCAAAATTTATGTGATTCTGCATAGCTTTGACCAAAGATCTCAAAGGACATGAACTCCCTGAAAGTTTCATAGAGGTGCTCTGGGGGTGCCTTTGCTGGTGGGGAGGCTAATGTGTTTGTGTGTGCTCTGTGTTTCAGGGATAGAGCTCTGTCCTCCTGGGCACCGGTTCATGATCACCATGGTGGCGAGCTTCATTGAAATGGCGGGGCAGTTCCTCATGCCGGGGCTGGCTGCCCTCTGCAGGGACTGGCAGGTCCTCCAGGCAGTCATCATCTGTCCTTTCCTGCTGATGCTGCTTTACTGGGTGTAAGTATTTCTTCCTCCTGTCAGGTCAAAGGCAACATGAGCTCCTAATGCAGGACTTGGGCAGTGCTTCACTGTGGGGAAGTGTGTGTGCTTCACAATACATATGAGCCTTTCCCTTTGTTATTCCATTCACCTTGTGCAAAGACTTGACTTTGAAATAAGAATAACTTTATAATCTGCTGTAGCACGCACATATGTTACATGCTGTGACAAGGTGGGAACTTGGGAGATGGTCCTCTTTGATTGAGGTGCAGTTTGTATTTTTGCTGTTATTCTGTCTGTCACTTCCCCTTTAAAGATGAAAACAGTTTTTGAGAGGATGCATCTCAGCCTAGCTGTTGTCAGATTATGACTGCATGGCTACATTTTCCCTTAATACCTGTGTTGTGGTTCTGTACTGTCACTGTTCATTTCTTTGGCCTGGGTTATCCAAGAGAGGTTAAAAATAATGTGTGTCAGCTCTTCAACAAACACGCTTGGATATCTTGTGTACATGAGGTAGTCAGCCCTGAACTAGACTTGATTTTGCCCAAATTAGCTCACGCTATGCTGAAGTCTGTGTGGGTGGTCTGTTCCAGGCAGTGGTTCAGGATTGTTCCCACAAGGAATTCCCCACTCCCGCTGCTCCCACTCCTCTCTGCCTGCGGCGGGGCATTAATACAGTTATCCTGAGAGAAGTAGGATGGCTTTCACCTTGGGGATGGTGCCAGGTCCATCCCCACTGTGACTTTTTAAACCTCCCAAAAATCTTGCTTTGTTGTTCTGTCTTAATAGTGACACGCAGTGGCGGCATAACACAACAGAGGCTTATGAGAGCAGTGTTGTACAAAACCATTAAAGATAATACTAACAAGTCTAAAATATTAGTTGCTGTGCACTCAGAAAAATGGCCATCACGCTGTGTAGGACCAAGTTGTTTATGTACCCATGGGAGGCTAGGCTGCTAGCTGTGATGCCTGACGAGTTGCAATGTGTGCAAACATGTTACAATATGTAAGAACTTTTAACAGTTATATTCTTGTATCAACTTCTTCCAAAGTTCTCTTGTGTTCGTGATGGTGACTCTCAGTGGGGATTTTATTGCTTATTCCCAGGGCAGACATGCTGCAGCACGGGCAAAATGCAGCACACAGGAGAAAGTTACAAGTCCTTCGCAAGATAATGGCAGGGGTTTTACCCCTGTATTCCAACATAACATTTAAATAGTCTTGTCTTGTCAGTGTTAATCTCAATGAATACTGAAGAGTGGGTTTTTTTATGCATGATACTGTTCTCCCCTCCCGTACCTGCCGTATGTTACCCATGTGCAGGTCTGCTTCCTGTTGCGATGCCACCAGCTGAAATGCCTTATATCCACCACTGAACAGAACCCAGTATCAAGCATAATGTTTACAGATATGTGTCCAAAGGACAGTACACTAGTATGAAGATGCCTAATGAACCCAGTAGATGGGATGGACAGCAGGCACCCCTCAGCAGTCTTCTGTATGTTGCATGTTTTCCAGTTGGCTGTGGCAGGGTCTTGTATGTTCCTGTTGAGAGGTTGTTCCTGGGTGACATTGAAAGCAATAGGAAATGTTAAAATTTATTTTGTAATCTGCAAGAGCTCTGTGGCTTTTTGGCTGTACAGGACAGGCAAACCAAGGAAATAGATCCCCTCATATAATGTTGGTTATGGCAGCTTGATAAATAGTGGTAACAGCCAAAGGATCAGGATTTGTGTTGCCCAGGGTTTTTGCATTTGCGGAAATGGGCTCTGGTTAGGATGCCTGTTTAATTATACTGTCAGTACAATATGTACTTTTCTCTTAGGCTTTTCTCTTCCATCTGTTGCATATTCTCTGGAAAGTGCTACCATTTCATTGCCTCTTCCCTTTCTTCCAAACGGAACATGGACCCTCAGCATGTGTTACGAATGAAGGAAGAAAACTAACTGATGGGTAATAAAAGAAGAACACTGCTTGTTAATTCGCCATCATGTACCCAAAGCAGTGAGTTCAATAACAGATGTTGTGAACAGCCCCTGCACTGCCTCCTCCTTCCTCTATACTCTCTTTACTTCCATCTCCTGCTGTGAGAGTGGCATTTGCCTCTTCAGGCTGGGGCTTAGCCCTCTCTCAGCTGTAGATTTGCTCTGCTTTTGGCCACATGCACATGACAGACTATACGGTCCCCAGTGGTGCATGGCTGAGCAGATTGGGTAGCTGGGCATGGATGGGGGAAAGGGGAGACAGCAGATATGTCTAGGAGGGATGAGCAGGTGGGTTTGAATACAAAGGTATCGAGCAGATGCCACTGCTAGGCTCTTAGGTCATTCTGGAAGGGCAAAAGACACCCATGTAAGCCAGACTTGGGCACAGGGGTTTGTGACAAGTGTATAAAAATAAGTCAATAGAAGTTAGACTCCTTTTAAGTGTGTATGTATATTATAGCCATGAGGGAAGGGGAGCTCCAGTTATACAGAGACCTTATTTTCTCTTGCTTAGAGCAGGAAGCTCCAGACAGGATGATGCCATGAATGTCAGCAAAGGTATCAATAGCTTGAAATAAACTCCTGCTTCACTCTAAAGTGAAGAACTGGGAAAAGGTGGCCAGTTCTTTTCTAGTGCTGATAGATAGGATTTACTCTCACCAAGACACAAAGTTGGACGAACTGGGCTTACTGCCTTGGGGCAGACCCCTAATTGACACATTACACCCTTTTCATGGTCATCCATTTTCCACCCATCTGCACAGGATCACAGTTTTCCTTCCAGCTACACGTGGTACCTTCCTAGTTCTTGTCTGTCAAGGGTTCTTCTTCTGTTAGGATTTCTTGGACTTGAGATCTTTCTTTCCCCAGTGTCCCTTCCACTCATTCCCCTCTCCTCTCTCCCCGTACTCACTCTATGTTCTTTTCTCTGACTGTAAAAGCATGGCCCTTTCCTCACTGATGGTGGAGGTAGCAGACTATCAACCAGCTATGTGGGGAAAATACTGAAAAACAAAGTTCAGCAGGAAGAAATGCATGCATTGGCTATAGTGTTCACCAAGGACAAACTGTCTGCACACCTTAGGGGCAGGAACACTGAGGGAGCTTGGTGTACCACTCGAAGGGAGACATGAAGCAAAGGATGGAGTGGCACAGAGGTGTTTAAACAATGCAGCTAACGGGAACTGTAAGCCAAAGGAATGACCCAAAAGGTGACCAAAAGCTGAACTTTGCTACATCAGCTCAAAAATACATATTACATTTCACACCTCCACATAGGCTAATGATTAAAGTCACTCGAACACCAACCTAAACATGAAATGACATTAGCTGTAGCTTTACCTTTTCCCTTCCCTGAAAGAAAACAATATAAATATAGCTTAACTGAGGATGGAGGTCAGAGGAGACTCCATCTTTGTATCCTGGGATGGTCAATGGGCTGTACCTATCTTTTCTCTCATTGCCTGTTGTGTAAGAATCGAACACTCAGCAATACCAAGTGCTTCTTCAGGAAATTCAAAAAGCAAGCTTGTGTTTGTGATCATAGTTTTAGCACTACTTAGTCATCTTACAATTTAATATGTTTATTGTTGGCTGTATTATTCATATTTTAAGTATTCATGTATGCTTCTGCAGACAGTGTACTTACCACCAGCAACCCAAGAAGCTGCATTTCTGTTGCTCAATAAATGACACTTCTGTACCTGGCCATGAGAGCTATTGAACGTGACCAGTCTTCTAGTCTGGCCATGAGAGTTCATTGGGTGCAACCAGACTTAGTGTATCACACAGTCAGCTCAGCCTGCTGATCTGGGCAGCTGCCCACCCTCAGCAGTAACCTGTCTCAGCTTCATTCAATTAGTATTTAATGCCAGGTGATAAAGCATGGGGTGGTGAACAGATTTCTGTGCAGAAGTCCACTGGGACCAAGGGATTTGGTTTGTGGTTTCTCTTCTTTTTTTTAGCTTTTGAGTTTGTGATGGTACTTGGTACAGCAACAGAAGATGCAACAGCAGGTGCATACAGATGATGCTTGGCTGCAGGATCCATGCCCCACAGATGAGCTCAGGTGCTTGCACAGAGATGGGGCAGCCAGCACTTCCCCTTGCTGTGCCTGGTAACCTGGGCTCAAGGCAGCACACAAGTTTTTAAAGATCCTTAATGAACCTCCCACTGCTCACACTTAATGATGGAGTAGCTGAAAGATGTGAGGCTTTAGCACTTCCAGTTTGAGAAAACTGCAGGAGCTGGAAGATAGAGACAGCGTTTTTCCCCACTGTGCAATGCCCATCCCTGTGGCTCCCTTTCTTTTCGTAGATGCTGGTGGTCATTATAGGAGTTGTTTGGGACCTTTAAGCAGACTGTTCAAAATCTGAAACTTTTAGCCTAGTGTCTGAGACTGTCTCCTCTCCAGAACCAAGCATGCAGAGATTTTGCATTCAAAAGGTTTTTAGTATTTCAAAAAATGCTTTTGCTATACAAGACTTACTGCAGGAGGATATGCCAAAGCATCTGTGCAGCACAATAGTAGTAGGGAGGTAGTAAATAAGCTGTCAAGCTGAATGGCTGTCATCAATATTTTTATTGACTGTTATCATTTAGACTGCAGTCTGCCTGACTTCTCTCCTTTCTACTTCTTTTTCAAAAAATTACTTAATACTTTCTCTGTCTCATTTGGAGGTTTTGCTAAGGGGTCTTCCAAATTGTATCAGCCTAAGAGATGGTGCAATTGACTGCTTGGAAGTATAAGAACTGAGCTGCATCCACAGCAAAGATCAGTGCTTTGTAAAGAGAATTTGAGGTTTGTTATATGTTTGAAGTTAAAAGTAGTTGTTAAATTGTTCTTAGTAAGGTCTTTTGAAAGAGCAGTGAAAGTGAAGCCTTAACATGAGAGAAAAATATACTTGGAGTGAGATCTGAAAGTTTTCATATCTATAGAAGTACGGGAGATTTTGGTTTTTTCTTCTAAGATCTACATGTTTCTTTTGGTTTTGTATTAAAATAAACTCATCTGAAAAATAAAAAAGGAAGAATGATCAGTTAAGCTCATGAATCTGGTAAACATCAGCACTTGAAGGAAACAACTGGACAGAAAAACTTTTTTAACTGTGTGTGTGTATATATTTTTAAGGCAACTCAACTAACACAATATTGTCTTTACTAAGGGAAGCTTTTAAAACAACAACTAAATATTGTCTGGAACACAAACGATACTGACCTGTATAAAGAATGACTGCATATATGGGAGAAGGTTTTTAACATATTTAAAACCTGAGAAAATATGTTGCAATATAATCCTAAGGAGTAATTCTTCTCTTTCTCTGTCTTTAGAAGAGAACCCAAATTACTTCTGTTAGCTATTTTCCTTCTTTGGTCTGAATTACCATGTGTTAACTGCGCATCTCATTCATTCTCTTCTTGGCAGCAAATGTCTATTGCAGACAGCACTGCCTCCTCCTCCCAGTTTTTTCAAAATTATATTAATGGACAGAGCACCTGGAATATGTTATAAAATTCTAATTTGTCCTATTTCCATGGGATAGGACAGTTCCTCTATCATTTGTGAAGCAAAGTAAAAGAAACTGTCATTAATTTGCACATTCTGAATTGGTTTTCCCTCTTTTTTTATTTCATGAGTGATTCTTCTGCATGTTGAAATAATTACATAGTTCCTGAGTGGTTAAATGAGCGGCTAAAACTCTATCAGTTCATCCTCTGATAGAAACTTGGAAGAAATCATAACCTGTTTTCTGTCTTCAAAGTATTTTCCCAGAGTCCCTTCGGTGGTTGATGGCTACACAACAATTTGAAGCATCCAAGGAACTGATCCTTGAGTTCACACATAAGAACAGGATGAACACAGAAAGCGACATCAAAGGAGTAGTGCCCGGTGAGTAGGAGAGAAAACTGCAAATCCCCCAGCTTTTCTGTAAAGGCTGCACGTGGCATTGCTGCCCGGAATTAAATTATCCATTTATTGCCTGTAAAATCATCCCATTCATTCATTCGTTCGTTCATTCATTTTGCTTTTCTTGAAAATCCATTCCGAACTCCAGCACTGTGTTTAAAACTACTTGGCCTGTTGAACAATCCTAGTAATTATAGTCTTGTCTTGCAGTGCCGTATGTCTTTAGAGACATCTCTTGAAGAATTTTACCACGGCTACAAGAGTGCGCCTTCAGCTCTGTGTGCCTCTGGAAACTGTGTTATAAGGAAGCTGCTTGCTGGGATCCTGCCCATCAGCCAACATTTACTTTTTTAGTTTGGAGAAGCAGCAGCACTCAAACCCCCTATGTGCCAGCCCCATGGGAAACTTAAACCACAGTTTCTCTTTAAAGCTTTGCTCCAGTAGCTGTTTTGCTTTCCTCTCCTGCATCATCTGAGTGATGCTGCTTTAGGGATGGGGAGTTGCTGCAAGTGGCAGCACTAGAGTGCAGTTTTTGCTTGAGAGTCTAAATTACCTATTTCTTGGTTTTCTGGTGCTTTTGGAAAGAGCTGGCTCCTCTCATCACCAGAATTGTCACTGAAATAGCCAAGATCCTATCTTGCAGGGTGCTTTGCAGAAGAGACTTCTGTCTCTGTGTGTGTGTGTGTGTGTCTCTAATTACAACCAAGATAAAGAGTTTCTGGATCTTCATCTCACCAGTGCACCTGTCAGATACGATGCAGGCTCCCACCCCCTCCTTGTCACAAGCCTGACTCTGCCCATAAACACCCATTTTGCATTGTCACTTGCAATCTGTGTCAGACTATGCACTAGTCAGAGAACAGTGAAAATATATCTTGTTTTCCAATTTTTTTCAAACCCTACCTCCTCTGATCCCAGGAGCTGCAGGGAGACCTCGCCCAGAAGTGATGCTTCTGCGCTTGTCTGATACTTGCTGTCAGAGATCTCTGGGGTAACTGTAGCTTCAGTCACTCACTGTTAAAGGCATCAGTCAGCACTGAGACAGACTTCATCCAGGATAGAAAAAGACCATTATCAGTGTCTAATGAATAAAACAGTCTCTATCAGTGAGCAGTGAGAAAGCCTGGTTAGGGACTGTGGTATACATACCACCATAATCATTGGTGTGATTTTTGGTGCACACTGGGAGTAATTAGCTTGCTTGCATGTAATTGTGTGTCTGGGGTTACAGTTCCTGGATTTGCATCACACAACATGCCTTTGCAATGGAAATGCTGTTTTTCTGGCAAAGTTCTGAAAAGCATAGGGATATGTGAACAGCCATTAACCTGGTGATCTGCATCCCCCCCATCTCCTTTTTGCAGATCTTCCTCACAGTAAATGATGGATCTTGAGAAAACCTATCTGTGAGGCTACAAAATATCTCAAAATTTGACTTGGAGTTTCCCAGCTCCTAAGTTTGACTTTTCTCAGTCAGCTTCTTGATTTTGCAGATGAAATAAAATATATTTTAGGGGAAAGAATAAACTAATTACCTAAGTTTGCTTTAAGGAAAATAATAAAGAGGCAACTGTGTCTAGAGGGATTTATTTAAGCCATGTATAAAGTTATTGCCCATGGAGGAATGCTAAGTGTCAAAATGGTTTTATGGCTATTATTTGTGACTGATTTACTCCTATCAGCAGTTTCATGGTAGGAGTATACTCCTGCTTAAGGGAGGGACTCCCTTTCATGTGAAAAACAGAGCATTATTTCACATCTCGATACTGTGGATTCTCTTGACTGCAAATACATTTAGATATAGCAGTTGTCAGTACAATGACTTTTGCAAACTATAAATTGTTCAGAACATGGTCATTTCTGCCTCCTTGTTGATGATGGGTTTGTTGGGGATGTTGTTGGTGTTTTTTTATTATTTCTTTCCTCACTTTTTTCTTTAAACTCTTTTCTGCAGCCCCACACTTTAAGGCTTTCTTGACCCAGCTCTGGAGGGATGCTGCATTGCTGTAGGGGGAGAGTAAGAGAGGAGCAGTATCAAAAGGATGAAGTAAGATTAACTACAAGCTGTTGAAGGAAAGACCTTCTCTCTCATTCTGGTTGCATGGGAGTGTTGATGGTCTGAGTGAGGACAGGAGAAAAGTAGAAATCCTGAATTAAGAATGTGATCAAACCACAGGCCATGTGTCCTGCAGTGGGTCAGTAACCAGAAGAAAGCATTTCTCTGCTTTTGTGTGTTATAGTCACATACCCATAGTTGCTATAGCGGGGAATGGGTAAAAAGCTGGTATTTGTCTGGGAGAAAGGATGCCATTGAGCCTGATGCAGATATCCCCTATTTTCCCTTGACTCCATTGTTGAGCTTTCCTGTCTGTGTGGAGAGGGTTTTGTTTGTGATTTGTTTTATTCTTTGTTTTCCATCTGAAAGGGCTGGAAACTGTTTTGCTCTAGTTAGAGGCCATTGTGTTCCTGTTTATTATTCCTCATTTCATTGTTGTAACCACCTCCTGTGATTGAATTACTCCCAATATGTTTAAATGATAAACAGCTCACTTGTAGTCCCTTCCAGCAGAAAACACCACTGTAATTTTACTCATACATATCGGTCAAATTAGTGTATCCAATATAACAGATCATTACAGGAGTTCCAGTTTCATATGTACCTATTTTGGCAGTTGATATGAGTTCCATAATAAAAAGAAGCAGCATTCTAGAGGGTAACGTATTTCTGGGATGGAAGAAAATTTAATTTTGAATTGCTCTCCGAGCAGTGAGCACGCTGATTTTCCTTTCTGAAGAATCACATAATTCCCTTTGCCTACTGAAAGCTTTTACTTGTCCATTTGACTGTACTGCCCATAGTGGAGAGTGCCACTGTAGGGCCTGCTTCTTCTTGGGGAGTGGCCATCTACATGTTGGGTGGGAAAAAAAGGAAGCAAAATTTATCTGCTGGTTTTGATAGGGTGGGAGTGGTTTTCCAGTGCTCTTGTGGGAGATGTCTCTAAAGAGAACAACTAAATGTCCAGACAGTGGTCCAGCTGCAGTTGAAAGATCTGGCAGCTACAGAAACAGCCTCTACCTGGAGAAAATGAGGGTAGGCAGCTGATGGGCAATGCTCAACCAGTAAGATAGTATGGGACTGTGCTTACATGGGAAACTAGGTGAAAGAAGGGACACTGATAGGAGTCTGAAGTGTTGTAGAGTAACATTGCCCTTATCTTCGGTGGCCTGTCCCTGGGGTGATGTTGGTTGCACAAGGGGAACTGATTCCTCAGCATCTTTAAGTGGCTTTATTTTTGAGTGATTGATATACTTTGTGATTTTGAGCAGGAATAATTTGCCTTTGCAAAGAGATCTCTGGGTTTTTGTGGTTGTGGTTTTTTTCTTTAATGGTCAAGAAATCTAGGTGTGTTAATTAGACATGGTTAAATCATCCCTAATATGTTTTGAGTCTTAAAATTTCATCAGTTGGCTTAACAATTCGTCTTCTTTTAGAAATAAAAGTTAAAATTCATTTTTGCATCAAGGAAATTATTTTTATTCAACTGCGTATTGAAATATTATTTTTAAAACAGACTTATTGTATTTTGTGGAAAAATATTTCAAAACATTATCCAAAAAAGTCAACTTCAATCAGGAAAATATGAAACATTTTGATAATATTAATTCAGTACAGTCTTTTTAATACCAATTGGTCCAGAAACTTCACCTTCTCTTCCCTGTGGAACAAGAAACAAACGTACATTTCAGTACAGCTGCAGGAGAGTCATTTTGACTTAAGTGAAATAAATGCTAAGGAAGTATGGAGATCTGTTTAACAAACAGGAGAAAAGAGTATTTAAGGGAATTGGAAATCCCAAAGCACCAACTGTCCTTACACCTTTTAAAGGTGTGTTATACTTTAGATGGCTTTCATCATTTTTATAGGATGCATTCTTTTCCTTCGTGTGGAGGTGGAGGGTCTGTTTGTTGCCTGGAACAGGTCATGTGCTGCAGGCTGGTCTTGGCTGCACCAGCACCCAGCCCTGCAGTGTCTGGGTGTGCTGGGAAGTGCACCACTTGAGACACTGTATCATCAGTTACCTGAGTGTCAAACTTGGTGCTTCCATGGAAACCCACCCCTGTGCGATTCTCTTTGGCTTCCCCTATGGTGGGAGACATTTCGGATGTTCCTTAACATAAAAATAACTGCTTGACCAGGCTAAGAAACAAAGCTCCCTTTTTGCTAATCTCTAGACGAAAACACAAACCAGAGTGCTCCTGTGGACAGATAACTTGTAGCTGTTCCTTTCTAAGCTTACAGAAATAATATTGATGTAATCAGAAAAGGTGACCAGGAAAGATCAAGTGTTCCAAATAGATACCAATACTTTACCATGTAGGACATAACATGGAGAGGATGAAGGGATACAGTGGTGACGAGTACTCTGTATGTGTACATGTGTGGATTGCAGTTAGGAAAGCTGTGGTTTTCAGGGGCTTTGCCTCTGAAGAAAAAAAATCAAATTATCTTTCACTTTTCTTGCTACTGAGCAACAAGCTGCCATGACTTTTCTTTTGTACATAAGCTGTTTTTCTGTTTTGCTTTGCTGTATTTTTTTTTTTTTCCTAAGCATGAGTCTTGGATCTATGTAATTTTTTTCACTGCTTTTTCCACTGGGTAAATAGCAGAGGGAAGGGTGAAAAAGCCTTATGTCTGAAAGTCAGTCTCTTTCCCTGTAAAGCTTTACTCATATCCTTAGACCATCATACCTATAACTACACTACTGTTTTAAAGCTTGTAATGGATGAAGAGGGTATTAGCTAGATAAAGAAAGCAAGTTTCCTGGCCCCATAATACAGGTAACTCTGTGTGATACTACTGTGTACAAACCTGACAGATGTGTTCCTTTACCAGATCCTGTTTCTTGGGTGTTTAATGGTGCCAAACTTTTAAATACCCCGTGCAACTCCCAAGGAGTGGCCAGCTAAATGTGGGAAGTGTAGTTAAAAGAGTTCAAGATGGTGCTTGAAGGCAGACATTAAAAAGGACTTAAAAAAGACATCTTAAAAAAGGCTTTGGGTCAGCCACAGAGATATCCATCTCAAAATTTAAAAAAAACCCCAACCAAATAAAAAAAAAATAGCCAGTGATTTCTGTTGCCCACTTGTATGTTTAATCAGCTTTCAGGAGGGTCTGGGTTTCTCCTTATGGGCCCCTGTTGTAGGGACTGATGAAACCTGTGCAACTCTTTCAGGATGTGCTGTACATGATAGTGATTAACAAGGATAAAACTGGTCCATTAAGTCCTCTTCTTCTGACTAGCTCTACAGGAATGAAAGAGGAGAGCCCATGACTATATCCCTGGCAGGGGTGGTAGTCATATCTGACAGCAGCAGGTTTCAGAGGGGACAGAGGAAAAAGGGTGTACTCTACTGTGAATGTACCTTTCAATGCCACTGGGAAAAGCCAAATATGCAGGAAAATTTAAAGAAAAAGAAAAAGAGGGGGTTGTCAACCTCTGTTTAGGCTTGAATTACTCTTTCTCACTAGTTGAGTTCTCTGCAGAGTCTCACTGGCCACACTCCATCCTGTTGATTTGTGCCAGGCTGGCACTCTGGGTCTTTGTCCACGGTACTACATATCCTCCCAGAGGAGCTGGAGTCATGTGCAGAGGGCAGGCAACAAGCCCTGGTGCTGCTGGCACTTCCCCAGCCCACAGGCACAGGGAGGGGAGATGATGGAGAAAATGAGGGTAGGTGTGTCCGGATGTGGATGTGAAGGGTAGGAGAGGAGACCTCAGGAACCAAGTAGGGGTGAAGAGCAATAAGAAGGGACCAGTGGACAGAGAAGAGAGGAAATAAGAGACTTAAACAAGTTGTGGGAGCAAAGATTAAAGATAGTTGGAGGGAACTTAGAGAGGCAAAGACAACAATGGAGACCAAAGGAACTATGATCATATGCTTCCCCCTCTTTCTAGAACAAGCTGTCAAACCCAAGGATTCAGTCTCGCCCTCTTCTCTTGTGAAATCCACTCCTCAAAAATGTGCTTCACCCCTCCATCCTACCCAACTTGCTTGCTCTGCCTGCTGAGGTTTCCTCCATAGCTCTGGCAGCAAAGAGCAGCAATGCACGTGTGGGTACCTGAAACCTCCTGATGGCTCAGACACAGCTCCCCACAATGACATTTGAGGTGCTCTTTGTGTTATGGGGGTTTTTTTGATTTTTTTTTTTTTGTTGGGTTTTTTTTTTGGTGATGTTAGAAGAACGTAAACGTCTACATGTCACACCCTGGGAAATGGAAGAAGTCAGGTTGCCTGGGCAACCCTTGCTTGGCCTCCTGGCATGAAGGCATGTTGATACAGCCTTTAATAACATGATTACGACCTATTTTTTCCACAGGGCATAGGATGGACGAATCAGTGCATAGGATGGACGATGATGTGGGAATGAAGCTGTTGTCTGTTCCTCATTTGTTGCAGAATTTGGAAGGTGTGTAGTGAATGAGGCAGAGGGTTGCAGGAGGAAAGAGAATAGTGTTGGGGAAATGAAGCTAAATACCTCCTTAAGAACTGTACTTGTTCTCTGTGTCTGACAGGAATGTTTTTGTATGATGATGGAGATTTCCCTGGAATCAGGCCCTTTCAGTCCTGTTGCTAATCACAATTTCTTCAGTGTCTGTCTCTAGTGTGTAATTCTGGGGCTTGATTTGCAGAAAGCTGGGAGCATTTATATCAGCAACTACAAGGTGTATTGCTGCATGATTTTTCTCATTCTGGACAAAAATCCTCTGTATTGTGTCTCCCTGCCTGCAAAACAGGAATAATCTTTGCCTTTACTCTTACGAGGTGGTAGAGATTATTTCATTATTATTTATGAAATGCGTGTATATTCTGACAGCACTGTAGGATTGTCTCTGAGGAAATCTATGAGTTTTTTGTACTCACTGGGAGGTTTGGATAATAAGGCTGAGAGGCACATGTTCAATGGGAAAGGTAGAGACGTCATTACTACCTGCCCATTTGGTGACTGCAGTGAGCATTCTGGGGGGGGGAAATTAATGTGTGATCACCTGAGTGCTATATCATAATGCATATGAGCAATTGAAGATTGCAAAGGCGCCCTTATGTCTGGCTTTTTCTTACTTTTTTGAATGTAATTAGAAATACAGGATTCAAATAAATTATTACAATCAGTCCTTAGCTGTTATAGCCATAGAGTTACACAGTTACTCTCATGAAATGAGATTAATTTTAAATGCTGTTAGTATTTATGTGCAATGCTTTTGTTAGAATGCCATTCCAGCATTTTAGCATTCAATTCAAATACCACTATAGTTGTCTGTGTTCATTCTTTTTTTCCCTTCCCATTTGCTCCTGTCTGTGCCTATCTTAAATCTTTGTGAGAAGGCAGCAGCTCCATTCCTTTGCTGAGATGAAGTTCTCCTCTATCTCCCCTCCTTTTATAAAGGGACTTGCCAAAGCTTTAGTTTCTCAAATATTGATGACTAGAATTGTAAGAGAGTACCAGCATTTCGTTGTCTGAATTACAAATACCTCATGGTCTCAATAAACTGGTGTCAAGTGTTCAAGTAGTACATAATCAAGTCCAACATAGCCTTTGCTTATGTTGGGGAAACATTTCCCCTTAATGACTGAGAATCTTACTTTGTATTATGCACTTTCACTTGCATTTGCAACACAAGGTCTCAGTTTCACCTAGTTCCCTCTAATGGCTCATTTCTGTGCTGTACTTACCTTTGGTAGTAAGGCAATGCCTCACTTTGTCACCAGCAGACCTTGTTGGTACATTTCTAAGGTTTTTGACAGGCTCCCTCCTGAAGTTTTTAAACAAGATTTATTTTTTTTTCTTTTGAGAATAAGACAATTCACCCTGCCACTAATGTCCTACTATCTGCTTATGATTTCTATTTTTCTATCCCTTATTGTCTGCCATGAGTCAGCATTTTACCCACCTCATAATTTCTGTATGTGACTTGATAGCCTTCAGTATTTCTTCATTATTAGGCTTTTCAAAAATGCAATGATTCAGACTACCAGTCCTCCATGATAATAAATAAATAAGTAAATAAGCACAAAGGGAGTTCACGGAGACAGAAGTCCTGGTAGGTATAAATAAACCTGTGTACCTGTAACTCAGTCTGCCTGAGAGTAGATTGCTTCAGCTCTGTGTTTCTGACTGGTTTACCTCCTGCTGCAGAGCTGTCATGCTCTGTGGATTGATTGAGTCTCTGTGCTGGGCTTCCATAGCTCTTTTCATGTTCAAAGAGCTACTGACAGTATCGTTTAGCAGCCAGAAAAATCCAGCAGAAGTACATCGCCACAGGACACTTGTCATTTTGGACATTCTTTTTCGGCTGCTTGATTTGGGTTTTTGTCTATTTTGTTTATGCCAAGTGATGCAGAGATGTGTGGCTTCATTTGAAGGCATTAAAGATACTTTCTAATTTTGAAAGCCATGCTCCTGAAACACAGAGGATCCCATGAGAATTCAGTAGTGTAGGGAGCTAGAAGCTGGTAGGATTCCCCATCCCATTAGACTTTCAAAGTCTCCCATTGAATAGTTTTAATTTCCATTGAGATATAAAGAGTTAGCTTGTTGACAGTTTTCCTACCGAGTCCTTGAATAGGAAGCCTAGAGTGTGTGTGGGCTCTGGAGTATGGGAAAACTTACTTGGGGCCTCTGAGTAAATGGGTAAAAATATTTTTTATTTTCTGCACTCTCCCTTATGGTAAATTCAAAACTGAAACACTTAATGCAAATTCCTTCTGAACCGATGACTTCAGTGCAAAATCAAACAATAAGCTGGAGGTAGAGGGAGTTTTTCTGGTATTAGCCCTGAGAGAGCAATAGTTTGCTTCCATGGAGCTCTAATAGGCTTCAGCTTGACTTCTCTTTTAATATCTGAATGTTGACATATGAAGTCCAGACAGCCTAAGAGCTGTCGCTCTCCTGATGCTCATCGCAGTCAGTCAGAGCAGGTCCTTTCATGTAAGCAGGCACCCTCCAAAGACAGAAGGTCATTTACAGGTGACTTAGATTTGGAGTTTTAAAAATATCATAGAGACATGGAGGTATAAATAGCTGGTAGAGCCAGGAGGCTTTTAGTAAGAAGTCAGGCATTCTTTGGTGTAAAGATGGGTGGCAGATTCTTTTTTTCTTTTTTTTTTTTTTCCCTTTGTTTTTCTTTTTTTTCCCCTTTTTTTTTTTCCTCCCCCCCCCCCTTTTTTTTTTCATTAATGCTTTTAAGGCTGTTACATCTGGAATCTCCTTTGAGGAATTTTCTTATAATGATGCAAGGTATCCACAGAGTATGACCCCCATCAGAGCAGAAGCAAGGGTGTGCTAAAGAAAGACTGCTGCATAAGACAGGATAGAGAAGGGGTGAAACTCCCCTCATGTGTGATCCTTGCTGCAGCTGAAGCCGAGGAGGTGTTTGTCAGTTCATATAACCCACCAGCTAGCCATTACTTGGGGGTAGAATAGCGATTCAGTGCGAAACACTGACAGGAATCAGTTCAGAAGCACTGAGTGCCTGAGTGCACATGAGAAGGATGCGTGATAATAAACAAAGAATTTAATGGATTATGGGAACCCCTAATGTATGAGCAAGAGAGGAGGGCAAAATAATATCTGGTTCCGAAGAGAAGTGTAACCAAGTTAAGTGTACTTCTCTTAATTTTTTTAAGTTGTGGCTCAATAAAGCATATATTGACAATGAAATCTGCTTTCTCTTCTGTAAGAAAAAATTAAAATTGCTCTGCGAAATGAAAAAATTCAAGAAAATCTGAAGGATATGGCATTAGGGCCTATCTTATGCTGCCAGAGGATGAGATGTTTTAGTTTGATAGGCCAGATTGTCCACATGAAATCTGTGTTGTGTGTTGTTTGGGTAGTGATTTTCCTTGTTGCCATTCAGATGAAATAGTAAACAGCCACCAACAGCTTTTCAAAACCCTTGTGCTTCTTCTAGTGCTTGCTTTGACTATTTTGCTGTAGATGGTTTAGCTTGGGCTCAGTTATAGGCTTTACAACTGCGTTTTATCTAAGTGCTTCTGTTGTTCTGAATTATTTTATTTGCACTTACTCCTTTCCAGAAACTTGCTACAAAAATAATTTTGACCTTTTTCTTTGAGATTAAGTACCACCTTTCTTTATTGCTTTTTTTTTTTTAATATAACACCAATCCATTGCTGAGCCTGCTGAGGGCTTCTGTAATACAAATATTAATTTAACCAATTTCTTCTTTTGCTCCACCTCTGTTTTTCTGCTTTTGTGATCTTCATGCTGCATAGATTCTGGGGAGAAATAGCCATTATCAGAGAGTAAGGGAAGTAGTATGGCAATATTCTGCTCAAGTACAGTCATTAATACAAAATACCCTTTGCTGCTTTTGTCGGAAGCATTCCCAGTAGTAGCTCTAGAGGGAAGGCCAGGAGTGACCTGTGAGCAGTGAATAGCTCAAGTATTTGCATGTAAATAGTGTTTGTTTGATTTATTATTTTTATGATACACTTTTCAAATAACAGCAGGCAAACTTGTTTTTTCTTTAGTTTGTAAATTCGGGTGAATTCCCTCCCCATCCCCCTCCCGCCCCAGCTTGCTTTTATTTTCCTGTGTCTTGCAGCTCTTTAAGGAATTGCTATTCAGTGGAGTAAGGCAAAGGTCAAAGCAGGCCAGTGTGGACAAGTGAGGACACCCGTGCTAATTATGTATGCACGAAGGGAACGCGTGCACCGTTCAGAACAGGGCCACGCTGCTGCCTTTAAACAGAGTCAGTCTAGAAAGCAGCAAAAAAGCAGTCCTAGTCTGCACTCTTCAAAGGCATCGTTTTTGTGATGGTTCCTTATAACTACAGCTTCTTCTGTTTTTATTGAACTTGTTGCTGTCGCACTGATCCAGTAGCTTGGAAACAGGCTGCTTTGGTATGCTTAGGTAGGTGTTCACGCTCTAAATTAATGACACTTGGGAAATAAAATGTCCTTTGTTATTGTCCCACGCCAACAAGGGTGTCGGATGCAATATTTGCAAGACTTGTGTGTTCTTAACAGCACTGCATAGAAAAGTTAGCTTGGAGCTGCCCCAGCACTTTAAGAACATGGTGAGACTTTAGTTCTGAAGTGCTAAGACACCACAGCTGCTGATACCCAAAGATTTTTCTTTAAGGAAATGTCTTAATGTTTAGGACATCCATCAGAGCAATTTTAAATATTTGAAAAGGGAGTGGGGTGAAAGAGGATAAGCTGACATAATGTCCTAGCCACTTTATTCTGAAACCTGCATTTGAACAAACCTCAAAAGAATGCCATGAAAAATGAGTTTGAACTCCAGTCCTTTCCATGGCTTTTCAGGTGTGTATTGCACAAAGGCAGCAGGGCTTTTGCTGCACAAGTGCAGTTCTGCCTATGGAGGGGTTTAAAAATTAACAGAATCCTGAAGTTTTTCAAGAAATTTGATGTCATGCTTGCTGAAATCAAGCTCTGTACTGCTCCCCTTTTACATATACATGTTTAACTGGAAGAAGGTTTGCAGTGTGAGGGAGTTCTTAGGTAGTTCTTCCGCCTCAAGAAGGTTAAGGGAAGCCTGAAAGAACAGGAGGAACTGTGGTGAACTTTGGACAGGCTGTTCAGCATTTTTATAGTTCCTATTAGTGTAATCAGTACTATCCTGCTCTCCAACACCTCCCTCAAAATATCTGTAGTTCACAAACAAATCTTCTCGTTCTCCCCAGTGAAAGGATAATTTTGGTTTGGTTTGTTTCAGAGCTGGAAAAGGAAATCACCAGGAGACCGAAGAAAGTCTGCATTGTTAAAGTGGTGGGAACAAGGAACCTGTGGAAAAACATCGTAGTATTGTGTGTGAACTCGTAAGTTTGATCTCCTTCTGTTTGAATAGTTGTGTGGTCAGTCAACTGGAAGCAGCAATGGGAAATGATGAGGGAGCTCCTTCGAGGGTGGGACCCTTCACTAATGTCTCTGATAAACGATCCTGGAAGAACACCAGCTGTTGCAGGGAACTGTTTTTACAACAAACATGGAGGAGCTCATTGGCGGTTTCAGGCAGCAAAACCACATCCTCTCAGGTGCCATGCTGCAAGTACATTGCTATCACCAGTGGTCTTGAGTGGCCACGTGCTGGTATGTGCTCGTGCATGCAGACATCTACTGCTTGGCATCCTGGATGGGATTTTTGAAACCTTTAATGCCACAGGAGCGCAGGTTCAAGTTGTTTACATCTGACAGGGCTGTGTTGCAGAGGGAGATGTTGCTTGCTAATAAACACAAGCCTCCTTCCTTGTATAACAGCTGTCCTCGATAGGTCTTCAAAGGCAGATTGCAAAGTGCTTCAACACTCCCAAATAGTGTATGGGACATGCAGGGAGAATGTTCTGTGGGAGACTGCACAATGTGATGCTTTCGTCCTAAGGCTTCCATTTGGATGTGCTTATGAGGGCAAAACCAAGCATCAACCTGAGGGTTTTGCAGGTTACAGGCTCTGAGACTTTCTATCCAGAACTGACCACCTTGTAAAGAGGAAATAGATGGGCTTGCAAATTCTGGGAGGGCACCAGCAGTGGATTTTCTAATTTTTCTATATAGTAAAATGTCCATTTGTATTTCTTTCATTATTTTTTTTCAAATGGGAGATGGGAAGGGAGAAGAGTGGAAATCCCCCAGGTTTAGAAGCATGTAGCTCTCCTGTGTAATTTTCTTCACCTCTTCAGGGCACTACTCTGCAGCCCTCACTCCTGTTAATAGGCTTATGGATCAGTCATAACCCAGAGGGGGCAGAGGGGTCAAATAGTCACCCAGAAGCACCAAGACTTCACGGGTCAATCTCCAGTACTATTGGTTGCAGAACCAGCTCTAGTCTTACGAGTTTTGTGTCTCTCTTCCACCCAGCAGTGAGTGATCCCCTCTGCTCTGAAACAGTGTTTTCCTGTTAGGCTCCACTGGTACATTTAATAGCCTGTGTTAACTGTATTTGTGAAAAATGTTTACATGGGGAATTCTCCCCTTCTCCCTCACCCTCATTAATTTTGCATATTTGGAAATTCCCTGAACCGGAACTAGGCAGCCCAAAAAATAACTTCTGGCATTAGCACACAGAGGCTGTTTGCCATCCAAGCAGAGCATGAAGCAGATCTGTGTCTGAGGAAATAGATTCCATGTTTGTTTTTAGGGGGCGGAAAAGAAAATATTTAATTTTAATTCTGTTATTCCTGTTAGATGGGGTTGTGCTGAATTTTACTATGTGGAGGAGCCTTTTGCAGGGAATAATAAGAAATCAAGGAAGATAGAGGTATTTAGTTTTAAAAGTAACAATTCTGAGCTGCTCACCAAGTTAAGAGAATAGGGTAATTCTTGGGGAAGCAGGCTGGAAAGCAAAGTCCAAACAATAATTTAGTTTATAGATCATGGCCTAAATAACAACTTCTGCAGCTGTGTTGGCATGCATAGAAGAGAAAGAAGAAATGCTGGTTAACTCTGCCCTTTTATTACTATTGTTTGGCTGATTAATATTGCTCTTATGGGAGGATTCAGTTATAATCTAGCTATCCAAAGCAAATGTAATTTTTGTGTAACAGCAAGCAGTTGTACTAGGTTTTTACCAGGGTGAAAGTGTTTGGTATTGAGGGTGGGGTTTTGTACTAAAGCATTGATTAACAAGTTTGCAAGAGGAATTCCTCAGGCCCTTGGCTGCCATGCACTTGGTAACTGCCAATTCCCCCAACTGTTTCTATGCTTATTTTGATACCCAATTTACACTGACAGAGCTTCAAATTCCTGACCTCGAGGAGGATAGAAATGTAATAGTGTAATGTACCTACCATTCATTTTTTTTTTTTTTGAGACCTGGATCTGTGCCTGCCACTCTGTCAGGCACAATTAATTTATGACATGAGGTTTGTCTTGTCTAAGTGCCAGGGACAAGAAAGAGGCTCTTCCTGGCAGAGGTATTTGAGCTGTGACGGGTGCAGTTGAGAGCACTGACCTTTCCCATAGCACCTCTGCTGTAATTTTGCACCATATCAACAGTGATGCTGGGGCTTCTCATCTGTATGTCTCCAGCTGTTTTGGTTTTTTTTCTTTTCTTTTTTTTTTTTGGAGGGGCAGGGTAGGACAGGAGAAAGAGAGAGGAGTGAAATGAGGTGGCAAGATGTTAATCACTGGCATCACAAAGAAACTTTATTTTAAAAGGGGAGACACGTTGCTATGAATGGTGATGTAAATGTGTAGGTTGGATTAGAGCTTATTGTTTCAGAATTGTAATAATCATTGCAGCACATAGGACTTCAAATACTCCTTTCTCAGGGGTTTTCAGTTTTAACAGGCTAACTTAGGAAGTGGGATGTAATGGTTATATTTAGTAGGACCAAATGCCACAGGCCAGTGGGTCTTCCTGGAAGACACATCTGTATTGCACAGTGCTTTGCTGTCCAAGCACACAAGCCGCTTCATCACAGCAATGCTGGCTCTGTGGTTGTCAGCAGGTGCACTGGGTACAGCAAGATGTCCTTCTCGGGGTACAGGAGTTCTCGAATGCAACGGGAAAACCAATCACACACTAGGAATCCTTGTAAAGTTGCTTGTACCCCGATCGTACTGTGAGCAGCAGCTATATGTATAAAGCCAGCAAGAGTTTGGTTGAATAGAGGTTATTCTTTTGATCATTGCTTATTTTTATAGTAGAACCTAGAAGTCTGAGGTAAGTTTTTTTGCTCGAGGTATTTTATTCCTGCAGCAGAAGAAATTTTTTCTGCATTAATGTGTTCCTACGCTGAATTATGTTGCAGTGCACATCTGCCTTGTCAGCAATGATCTCCTCTTGCCCTATCCTGTTTCCACTAGGCTGACTGGGTATGGCATACACCACTGTTTTGCAAAAAGCATGATGGGGCATGAAGCGAAGATGGCGATTACCCACAACTTCTATGCGGACTACTACACCATGGCTGGGATCGCGCTGGCATCCTGCCTGGCCATGTGCCCAGTGGTCGGGTTTCTGGGAAGGAGAGGAGGACTCCTGCTTTTCATGATACTTACAGCTCTGGCATCACTTCTGCAGCTGGGCCTTCTCAACTGTAAGTTGGAGATGAGAGCTTTCCAGGACCACACAAGTTTGACATGCAAATAAGGGACCCGGAAATATTAGCATTTCCTTTGCCTTTCCCAGATTTGTCATGTCATACATCTGCATAGTTTAAGAAGCTGGATTTGTTTGAAGGTTTCCCCAAACACCTGTTGTCTTAGGCTCATGAACAAAAGGCATTGTGTTCTGGATGATTCCCCTGGTGAAGCTCATTGGGCATCGATGCTTCATTAGGGTTGTCACTTAAAAGCAAACAAGGAAATAAAAAATGTTTTTTATTTTATCCTAGTGAAATAGCCTCCAGGGAAAGAGCTGGGTAGGGATTGGGAAGGGAAAACTTCCCCGGTTGAGTCTACTTCTTAAATGGCTGCTAAACCAAACAGAAGTTAGACCGGTAGGTATATGTCCTCTGCCTATTCTGAGCATCTTTCTATGAGTAAGTAATATACAGGTAGCATGGAAATTATGTCGCTGAAAGACCCTAATTTTAACACAGTGTGTATGTATAGTTCATGTGAATGTATACACATAATTTTGAGAGGTGACACAGCTTTTCAGATGGGTTGTTCCTCTCAAAAGCAAGTGTCTCACCTCTTCCTTTGCAGGCAGTAACCTTTGTCTGGCCCTTTTGAGCTGGTTCAGCTATTAAAACTGCTATAGAAATATTCCCTTTCCTTTTTGATTTTATTTTCTTGTCTTCATTTATTGTTAGTTGAGAAGGTTGAACTTGATGGATGAATCAGAGAGGTGCCAAAGCAGAGAGAAGGTGCTTTGTCACTCTCACAGCCGCCAAACATTAGACCCCTGTCCCATGAAACCCCACCCCAAGAAAGGGGGAAGAGGGTTGAGACATGCTTTGGACAAACTGTTTGTGAGACAAACACCAGAACACTGGTTATTGCTGTTTTTCATTTCTAAGTTTAGAAATAATTGAGGGCTTTAATTAGAGCTTTTTGCATTGAGGATGGAAAGTTTTCACATTCCCGCATACTGAAGGCAGCTCCAAGCTAGCAAGAATTGTCCATATTTACAGACTGTGTTTCCTGAAGGCATTTACTAAGTTAACCTTTAGCAAACACACTATTTGTGGGAGTGTAGGAGGGAAACAGGGTACCTCTTTCATGACATGGGTGAAACTCCAGCATCGCATGTATTTGCTCCCAGCTTGGCACAGATGTTTACATTCCCCTTGAGCAGATATTTACCATGTGCAGCAATCCCAACTGAAAGTGGGAGAAGTCCCCTGGCCCCACCTCATCACCAGTCTGTAGATGGACTGTGACTGCTCACATGCAGGTTCACACTGTGCATGTCTGCAATCTCCCAAAACTCCAAGTTCTTCTGGTGGTGTCCATCAGGGTCTCTCTACACTAAATTCATCCCATTTCTTTTTTTTTTTTTTAAGGATGTCAGATGTTTGTTTGAGGCTGTTGAGGTAATAAATATGCAGTTGCTTAGCTGAAAGTATGTCAAAGCTGTTAATCTGCTCTAGAGCCATGAAAATCTGGTTGCAGTTTTTCAACAAAAAAAAATAGTGAGGGAAGTGGGGAGGAATACCCTGTAGGAATCCTGACAACTTTTTTCATAGTGGTGGTTTTGTGAGCAAAGTTGCTAAAATTAAGAGCAGGCATGGGCTCTAGGTGTGTTGGTACTCTCAGCGCAGTGCACCCATCAGCCTTCCCCACTCTACCTTCACCTCCTTATTTGTGAGAAGAGGAAGGAAAGGCAGCCTTGAACTTAAGAGCAGCTCAAGTCCCCCCAGTCTATATCATACCCCCTTCTTCCTCAGAAGAGCTAGACAGTGTTTGGAGAGAAGCAGTGACCCTGCTGCCACAGCATCCTGCATGTTTTAGCTTAGCATAATTTGGGTGTAATTGGCAAATGAAATTAGAATTTGAGAACGGTGAGAGAGAGGGATATTCTTCACCAGCCACAAACCTGCAGCAGACCTTGGGGCTTGGCATGCTTGGCCCTTCCTCTGAACTCTGGGGTGTCACCTGGGAAGTCTCAGAAGCCCAGAGGGAGATGAGCAGCAGCGCTATGACCAGCTTGTGCTGCTGCCCTTCCCCTTGCTGCCCAGTACTGCTGTGTGCTCCTGTGTGGTTAGGATACGTGGCAGTTGGTGGCTAGGGTGACACATGCACCATCCGCTCGGGGTTTTGGTGAAAAATAAGTCTCCCACCAGCCTGACGGTTCTGATGCCCAGACTCTTTAATCTCTAAAGCTTCTGTTAGCCATTCCTTCGGGGCTGCAGCAGGAGGGCATTTTTTCTTCTCCTCCTTCATTAAGAGGGGGAGAACACAAAGAGGCCTTTGTGTTAATCCCAGTGGTAATTCTGGGGCTCTTAAATATGCTTTACTGCTGGTTTGTTATCACTGTCTCATTAGCATGCTGTCCTCCAGCTGAAATGTGCCTGGAAACAGCATGTCCTATCTGGTGGCCAGGGAAAGATGTGCCAGTTGTGGCATGGGAAAAAATTGTGGGAGGGGATAGGGTGGCATGTGGGATTTACCATTTTTTTTTCTTTTCCTTTGGATAAATATATATGTAAAAACAATACGTTCTTGTTTTTTCTCCTTTTCTCTCTTATTTTTATCTTACTCTGACTTCCGTGGTCTTGGATCCAGTGATCGGAAAATACAGTCAACTTCCAGACTCAGGTATGGTTTACAGACAAATCTGCATTATGCTGGAAACACTCCCCCAGGAGCAGGTAGATCCGAAAGGCCTGAGCCAAAGCACCCAGAGCAGAGCTACTGCCACAGAGGGTTGCAGGGGGAAAGCCCACTTCACTTCCACACAGTGCCTGGAGACCCCACTCATAGGCAGGTCCGCTCATTTATATGCAGTCTTTTGGTGTAGCATCCCCTCCGCATAGTCTGTCTTGCCTCTGCATGTCAAGAGAGGGTGCAGAGGTTTATTTTCAGATACACGGTAAGACTTTCTCAGAAAACCTCCTCCTGAGAAGCAACATTCCCAGTTCAGGAATCTCGGTTCTTTTTTTTCCAGAAAGATCTGAGACGACAAAGTCACTTCTCATAAGGGGACTTAAACACCTTCAAAAATACTTTCCCAGGCACCTTATACCAGGCTGAAGTACTGTAATAGCAATGCAATGACAGGCTACAGGGGAACAAAATTTACCCTTCTGTATTAGATTTAACAGACCTGTCCTTGCCTAGCTTTTCCAAGGTCTGTTCTGCTGAGCAGTTATGACTCCCTGAGGGATAAGTGGTGTAGCCTCACCTGCTATGCAGGAGTGGCCAGGGAGCCTCAGAGACCCATATTTTGCAAGGTGCTATGCTCACAACCTTATCTGCTGGCAGTATTTGCTCTCTCTCCCAAACTTGGGGTGCACTGCAGAAAGGGCTTAGCCCTGAGCAGGCTGGAACATGTTTTGGAAGATGTAACCGAAGAGCTCCCAAACACCTTTTGCTCTCCTGACAGCTGATATATTCAGCAAGAGCAAAACCAGCTGTTAATTTTCATTGGATCCAACCCAGAGACTGCACTTGCTTGGGATTACATGTTGATGAACAGTTCTTTCTTCAGGCAGGTCTCGGGATTTGGCTGTAGAAAAGTGGGAGAGCGTTGGCTGCAAAGCTCCAGTCCTTTCCCCAGCGCTCCTTTCAGGCCCAGTGTGTTCCCCTTGTATGGTGCAATAGTCTCGGCAAGTGACATGACCTCCTCTCTGGTCAGGACAGACCACATGAGCTTGTACAACTCTAGATCAGATATCCTGCCCCTGCCCACAGAAGGTAGTGAGCAGGGATCAAGGGTGAGATGTACTATCATCGTGACCAGAAGACAGTTTCCTTTAGCTTTGTTTAAATTTATTGGGGTTTCTCCCTGTCCTTGATAGACACTGTTCACCCCGGAAGCCTTGCTGCCATCCAGCCATGAAATGATTGCGCAAACAGCCTTGACTTCAGGGAGTGCTTTACTGTCCTTGGCATCAGCTGTTCTCATCCAGAGTTGTAGGGCAAGGCTGTAAAGCTGGGAGTTATGACAGAGTTTGCAGACTGATCAAGTGCAGGGGCTTAGCACAGAGATTGGGAGCACTTTTATTTCTTTCCCCTCTTGCCCTGCAATGGGAGGGAAGCAGCTGGTGCCTAAAAGACTGCCCAAAGATGTGTTTTTTTCTTGGGTTTTACCTTTTTTGTGGCAGCCAAGCATAAAAAATTTGGAGATTGCTGCCATTTTTGGCATGACATTATGATTTTTTTCATGTATGTTCATGTCTCGGCTGCTTGGGGAATGGATGCTATAAATACCAGTTTTAAATTAGTATTACAAAATAACTCATATTCTTGTCTAGGGAGATGAGTAACATAAACCATAAACCTCTTGGTTTTTTTCCTTGTAAGTTTGGCCTCATTCTTACTTTTTATGAACACTCTTGTCTTGTCAGGTATGAGTGACAGCGTCAAAGACAAATTCTCTGTTGCATTTTCCATCGTGGGTATGTTTTCTTCGCATGCTGTTGGAAGCCTCAGTGTGTTCTTCTGTGCTGAAATCACACCCACGGTAATCAGGTAAGACATTGGCCCTGAGCTCAAAAGATGGGAACAGAATTATGCTCATTAAACTGTAAGGGCCTGTGTAACTTAACATATTGTATGGGAGGGGAAACGCCATGTAATTGGAGACCTCAGCAATTTTGGAGCTGCTCTTTAGGGTCACTGCAGTCAGTCTGCCTGGGTAAATGTGTGTCTGTGTACAGAGAGGCTTTGTTTCCCGTGGCTCCACCTTGTGTCCCATCGTGGTGATGTTCAACGGGCGAGACAGCACATGAATTGCAGTGTGTTAGGGTCTTAAATACTCAGCTGAACCAGATTGTGTGGTTGAATGTTGTCATTGCTTCACTTACTCTGCGGATTTATATAAGCAGTGACCAGGTGAGTTTACAGCATGATATTAAAGGAGAAATTCCATGAGTGTGCAGAGGAGGACATAGGTGCCAGCAGTCCCCTGTCCCCATAGAACAGGTTAACCAGGCCAGCTGTAGGGGTGCTTCCGTGGAAGGCAGGTGTTGAAGTATATGGTGTTAAATGCTTTTGGTGTGTAAAGGTGCTCTGCAAGCCTTCCTCTCCTACAGCAGCACCCCTGTTAGTGGTCTGCCTTTACTGAAGGTAAAGTCACCTTTTTCTTTGCACACAGATCTATCTTAGCAGAGACTCAAAGTTTTTCTAAAGAGGAGCGCTTTCATCCTGGGAAATAGTAGAAATCACATGGATGATCTTTGTTGGAGAATTTCCCATAACATATCTTTGCATAGTCAGGGGTTTGTACCATTTTATATGTTTGCTGTTATCTTTCACAAAGGTTGTGCTTTTGTGTTCTGGATATGCTTTTAGCAATGCCACAGCAGTTCAGGAGTCCTCCCTGACTCCATTGAATTTCCCAGGAATGTAGGTCATATGTGTGGGAGGGAGAGAAAGTGGAGGAAAGAGCATACTCTTTTTTTTTTTTCCCCCTCCAAATTACATGCCTTTTGCACTTTGCAAAAGTGTTACTGCAGAACTGTTAGCTGAGTAGCTAGAGTCTCCTTGATCCATGGCCTTTTCTTCCAAGCTATCTCAATTTGTGAATGTATTTTACAGATAACATTATTTCCACAGGGAAAGGCAGTGTGAGCAGTGAGATTATACAGCAACCCAAAACACTAACAGCTATTTATTTATGTGCATGTCAGTCAATTTGGTGGTTTTATGCCTCTTTAATTTTCTCCTTGTCTCTGTTTGAAAGAAACATAGATAAGGAATTGAGTATGTCAGACAGAAGAGAATCTGCCAAGTAGGGTCAGATGTGCAGTGTGAACTTAGCAAGATTTTTTTCCTTGAGTTACTTATGTTGCTCCAGGGAAGGGGAAAAAGTCCTGGCTGGGAGCTGATATTCTGCTTCCCTTGACTCTGCTGAGTGACACCAGACGAGTGACAATAGCTGGATATGCCTCAGGGTCCCTGTTTATTTATAGGGATGATGACACTGCAGCGCTTTGCGGTCCTACCACCGCAATAAGATCCACTCACAGCTGTAATTAGGAGATGTAGCTCAGGATGGTGCATAAACCTGTCTTGGGCAGAGGTGTCATTCAGCTGCCTTCTGTCTTGCATTTTGGTGGGATCTCGCTGCTCCCTCATAACCTGCTCTCCAAAATACTGCCTTGGATGCCCTTTATGGATTGGAACTAGATGATCTTTATGGTTCCTTCCAATCCAAACCATTCCATGACATTAATATGCTTTTGGTTGAATCTCAAGGAACCTTAAGCAAAAAGGGAGGCAAAGAGAACACTGGGGTTGTCTCAAGGGTTTCCCTAATCAAATTCTTTACCTGTAATCCCCCACCCCTGAGGGTGGAAAACAGCACTGTCGTTACCTGAGGTAGTGGTGGCATAATAGCAAACTCATAGCACCCATCCATATCTGCTGCTGTAGTGTTGACATGAACAGTTGCAGTAGTAGAGGAGGAAAACAGCCATATTCATCACCAAGAGGTGCCATCTGCTCCAGCAACATGAAGGTTTCATGCTGTCATGTGGCACGGAGGGGTCCTTCATACCCTTGCACTGCATCCTGGTCTCCTGGCAGTAGGCAGGAGGGCTTCACCAGGAGCTGCCCTTTTTTGTACCAGGGGCTACAGTGTGGAGCTCCATCCAGATGCTGAATTAAAGCACTGAGTGGCACTGATAATCCATCTAATAATCTTGACACCACTGCAGTCTGCACAGCTACTAAATAGAAATAGGCTGAGGAAAACAGTGTCCCCTCTCCTCATCCTCCACATGCTCAGTTACTATGAAGTTGAAGAGAGATCTGTTTCTTTCTGTCAGTGTCCTGCTTTTGTATTCACTTTGCTAAAGAAATGAATAGCGGGCAGTGATGGCCGAATCAGGAGTTTTACCCATCAATAGTTGCCTGAAATCAAATTTCCAGTTGTTAAAGAAACTTTCCTGTCTGACCATCCAGGAGTCACTCAGCAGTCACACTTTCACAAAGGGTCCACGCCACTGCACGGCCTCTTGTCTTGGGATCCTGCCCCCTAGAGCTCAATCTGCAGCTCACACAGCAGCTCACGCACCCGGCTACCTGCACTGAGCGTGTTCCTCAACACAGTGGGGTGCCGGGCTTTTTACTGGCACCTGAACCAGGCCTGGCTTCTTGAAGGTGTGGCCTTACTCAGTGAGGCCAAGGGCATCCTGATGTATTACTGAAGCTCTGGCATAGGACTGAGCGCACAGAGAGTCACTTATGTATGGGCAGGGAAAAACTGTGGAGGTTTTCAGGGACTGACTTCAAGAAGTGGCCAAGCTGACTCAGCAAAGCCCAGAAAACCTGGTCTGATTTCAGAGTTGGCCTTGCTTTGTGCAGGAGGCTGGAGCAGATGCTCTCCCAAAGTCTTCTTTAGCCCGGGCAGCTCTCTGGCTCTTTTGTACTCTGAGCCATGCCATGTGTTGACCCATTTGCTCAATGCAGACAAATGGCCATCTGAAGACAGGATTAATATTTCTCTGCTCTCCTGAGGAATGCTGGGAAGGGCAAAGCCCTTTCCTTAGAATGTCAGTGAGGATGTTTTGCTGCTCCCTGAAAAAATACTGCAGTAACAAGCAAGGAACTTCCCCCCTCCACGAACAAGCAGGACCTTTCTGAGGACAAAATTTTGGACCAAGGTCCCTTTGCGATTTGCCCTTGTCAGGACCATAAACTTCATGCTGAGGTTGGTTTATGTACAAACCATCCCTCCCTTCTGCCAGTGGCTGAGCAGAGGTTGAAGAAGCAGTTCTGGTCTATCATCCATGGAGCCGTGCCATGGGAAAGCCCCCCCACAGCAGCCACTGGCTGGCAGAGGTGTGAGGGGGGAAGCTGGGGCTCACCATGGATACCAGGAGCCCTCACACTCCCTCTGCAGGCTCCACTTTGAGAGTGTTTGAAGTACAGTAGCTGGCCCCTGCCATGGAAGACCTCAAGCTGAGGAGGAGTAATGTCCCAAAACACTCAAAATGTTTTTGCTTTCCACCTGCTGCCCATGTCACCTGCAAAAACAGTATGAAATATGAGGGCGCTGCCTCTCTTGTCTTGTAGCTGTTTTCCTGATGTGCACAGAAAGATCAAAAAATTCCTGACAGTATTTTCAGTTTTCTCTTTTTTTTTTCCTTCACATTTTCATGCTTGCAATGTAGTCAAACCTTAAAGAAACCCCTTCTAAGACATGTACCAAAATGTACTTTCAAGCCGCCTTCTGCCAGGTTTTGATGGCACTGGATAAAGTAAAGCCTGCTGTAATTAATGACATCATATGGAAAAACATTTTTCTCCCCCCCCCCCCAAATCTGAAGCCACTTGACCCATAAATGACAGAGCTGTCTTTGTTGTTGCCTTTTTCCATTTTCTTTCAGTTTGCTTGATGTCCTTCTACAGCAGCTTTTAAAACTCACCTCAGGTCCTTCTCAGGGGGGCTGAGATACAATTCAGCTGTAGCAAACACTGATGTAAATGAGCTGGGCTTTTGTATCCTGAGAACCAGCTTGGAGTGAGATTTGCCATGCATTTGGAACTGGTTGTGTCGGTTACTCATGTGAGTGTATAAATGAAGTTGCAGGGAGGCCAGTTGCACAATAGTCGCATTCAGCTGGGTTTCTAAATTGCCATTGGAAAGCTGGCAAGTTTTTAATAAGGGCTTTCGCAGTATTTGGGGAAGTTGCTGTTGTCTGTGAAAGATGCTCTGCTGAGTCTGGAGAACTGGAACATACATGCGTGAATTTTTGACCCAGTCGATGTCCCAAGAGTGTCTTTTGAAACCTATGCTTGCTGCCCTTCAGCTGTCAAGTAAGCAGCAGTGGATTTTGGAAAGGATTGAGTGAAGATTAGCTTTAACACGGTGGCTGGCCGAGTGAATTTGGCATTTGTAGGTTTATGGTACTGTGATTTCTACTATGGTTAAGTAAGTGAAACTGATTTTTTTTCCCAAGTATTTGACATAAAGCAGTCCATTTGCCTTTTGCAGTCATCTGCTATAAGGGCCAGTTATTGTTAATAATTACAGCTCTGCATTGGGCCAGAAACTGAAGCATCTGAGCCCCTCTGATCTCCAGAGGGTTTGGGAGTAGATAGCATATCCCAGAGGAACTGCAGGAAACATACTGCCCGCACAGGCTTCTTAAGGAAACAGGGTGCCAGTGATGAAGCTCACAGGGAAACCTCCCTCTGCAGGCGGCAGGGTCTTTGGAAAGTGAAGGACAAGCTGCCAGTCTCACAGATTTTGTTAGAATGAGTCACTTAAGGGTGACACTCTGCTGGCTGGAGACCTCAGTTGTGCCACAGCAGGAGGAGGGAATGGCCTGCCCCACAGAAACACCTGCAGTGCTGCTTTTGTGTGGGGTCATCCAACAGAGACAGACCCAGGAGCATGAGCTGTGCCTCAACATAAGGTGTGCCAGTTCTGTCCACACTAGGGCCTGGAGAGAGATGCTGATAAGCAAGATGAGGAATTGCAAGAGAGGTTGCTTGCATCAGGAGAGAACACTGAACTGGGCTTGCACAAGCAGCTTCTGTGCTTGTAACTGGAGGAAGATGAGTCTATTTTCACACTTTTTTTCTGAAAATTATGTATTTTATTACAACATCAATGTGTTGAAAAGTTCCAGCCACAACATGTTTTTGTGTAGAAAATATTTCAGCATTCAGTGTTTGGTATAAAGGATCGAGGCAATGGTTTGTTAAGTCTAATCTCCTGCCTCCACTGCTGAATGATGCCAGGTACCTTAGAGGCAGCCAAAATTGACTTCTGCACCTACTGCTTCTTGGTGTGCCTTGTCTAAGTAGAGAGAAGGCTGGCATGCTAAGCAAAATGTGGTTTTCCCTGACTAAATGTGGGAATACTTGGAGTTGAGAATACTTTAGAGGGCTGTCTACACACTCAGATGATAAAGCTCCTCCTCTTCTTATATGGGGGCAGTTAAATGGCTGTGAACTGATACTTATTTCCCCACACTGAGGCAAATAAGCAGCAATTATCTACAACAGCAAAGCAACTCCCTGCTGGAGTGACTGTGCGGTGTGAAAGCTCGGAACAAACCAGGTTTGCCTTCAAGACTTCGGATGCCCTGGGTGCATGCCAGACAGAGGGTTAGTCTGGAGGACCTGTCAGGTCTGTGGGCTCCCCACCCCAGTGCCAGTGGGGCTAGGCTCTCATCTCTGCCTATGTTTGCAGGGGAGGCGGATTGGGGCTGGTCCTGGCCAGTGCGGGTTTCGGCCGCCTGACCGCCCCCATCATGGAGCTCCACAACCAGAAAGGCTACTTCCTCCACCATGTCATCTTCGCCTGCTGCACTCTCATCTGCATCATCTGCATCCTGCTGCTGCCAGAGAGCAAGAACCAGAACCTGCCCGAGAACATCCCAGATGGGGAACATTACACCCGGCAGCCCCTCCTGCCGCACAAGAAGGGGGAGCAGCCCCTGCTCCTGACAAACTCTGAACTCAAGGATTACTCTGGCCTCCATGACTCAGCAGCTGTGAGTGACGGGATCCCGGAGAACACCACTGCCAACGGGATGAAGTCAATGTAACTGGGTGGATTTTTTTTCCATTTCTTTTTTTTTTATTATTTTATTTTTCCCTTCTATTTCTTCTCTTTCTTTTGTATTTTATTTTATGCTGTTGTGCGGGAGGAGTAGCACTTTGGGCAAAGGTGTTTTGCACAGATTTTACAAACCAGTGATGGAGCAGACACTAACTTGGAGGAATTCAACTCTGCTACTAAAGCAAATTTTGGCATCTTCAACTGTTGTGCAGATTGCTCTTGAAAAAGTTTTGGGGGAAAAGACTAATTTGAAAAAAGACCTGGCTGGCAGTAGCCCTTCAGAACTCTTTTTTTCCTGCCATTAAATATGTATATTTATTTTGATTTATTCTCAAGAAGCACTTTATTTCCTTTTCCTTTCATAGATCACAAAAATGAAGCCATCTTATTATAAGAGGTGCAGCCATTCCAAGAAAGAAACCATGGGGGGAGGGGAGTGTTGTTTTCTGTTTTGTTTTCGTGTTTCTTTAAAGGAAAGAGGGATCAACCACAAAGTTGAATCGACTTAAATTTAGACTTGTGCAACATTCTTCTGCCTGTCTAGAAAGTCCAAGTGCCCAAGTTGCCTGCTGTGTTTGTATACACAAAAAAAAAAAAAAAGAAGACAAAAACAAAGCAAAACCTGTTGTGACTCAAACTCTGACTGCGTTTTAGGCAGCTTATGTTTGTCTTTATAGCCCATGTGCACTTAAAAGTTACTTTCAAAATTAGTCCTTTTTTTTTTTTCACCAAATGCATTGAAGAAAATCCTACCCAAACAAGCTGATTTTTCAATGTGAATCAGTTTGCTGCATTTTAAGAGTATATTAGTCTATTTTAGGTGGTTCCCAGTGGTCTTTAATAGTAACATAGATGATGCAAATAATTTGACTAATGATGCAAAAATTAGTTTTGCTGAGAATGGCTTTAATTATCAGGAGGCCCAGGATTTCTGACTACTCCAGGAGAAGAGCATGAACCAGCAGGGATAAACAGTAAGGAGCATGGGCTACCATCTATACTTTTATTCCAAAAGGCAGCACAGCTAGGATTTCTGCTCCTGGGAAATGAGTGTCCTGGCATTGTGTTACCTGTTTTTAGAACCAGGGTTTGGGTTTTCAATTTAAGCGGACAAACTGCTTAAATGACTGTTGGAAATGAATTAATTGATAGGCTGTGAATAATGTCTTACTGAGCTGTCTTGGGCCCTTAGAGGTGTTTTCAGGTTCTGACCCAAGAATATACAGTGAACTCACCCAGATTTCCTCCTTCCCCAACTGCTCTTATAAGATTTTAGATCATGAAAAAAGTTTACTTAAATTAGATCAGTGCTACACAAAGTGAACATCCAGTTTACCTCTTACTGTGCAGATGGCACTTTGATGGTGGCCACTTGACTTCTCCAGCCCCCAAATGAACTATTTCCTTTGGCCATCGGCTTTTGGTTCTCACACAAGAGAATATCGTGAGGACCTAGTTCAGTGCAAGGACTCTGTAAACAGCTTTCTTGCATTGTAGTTAACCTCCCCACTCTCCCTCCCTCTTCTCCTTTCTCACTCAGGCCATCCATTTGTGATTGCTTGGTAGTGCAGACGTTCAAACAGAGCAGCAGGATGTCAATGTTGTATTGAGTGTCTGTATGATTGCCACTTTGTTTGATGTACATCTTGCGTTCATATGCATGGAAAGTGCTCATTTGCACTTTCCTCCTCTCCCTTCCCTTCCCCTTCCTCCTTTGCTGTATATATTGTCGATTAACTACTGTACCTAACAATTTCCATCCTCCATTAGGCTGCCAATGTCCTCTTAAAGTCCCCAATAAATCAGAGATATGTGCTTCCCAGTGGGCAATGCAGTAAGTAGCACAGCCTCAGACACCGACAAATGCAAGGGGACAGGCAGACCTGCAGAAGCGACAGAGGTGGTTGTGTTCAGAATAACAATGTTGTCCTAAAGCTGCTAATTTTTACAGAGGATGTGGACATTTGGGTTCTTCTTGAGCCTGGTAAGAAACACTGGACCAGTTGATGGTAGTTTTGCCCAAAGGTACACTACTACTTGGAGTTTTTTTCACCTTTGCTAGACTTGCTGTGACAGCAAGAGCCCAATCTTCCTTACACTCAGGTTTTATTGTCAGACTTGAGTACGGCTGCTTCTTTTTGTTCTGTGCTGAGACCTTTGCAGTCTGTGTTCACCCAGGAACCCAGCCCTTCCCCACTCATGCAGTATTCACGTGCCAAATTTGTGCAATACCTTTTGCCTTTGATGCGAGATGCTTATTGCAAGCCACCCACGTTCAGGGAGGAAAAAATGGGTTCACAACAAAAAATTGAAGAAGCAAAACGAATCTTAAGGGAAGAGAAAAAGGGCTTGAATGCTGAGAAGGTGTGAGCACAGAGGCGGAAAGCAGCTGCCATCCATCATGCCATGGAGCCAGCAGCTCCTTCGTTTGTGGTCTTGTGTGCCTGTATGCTCAAGCTGTGGTACAGCTTTTGTAGACCATCCACAAGCCTTACAAAACTGGCTGCTTCCAGCACTGTCAGCAGTCCTGGTGTGCTCAGCGCTGTTGTCCACAGCACTTAATCGTTTCCTATTCTGGTGGTTGCTCTCCCGGGACAGACAGGCACAGGGAAAAGAATAATTGTTTAAACATAGCAACATTTATATAGTAAAAAAACTAGGTGACAGGAATGTGCAGCAATTTATTAAAAAAAAAAATTTTATGAAATTGATTTGATTTGCTGGTTTTTTGGTTTTTTGCTTGAAACCAGGTAGTCGGTACTGATCTTCTGCAACAAAGGGAGACCTAGCTTCTCTAGTTGGTCTGGCCCTCTGCCTCTGTCACAACAATAAAACAAAAACTAATTTCCTGCCATGGCAGCTCCAGTTTTGCTCCTTTTCCTGAAAACATGAACACTTCTGCAATGATTATTTTCTTCCACACATGCTCACAGAGTTGGAAGGCTTTCACTAAACATATCTTTTGTGGAGGAGTCGGGTACCGGGTGATGCAGCAGGGCAGAAAGGAAGCATGGAATGCTTGCCCTGCCTTTCCTAGTCCTGCAGCAGGACAGGGCTCTTTGCTGGGGTCCCAGCCAGCTGCTCCACTGGCTCCTTGGCTGCATCCCCCCTCCAACCATCACCAAGACAGGCTTTTCTCAGGCGGCTCTTTCTGGCCACCACAACAGGGGAAGCAGTCCAAGCTGTCTTCTCCATTTTGGCCTTTTTCTGTGAACCTTCAGTAACCTCTAAGCCCATCAGTAGATTTTTCTTTGGGTTTACCATTTAAGGGCTTTCTTCCATCTTTGTAAGTTTAAACAAAAATGTGAAGTGACATTATGCTTGATCTTGGGGGGTTTGTCCCCTTTTAAGGTTTCAGTACTGCTTTTGTTGCCAGACACACTGCAAATGGATAACAACAGTCGCCTGTTTGCAAGTGTTCTGTGGCCACTCTGAAAGGGGGTTGTGTGATTGACTTTTTGGTTTCATTGAGCAGGCTTTTTTTGTTGTTGTTCTTTTTAATGGAAGTATTTTACTTAACTGTTGCCACTTCCTGGAGCCAAACACTTTATTGGTCACCAAATTGGAAGCAGAAGTGCCATTAACTGAACTCTGTGAATGTCAAGTCAAGTTGCGCCTGTAGCTGGCACATAAGACAACACTATTAAGTGGGGGGATGATCTCCCTCACTGTAACTTTTTTTAAATTATTTTATTTTGTAAGAAAAAAAAATTACAAACCTCATTTTAAATGTATTGTGTAAAATGTTTCAGGAAAGGAGTACGGTGTGTTTTGTCTAGTGGGTGAGATCTCCCTCCCCATTTCAGTTTCTAATGAAGTTTTAAAGAATCGTGTTACTGTATGTTTTGACCATGAATAGTCTGGTGGTGCTTCCTCATAGCACAAGCTTAAATCAAGTACTGAAAACAGTCTTACAAGCTAAATGTCTGCATGATGTTACATCTGTTGTACCTACTGAGAAGAACTTTGTATGTAAATGTACAGAATAAAATGACATTGTCCCATCAGTTTGCTCTCCTTGGTCTGGCTCCCTCACAGTGACTTCTGAAACACCCAGCAGCAGCTGATGCCTCAGCAAACAGTCCTACCCTCCTTTACAAACAGAATGAGCTGCTTGTAAATCAGACTAATTAAACCAGCAAATTGATTTACAACTAATTATCAACATAGTCCATTACAGAAGAGTGGCTGACTGTTTCCTGAGTGGTGTAAATTAAAAATACCCTCCAACAGTTGCTTTTTCGATTCTGATCCTGAACTGCCGCCAAAGACTGACAGCTGTCCCCACCAGGTGAGGAGGAGCTTTCTGCACCCACATCAAATACATGTTGAAGCCACTGGCTGTTCAAACCCTTTTGGACAAGAGACTCAGTAGTAGTTGTGCCTCCTACATCAGTGACCTCTTGGTTACAGTTTTTAATTGCTGATTATGGCACCACAGCAAGGTAAATTCATCAGTTTTCTGCAGGGGGTTAAGATAGTTGTCTAGAAGCAGCACTAGTAAATTTTGTTTGTATCAAAAGCTTATGTTTGAGTCAGGGCTCAACTTGCAATGGAAAAAAAAATAACCTGGTCGTTAACTCCTAGCTGCCCTCTCATTAAACAAACCAGCAGCAGTATACTTTGCAATGGTGGTCATGGTAGTGGACTGCTCTGATTTTTCTAATGTATATGCTGAATTTACACATGGTATGCTCTTCTAGCAGCCTGACAGATTTATCTATTGCTCTAGAATTCAAGCTGTGCTTTTTCCTTCTACATAGTCCTCAGGGATGTACAGATAACACTTTTTGAAACCCTTCTAGTTTTCTTAATGCCCAAGGGACAGAAGGAAATCCACTATTTAGCACTAGTACTACAACCAACAGGGGCTAAAAGGAGAAAAGTAACACTCATGTCACAGCTCTACAATAAAAAATGTGGGGTTTCTTTATTTGAACACTACAAGCTGCTATACTGTGTTCAGTGCTAGTACACAGTAGATTAACTGTACAGATATAATTTGGAACTGATTACCCAGCAGATCCCAGTACTGCATGGAGGCCAGACACTGCATGCATTTCTACAATGATGTTCATCAATTGTAGCATCCATTTGCTATCCTACCTAGCAGGGTAGCAAAAAAAATTTTGCTTTGAAATTTCAAATTCAAATTTTATTTGCAAAAAAATAAATTCCAGGTCCAGTTGTATCTATGTCCATCTATATTTAATAACAACCACAAATGCAATCAAAATAATACAAAACAAATATACTAATTTAATGTCAGTGTGAAAATTTCCATCAGTTTTTCTGAAACAATTCATCTTATTTTACAATGATGCAAAGTCAGAACTTCTCTGGAAAAGCTGTCATTTCTTCTTTGATCCTGTTTTCTATGAGTAAGGTGAAATTGCTGTCTGTGTTTTGAAGATTGTAGCTGACAAATATCTGTTTTTTGGTCTTGCTGGCTAAAATACAAAACAGAGTAGTCAGCCATATTTTTTTCTTATATAAAAGTGATGATAGTATTCAAGAAAGCCTCTTAAAAAGCCATATCGTGCAGATTTCTAAGATGATGTTCTCCACTCCTGCTGTGCTGGCTGCAGTTATTAAGGAACAGCAGTACAATTACCTGACCATTGGCGTGTTGGGCATAATTTTGCACAGCACTGATGTAAGCAGTATAAAACTGGTGACTTTCAACTAGCTTTTGGCCTCATGCAAAAAGCCATTAGTCACTGGAAAGCCTTGCAGTGCTTTTAGTGGATTTTTTGGACACTTCTTAAATATACAATTTTAAGTGAAATTACAGACTGTACTGGAGTCAGCACTGAAATAAAGTTTATGAGTTGGTAAGTCTATGCTGTGTAAAACATTGAGGGAAAGTGCACAAAAAATTGACTGAGCCCAAGTTAACCAAGTTCTGTTTTATTATGAACCCCTTAAAAGGCCCCAAATAGTATGTCTAAGCCTGCTGTCAATAATTTTGTTTCCTTTAGCCTTTGTTCATACAGTGTCCATGATCACTCCATGAGACTGAACAGCCTCAGCTGAGTGTCATGCAGCCAAACACGAAGTTCCAGGCTACCATAATGACAAGTACTTGGAGAGAAGTGCCACAAAATTAAGAGCTGCTTTCCATGAAAGAGCTAATTAACAACGAAAAAAAAAAAAAAAAAGCAAAACTGTCCACTGGGGCAGGAAGACTTAGTTATCAAAATAGAAGAGAACACCAAGAAGTGTTTTATAAAAAAAATGGACTCCTACTTAGATTTTACCACAGTAATATAGCAAATTTTTGACTCTGTTCTTATATTACTAAAGCTAAACTTTGTGAAAGTTTAAGCACCATACAGGAAAAACAGGCACTAAATTTAAATTAGTTGTGTAAAATAGAAGACAAAAACCAGTATTTGGGTCATGAGATACTCTTTTCAGGGAATGAGCTGGGAGCTGATGATCCTAGAGACAAATCAGACTGTTCTGCCTGAATATTCAAAAACATAATCTGAATTTTTTAAACTTGAAAATAGAAACACAAGGACTCCTAATATCTTGATCCTTTCTAAATAGGAAAGTTAACTACAGAAAAGATAGATATATATGTGTGTGTATAAAATGTAGTTAAACAATTCCTTTGAGGCATTTTCATTATGCAAATCAATTTATTATTATTTTTCTATTCTAACAGGTTACCAGCTTCCTGTCTCAGAAAGTAGAGCTGCTTCTGAAATGCAAGGACTAGTTTGCCTTTTAAGACTTGGCACTACAAAATGCTGATATAATGCAGTGTGTTGCTCTGATTGCAAAAATTACCACCTGGCACTAGATTTCTGTGGTATAAAGCAGCATGTTCTGTAAGTGCTAGTGCTTCATCATCATGACCTAAATGAATGCAATGCTAATTCTGAACTAATTAATGCCATTATCCTACCTAACAAAACTATATAGTACACTGCAGTGTCAAAACTCAACTTCTTAATTATGTTTGCCTAAGGTCCAATAGCGTCTCTGGGATGCTGTTCCAGATCCTGGGAACACTGTGAATCCCTTAGGGTCACCTCTGCCAAGGACCTCTGCTCCTACCACTGGCTCTGAGGGGCAGCAGGACCTTTTCTGTCCCTGCTTCGTGTGGATTAGGTTGGACACATGTACTCTCGTGGGAAGGATAGAAGAGGAAAGATCTTATGGCTCCATGGAAGCCCATCTGCAACCTCAGAGTAAAGCCAAAAACTGTAAAGGACAAGGCTTACCTAAAAAGCCCTCCAGTAGGTCTGCTTCCCATGCACCCTGGTTAATAACCCCTGTTGCACCAGCTCTTCAAAGGGAAGGAAAAAATTCCTCAGCAGCCATTGTCTGGGACACACACTGAGTGCCAGGAGAAACTGTAGCAGCACAGACCCACTCCTGCAACCCCATGTACAGGGCAAAGGCCCAAATCTAAGCTTGAAGAGAAGCTCAGTGGGAGCAGAACAGACAGGACAAGTGTTGGCCATAAGTTTGTAGACTGTGCTGGAAAAGAAGTGGTGGAAGGAAACTATGCCTGGATGATAAATACTCAGAGAGTTGATCTTCACCAAGAGCCTGCCAGTCCCTACAGAGGGAAGTTGAAGATATGGCACTAATCAGTAGTCACTTCAGCCCAAAGCACTGTGATTTCAGGGTATGCAGGTAAGGGAGGCACCAATGGACAAGTCGTCCTTAAGAATTGGCCACCACTAACCTACAGGAAACAATCTTTTAGGATTTGGGTTTCTTGACTAGTGAGACACATCTGGTGCCAAAGCAATTGGGCAGGATGGTGAGAAACAGTCCCTGCACCTCATAGAAGCAGATATAGATAAAAATATGTAGAAAGAGAAATAGGAATGAGGCGTGTGTGTCTTTAGCAATAGAAAATTTTAAAACAAAAATCAGAAATAAGGAAGGAGATAGAGCCAATACACCAAATGCAGCTGTTGTGACTAGGACCCCTACCAGGCTATAAAGAAAACAAAAAGGAGAATGTGTACACTGATGCATAGCTGCACTGAAACTCCTGCTCCAGGGAAGGAAACCTGACATTGCAGGAACACGCAGCAGATGATGGAATGCAACTGGCAAGTATAAGAAATGAAAATAGTTATGTGCAAATGGCATTGAATGCTGCTTCACTGAGAGCCTGTGAAGAAGACCAGAATGGAAACTACATAGAAAAAATGGTGACAAGCATTGGGGGGGTGGGGTAGGGTTAGGAGGAGAGAGGGATACTGCCTACCTGAAGATTACCACATGGCAGGATGGTTAAAAACTACCTTGGAAGTACAGCTACAAGTCAGACTTGACCGTGAATATCATCTCTGTTATTACAGAATTTGTGGAAGAAACAAGGGTTTAATCTCCCAGATAAAAACAACACCAGTGACAGCAAAGCTTACTATTTTTAGCCGAGGTGAAAAACAAATTTTCTTACCAAGCACTTCGTGAAACAAAGATACAGCAGGGATGCTTGTTGATCCACTGGTTTCAGGAGAATAAATAATAGTTTTGGACTAAATGCCCATGAGTTCACTTAAATTGCTGGACTGACAAAAGCCAGCCAAAATACTGAGATGTAGGATTTCAGAAAGATGTATTTCTTTTTTCAGAAGCCAGTGACACTCAGGTAAAAAGGAAACATATGATTATTCAAAGCAAGAAGTGTATTATTGACTTTCCCCTTCGAACCAAGGGTGAAAAAGGTCTACAGGCCTTCCTCAATACAGCATACCTTAAGCAGGATCACACAAGCAAGAACAGTATCTGTAAGGAAATCTGCAACCCAGCAGATAAATGGCATAGAGAGGAACATTGATCAGAAGCCTAGCTGGGCCACAGCTGGTACAGGAAGTTTAAGATGAAATAACAAAAGACACTTAAGGCACACAAACAAAAAGAAAATAGGAAGGTGCCTTACACTCCAAGGATAAATAGTAACCTATAGCCCAGTACCAAGCAAAAGTATCAGTTCTCAGTAACAAAGTATGGGAAATTAGCAATCGAAATAATAAAAGCACCTTAAGGAAAAAAAGGGAAAAAAAGGTTAAAAAAATAAGGGGAAAAAGGCAGCAAAACTGAAACTACTCACTGGGCAAAAAATCAGGTTACTCAGCCTCTGTCCTAGAGCACTGAAAGAACTAATGTAAGAAATGGCAAGTTATTACGAACTTTAGTGAAGAGAGCAACCACACGTCCAAAAAAAAGACAGGAGAGAGTGGGAATCACAGAGACAACTTAGAACTGTCAGCTGGGCTCCAATGCTACACAGAAATTTAGAGCAAGATCAGAAGAAATTCACAGAATCACAGAATAAGCCGGGTTAGAAAAGACCTCCAAGATCAAGTCCAACCCTTGATCCACTACTGCCATGGTTACTATACCATGGCACTAAGTGCCACATCCAGTCTCATCTTAAAAAACTCCAGGGACAGAGAATCCACCACTCCCTGTGCAGCCCATTCCAATCCCTGATTACCCTCTCTGTAAAGAATTTCTTCCTAATATCCAACCTAAACCTCCCCTGGCAGAGCTTAAGACCATGCCCTCTTGTCTTACTGAGAGCTGCCTGGGAGAAGAGACCAACCCCCACATGGCTACAACCTCCTTTCAGGTAGTTGTAGAGAGTGATGATGTTTCCCCTGAGTCTCCTCTTTTCCAGGCTAAACAACCCCAGCTCTCTCAGCCTCTCCTCATAGGCCTTGTGTTCAAGTCCCTTCACCAGCCTTGTTGCTCTTCTCTGGACCTGCTCCAGCACCTGCTGGAGCATTAGTGACAAAGAGATCAAATGGAAAGTAGAATAAACTATTACACTTTATCCAAAGTAAATCCTCTCTGACTACATTTTTACTAACTGACTTCTTAAGGATAAGGCACTAATTACATAGAAAGAAATAATGTTATACCATACCCCATAAAATTATTACTTGAAGTAGAAATGATTGAACCCAGTGCGTAGAGAAAATGGTGCCAGCAGGGTAGACTAAAACAGTATTTATTAAAGGAGAAGGTATTGGAAAGAAGAAAAGACACTAGTACGGTTTTTCAAAGATCTTGTGAGCAATCTTTTTTTATATGTGCATTAGTGGCCATAGAGGAGAAGAAGGTGGAGACTCATGGAAGTGCCTGATGATACAAACTCTGGACACACTACCTGAAATGGAGATCAGCACACAGATCATTAATAATTCTGTGGCCTTTCCAACTGAAACATTAGAAGTAAGGTAAGGTTGTGCAGCTCAGCATGTTGCTTTTAAAACCTGGTAACAAGTACATCAGCCGTTCACCAGCTGGAGCTGCATCAGCTACTGGTAGGCGATGAGTAACCACCAGGATGCAGCTGTCAGAGCTGTGAAGGTGCTAGGATGCATAAGGCCACGTATTTTTATATTTTTTAGTACAGTAACAGGAGTTTGAAAGTTATCACTAAGACTCAGGCATTGGAAACATGATGGAAAAGGAGACATCCTGAGCAGTGCTCATTAGGATCAGATTAAGCATGGGCACCTGTGAGATGACCCTGGACCTCCCAGGCCAGAACTTCTCAGCATGTGGGGGCTAAAGGTGCAAGATCGGATAGGGTTTGGCTTCATCTTCAGGGAAAGTGCATGTGCCTTGTATGATGGCCACCTCACCCACAGCACACCAGTGTCACGGGTTTATCATCATCATCAAATTATTTGGGTTGGAAGGGGACCATGAAGATCATCTAGTTCCAAGCCCTCTGCCATGGGCAGGGACATCTTTCACTAGACCAGGTTGCTCAGAGCCCTATCCAACCTGGCCTAGAACACTTGCACAGATAGGCCATCCACAACTTCCCTGTTCCAGTGCCTCACCACTCTCACAGTAAAGAATTCTTCCTAATACCTAGTCTAAACCTACTCTCTTTTAATTTGAACCCATTCCTCCATGTCCTGTCACTATATGCTCTTGTACATAGTCTTGCCCCATCTTTCCTGTAAGTTCCCTTCAGGCACTGGAAGGCTGCAGTTAGGTCACCCTGAAGTCTTCTCTTTTCCAGGGTGAATAATCCCAATTCTCCAAGCCTTAAACAGAGTTTATAGTGAAGAGGTCACTGGAAACCCTGCCCCTGCCTCGCACCCAAAGCCAGGGTAAGGATATTAAATAATTCGCTTTTGACAGTGCACAGTGTGCCCAAGGCCGCTGACTCAGGTGCCGCAGACTCGTACAGGGATGATAAAAAAGTGAATCTGTGGACTGGATGGAAACTGCCGCAACCTGCGGCGGTGGAGGCTCTGCGACAGGGGCAGCACCCACCGCATCCCTCTGCGCCCACCCAGCCCTGGCTGGTGGCCCAGGGCCACCAGATTCGGCCCCGCCCGGGCCCGACCCACGTGTTCCCAGCGGGAGGCGGCCCCTCCGCCCGCCCCCGCACCTACCCAAGCGCTGCGCCAGGCAGGAGGAGGCAGTGTCGGAAGGGTCCCCGAGGAGCGAGGCGGCCACCGGGATGCTGTCCTGCAAGCGGAGCAGAGCAGAGGGCACGACTTAGTCCCGGCAGCGCGGGTCGGGAGCGCCGGGGCCACCCCCCACGGCCGCAGGGCTCCGGGGGGGAGCAGCCGGGACCCTGGCGGCGACACTCACACGGGGGCTGCACATGGCCACGGCCAGGCTGGCGAGGGCGGGCGCGGCGCCCACCCAGAGGAAGAGCGAGTCCCGCAGCCGCATGGCGTGGAAGTGCACCCGCTGCTCTCCCAGCTGCCCGCTGAAGTCGTGCAGGGCGATGCCGCCCCCCGCCGCCGCTCCGCTGCCGCTCCCCGCCTCCATAGGCCCTTCTCCCGGCGCGGCCAGGCCTGAGCACGCAAGGCCCGAGCGAGCGCCCTGGCTCGGCTCGGCCCGGCCCGCCCCGGGGAGGCGGCGCTCCGCTCTGCTCCTCTCCGCTCCGCTGTGCCCGCCCCGCCCGGAGGGGCCGCCCCCGGCACCGCGCAGCCGCCCACCCCGGCCGGCACCCGGCGGGATGCCGCTTCCCACTCCCACAGGGAACAGCCGCACGCGCGCACGGATCGGTGCCCGCACTCCGCTCCCTGCACGGCCCCTCCCCGGGCCGCCCTTCCGTCCGTGCACAAGCCCCGCTACACGCACACGCACCGCCGGGTACAGCCCTCCGGGAACGCGCCTCCACCGCGCCCACCACCCCTTGAAGTGTGCCCTCCCCCCGGTCGGTGCACACCCCTCCGGGTACCACCACACCCCCCACCGAAAGACACAACCTCTTTCCGTTGCACACCCCCGGTGCATACACACACACAGACACACACAGACACCCACAGACACACACACACACACCCCTCCGTACGCTGCTTACCCGGAGCTCACACCTCCCCGAGCGGTGCCCCCTGTCCGCCCGGGATCGGGATGCAGGCGGAGGCAGCCGCAGGGATGGGGAAACCCCACTAGATGGCAGGTGAACCCCTGTATGAGGAGGCGTGCCTGGTGGCAACCGGGGCTCCAGCGGCTCCGGATAGTCCCCCGAGTGGAGCCCCGGGGTTTCAGACTAAAGGAAAGGGGATGGCGTGGTGCTGTGTAGCCTCCGGGAAGGGGAGGAGGAAGGTCACGGCGACCTTGGCTTCATTCAGCTCTGGAGATTTTCAGGGTTGTGGGAGATTACAAAACAAACCAGTCGGGTTTGCGGAGCTCCAGAGAGTATGGAACCATGAATAATGGAAAGCCTTGCTCTGGGTGTGAATTTTGTGTTTACCATGCTTTCAGCTGGACTACGGCTAAGTCGGTCATTACTGGAAAGGATTTTCTCTAAACTGTACCGTCTGTTGCTGATAAGAATGTTGTTGACTCCCTGATGGTCGTGGGCCCTCTACAATGGGAAACGTGTATCTTAATGCCACGGGCACAGATCATCTCTGCATAAAGAACATGAAGTTAATGATATAGATTGGCTTTTTAATCATAATTTCCTCTGCCTCCAATGTCTTACATGCTTCTAGAATTCAAAATTTCCATTTTCAAGTGCTAAGACTTCATTTTCCCGTTGAAGAAATGGGGGGAGGGAAAGGAACTGCTCATCACTTTTCTTCCTTGAGCCGCTCCAGTTCTTCTGGCATCTGCCAAAAGACAAAATCCTCGTCCCTGCTAATATCTGCCCATGCTGCCGCATCGACACTAAATCCCAGGAGGCAGCTAAGCCCAGCTCAGCTGCCATACCCCAACATCCCATGGCACAGGATCAGCTTGGAGAGAGGGGGGGTTGCAGGCCACCTCCCCTGCCCTACATTTGTCACTTGCTGCTCACAAAATGCGTTATGGGATGTATGGTGTCAGACTCCTGCAATGTCTGTCCCCAGCCTCACTGCTGAGGCAGTATCAGGCTTGTGCTGTTACCTACCTCTCCCCCGTGCTCCTACCCCACTGCCAGTCCCAACTCTTTGCCTTGGCCTGGGTTGGCCTTTCACAAGGTGAGGTAGTGCAAGAGTTGAGGCTTGTGTTGGGGCTCAAAAATCAGTCTCTCCCTGTCCTACTACTCTGTTGCAAACTGACACTTCACCTGTGCCAACTGTGAAATCAGGCAGGCAAATATGTGACAAAAGCCACCTTGGAAGGGATTGAGTGCTGGCTGCATACACCAAACACTTCTCTATCTCTGCTTGTTGCAGCTGCAGGTTCACTCTGCACTTAGTGGGTGGGTAGGGCTGCCAGCTAAAACAGCAAAAACTATCACAGGCCAGGAACATTGCAGGAATAAAAATCTAGGCACTGGATAAAATGTCTGCTGGGAGCCACCCAGGTGGTGGTGAGATTCCTGTGATTAGACACTTGCAGGTGGTGGAGGAGATTTGCCCCAGGCTCACTTGATCAGGGGAGAGAAGAGGAAATATTAGGGCATAGTTCACCTGAGCTGCTTTAGGTCTGTCTTTTGAGTGAGAAGCAACATCTCTTGACTGTTTTCCATCAACTCTAAGGGGGGTGAAATGTAAGGTGTAACACAGCTTTGCAGGCAGATTTATTTATGTAGGGAAATCTTTCTTTAAGTGTTCGGGGTCAGTTTCTCTGCTATTCAGGGACAGAGATGGCTTCTGCAGTGAAGTCCTAGTGGAGGATCTGTTCTAGCAAAGTTTCAGCCCAGTGTGTCTCTTCCGGCCAAGCAGAATTTTTGGCCTCCTAGTGTGCTAAACCTATGTTTAAGTTGTCTGCTAGACTGAAGTAAGAGCAGTCTGTTTTCTTCCCTTGTCTTTCCACATCAAGTACAAATTTCTTATTTTTCTTCCAAAGCTGTCTACAGTCTTGCTTTTCCCTATGGGGAGCTGCCCCTATTTCGTCACACTGTGGTCTGTTCCTCTTCTCATCGGGAGTCTTCTCCAAAGTGATTATAACTTCCTTCTGTATTGTAAGCCCTGCAGACCTCTAAAAGTAAGTCACAGGGCTCCTCTGCACATAAGCAGTTCTATGTATTTTCTGTGAAATGCAGCTGCTCTCCGTAAATCATGCTAAATTCTTGTTTAAGCTCAAAAGAGGAAAAACATCTAGCAAATAAAATGCTGTTTAAGCATTTTTATTTGCAATGCAGGTGTGAAGAGTGAGTGGAGCTGTGCAGAACCAGATCATCAAGTGTGAAATTAATTTCTCGATTACAGCACTGCAAGGTCGTTAGAGGCCCTGCAAAATGAGAGGGGAAAGCACACTCTAACTGTGTATGGGAGCCCTTGCATTTCCTTCAACATGCTCATCTTTTTTTCTGTGGCCCTGAAAGCAGCACCCGTAAGTCTGCCTTGTTTGTCAGGTCTGAGGCTAGAATGAGCCTCAACTGCTGTGAGACGCTGGAGAGCAAACTAATGATCTTAGCAAAAGTACTGCATGTGTATATGGATGTGTATATATATTGCTGCTCAGGTGAGATCCAAGCCCACGGGAGTCACTAGATCCTAAACTGTGATTTTTACTGACCATGGTCTCCCCTCCAGTACAGTTTTAAGTCAGGAGTAAATCTTTCTGGTAACCATGGAGTTATGAGATGTAAAGCGCATAGTTATGAACTGGGATATCATTGGGAGAAGCAAATTTTTCTGATTCCAAAACACATTCTGTGCTTTGGCTCCTGCATGAATAAAATGTGAATTTGACATGTGAAAAGGCAGCTGACCATTAGTGTGTGTCAGTGAACCTCCTATTAATGCCTCAGGATGTGCTAGTTTTCTTGATTTGTTGTCCTTTATTCAGAGGAGTAAATGACTACTCAATAAAGCCAAAAAAAGCCTACCAACTCCTCCGGTAAGGCTTCATGGTACGGGGCTGCTGCAGCAGTAGCTGTGCTGCAGTCCCAGACTTTCAGAGGCCTACTTCATTTGAGACTTGGAGTCTCACTGTGTGTAGACTTCCATCAGTGGTTGAAGGGGTCCTCTTCTCTCCCTGTGCCAGTGGAATATCTGAGGAGCTGGAAAAAATACTTCGGTTTTCTGTCATCACTGGATTGTTTTTCTCAGCTAGATCAGTGCCCTGATGTAGCTTGCTGTGCCACTGCTCAAATACTTGTGCTGGCATCATGGAGGGCAGAATCAGGCAAGCAAGAAAGGGAGAAGTGTCTCTGCTTACACTTTACGATCACCATGGTTGTGATACTGTGGCCATCTAAACCAATTTAAGATGGGGCTGACCCAGTCCTTCTTTCTAGTGGTCATCTAATATGATGATTAGTCATCATATTAGTCATCATTGAGCAGTCCAAACTGCTCAAAACCTTTTCCTGGGATCCTGGCACGGGGTATTGGTTTAGATGTGATAGGCAATTGCTCCTGAAATATCTAACCACGGCTACAGGGATAATCTGAGGACTCAAAACACTTTGTCAAAGTGTTGATCAGTCTGACATACAGTCCTATAAAAGAGATAGAAAGATAATCCAGGCTGGACCTTTTGAAAGAGTTTCAGAAAATGGAGGAATTACACTCGTGAACTTGTATGAAAATCACAGTTTAAGAGATCGGCAAGAGGACTGCACCAAATTCATGCTACAAATCTCACAATCCAGAGTAATATCAAGGCCAGATCCCCCTCAAAAAAATAACCAAATAAAAAAAACCCACGCAAACAAACAAACAGAAAAACCTTCATATCTGGAAACCACCAGTAAGCAAATACAAAACGTAGATGTATTAACAATTCCACATCTGCTGTGGCTACTCTGACAGTATTAGTAGAACTGCTACAATAGGTCCTTTGTGCACCTCTTGGTTCTTAGGTAGGCATGGCTCCAAGGAAATTCAGTTCCTGATTTCCAAAAGACTTGAAGTACCAGCTTCCAGCTTCCACCTTTTTTTTTTTTTTTTTTTGTGGAGTTTGTAGCCTCCGCTGTTAGGATTTCCCTGCAGGTGGGATGAGGCCTGGAATGCACCTGGTGCAGTGATTCTCTGCCTCTTGAGATCACTTTGCACAGTGTGTTTGACTAGAAATCAAGAAATCATAGCTGTTAGGTTTCGTACCTAACTGACATGGTGACCTTGTGCAAATCCCTTCTACTCTGCTTTATTTCACTCCCCTGCAGACTGGAAGAGCACAATAACCATTGCCTATCTCCCTGCAGCTGAATAAAGCTCTGTGTAATACACAGCTCATAAGGACCTTTGTGAGTCCAGCTTAAATTCCTGCTATTATCAAATCAGGCAGTTTCCTTTTATTGTCATGTGAGTCATTGGAGGAACTTGTCTTTGATCTGCTGGAGCATTTGAGACGTGTGGGTTCGTAGCTCTGGACAGGAGGCACTAACACAGAGTGACTCATCGTTCCCCTCGGGGACAAGAAGAGGTTTACACAGCCGACTGGAAATCATATTTTATATGCAGATAGACCACTTCATGGTGGAGAATCCCAAAGCAGCTCGCCAACACTGACTCTGGTGCACAAATGCCAGCAGCTGTAGTGAGATCTACAGGTGCGATGGGTTATTACATACCTCTGATCTGACAGGGAAGGGCACAGATGTGAAAGCCTAAAAGAACTGACCTTTTGAAAGGCTGAGAAGGGAAGAAAAAAACATGAGATAGTGTTGAAAAGCTTTTTCCTTTACATTGCTCAATCCAGTTCCTAAATCTTATGTGACATACAACACAGCTGCAATTTTTCTGTTCTTGTGTCACCTGACAGGATGCAAGGCCAGGGTACAGAACATGTGTAGAGTATGTTGTGCTCTTGAACCAGAGGGAATGTCAGTGTGCTGTAGACTCAAGGGCTGACTTGTCTGCTCAGGCTGCAGAGAGTCATGTTCTTAGCTGTGGAAATTACTGATTCAACAGGCAGCACTGGCAGCCACATAAACAAAGTTTTGACCAACATTTAGATGTTTTGGGACTAGAATAAAATTCCTTTTTTTGAAAGATAGTTTGCTGTTATCATGGTTATAGGACTTGCTAAACTTCTGGTCTCTTCCCCACCCTTCTGGGTACTTTCCCTCTGCTGATGCCAGAATTTCCATGAAGCTTCTTTTGCTCCCTAGACTAGGCCACGGACTTAATAGTCTCTGTCACAGGACTCAGCCTGAAGGTCCAACTGGACTTGGCTGCATACAGCTTCTTCCATTCTCAAGCATGCCAGTAAGGGCCTGCCTCTTCGTCTGGTTCTCCAAACAGCCACTCTCTTTCATTACTTTTTAAAGTAATGCCATGAACTTTTAATTTTTCCTTTTGCAAGCAAAACTAGCTGTACAAAATCAGCTTTGATTATTTTGCATCCTCCTCCCTGGGAAGGATGGAAGCTAACAGGCCTAGCATTGTCCCTTAGCAGCCCTCCAGTGTTTGCTCAGAAGAACCTCAGCTCAATCCAGTTTTTTCTCTTGGCTTTTCCTTCCTGCTCTGTTGAACACAGTGGTTTAGCAGTAAGAGTGAATATCTCAAAAGTAGTTTAATACCTGTACATTACTAAAGAACAGCCCAATGTTACCTGATCCATAAGGATATGGCTGGTTCAGCCAGGCTCTCCACATTCCTAGTACAGAACTTGAAAAGCATGATTTAGATCAGGGATGTATTTTATTTCCTAGCACAAGTATGTCAAACAGCCACTGCTACCACCTAGTCGGTGTATTTGATGTTGTTGATGATAACACAGAATATAATTTTCGCAAACATCACTTCAGTGATCTGTTTCCAATCTCCTAAGTAAAAAACTTTTAAAATAATACTTCATGCTAGATGGGGGTGTTACCTATTTGCATGACAACAGAACAGACAGAATAGTTTCTCTGTCAGAACATACCACCCTAGGAAAATGTTATCAGAGCCCTTCTAATGTATTTTCAAAGTCCAATAGGATCCTAAGAGGCTGAAACTGTGTCTTCAAAAAATATTTGTCTCACCCTTGAACAGCAACTGAAAAATATCTTTCCCTGCTCCCTCTCAGAAACCATGAGAAATTATCTGCCTTTTCTGCTTGGTGTTTGAAAAGCTGGTGCCAGGTGCTGCTACTGCTGTTGTTAAAGCATTCTGGGATGGATGGTGGCCTTTCTTAGGATTGAAAGGTTAGTGTGTGCATGAAGTCCCATAAAGAGACGTTGTTATATGTTTCTCATGAGGCAAACACAAATCAGGTGAAAAGTATCCCTAAATCCTGTGGAGAACCAGAAATGGGAAAATGGTAAAAGAGAAGAGTACAATGGAGTTCATGGCATTTGGGAATGATACCTTTTTTAATACATTCAGGATCTGAGCCAGCCTCTACAGAAATCAATTGAAAAAATATCTGCTAGTTCCTGAGAGCAGAAGATAGACCTTGTAATAATGAACTTCACTGAACAATTGTGCAAAATGCTGCAGTGTGGACTCCTGACATACTGCTGGATGGCTTGCTTGCCTACCTGCATCTCCACCTGTGCAATGATGAGGCCTAACCTATAAAACCCGTGCAACTCTGCAGGCACAGATTGACTCCCTCCCCCACACTCCCCTACAAGCACCTACCAAGCACTTACACTGCTCTCCTCGAGTGACATTGTGGCTCTGTGTTACCACACCCCAGTTTTCCACCTTTTTCCCATCACTGCAACCCCAGCTGCAGGGAGTCCTTAAAACACAAGGGGAAGGAAGGGCTGGAAACAGTGTTTTCATCTCTGCTGCCGGTTCTGTCTTGGTAAGGATGCTTCCAGCTTTAATAAAACAGATGATCAAAGCCTTTGTGTAAATCCTGCCATCAGGAGAACGGTTGTACTGTTGAACTGACAGCACAGCAGAGCGCTGTGCGGTTCTCCCAAATCCTGCTTTTTTCGACTGCAAGCTCTTGATACTCAGATCATCTCCCTCCAACCCAACGCAGGAGGGCAACTGCTGCCGGGGAGACAGAAATCTCTCGAACAGTCATTTTCTTTGCCAGTAACACAGAGATTTAATATGCATATGAGTGATCTGGGGCCATTTTTTTTTTCAGTCTTCAAAATTGTATTTCTTTTCTTTCCAGTCTTCTGAATATGCGTATCTGAGGCGCTGAGAGCAGCCAAAGCAGCTGCCTGATAAGATCTTTACAATTCATTTGCACAACCGTGCCTTTAGCAAAAGGAAAAAGAAAGTGTTAACGAGTTGACAAGCACACTCTTCCTTGCAGCAAGCAGCGCTGCCAGCCGCAATGTAACTGCAGGGAGGAGAGAGCAGGGTGGTGGCAGAAGACCTTGAAAAAAATGCTTTGTTCAAGCCGGTTACAAAGCCTCTTGCTTCCCTAGCCTACCAAATCTGAGTTGGACGAGGGAGGCAATGGATTCATTCATTAGAAACTCGACTTGGTACAGACGCAGGGCAGCGTGTTGCTGTCGGGGTTTCAAGGATGAGTCGTTGGGGTGGAAAGAAAAATTGTTTAACCAAGAAGAATCGAAAGAAAAAAAAGGAGTATTTGCTAGGCATGTGGCTCCTGTGTTGCTGCGGTTCCAGGTTTGGACCTGACGGTTGCAAATGAGAGTCTGACAGCAGTTCTACCTTCTGACATTGTCATTTGCAACGAGATCCTCAAACTATGCAAATTCGCTCCATTTCACTTCAACTCGAACACACACACACACACACACAGTCCTGCTTAGGAAAGAAAGGACCTAAACCAGATTTCAAGAATAACTCAGACAAGGAACTGAATATTTTCTTTCATGCCTTGCTCTTTTGCATTTACTGAATTTGTTCCACATGAATGTAGAAACAGCTGCATCAGCACCAACACTGAGGCTGGAACCTTATTAATATTTATGCCTGGTGAGCAGAGTACATAGAATCAAAACGCCTTCCCATCACTGATTCAGGGACCCAAGCGTCCATACAACATCTTGCCGTGTTTGGTGGCCAGGCAAGCAGATTTATTAGAGAGCAGATCAATTCCTCATCAGCACTCTCACCCAATAGCAGGAAAACTGCCCTTTGCCTCCTAACCTACTCTTTGCTTCTCGTCATTTAATAATTTCCTAATTAGGGAAACCATTTTTCATCTCTCTTTTGCACTTCTGCAGTTTATGTTCTCATCTATTAAATACGCTTGAAGACATTATAGATGTTTGAATTATTATTATCTGCCTATGTGAGGGCATACTCATAAGCCTTAGTGTGAGTGAGATAAAACAAGAAATTACATTGTCACAGGTCCAGCATGTGCCCGGGGAGACCAAGTATACAACTCGTGGCACTATGCACATAAAAGGTGTTGTGTGGTGCCAGGGTGTCCTTCAGAGCCTCCTTTGGGACTTCTTACTGCTGTAATTTTGCTGACAAGGTGCTGCAGTGAGAGTCCTTAGTCTGAGGCTGGGGGGTTTCCTTTCTGAGAGTGCTGAGTGGAGTTCTGGCTGACAGCCTTGCTCCATCTTTTGTTTCATGAAAGCAACCCTTATGTTGTCTAGTAAAGAGGAACTGGTGAGCAGGCAGGTGCACTCAGCAAAAATGAGACAGTCACATATTTTCAGCTATTTCCTAGAAAAAATGGCTTGTAGCAGCAGTAAAAGAGAAAAAAAATAATTGTGTCATGTGGTTGCAGCCAATTGTGGGGAGGATGTGTAGCAATCCCAGACGGCTGCACCAGCAGACCCTGGCTTTACCCCTGCTGAGGCCAGGGATCCCCCAGGATGGGCAGCACTGACAGGGTCTACGGGGCAGCAGCCCTGGGGCCCACTGGCAAATATGAGAGCACTGTATGGGTGATCTTGCTGTCCTGGGGTGCTGCTCAGGAGGGCATGGGGGCTGCAGATACAGCACCACAGCTCAGGCCTCACACACTACGGCTTTTTGGGTGACCCACCCAGCAGACAGGATGGTGTGGGGCCACCACTGATGGTGTGGCCATTCCTCACTGTCCAGTCCTGGGTCACCCTACACGTGTGTCATTGGGCACACACTGTTGTCAATCCTGGGTACAGTGGTCTGAAGGTAGCTTGGCTTTGGTGAGCTCTGGGGTTTAGGTGTTGCACTGATGGGTAGAGACAGACCAGGAAGGTGCAGACAGAGGGAGGAGGGCTGGCCTTTGCTTCTTCCATGAATGTATACTCAGTGTTGATGCATTTCAGTTTTCTACCACCTCCCTGTTTTCTTCCTTTAGGATCTCAGGGCTTTCCATGCTGGTGTTGATTCTCCCCTGTCCTTGAGCTACTGATGATCATGTTCCTATAATCCTCTCTCTACCTGTATTTGTATCTTTTCTTATTAGGTTGGGTGCTGTGCTGCTGGTTTTCCCATTGCTTAGCAGTTTTCTCGGGAGCCTGGGTCTAGGCTGTGCAGCTGGGCTGTGTTATAGCCAGGATTTTTTGTTGGGGGCAAGGTTAATGAGGATCACAGCACACAGCCATGGCTACTACAGTCTTGTCCTTTCCCACCAGCTGCCACAGGTGGCTCCAGCCACTGGCATGGCCTGAAAGCAACCCATATGCAAAACCACAAATACATATGGCAATGGAGATACCCCAAAAAAATTTTGTTAGCAAAATGTTCCCACTTCATCTGCACCACCCTGACTTCCTCTAAATGTACCCAGGCTCCTCCCAGTGCATGCCTTTTTGATCATCTGCTGAGCTACAGTGATGCACGCTGAGAAGTGAAATATTGGTTTGCCATAAGTGACCTAATGAGCCACCCTAGATGTCCAGCCTGGCATGTGGTATAAGCCCTCAATTTATGAGAATCCAAAATTCTTTCTCATTTTTATATACTGCAGCATCCTGCTCCTCAAGATACAGAAAGCCTAGATGGTGCTCCTGAGGGTTTGGGCATAACTTCAGGGTTTGTAAGATATTTCCATCCTTCTGAGAGGAGCCACAGACAAGGAATGGGATCCCCGTGAAATGGGATGCTAAGCTATGGGATGGGTGCATGTTTTCTCAAAGGAAGAACAAGTTTCTTTTTAGGAAAAACCTTTCAATGACCCACAAAAGTCAGTGCTGCAGTACATCCCACAAATGCACGTGTTTTCTATTATAAAGTAAAATGAGTAAGTCCTTCCCTTGGGCTTTTGTTAGCTGGCTTTTGCAACCTTCTGCATCTAGCAAGGAAGTCAGGAGTTTCATCAGTGACCACTTCAATAGCTCAAGACAGAGGCTCTGTCACGCCCAGCCTTGCAGATGGGAGGATGGGAACCACCAAAGGGAGTGGGGAGAGGACACATTAGATAAAACTAGGCTGATCCTCTGAGCTTCTTTAAACAAATTCTTGTGTGCGGTCATGTTATTCGTCCTCTCTTAGGTCCATCGAGAATGGCTGTGAACAACCATGCGAACTGGCGTTTCACCCGCCCTGCCGCCATTCCCACAGTCTCCTACCCGCAGTGCTTTTACACTCTGGGAAATCAGCCTGGCGAGTGAAAACGTTGCAGGCTTTTTTTGTTCCTTTCTTTTTTTGTGCAGCTCGTTTCTGCCGGGGAGGCCGGTTGCCGGGGAGATGGGGATGGAGGAGCCCAGCCAGGGCCGGCCCCGGGGTTGGGGTAGGGGCTGCACTGACAGACACATCAGTGTGAGGCAGATACAGAGAGGGGGTAGAGAGGCACGGGCAGCTACAGCTGAACACTTCATTTCCCTGCAAGTAATTTACAACAACATATACCGAACCTTTGGGAAACCCTCAATCCCAAACACTTACCTTCGAATTAAGCTGGATCTTGCCTGAAGTCTCCTGAAGTGATTTGAATGGCTGCTGTTCACCTCTAAGGAGCCTGGTCTAGGGGCTGCAGAAAACCTAGACCTGGATTTCCTCCCTCATCCCTCTGAAAAGCAGATGTTATTTTAGAAATAAATATTCTGTCTGGTTTGGGGTTTTTTTTCCCTTACACTCTCAAAAAGTTCTATACAGAAGATATACTTGAATCCCCCCTCACTTCAAATATATGGGTTAGTTTATTTTAAGATAAAGCAGTTAGGGTGGGTTTCTTTTCTCCACTGTGAATAATCTGTTTTCCTTGAATTGGATTTTAAAATGGCTTCCTCTGAAATTTCAAGCTGTTACGAATGAGCTTAACGTAGGTATGGAGGATGTGTAAAATCAGCTTCTCCCCTTCACGCTGAAATGTCAATAATTCTCTTAGTTAAAAACTAATATACGGTGTGCAACACACAATAGTTGAAAATAATAGTAGCAAGCAGTTACAGTACTTGTATTTTGCACCAGCTGTAACTGAGTTTTGCTGTGACAGTGTTTTCAGGAACACACCCACTGCAGCCATGGGAAAGACTGGCATTACTTTGAATCATTACCTGAAGCGGTCAGTGATCCCCTGGAGTTGCTAATCTACAAGCTATTTTTGAACAAGTAATTATAGATGTGGACGTTGATTATGCAGTTAGCATGCCACAACAAAATGTTCGCCTGGAATTACAGCTACACATTGTTTGCAAAGCGTAGTCAACCAAATAATTAAATTGCTCCTGGCTTAGGCCGGTTAAAACAGATTTCACAAGAAGTGCAAGTGATCAGATTTATCTTTCTCAAAATCACCATTGAAGAGATAAACTTGAGAGCGTATTTTTCTAGCATGCTTTTTGAGATGGGATGCCTTCTCACTGTAAAGCGAACAAAAGAAAGGTGTGGATGCTTTGGCATATCAATTAGAGGACGTCAGGCTGTGCTGCAGATTGCCTTGGAAAAATGTAAGACCCGATCTGGAGTGATCCATAGGCGGGGTTATCGATCTGCATAAATCAGGTTAGAAAGATTAGGGACATCCGCACGTGGATAGAACAAAGAAGAGAGTATACTGAAGAGATATGGGTCGGAAATGGTGATGTACTTTTATCTGCACCTCTAGAATAGCTGAAGTGTAGAATAAATGAAGTAACCTTCATCTAGCGGGTCATTAAACGGGGTTTAGTGGAGTCCCATCGGGCGCTGGCTGCGGGGAGCCCTCCTGGGCTAGCCTGGACTAGCCGAGGCAGCGTCTCGGGGGGGCCGCACCCTCCGCCGCTGCACACGCAAACCCAGACCGCGGTGTGAAAAAGGCGATGCCGAGGAGGAACCGACACACCGAGCTGACCGCCCCGAAGGGCACCGGAGACGGCGGGAACCGTGCCGCTCTGTCGTGCTCTTCCTCCCCCCGACCTCCTCCTCCAGCGGCGTAGGCATGTGCCATGCCCTGCCCTCCTCTTCGGCCCCCACCTGCCCTCCCTGCCGCCGCTGTAATGCCCACGATGCCGTACTGGGCTGCTCGAAAATGAACAACGGGACGCATCTCTGGGGAGCAAATGTTCAACCCTCCCCTGCCCCCCTCTTTCCTTTCTTCATCCCTCAGCATCTGGGAATCCGCAATGAAGCGGCGAAGATCGAGACTCTCTTGCTGCAGAGCTAAGGGAACCACCTCCCTGAAGCCCCTCGGCCCTGTGTAGCAATAGACCCGCGCCGTCTATTGTCTGGCTGCGGGTCGCTGGTGGCTGCGGCCGGACGGGAGGCAGCGCGGAGCGGGTCGCTTGGCTGGAGAGCGGCTCCTCGCTCAGCTGTGGGGACTAAACCCGACCTTTTCAGGCGTAGAGAAAGAAGACGAGCTCGGCATCGGGGCAGAGGAAGGAGGGGATCGCTCGGGGGCAGGGCTGACGGACGAGAGGTTATGCAGGGGGGGAAACCCCCCTGCGTCGTGCCGGGGGCAGATGAACCGGGTCAGGGTGAGGGACTCCCCACCGCCAGTGCGGGCTGGTGCAGGCGGAGGGGCGGCAACCACGGAGCTGCCGGCGGGGGCGCGGTGCCCCCGCGAGGAGGGGAGGGGAGTCTCCCGCTGGCACCGTGTGAACGGAGGCATCGGCGGGGGGACGGGGGCAGCCGCCGGGTCCCCCCCGACGGCAACGCCCGCTGCTGCGGAGGGGGAGGCTGCGCGTCTCGGGGAACAAAAGGCTGCGGCGGCGGCCGCGGGAGGGCGGGCTGGCGGGCGCAGGGAGGTGTCGCGGTTCGCACGTGGCCGGCTCGGTCCGGCCGCTCCACGCCTTTGTCCCCGCTGTCAGCGGCACCGCGGCGGCGGGGCGGTGCCCGCAGCCACGCCCCCCGACCACGCCCCCCCACCGGGGCACGCCCCTCACGACACACAATGCCGCGGCTCGGCCCCGCCCCCGCGCGCCCATTGGCTGCGCGCCCCTCCCGCATGACGTCAGTGGTGGGGCGGGGCGCGGCTCCCTATTTAAGGGGCTCTCGGGGCGCGGCCGCCGCAGCAGCAAGAGCGGGAGCGGGTGGAGAGGGAGGTGAAGGCGGCAGGAGCAGCGGGGCGGCACCTTCGGATACCGGCACCATGCGTGAGATCGTGCACATCCAAGCCGGGCAGTGCGGCAACCAGATCGGAGCCAAGGTACGGGGCTGGCGCCCCGCTCGTCTTGCCCGGGGCTCTGGGTGCGGGGCGGTGCCCGCTTAGCCGCGCTCCGCGTGTCCCGGAGGGACCCGCTGCCGGGAGAGCCTCCTTTCCGCAGCGGAGTACCGTCGGGATCGCCTCTCCACGGGAAGGTCTGCGCGGGGCAGCTCCCGGCTGTTGCATCTGGGCGGAGGGAGCGCGGTGGGGTTTCCACGCCGAGGGTGTGGCGCGCCCTGGTTAAGGGGGTGTGGGGGCATCAGCTGCCATCCGTCAGCCCCTCGCGGGCTGCAGGGGTCCGGGGCGGGCGGGGGAAGGGGACACCAAGCCGGTGCCACACCCCTCCCGTCGGTGGCGGGGGGTGTGAGGGGCGCGGTGGCGGCTCCGTCTGGCCGGGGGGCCGCACCCACGCGTGGCGAATCCCTGGCTGCCACGTGGCGGGGATTTGGCCAGGGGGCGAGAGCGGGGCGTGGCGGCGCTGACCATCCTCACGCCCATTCATTCCGGTTCCCTCAGTTCTGGGAGGTCATCAGCGATGAGCACGGCATCGACCCCACGGGCAGCTACCACGGGGACAGCGACCTGCAGCTGGAGAGGATCAATGTCTACTACAATGAAGCCACCGGTAACGCCCCTCTGTAATGAGCTTCCCGGGGGAGGGGGCATAGGGTGTGCTGACAGGAGTCTCCCAGACATCCCTGCAGTGGGTGATGCCCCTGCACAGCTTAAATGACTGCTTTGTCTTCCCATCCCCAGCTACCTCCCTCCAAATTCCCACAACCTCCATGTCCTCAGCAGCGGATGGGAGCACAGCAAGGCTGCTGTGACACCGGCTGCTTACTACTGGGCTGTAACACTGGTGCTGGTTCCTCTCACAGGTAACAAGTATGTCCCACGTGCCATCCTCGTGGACCTGGAACCTGGTACCATGGACTCTGTGCGCTCCGGCCCCTTTGGACAGATCTTCCGTCCTGACAACTTTGTCTTTGGTGAGTGAGTGTGAGATGGAAGAGTCCCAGAGCGGGAACTCAACACACAGAAAAGACTTGGAGCAAGCACGCAAATGACCCTGGGGGACCTGAAACCCAGTGGCAGAGTGGGGATGGAAGTGAAGGGTGGAGCCCATGGGGAAGGGGAAAGTGGCGTCATCTCTGTCTGTCCCTGGGGCGCTAATGTGGCACCTTGCTTGTGGTCTGCCCTCCAGGTCAGAGCGGGGCTGGCAACAACTGGGCCAAGGGGCACTACACGGAAGGCGCCGAGCTGGTGGACTCTGTGCTGGATGTGGTGAGGAAGGAGTCAGAGAGCTGTGACTGCCTCCAGGGCTTCCAGTTGACCCACTCGTTGGGCGGAGGCACAGGCTCTGGGATGGGCACCCTCCTCATCAGCAAGATCCGGGAGGAGTACCCCGACCGCATCATGAACACCTTCAGCGTGATGCCCTCGCCCAAGGTGTCGGACACGGTGGTGGAGCCCTACAATGCCACCCTGTCCGTGCACCAGCTGGTGGAGAACACGGACGAGACCTACTGCATCGACAACGAGGCACTGTATGACATTTGCTTCCGCACCCTGAAGCTGACCACTCCCACGTACGGGGACCTCAACCACCTGGTGTCGGCCACCATGAGCGGCGTGACCACCTGCCTTCGCTTCCCCGGCCAGCTGAACGCCGACCTGCGCAAGCTGGCGGTCAACATGGTGCCTTTCCCCCGGCTGCACTTCTTCATGCCGGGCTTCGCCCCTCTCACCAGCCGCGGCAGCCAGCAGTACCGCGCCCTGACGGTGCCTGAGCTGACGCAGCAGATGTTCGACTCCAAGAATATGATGGCCGCCTGCGACCCCCGCCACGGGCGCTACCTGACGGTGGCCGCCATCTTCCGGGGCCGCATGTCCATGAAGGAGGTGGACGAGCAGATGCTCAACGTGCAGAACAAGAACAGCAGCTACTTTGTGGAGTGGATCCCCAACAACGTGAAGACGGCCGTCTGCGACATCCCCCCGCGCGGCCTCAAGATGTCCGCCACCTTCATCGGCAACAGCACGGCCATCCAGGAGCTCTTCAAGAGGATCTCGGAGCAGTTCACGGCCATGTTCCGGCGCAAGGCTTTCTTGCACTGGTACACCGGCGAGGGCATGGATGAGATGGAGTTCACGGAGGCAGAGAGCAACATGAACGACCTGGTCTCCGAATACCAGCAATACCAGGATGCCACTGCTGATGAGCAGGGGGAGTTTGAAGAGGAAGGAGAGGAAGATGAGGCGTAAAGTTGAGATGGGTAGGCATTAAGTATAGTCTGAGCAGGCAAGTATTCATTGAGAGAAGGAATCTGTGCAGTTGTGCTGAAGCATGCATTTTTTAATTTGGTGCTCTCCACTGTTGCTTCTGTCAGCAGTTTTGTATCCTTGACTGTCCAATGTTAACAGTAGTTGCAAAAATACTTCAGAGTCTTCTGTTGAAATGGTTAACTTCTCAAACATAAAGGCTTTTTGTGTCCTAAACTGTCTCCTCTGCTTTATTTCTCTCTCTATTAAGCAAGTAATTTCTGTGTAGTTTTTTATATCTTTACTTCTCAGTTTATTCCTTAACCTTAGTGAAAGCTTAAGCTCAATAAAAGAAGAATTCTCAGGCTGTGATTTAGCAGCATGTGGAAACTGTAGTAGCTCAGCTAAGAATGACAGCTAATTTATGAAAACTCCTGTGTGTAACAGCTTATCTAGTTGGTGGGATGAAAGCTGCTTTAGCTAGTAGAAACGAGACACTACACTTGAGAATCCTGCAACTCCTATTTATGCTCATACATGGTAGTGAGGTCAGAGAGAAGATATTGAATTCCACATTACAAGCTGTCAAAACTGATTTGATAGGATAGCTGCACGCTTCCCCACTGCCATTCAGCAGCTTATTTAACTTGTTCCAGGACCTATAGTACATACATATGGGTGGCTGACTGTGATTTGACTTGATATCTTTCCCCCACTCTCCTCTCTAAATACAAACATTGCATGTAGAGAAGCATAGGTCTGTACTAGCAGACAACTTGAGAACTCAAGACCTGAACTTTCTCTTCAGGAATAAAATTCATGTGTTTCCCAAAAGGCGCCACTAGCTTGCCCTGTAGAAGGATTTACTCTATGGGGCAATCAATTCCCTTTGGGAGATATGAGGTGACTGGCATATTTCTAGGTGATATGTCTCAAAAGGCTGTCCAGAGCATAATGTATAATCTTAGTCACCTATAAATATCCTGGCAATAGCTGTCTCCAAGTTACATGTTTACAGGACAGTTGTTTGCTCCTGGTCCCTGTGGTAGGAAATGAACCTCTACCCAGGCAGGGGAGGGAAGTGCAGCAGCGCACTGTTGTGCATCTTTGCAAAGGTAAGTGTGGTTTCCTTACAGTGAGGGAGGGGGGATTTATGTTGCTGTGCTTGTAGGTTGCAAGAACCCTGAATGAGTCAACTATGCTGTTGTCAGTAGTTAGCAAAGTCTCACAGACCCTATTCCTTCTACAAAAATCCCTCAAGGAGTGTAGCGGTAACCCAATAGTTTAGTCTTAGTTAATCGAAACACCACTTAGGGGAGTGGTCCTGTGCTAATAAAAAAAGTGTTGCTTTGAGAATGCTACCGGTGCTACAATTACTGTGGTCCTTACTGCTCTGAAAGAGCTAGTATGCACATTTGTGCAGCCTCTATTGTGATCCTTTACTGAAATGCTTGCAAGGCATTACTGGAAGAGAGAATTAAAAGGGAGCTGCTGTGCATAACTAATTTCTTGCCTGTTTTGACTCCACTGCCTGTGGACACTGCTCTGAGAGTACCCTGTTCTGTTGCTGATGGGCCTGTTAACCCGGTGTGCAGGGCAACAGGCACTTGCTTTTCTCTCCTCTGTATGCTTGATTTCTGACATACAGAGGAGTGAGAAGCACTTAAACTGCCTGAACTGTCAGTAAAAAATACAGCTGTGTGTATCCACAATAGTACTTGTATTTCTTAGCACTTGAGCAGTTCTAGGATTAAACATTAGACGAATTGAGGTTGTTTTAGTAACCTAGTTAATACATACTGCCTCAGGCCCTTTGGGAAAATAACACTTTATCTGGTTGCCAAAGTAACCTTGCCTTGAAATTACCTCTCAGGGTTGCACTTGAAACTGTTTATCATACTAGCTTTGAGCCAGCAAACAAATCTAAACTAAGTTTCACTAAAAGATGAGAAGCTTGTCTTTGATAGTAAATATCTTCTTTCAGCTGTGACACTCTAGCAGGTTTCACTAGTGTTCAGCATGTCTAGCTTCTAATTCATAGTGTAATTACACTCTGTCTCTAGCTAACCCTTAAATATAGCTACCCAAGTGACACATTTCACTACAGCTCCCTTAGTAGAAACTAGGACACCATCCTACATGGCTTGCTGCTTGTATTCTGTTTTTTTGTTCTAGGGGAAGAAAAACCATAAATAGAAATACTTTGACAGAAACATGTCCTTTCATAAATCCTACACAGCTTATTTGCCAGTCATAATAATTAAAAAAAAAAAATCAAAGCCTCATTTCAGTAGGAGTTGAGATAAATATAGGTAAAGGGGATACTGAAAGATTTGAAGGGAAGGTTCAGAGCTTGGTTGGAACAGTAAGTGAAATATAATGGTGGGTGAGTCTCATACTGGGCCTGGGGGCTACAGTACCTTTTTTTCTTCTTTGTATCTTTTATCTTTAGCTGCATTTATGGCCCAGGAGAACATTCACTATAAAAACTGGAGATGACTGCTGTATGCCAAACAACAAAGAGATGTCTTAACAAGTGCATGTAGTTGCAATTTTTCTGTTTCACAAAGAAAGCAGAACCACTGAAAGAATTTCAGATTAGGCAGTCTGACTGCCTTAACCTCTCCTGGGTGTTGATCTGTATTTGCCCATGTGATGAACAACACATCTAGGGCTAAAGGTCTTGCATGAAACATCGTGTTTGGAAGAAATGGGCATAGATAATACAGACTTATTGGTGTGCAGCTTAAACCACTTACAATGACTGATTTATGTTGAGATAGAAATTAATAATATAAAGCAATATATTTTCATTTCAATATATCAGTTGTGGCCCGAAGGGAAGCATTCTCCTCTGTTGACAATTAGAACTGATGGTGCTGGGGAAGGGAACATTTTATTTATTTATTTATTCCCTTTGTTGAATGAGTGGAATTTTTAAGCATGTTAGTAGAATGCCTTGATCAAGGCAAACAACTCAATGCTTGTCTGCTGGTAAATGCAAGATAGTAAAGATAAAGGTTGTAAAAACAACTAGGTAAAATGTAGGTTTAATTTATATTGAAATGGCATTAGGATGCCATCTCTTCTAATTTCTTTTCCCTGCTTAGATCTAGGATCTCAGTCTAAACCACTGAAGCAACAGTGTTGTGGAAATATAGTACAGTACGTGGTCTGGTTCTTCAAAACCCTTTAAGGTAACGTAGGCCAACATCTGTTTTCCAACAGATGTTTTCCATTCTGTCAGGGAGGAGCAATAATGATTTTTCTTCTTCCCAACCTATGTGAAGTGCCTGTATACATCAGAAATTAGGTTACATTAAGCATACAATGGTCCTGGTGATGTGATAATCTAAGAATCAAACCTGAGGCGCATCCTGCTGACAGATGTATCTTTCCAGAAGGTATGAGGCAAAAAACACAGTAAGCCAAAGTAGCAATGGGATTTATAACCTGGAGAAAGAGGAGAATCCAGACACTTGGTCTCCTCTCCAGCAAATTCTCCGCAAAAATGGGGCAAACCCTTATTCTGTGTAGGGAAATCTCATGGATGATGATATCATGTGCCACATACTTCAAAAGAGTATAATGCTAGTAGGTTCTTCTACATGTGCAAGCACTATCTGCTTAAAGAAACTGTGATGGACTGACAGTCCTTAGGGGGTGGTGCTGCAATGCTGCAAAACAGTTCTGCTGCCTGGAGCAACTGTGGCAAAGTGGTGCAAGAGGGATGAGTTTTCTTATCTCTCGAGGAAGAGCTGGGGCATCTAGCAATACTCCACATCAGGAAGAGTTCTCCCCTTGTTTTCTCTGTCATTTTCCCTCCCTGTAAGCTCCATGGCAAAGTTATGTTTAAGATCAGGATGAAACCCAGTAGTGGCTTTGAGTAGGGCGAGTTTCATGGTTGTTCAATTGAAATCACTTCCTAAACATCCCTGCCCTGCCTTCCCATCCCCTCCCCCCCAATACCCCCTAAACCCCACAACCAAAACTCCACATCTTGTTGTCTTGCTACTATTTTTTTTTTAAGAAGGGCTGTTAAACTATATTTAATTCTCCTCCTCAGTGGGAGGTGCTTTAATTACTGCTTTTTCTTTAATGAGGCCTAATAATTCTGCTTGTATTTAGCTACGAGAAGGTAAAATCCTCGGGAGAAATAATATGACTATGCCCTATATTTGATACACACCCTTTCTCCCAAGGGAAGTTATTCCATTTTTCTTTTCCACATTAAAGCATAATGAGCATATACTTTTAGGGATTGTTCAGATGTGGCAGCCAGAATATGAGGCTATAGGTAATGCTGTTCTCCTGAACCTGCTTGTTGTAGGGAGGCACTGTTTTTCATTTACAAATAATCTCCTTCTCAGTCTTCCCATGTGTTTTTTCAGTTACTTCTACATTTTCACAGAACAAAGCTTGACACTTTTGATGTGTTATACGTGCTTGAGGTAATCAAAGCAAGGTTATTTTTCTTTCTTTAACTTCAAATGAACATTTATTAACAAGTATTAGGAGTTGATCTTGTATATGACTAAAAAAGAAGATTTTTGAGAATTTCCCACCTTTTAATCTACAATCCATTCATAACAAGCACCTGCCTTTTCATATTCCAGCAATCACCTGTCCTGGTCTGTTTGTTATTTATTAAAAGGGGAAAGAGCAGACTACTGGTTCTGAGATACTTCCATTTTAGATGGTTTTTATCTTTAGCTTGCCTACATGAAAATGGAAGCATTTGGTCACAGAAAAGTGCCTGAGGACATGATGCATTTTGGAAAAAGACATTTCTTGGCCCTGACTCTCCTGGACACTTCTCCAGCTGGAGCCCTTTGAGCATTTGAAACCAAGGGAGTGGGAGGATATGGGGGGAGCTAGGAAAGCCTGCCCTTCCCTGGCCATTCTACCAGCAAAGGACACAGTGCAGATGACAACTCTTTCTTCTCCCTGAGCAGTTTAACAAGAAATGAACTGTTTCCCTGCTCCTAACTTCCACCCTACTTTAGGTATTTTATTTTTGAATCTGCCAGAAAGGAAAACTGTGACTTTTTCAAGTGTGTGTATAAGAAAGGTATTTATTTACAGTATCTGAGTAAAAAAAGAATTAATTTAACAGTAGGTCATTCCCTTCTCTCCACTCAAAGTCATTTTTCCCTTACGGGCAGAATTCCACTTGTAAGGGAGGAAATCAAGTTAAGTCTGTTAAATTCTTGTTTATTAATGTTTGATTCTTGTAGTGTAGAGATTTTCCAACTGGTTTTAATTTATCCATATGTCATTTTTTACAATCAGGTTATTTTTCTCACTTGGCTTCCTTGGTAAATTTAAGGCATATTTTCTTTTCTTTTTGGCAAGATTGCCTCTATCATTGCAAACAAAAACATTAATAATAATCCAGCTTAAGCAGAATGTGAAAACACTTGCTCCAGAGGATGAAGTGGCTACCCTGGCAAAGGTTGTGTAGCTTATTCAGTAGAAAGTTCTGTGTTGTCTTGCACTGAAAAATGTTTCCACATTTTCCATGACTTTAATAGAAAGATACTGCCTACCTTCATAGTGAATAGTCGAACAGGGTTTTCAAGCCAAGTTCAAATGGTCTCAAAACAAGCTTTACAAACATGAAATTCAACATGACTTCTTACAGCATGCTTCTCGGCAACCAGCATAATGCTGGTCTTATAATTAATAAATTTATTTTATGGCTGGTATTTGGAAATATCAGCTAGGATTCCAGCTCCACCCTAGCAGGCAGGGATTAGAAATTTCCTGGACATAGAGAACATGGCCACTTCCATAGACAGGGCTGATTCAATATTTTCCAGCTCCTTAAAAAGGGTGGTCCTGTTCCCCTTGCCCCACTTCAGGTGTTACCCTTTTATTATTTCCTCTAGCAGCGCCAGGGAATGTCTGAGCCCTCTTACCTGTCTCTTCATTTCCCTGAATGTCCTCCCAGACAGAAGACTGGAGGAGTGGAAGAAGATTTTTCTTCAATTAGGGAGTGTGTCAGAAAGAGAACTTATGCAAAGAAGGAGGAAAGGGCAGGCAGCTGGAAGCAGGAGAGAGCAAAACAAGATATTTGGTTGATTCAGCCACCTAGTTCAACAGCACTCTGAATTCTCCTGCAGAGAGCCCTGGCAATTTTAAACAATGTGTGTTGAATCCCACCACAAACTACTGCATCCCTTAGCAGACATCGCAAGATGAAGTTCGGAGTTTGCTCAGTGTCAGTTTGAGTTACAAGTAACTATCGGATTGCAAGATAAAGCAAGGAGGCTAAGGAACAAAAGAAACAGTGACTAGCAGATCAAAGTCACTATCTGTGCCTTGTTCTCAATGATGTGCAGGAAATAAGCTGCCCTGGAAAACATGATATCAACATTTCATTTATATTGATGCTGAAATCTTAGTCATCTCTTGACTGAAGGACCCAGTTTGTAGAAATAGCAGATGCATTTCATCTACTGAGCAATCTTAAAAGGTAGATGCAGCCTGGATGGGGGCAGGAGCCATCTGGCTGCTACCCCATCACATCTGGTGTGCCAAGAGGAAATAATGAGAGGCTGTATTGTTTTGTCTTTCTGCTCAGTAAATTGCTGCCTGATGATGATAAACATATTTTTCCCTTTTTGGCGTCATTTTATGACACGTGATCCTGTTTATTATGGTACCTTTGGAAGCGAGATGAATCGGGTTCTATTTGCTGCATCCTGTACAACCACATTCACAGAAATGCCTAACTCTCAGAGGTTATAATCTAAGTTCACAACAGAAACCACATCATGTGGAAGAAATATTAGGTTCATGAAGAAACATTTCTCCCCTCAAAATTTGCATGGGTTGTTTCAGAATTAACAGCATCCCAAATTACTCTGTAATGTGATTTTTCTCTCACATGCTTATGCTCTCTCCTCTTTTGTTCTTGGCCAAACACACAGATACTCAGCTATAATAAACCCAAGTATAGAGGGCTCTATGATGAAACTGCTTTTGCTCATTCATAAAAGCATGCTCAGTGTTGTTATATTTAATTGCTTCTAGTGCCTGCAGTGGGTCATAATTTTTAAATAAAAATAGGTTTTCCCTTTAGGTATTTTATTGCTAACATTAAAAACACCTTCACAATTATTCCACCCTCTTGCTGGCAAAATATTCTTCTATCTTAATAAACATTGCAAATGATCAAGCATCAGGTTCCAAAGGTGACCTCAGACCGTGTTCATCAGGTGGGAATATCACAGTTACCAGGGAGAAGATAAACAATAAGATAATGAATAGAGCCTGTTCATTTGAGTATCAACAGAAAGACTCAAAAAGTCATGTAGTCTCTGATATACATGCCTGAGCAATACATGACATCACCCATTACAAATAAGACAGAATAAAGCCATAGGCAGACATTTTATAGGTTTGAGCAGCTTTCACATTTATATGTTTGTGCTTCTTTCTCAAACAATGGGAAATCATGGACAGATGTGAAAATGTTGTGGGATCCCTGTTGTCTCCCTTGTGCATCCATTGCGGGGCTCCGCCGTTGCCTTGGAAACTGGGAAGGCAGGGTTTGATACAGGCAAGGAGCAGGCTGCTGAGGGCTTTCAGCTGCTGAGGTGCCTATAGGCGTTCCTGGGCACATGACCTGCCTTTGTATGAATGGGAGAGTTTTGGCTTTCACTTGCAATTATGAACGTTTAGAAATTATGGAGCTTTTATAGATTTTTTTATATTAAAAAACCCCAAACAATAGCGAACCTCCATACCTATTTAAATACCATTGATGGCTAAGATTTGTTGAAGTTTTTGCCATAATAGAGGGTTCTGAACTGACATTCAAGTAACTGACATTTAATTTGGTTCACTGTGTGTTCATGGATGTTCAGCAGTGCTGTAGGTGAGCAAACTTGCACACACAAACATGTACTTCCCTTTAGGTACTCAATTTAAAACCTGGAGATACATGCCCCCCAAAAAAGAGTAGGAATCTACAAAGAGACCAGTGCTGTAGCATCTAAGAATTAGTTTCCTAATAAAAGCTCAAAATCCTTAGTGGAATAGCTATAAAGCCTTAGGAAGCCACTGTATGTAGGAAGAAGACATCTCAGGGAGTGTCCAGGTGCCTTCAGGAGAAGAATCATAGTGCTTCAAGTCAGTCTTTTGTAGATTGCCAGAAATACTTTTCCACCCAAAAATCTCTTCAGTGTCTATGTGGATACCTCAGAGATGCCAGAGATGCAGTTGTGTTACAGTTCCACCAGTAGTGAGAAGATGTAGTTACCTGCTGCTGCCGCCCAAAAGGGTGGGTTATGCCTATAGCAAGTACAGATGTGTATGCATGAGTTGTGCTAGCAGGAGCAAAAGCTACCTGTTATTAAGTACAGCAGAAATATGTCAGAGGAAAATACAACAACTGGGATATAAAGAACAAACTTCAACAGAATTTGGTGAAAACATCTCAGTGTCAGCACAATCCTGGATATTTTGTGTTTCGCAAAAGCCACATGTAATACCACCACACAATTCCCTGTGTTGCAAAGCTTAAGCAAATCTGTGCACGTGACATTTCACAGCAGATGAGGTTTCTGCACTTGGAAAGGAAAAGAACCACAGTTGATAAGCAGGTCAATTCACTGGAGCAAACTGAGAGCCACTTTTGAAAATACGATCAAAGTACATTTCCAAGGTCACAGCAGACAAATGCCAGGCAAAGATATGGTACTTCTTTAGCCACTAGTATTTCCTGCCATAGATGAAAAAAAAAAAAAAGAGTAAAACTGGTGACATTATGCATTGACTTATATTGTATTAAGCACAGCTAACCTGAGTAATATGTAAACAACTCTGATTATTCTGGCTTTCTTCTTGATAGTGGTATGATTTACCATATCAATTATTGCCTCACCTTTGCAAAAATCTGCTGGTTCTGAAAGTGTTATAACTGCAATATAACATCATAGTGTACTGTGACAGTGAGATTAATAAACTGTTTGGTGTTTCTGGCCACCTACAGCCTCCCACTCCTTTCTCTGCCTTTCATACAATCACAGAATTTTTGAGGTTGGACAACTCTGAGATCATCTAATCTAGTCCTTTCTTTTGCCTGACAGGGTCAACTAGAGCAGGTTAATCAGGGTTGTGCTCACTTGGGTTTTGAATATCTCCAAGAATGGAGACTCCACAATCTTTCTGGACAACCTGTACCAGAGCAAAGTGGTTTTTTTTCTTATGTTTATATTTCTTGTATTCCAGTCTGTGCCCATTGCCTCTCCTACTGTCACTGCATGCCACTGAGAAGAGCCTGGCTCCATCTTCTTTACTGCTTCCCATCAAGTATTTATACACACTGATAAGAATCTCCTGAGCCTTCTCCAGGACAATCAGTCCCAGCTCTCAGCCCCAGATGCTCTAGTTCCTTAACCACCTTCATGGCCTTTCATTGGACTCACTCCAATATGCCCATCTGTCTCTTGTACTGGGGAACCCAGAATTGGATGTAAAACTCCAGATGTGTCTCACCATAACTTACCCCCTTCCTTGACCTGCTGGTAACAATCTTCCTTATACAGTCAAGGATGCTGTTGGACACCTTTGCTGTAAGGGCACACTGCTGACTCATATTCAACTTGGTGTCCATCAGGGTCTCCAGGTCCTTTTTTGGCCAAGCTCCTTCCCATTTGTGTGGCCCCCAGCATGTACTGTTTCAGGGAATTGTTCCTTCCCAGGTACAGGAAGTACCCCTTGCATGTCCCCTTGTTCAATTGCATGAGGTTCCTGTCAGCCCTTTTTTCTCTGGATGGCAGCACAACCCTCTGGCATATCAGCCACTCCTCCCAGTATTGTGTCATCGTCAGACTTGCTGAGGGTGCACTCTCTTACCATATAAGTCACTAATGAAGAAGTTAAATGGTGTTGGCCGAGGATCAATTACTGGGGTACATCACTAGTGGCTGGCTTCTAAACTTCGTGTTGCTGATCTCAAGTCCTTCAGCTTGGCAGTTCAGCTGGTTTTCACTCCATCTCGCTTGTCTGTTTATCTAGGCCATACTTCATCAGCTGGCCTATGGGGATGTTATAGGAGACAGTTCAACAGCCTTAACAAAATAAAGTGTTAACTGTACTGAGCCTGCTGATGCTTGGGAAAAGTCTGAGAGTTTGCCTTACCATGCTGTCCCTCTTGGCACTTTAATATTGTGCTTGAGGTGAACCCCTACCAGCTCCGTTATACTGAATACAAGGTGCATCACTTTGCATCCTCTTTACCAACCTCTTCCACCACTTCCTTGCTTGATTGTGGGCTGTTATCTCCCTTCCTTTGTGCTAATGTAAAGCTGTCCTCAATAATTTGGCCAGCTGTGTGGCAAAACTACTTTCACTTTTAAAATATTTACAGCTGTGAATCAATTAATGTTTTATAGTCAAGTTTAATAGTTTCTCCACAATCCATTACAGACCCTGCTGAAATTTGTTTCAGATAAAGTCCTTGGAAGCAGTGCAGATATAGGTGTGTATCTCCGTTGGTTTAGTTATATTCTCACTGTTGTTTTTGAACTGTCCCTCCTCCCTTGGTAATCCACCATATACTTAGCTCATTTTTTTCCTATGAGAGATCAAGCAGAGATGTTTGGAGCAGGATCCAAAATTTTTCAAAATGAGGTGTATGGCAGGTGTCTGGTAAGACCTAACATAATTTCACTTATAGAAAAAAAAAAAGATATCCCAGTCCTATGGATGCTAAACTGCTATCACTGCTGGATAACTCCCAGAAAAAAGCATTCTTTAGTATCAACATAAAATCTTATGCCAGTCTTCTGTGTCGCTGAAATCGGAACCCCACAAATACAGGTTTAGCAGCACTATCTAGAACAGAGTTGTGCTGCTTAAAAGTGGCTGGGGGCTTTAACATCGCCACCCAATCCCTGCTTATTTCAGGTGCCTGAGCTATGGAAAAAAAATGATTTTGTGCTTAAAACATACTGAAACATGATTAAGCAGGCCTGAGCTAGAAATACAGGCTTGAGGGTGCTAGTAAAACACAGCTGCACGTGCTTTGCTGCTGCAGCGTGGTAGAGGTCAAAGAAAGCACGGGGACGAGTTCCAACAGGTGTGCAAAAAGGAGTCAGGTGTTTTTGTTTTCTTTTTTCTCTTTTTCACCCCAAGACGTGCCATGCCTTGTCCGATTCCGGCCTTTCCCCCGACAGCTGAAGGCGAGGTTCCCCCATAGCCTCAAATCAGCGGCGTTCTCCATGTGGAGGGGGTCGCAGGCTGCCGCCTCCCCAGACCCTCACCCGCCGCCGGCTGGACGCGGGGCCCGCACGGGAGACAATAAGCGGGCCCGGCCCGCCCCGCGCGGTTTGTGCAGCACGTCAGCAGCGGGGCGGGGCGCGGCGCCCGATTTAAGGGGCTGCGAGGGGCGCGGCCACCGCAGCGGCGGGTGCGGGCGGCGAAGGAGGTCCTAGGAGCAGTAGCAGCTCCAGAGACAGGCACCATGCGTGAGATCGTGCATATTCAGGCCGGGCAGTGCGGCAACCAGATCGGCGCCAAGGTACGGACCGGTGCGGGGAGCGGGGCGCTTCCCCCGGGTAGCACCCCGCGGGTAGCGCGCAGCTCCGTCCCGAAACGAAAAGGGCCCCGGGGCAACTTGCTCAGGCGTCGCGGTTCCTGCCCCTGTGCCCGCTGTCCCCGGCGGTGTGAGGTGCCGCGGGGCTGGGCGCTGGCTGGGATGTGCCTGCGCCCCGGTCCGGCTCTGCCCTGCCTTTCCGCAGGCAGCCGCGGAAACCCCCTCTCTGCCTCGCCCCTCTGCAGCCACGGCGCCGGCTCCCGAGGGAGGGAACGGGAGATGTGTCAGTGCCGTGGGTTACCCGCTTCCACCGAGGGAGTGCAAGTGTTGCCATTCTGTAGGGGCTATAGGGTCTTAAGCCAAGGCTAGACAATGGGAGGAGGACAAATTCAGATAGCCAGGGAGGGTCACCCTCTGGATACGAGCTACAAACGAATTAACTTGTATTTCAATGCCCTGCCTTCTTGTCTGCCTTCTGTTAATTCAGCTGCTGTGGCCAGTGAAGCCCTTGAGCACTGACTCACCTGCCCAGCAGCTGCTCTGCCATGCAAGGGAGTGGTCAGGGCCACGGCATGCACAGACTGCACTGGTGTGTGTGATTGGCACTGGCCAGCTGTTTCCACTGGCACTGGAAATAGCTAATAGCCGTTTTTCAAAAATTTCTTCTAGTTCTGGGAGGTCATCAGCGATGAGCACGGCATTGATCCCACGGGCAGCTATCACGGGGACAGTGAACTGCAGCTGGAGAGGATCAATGTCTACTACAATGAAGCTGCTGGTAAGTTTGCCTGATTCCTCAGATGCCCTTAAATAAATGGGGCAGGCATGTCAGTTCACTGAGGCTGGAAATATCCCTAAACAAGAGTTGTCATCTGCCAGTGACTCCTCTAAGAGACCTTTGTTCTCAGAAAGGTACTGATGATACAGTAGTCTTGATTGAAACAGTGTGTCTCTCCAGAGAAATGTGGGGAGGAGGATGGCAGAACAGCAGGGGTCCTGTGACACTGGCTGCCAACTGTGGGACTATAATGCTGGTTCCTCTCACAGGTAACAAGTATGTCCCACGTGCCATCCTCGTGGACCTGGAACCTGGCACCATGGACTCTGTGCGCTCTGGCCCCTTTGGACAGATCTTCCGTCCTGACAACTTTGTCTTTGGTGAGTGAGTGTGAGATGGAAGAGTCCCAGAGTGGGAACTCAACACACAGAAAAGACTTGGAGCAAGCACGCAAATGACCCTGGGGGACCTGAAACCCAGTGGCAGAGTGGGGATGGAAGTGAAGGGTGGAGCCCATGGGGAAGGGGAAAGTGGCGTCATCTCTGTTTGTCCCTGGGGCGCTAATGTGGCACCTTGCTTGTGGTCTGCCCTCCAGGTCAGAGCGGGGCTGGCAACAACTGGGCCAAGGGGCACTACACGGAAGGCGCCGAGCTGGTGGACTCTGTGCTGGATGTGGTGAGGAAGGAGTCGGAGAGCTGTGACTGCCTCCAGGGCTTCCAGTTGACCCACTCGTTGGGCGGAGGCACAGGCTCTGGGATGGGCACCCTCCTCATCAGCAAGATCCGGGAGGAGTACCCCGACCGCATCATGAACACCTTCAGCGTGATGCCCTCGCCCAAGGTGTCGGACACGGTGGTGGAGCCCTACAATGCCACCCTGTCCGTGCACCAGCTGGTGGAGAACACGGACGAGACCTACTGCATCGACAACGAGGCACTGTATGACATTTGCTTCCGCACCCTGAAGCTGACCACTCCCACGTACGGGGACCTCAACCACCTGGTGTCGGCCACCATGAGCGGCGTGACCACCTGCCTTCGCTTCCCCGGCCAGCTGAACGCCGACCTGCGCAAGCTGGCAGTCAACATGGTGCCTTTCCCCCGGCTGCACTTCTTCATGCCGGGCTTCGCCCCTCTCACCAGCCGCGGCAGCCAGCAGTACCGCGCCCTGACGGTGCCTGAGCTGACGCAGCAGATGTTCGACTCCAAGAATATGATGGCCGCCTGCGACCCCCGCCACGGGCGCTACCTGACGGTGGCCGCCATCTTCCGGGGCCGCATGTCCATGAAGGAGGTGGACGAGCAGATGCTCAACGTGCAGAACAAGAACAGCAGCTACTTTGTGGAGTGGATCCCCAACAACGTGAAGACGGCCGTCTGCGACATCCCCCCGCGCGGCCTCAAGATGTCCGCCACCTTCATCGGCAACAGCACGGCCATCCAGGAGCTCTTCAAGAGGATCTCGGAGCAGTTCACGGCCATGTTCCGGCGCAAGGCTTTCTTGCACTGGTACACCGGCGAGGGCATGGATGAGATGGAGTTCACGGAGGCAGAGAGCAACATGAACGACCTGGTCTCCGAATACCAGCAATACCAGGATGCCACTGCTGATGAGCAGGGGGAGTTTGAAGAGGAAGGGGAGGAGGATGAGGCTTGAGCCCCCTGGTATCAAAAGAACTTCTGTAAAGCAGGCATGCATACTGAATGACTTCCGATGGTGGTGGTGAAGCATGTTTTCTAGAAACTGTGTACTAATTATCTTCTCAGCACTTGTAACTTTGGCAGATTTCTCAATGTAACAGTTCTGAATCCTAATTATCACAATGTTTTTTGTCCTTTAATGTTAGGAGCACATAAAGGCATGTATTCTAGATCATGTTTTCTGTCTTTCTTAATGCCTCTATTGGACGAAGAACAGCTGCTCAGCCTGTGTGGCAACAAGTAAGTTTAAAGACATGTCAGAAATCTTGCAGCACAGTGGTGTGCTCTGATCCACTGAGGCTTACATATTCTCAAAACATATGCTTCTCATGCAAATGTGTTTAATGTTTTTTCTTACAGGACTCAGACCTACCTATAAATTGAATGAAAATGGAAAGCCACCCTAAGCTCTTAAACAAGTCAAAGGACAAGCATCTGTAACTTGTTTTATAGTTCAAGTCAGCGTAGGAAGTCTTCCACTTGTCTGTTGAAGTCCTCTGCAAAACGCAGGTGTAAATTATGCTTTCCTTCTGGCATCAAAAGCAACCTTAAAAGAGGAAAAAATCAAACATAGATTATACGTTTTATTCCGTGAGTATAGGTGATTAAAATACTTGTTGCCTTTTCCTTGCTCTTGATTACCCAGTAAGGAACTGAAGTAACATTTAAGTACTGTTCCTAGGTATGTGGTTCAGAATGTGAACCGCAGCAACAGCTGAAGCAACAAGCACACCAATTGCCCCACTTTGAGAAGGATAAAATAAGCCTAAAACAAATTTTGCCCAGTTTCTAGCAGCCTTTTCTGTGATCTACAAAGAAGATAAGATTCCAAAACTTATGTGAACAGCTTGCATCTTTGAAAGGTATGTGAAGTACCTGAGCACTTTGTCTCTCACAGAACAGTAGTTGTGCTGGGCAGTGAACACATTGAAGAGATCACTACAAAAATGTAGAGTTCTTGTCGCAGCTCAAACTTGGTTAGTGTTTGTACTTTGTCTAATCTTTCTGCGAAAAGACAATCCCAATCTAATGCCATTCATTCATTAAAGTAAAAAGGGAAGTCAGAACTTCTTCGGTTATAACTTCTAAAAGTTTAGAAGTGGTAGCTCCTAAGAGGGTTAGATCTTTGTAATATGGATATGTGTGACATGCCTAAAATGCTGCTTACTATTGCTTTCTGCCTGAGACAAACTTTATACATCAGGTATGTCCACTTCTTTTTATGAGGGTGGGAAATTCTTTAAGTTGTTTTTGTTCTACCATATACTAAGTGGTTTCAACAGAGCTAAAGCCATTTTCACTGGTATGTCATTGCCTTCATGTCCTACTACAGCAAGGGGGATTAATCTTTTAGTGGTGACAAGTGCTGTTTTGTTTTGGAAAAGAGCCAATAGGATGTGAACGTACCCAGCTTTTCTACCAAACTTTATCTGAATTTCATTAAGTCTCTTTCTTCAAAGACTAAGCAGCACAGATGCACAAACCTATAGCACTGTGTATGCTATTTTCTACTCCTGTTAATGTTTCCTACTACTGTAACACTACCTAACTCCAGCCATACCATGCAAAGGCAGAGTGATGGCACACTCTTCTACCATAAGACAAACAAGAAATGTATCTGCATTACAGATCAGAAAAAGCTTTTTCTACCTTACTACTAGATAAAAGTCAAGGCAAGAAAAGCTGATGATAGAAACTTGTGTTACTGAGAATGTGCTAAATTTATGGTTTTCCTTCTCCTTCCCAATGGAACATGTCATTTCCAGTGCAACCAGGGAAGAAGGGGACCATGTACCCAAGTATTCATTTCTGAGAACATCACTAATCTGGTTTGTTTTCTGACAAATACGCATACAGGGGAGAACATCAGCACAAAGGCATGCAAAGAATCAGTTTTACATTTCACTGGATGGCAATTTCTAACAGTGTTTCCTTTTGGGCTTGTTTTCCAAGAAGAAGCTATCAGATCCTTGTCTAGTTTTTGTCATGACTTGGCTTAGTCAGTATCTGGAGCATTTTGGAGCTCAGTGAAATCAAAAAGGATGATATGTGTTCTGAGCAGGCCATGTAGGAGTAACTAACTGGCAGACATGGAATAAAACATTTCCATGTGATTGTTAGGAAGGTCTCTTGTTCTCATCTTCCCTGTGGCATAATGCATTCCTATGATCAGCAGGGCTGACTTTGAGATAATTATATCACTCATTTTTGCACAGACATGACACCAATAAAACAGTTTCCTATATTTTGCATTCATAAAAATGTGCTTGGTGGTTTTTTTCCCCCTGCTACTTCTGTACTCTACCACTAATTGTCACAGTCTCTTATTAAGTAGTAATAGAACTCTTGCATTTGTGTGTAAATTTATGAAGAAAATTGAGCTGGTAGAATCCTAGCTTTTAATAGGAAGCATTTCTGGAATTTTCAAATTGTGTTGGTTTTGGCTGGGATAGAGTTAATTTTCTTCACACTAGCTGTTATGGAGATATGTTTTAGATTTGTGCTGAAAACAGTGTTGATAATATAGAGATATTTCTGTTATTGCTGAACAGTGCTTACACAGTGTCAAGGCCTTTCCTGCTTCTCATACTCCTCACTATCAAGGAGGCTGAGGATGCACAAGGAGTTGGGAGGGGACACAGCTGGGACAGTTGACCCCAACTGACCAAAGGAATATTCCATACCCTATGGCATCATGCTCAGCATATAGAGCTGGGAGAAGAAGGAAGGGGGACGTTTGGAGTTGATGATGTTTTGTCTTCCCAAGTAACTGTTATGTGTGATGGAGCCCAGCTTTCCTGGAGATAGCTGAACACTTGTCTTCCTATGGGAAGCAGTGAGTTAAGTCCTTGTTTTGCTTTGTTTGGATGTGCGGCTTTTGCTTTACCTATTAAACTGTCTTTATCTCAACACATGAGTTTTTTCCCTTTTACTCATCTGATTCTCTTCCTGATCCCACTGGTGAGGGGTTGATCAGTACCTAGCTGCTGCTTGGGATAAAACCACAGCACACATGAATCACATCGTGCCCTCAGATTTTTCTTGTTGATAAAGTAATATCTTGGAGAACAGTTGCACCTTTTTTTTTTTCTTATTCTGTTTTTCTTAAGAACACTGAAAATTCATGGGGCAGTTGGAAACCTAAAATCTTGGAGGTCGTGGTTCACATCAGCAAGGCAGACCAAACAGAAGCATCCTGTGCTTTTCTCTCTAATAACTTGGAATCTAAGTTCCCTGTTCTACTGAATGGGACAGAAATGAGGTCTCTTACAGCAAAAAGAATGCAATGGTCACAACTAAAGCAGAAATTTGCTTGTTTTGATAAATATTGGACAGTGCTGGTTCTGTGTGACTAGTCGAAAGAGGAAAAGGAACTTGGTTTCTCTCAGAGGGCTTTAGGAAGGAGCTTATTAAATTACTGTACTTTTTATATTGCAAGAAAGGTTCAGCTACACTGTTTGCATTGTAACTTGCTAGGGATGTTTAGAATAGCTCTGTGGCAGAGACAACTTGTCCAAATACTTTTTCTCTAAAAACACTGTGGGTTTGAACTGCTTCATCTCTTCAACAATGGTTTATAAAAACTCCACCATATAACTTACCGAGAGCCTTTGATGTGCTTATGAATGTATTCTGCATGAGCCTGTGGGACCAAAGGGTCTTTCTCACCATGAATTATAAATGTGGGGCATTTAATATTTGGCAGCAACTGTTGGCAGATATTACCTAGGGAGAAAATAAATGAAGGTCACACTTTATTTTAAAATTGTATGAAAGACTGAAACTGCTTTTGTAGAGGCGTCTGAACTCCACTGAGTTCTAGCTATTGCCTCTCCTTGTTGATACTGTGCAATTAATCTACAGAACTAGGTAAGCAGGACTATAGTTAACATTTCCTTCTCCAAAATGTTACTTCACTGCAATTTGCTTCACTAATGGATACTATCACAAAAGGATGGAGAGAATGAAGTATCTCTGTTCTACATATCTCCCCCAGGCTCTCTTTGACTCTTCAAAGCCAATACGTGCATCTCCTTCCCGGCTTTGTTCTTTTCAGCCTTAGAGTCTTACAACCCTCATGTTAATGCTACATTTTGTTACATCGGTTGTCAAGTTACAAGATTTGCTACTTCTATGAACAAGTTAACTTGGGTGGTACTCAGGCCTGTTGCACCTCCCAGATCCTTTGTTGTCTGCGATGATGTAATGGGATGACCCTGGCTGGGTGCCAGGCACCCACCAAAGCCACTCTCACTTCCCCTGACAAGTGGACAGGGCAGAGAAAATATAATGAAAGGTTCATGAGTTGAGATAAGGACTGGGAGGGATGACTCACTGAATACCATCACAGGCAAAATAGACTGAACTTTGAGATATTAATGGAATTTACTACTAATAAAATCAGAACAGGATAATGAGAAGAAAAACAAATCTTAGAAATTCCTTCCCAGCTCCACCTCCTCCCCCACAGAGCACAGTGAGACAGAGAATGGGGGTTAGGGTCAGTTGTTTCTGCCACTGCTCCAGGAAAAGAGTCCTCCTGCTCCAGCATGGAGTCCCTCCCATGGGAGACAGGCCTCCATGAACTTCTCCAGCGTGAGTCCATCCCACGGGCCACAGTTTACCATGAACTGCACCAATGTGGGTCACCTTTCCACAGGGTACAATCCTTCAGGTACAGCCAGCTCCATTGTGGGTCCCCAACAGGGTGACAAATCCTACCAGGAGACCTCCTCTAAGGTGGGCTCTCTCTCTATAGGTCTGCAGGTCCCTGCTCCAGCAGGGCTTTCCATGTGTTCACAACCTCCTTTCAGGCATCTACTTGCTCTGGCATGGGTCTCCTCCACGGGCTGTAGGTGAATCTCTGCACTCCCGTTGACTTTCATGGGCTGCAGGGGCACAACCTGCCTCACTACAGTCTTCACCATGGACTGCGGAGGAATCACTGCTCTGAAGCCCGGAGCACTCCCTTTTCCACTGACCTTGCTGTCTGTATAGTTGCTCCTATCACATAATCTCACTCTGCTCTTCTCTGGCTGCAAGAACTTTTTTTTCCCTTCTTCATATCTTTTCCCTTCTTAAATATCTTATCACAGAGGCATTACCACCATTTCTGACTGACTCAGCCTTGGCTAGTAGCATGTCCATCTTGGAGCTGTCCGGCATCGGCTCTGCCGGACACAGGGGAAGCTTTAAGCAGCTTTTCACAGAAGCCACTCCTGTAGCCACCACCCTGCTACCAAAACCTGGACATGTAAACCCAATACAAAAGCATAACCATTTAATACAAATTGTACTAAAACTATTCAAAGGCTATTTTCCCTGCCCATTCAGAACCTTAAGAATAATTTTATGCTTACTATTGTTAATGTCATTAGAAGCAATTTTAATGCTTTTGCTTAAAGACTCTTCCGAATATTTCCCCCTTTCTTTTTACCTCATCCCTTAGTAACTCAGTATCCAAACTCATTGCCTAACTTCTCACAAGGGAATCTCTGGGCAAAACATCCTCGATGAGTTTCATGTTCCATTTCTCTTCGAGCTAACTTTGTCCTGTGTGTAGTTGTTACCTTGCAGCTACCAACAGCTGTAAGGTTAATGCTCATACACACACACACACTTTCCTTAGCTCTACAGTCAGAGGCCATTTCACAGAGTTTTTTCCAGTTGCTTCCTTATTTATAGAGTCTTAGTTTGCAGTTCTACTGGTTAAATATTTTCATTTAGAACATTTAACCCACAGTCCTCCAACACCTGCAGAAATATTGACTGTTTTTCAGAATAAGTAAATTTATCTAAGGTCATAGTTGGTAGTTATTTCCTAGTAAAGGAAATAACAGCAGCAAGAATCTTGGATTTTGCAACTTTATGCAACTTACTCAGTTTCATTAAGTGTTGGCTCCTTCTAAAAGTTCATTTCTTATGACATTTCACACTAAAAGTTGTCCCATTTAGGGCAAATAGTCTACATCTTAAAAAAGAGCCTGAGCTGAGTTTTTGACCAGTGTAAGCTTTGCTGTCTTCCTTTTCTCTCTGATGGGTTTTATTAACCCCTTTTCTTATATCTGCTGTATCTGCACCTTTGTTTCAGTGTCTTAACTTTAATTTCAAAATAGCCTTGGCTGAAAACCCCTATGTAGAGTAATTGCAGAAATCTTCAGAGATAAACAATTATATCGTCTAGTTCAACTATTTTTTTAAAATTTTTTAAACACCTAAGATATAGCAATAGTGTTTTTTAAATGTGCTTTTTTAATTCTGAGTTCTCAAAATCTGACATTCCCTCTTTTTTAACTCATATGCTTCTAGGTCTGAAAGAGTTCTTCAGCTCCAGTTTGCAAAAACAGGAAAGAACACACTTTTGGGATATCTTAACAGTGTCACCAAGAGATAATCCTTTGACACAGATACAGAAAAGGAGAAGATTCTGCTTAAGCAGAATCTCTCCTGTTCAGTCTGCACAAAAGCAATGACTTGATAATGCAGTTTTGTGGTGGAACAAGAGGAGAGACTCATCAGCTAACGTTTTCGATAAATGTGTTTTCCTCCTGTACCTTGCTGGTTCTGTGAACCATCTACAAAGTAATTGCTTCATTCCTGAGCGTGAGTCAGACCCAGCTTTTAATGTCATATGCAGAGTCCTTCCTTTACTGGTTACTGTGAGTACTGTTAGATTTTTATCCAGAACTGCTACTATAATTGCTTCAGTTCAATATTGTAAAAGCCTTACCATCTGAATTTTCAGCAAAGCGAGATATTCCATCTACCCAAGCCTCACAGGTTTTTGCAAAGTAGTTATGTCCATACATCTCTTCCAGTGGTTTCCTGACCTTTTCACTCCATTTTGAAACATCTCGGATGCCTACATAAAATAACATTGAAATACGTTAAGTCCTTTCCAGCAACAAAATACAACCCAGTACTGACAACACCTAATATGAGGAAGTTTTCAAACCAGACTGCAAATATGTCTTTCAAACGTGAAACTGTAATGAATGGTTTTAAATAATTCATAGTATCAAACCGGTATAAAAGAGATAGTTGTGCAATCTCTGCTGGGGTCTTCTGAGTTGTAAAGGACCATCTTGTTATTATGGCCACAAGGAACAACTGAAAAAAATTATAATCAAAGGACTCATTCCTAAAACTTCCAATGGTCCTTTTTGGAGGGCTTTCAGAAGAGAAGCTCAGGGAGGTACCTTGAGTATAAAAATGGGAATGTCTTATCAGCATGCCAGAGCTGGTAATTCTTTTTTATATCCTTTAGCCTTTTGCACTGGCTCATGGATGGAAGTTCTTCCATGGCTCCTACCAGTTCTCAGAGGAAGGAAGCTCTTACTAAGGCATTCCAGCAGGGTGACATCATGGTACATTTGCCATAGTCTTACAGAAAAACAAGTGATTCTACTTAGTAGAGTTCTGTGACTCATGGCAGGCTGGCTAAAGCTGTACAAATAATCTGACATTCTAATCATTTATTTATCAGATTTACCTAACTTTTTTTTCCCTCTAAAATTTTTAGTACTGCTCACAAACTAAGTCCAAATGGGTGACTCACTAAACTGTATTTCAGGTATACAGCTTTGTACCAATAAAGCCTGAAACAAAGTTGGCATGGCAGGCAGTCTGAAATTACTGAATCATCAAACACCATCTATGCCACTAGCAAAGCTTTTAATTGGTTTCAAATGGGAATTTGGGAAAGAAAGGAGTGAGGTGTTAATTAACAAACAGAACCTGTCTGGCCAAATGACAAAGGTAGCAGTGACTGAAAGTCTTTTATGACAGCATCTGATTGGAAATGAGCTTGCTCACCCCAGGCTAGGTGTTACTGAACAGCTGTTTCCCATATAGAATCAATTGTTTTCTCCTCGTGGCTGGCCTCAATTTAAAAAGAGAAGGGAGAAGCCAATGTTGAAAGGACATAGATACCAAATAAGCACCTTTCTCTCCTATGAAACCCTCCACTGCAGCTGAGATACACTGATGAGTCAGTTGTAGAAGACTTGTGCTGCTATTCTCTGAGCTCCATCACCCAAAGATCTTGAAAGCACTAGTCCACAAAGAGGCCAAAGGTCAGCGTTGCAGTGGATGCTCCATGTAAGGTAGGACTTAATTTATTTGTTTGTTTATTTATTTATACTTTTTAGCCTGCTGGCTGATACTAACTGATATGCATTTCATATTTATATAATAAAAACTTCATAAATATAAAAACATGTAAAGAAATAAAGCAGCACTTTTACAGAGCTAAAAAGCATTTTTCTTTCTGAACTAAAAAATATACTACTACCACTACCACTGAAAGTGTTTTAATATAGGTGAGGTAAATACACATGTGCAACACATACACTTGTATATTAGCTGAAGCTAGTCAGATTTCACAACTGGTTTAAATCAAACTTCAGTCATTATAATGAAATTATACTGGGCTACATTTGTTGAGAGCCTACATGGCTAACTCTTAATTTCTATGTTCAAAAGGAAATACGTTCCCTTTCTGAATTCGCTACCAGTTTTTTTGCTATTTTCCTTTATAGTAAGAAGTGATCAGATTCTATTTCATGTGAGTGGAATAAGGATCATAAATCCCATGTTTCTTTACTTTGCAAAGACTTTGTAATGACGATAATTAACTTTAAAGGAATTCAAATTATAAAGGCATCTTGGGACACTTACTTGAATGATTCATTTGCTTCCCGAACTTAATAGGTAAGTTATGAACTTGTTTTCTTACTGTCTATATATTATTATATAGGCCCTAGAGGCAAAAGCTGTTATGTGCTAGCCCAGTGATTATCTGTGGATCTTGTTTAAAGGTTGTGCAAGATGTGAGAAAAGAAATCAAACCTGTGGCCTATAGTATTATTTGGAATTTATTTTTAGGAATTTGTTACAGCAACAAAAATTTTACTTTCTGAAAAATACTATTATAACTTACACTTTTCAGCTGTGTAAGTTGCTGAGGATTTGTTAAAAAATCTCTTATATTACCCCTAAAGTAATTGTTAGAGAGTTTCTCACTATAACTTTAATCTATCCCTATACTTAGCAATGTAGCGAATTTTGTGTCCTATCTCTTTAGGTTTGTGGTGTCCTCAACTCTGTCTCCACTTAGCTGTTACATGACCAAGATTCTTGGGTCAAGAAGAAATTAAAATAATTCGTTTAGGATACAATATTCAGTTGGTACATACCATTATAAATTCTCACATCCTCTTGAGTAACGCTGGCATTTGCTCCCCAGACAACCAACTTGTGGATAAGATTTGGATACTTTGCAGCTGCAATGAGTGCTGTGATTCCACCATCACTCCACCCCAGCAAAGAGAACTTCTTAAATTTTAGTGCCTTGATTTATACAAGAAAGTTATATGCTAATCATCAGCTGGTTTTACAAGCAAACATCAAATATTTCTTGAAAATTAACTGCACAGTTTTAGATACAACACTACATGGTTGAACTATAGTTAGCTTTCATATTTAGAAAGCATAATTTTCCTGCTATACAAAAAAATACTAGAGAGAAGGTCTATTTAGAAGAACTATTTAGAAAACAATAAATTACACCCACCATTTTAATTTTCTATAAACTCTTTTATGAAACAGGCAGTAGTCCTAATTAGAATCTTGCTGCATTTAAAAAAGGACTCAAAAAAAAAAGAAAAGAAATGTTTATTTGCAATGGAGAATAAAGACTTTTCAGAGAGCCTGATGGTATGAAGAATCTGTGGATTCTCTTGGTATGAGGTTGGCAAAGACTATCACAGTGTGGATGGTAGGTAATCCAAGATCAAGCTAACTTAAGAAAAAGAAAAGCGTAAGACTTAAAAAATGGAACCCAGTGATCTAATTTACTGATGTTAGCTGAGCTAAAAAAAAAAAATCTGCTCTGTAACAACCAAAAAATGCTTTAAGTATTTCCTAAAGGATTGTATCAAGTTTTAGTGGCTAAGTCACATTTTCTGAAGCTTTTAAGTGTATATTTTAAATGTTACTTCACGGTGAATTGCAATTCAAAACATTAATAATGAAATTCCTCCTCCTCAAAAAGGAAGGCTCAGGGCAAAAAATACAACAACCAAGACCTTAATTTATTCTGACCAGTGCCAGGACTTGAGGAAATGGCATGAAGCTGAGTTGGGGGAGGTTTAGCTTGGATATCAGGAAAAATTTTTTCACCCAGAGGGTGATTGGGCCCTGGAACAGACTCCCCAGGGAAGTGGCCACAGCACCAAGCCTGACAGAGTTCAAGAAGCATTTGGACAGTGCTCTCAGGCACATGGTGTGATTCTTGGGAATTTGTGCAGGGCCAGGAATTGAAGTCAATGATCCTGATGGGTCCTTTCCAACTCAGCATATACTATGATTCTGTGATAACGCTTTCCACTAGAATTTGAAACTCTTGTTTCTTCATAAATCAGAACATGTGGTAGAGGGTACTGGAGCAAGAGGTGAGAAGATTTTGCGTGTGTTATGTTCAGCGGGCAAAGAGTGGGGAAGGTAAAGGTACTCAGGAGTAAATGCATCTGAAGGTTGTACAGGGACAATGCTCAATGGTTAAGTGATATTTGCAGTTTTTCATATAGAAACTTCAGTTTGTGAACTCATTCACAAGCAAATATAAAGGTTTCAAAGTGTTTTTTTGTTTTGTTTTGCAGCCTTTTAGATGTGATTAAGGAAGATAGTGTACTTTGGTAGGAAAAGGAGCAAGTTAGCTGAATGAGTTTCTCTGGTGCTTGGTGTTCTTGGAAGCCCAGTACATTGTGGGGATAGAAGAAAGCAAAAATGCAGGCAATGAGAGAAACAACTATAGAGCGAGAAAAAGAAGCTTCTAGTCTGCTTAGAAATTTGATGCTCAAGTGAGGCATAACTATCAGTGAGCTCGATATTCAGCAGACTTCTATCCCTATAAGGCTTTTCTGGTTTGGGCTTCTTCATTGCTATACTGCTATACTACACTGTAGTGTTGAGCAATTTCAGATTTCACTCTGCTGAGCTATAATTACTAAACAGAAAAGAAATAAGATAGGGGAAAGAAAGGGACATGTAAAGTAAGAGCTGACAGCAGGAAAAGAGAGAATCTTGAATTTTAGTAGCTGACCAGTTGGGCCTGGTCTGCTGAAAAAGCAGTTATCTGTGACCAACTTCCATTATTGTGTTGCTGAAGGATTATTGACGTCTTGGCAGATTTTGGGAGCTGGTAGCAGTGCTTGTAAAAGTTAAGTTTTTGATGTTGTTCCTACTGTTACCTTACTGCCAATAGCAAACTACGGAGCTCAAGGCTGGTTGATGGGTGGAATAACTGATTAAAATTTTTGTTCTTTATGCCAGGTTATTTGAGATCTATTTGCCTCAAGTATTTCTCTTGTTTATTGGCCATCATCTTGATACATTCCTTGGGTTATCTCAGGATGCTTTTCCAGCAGGAGGAATTTAATTTATCTTTTGCAGCCTTCCAAAAAACAGTGTGATGTAACAGATGTGTTGGATAAGGTGTGCATGTTTGTTTGCTTTAATTTTGAACTACTTTACAGAACAGGTCTCTACCTAATATTGGCAATAACTTGAAAGCTGGTTGTACAGCGCAATTCTGTGGGGGATTTTGTGCTGCCTTTACTCTCTAAGTGAACAAAATTTCTTTTAGTCACCTTCTCTGTCTAGACCTATGTGAAATGCAATCAAATGACCAATATGCTGTGAGAGAAGAAACATACAACAGTGAGTTGCAATACAAAGCACTCTGCACGTTATGTTTTAACTGGGTCACAGGGAGTGTATCACAAGCCAAAATTACAACTGATCTACAAAAACATGGAGAAGCCCAAGCTCATCCCTTCACTAGGACAGTAGCTCTGAAGAGTAAGAATTTCTTAAATATCAATACTAATTATTTCCCTAATAATTGTTTTAATGCTATTGACTTTGCTAGCATTAGATATTGGAGTGGAGTGTGGGGAAGTGGACTTATTTGCATTGTACTCCTTTTATTTCAAGCAAGCTCCTTCAGAGAACACATACAGAGATACAGAATAGTGTCATCTGCATAAAGGTGCTAAATACTCAGCAGAATTTCAGCTTTTATTATTTCACAGGAAGCTTGCAGCACTCACATCTCCAGCAGAGATACCAGAATTGGAAGGAGACTAGAACAAAGGTTCTGAAGGCTCACCTATATGGATGTGTTTTCTGGCTGAGTGTAGGCTGGACGATGCATGTAAATCATTATATTCTGCATATCACAGTTGGAATGGTTCCTTGGGATTTGTGCTATACTTTATAATATGCTAAAAATAGAAGCAAGCAACCCACGCTTGGGGAGATTTTAATAATTTGTTATTATACACTTATATTAAGAAACATCTTCAAAAAACCAGGATGCTATGTCTCATTTGTTTTGGCAGCTCTAGAGATGGGTAGGCTGCTGTCCTGTTTGACTGGAAGCTACATGGTTACATTCCCTTTGGAGAAAGCTCTGTTTTCTATTTTGCATTTATTAGTATTTGAACAGGGTCAAGAAAGGGGATTAGAACCATTTAGACTGAAAGTTTGTCACCTATTCATGGCAGCATCTTTATTTTCTTTGCTAGTGTAGCAGAAGAAATTGAAGATTTACAGTGCAGAGAGATTGCTTTTATGGTTAAAGGGCAAATGTGTGTCTTAACCTTGATCCTCCTGTCAGACTTATTTTGTTTCACTATGCAGAATATACCAGGAAGGCTGCATTTCCATTTCCAGATGGGTTTCAGAAAGGTTATTTTTTATTACAGAAATACAGTTGGATTGACTGTCTGAATCTTGTCTCATATTTTTGGAATTTGAATGCCCTGCCAACTTCCTTAACATGACCAAAGAGACTGTATAGCTTAATATAACAAAGCCAAAATATTAGTTAAAACTAAACCAGGAAATTGTGTTGGCACTTATAGGATGGAATAAAAGAAGAACACAGAAACACAGATTTGAATAAAAAAAATCTGCAAGAAGGAAAAATAATAACAGCCTTAAGCCATATTCCTTACAATCAAAAAAGTTGTATTAGTTATTAAGATTTGGTATGGTCATAGGAACCCCTTGATTTCCCACAAAAATTATTTCAGTAATATTCTGTAAAATGCAAAGCATCAGGTAAATTTTTAGAATCAAATGTTTCTTAAAATGGGCTGCTCAAGGCAAAATGCCAAGATACTATTAGATAGAAATTTTTCTAAGAGTGTTTCAGTACTGTAATCTCTTCAATTAAACCACTGTACAGACTTTGGTTTTAACATATACTTTACCTAAACTTATATGGTTCTTGGCTGCAAACCTCTTAGGGCAGGTCTTGGAATAAATGCATATTGCTTTATAATTAATTCCCACTGCTGAACCACCATGTATCTTGCAGAATAGATGGAAGAAGAAAATATTTTCCATACTAGTGTGTATTTGCTCACTCTAAAGTCTTCATTCGTACCATCTTTTGCATAACTTGTGGTCTGCTGGAAACAACCTTCCTCCTTCCCAAAGTTTAAGAAAGACAGCTTAAAAAAAAGAAATAATAAAATCTCAGAATAGATTTACCTGCATAAGATCCACAGCATCTTTTGCATCCCTTTCAAAGAAATCTGGAGGAAAGTCTCGAGATGGAGGAATGGACTTTCCATATCCCCGAGGATCCCAAGCAACAACTGTGAAAAGTTGCTTATTCATAAACTTAAGCTGGGGTCCAAAATCAGTTTGACCACTTCCTGAAACAGAATTTTTCAGTTTTATTAACCACCATAATACATACATAGTATAAATACTCTGAATGAAAACCTGCGGAAACTTGTAACTTTATTCTAAAAAAAAGATTATCCAACAATTGAAGTACTCTTTAAGTGTAACTATCTATTGCAACTCTCAGACAGGAAGTACCCCAATTAAAATCTTTAGAACCATCTGCAATACGTTCAGAGCAAACCATTTTTGGTAGGTATGTAAGTTTATCACAAACTGTGCTCTACACAGATGATTTAATAAAGAATCTCAGACTTACCTGACTAGGGATTTATCTTTAACAGATTTAAAGCACTAACATGGTCATTGCTGTTTACCCGGGAAGCACGGGTGAAACCGAAAGGGGAGAAATATGCTGACTCTAGCTACAAATTTGTAGTTGAAAAGTACTGTGTCAGACAGTTGTTGCTATTTGATAAAGCACTTCTATGAGGATATTGGTACTTAAAGCTGACCTTTAAATACTTTGTTGCCTGCGGAGATAGTGGTGACAAAGAAGCATAAAACTGTAACTTATGATTTGCCTAATATATATAGTTCCAAGACAAGCCAAATACAGCCATTTCTTTTCCAATGCAGAACTGTTTCTTTTATTAATGATTCAGACCTTCAAAGGATTTAAAGATGAAGTACTCCAGTCTATTGTATTAAGCTATCTGTGAACATTAGCATGAAGGTAAGACTGCAATTTATGTCTTATTTGCATAATGGTCACGTGGTAACAGTACCAAATGCTATTTCATTAAAACTTGTTCAGATTTAATATGCTCAAATGATGGAAACCAAATATAAAATTGGCTATGCATTGTTATATTAGAGTCAGAAGCAAAATATCAGGTTGTTTGAAAAATGCCAACAACAAACTGACTCTTACAGAGGCTTTGTATCACCTCTATACTATTATGTGCATGCTATTTATACTATATTTTCATCACTTAAAAATTACACAAGACTGAGAGCATATCTGAGTGCTGTGTTTTCATGGTTTTCTTAGTATTTTTCTACCTAGATAGAGATAATTCTATTTTGATTTAAGGTAGTTTACAAATAGTCTAGAGACTAATTAATTCTGTTCACCTGAAAATACTTATCTTGTTGCCACATCAAACTTGTTAGTCTAACAATGAAATAATATTGAAAACTTAGTGTCTGTAAAAGGGAAGAAGGATATGACAGTCAGAATGTGAAGTTCATTCCGATATGTTGCCCGAAAATACTAAACCATAAACTTAACCATGGTAAAGATCCTATTTTTACTAATGTTAACTGCACAATAACAATGTACACCTAATAGTAATAATATTACTCACAACTGAAGAAATACAGTATGTCTATTTAAAGAGTTAGCATTGGTAACAGTATCACTAGTTTAACAAGCTGTTTAGAATGAATAGGTTAAAACATATGACTTTTTGAAGCATGCCTAGCATTAACTTCTTTCCACTGTCCCCTTGAGAATTCTTTGAAAGAAAGAACCACTTCATGGAGACTTGAAAACATTGCTGCCAAGAACAAATGTTTCCTGCTCTTCAGTTCTTGACATTCTATCATGTTGATCCAGCAATTCAGTTAAGCATTAGCCCAGCTCTGAGCACAAAAACAGTCCTACTGACAGCCTGCTATAAACTGTTAGTGATTGGTCCTTTAGAACTGCAAGAACCCAGAAAACATAGGCTGTGTTAATTTTAAAAGGCTGTTATCAAAAACAGATGGACAGATAGCACTCATCTAGCAAACCTGTTGTCCACCTCAAAAAGCCACTGAGAATCTTAATGATGTTGCCCTGAAAAGTCAAAACCTGAAAATACTCCTTTAAGCAATAAGCAAGTTTTAACTGTGACTTTTTCATTATAAACTGCAAATGCTGCATCATGTCTATTAATTCAACTGGAATGCATCTAGCTTCTAAAAAGGAATGCATGATTCAGTCTGTGTAACAAATATAACTGACCTGATTTTCACCACCCTTCTGCTATTTTCCACCTTGTGTAGCTATTTGCCACCTGTCTGAGACACTGCCTTTGCACAGTTAAATCCAGAAGGCGAGTGACCATTACACAAGTCAAGACCTTGTACAAAAGACACCTGGTGTGATAAAAGAAATCTTTAAAAACTGTTATCTGATGGCAATAACTCTGCATTTTCCTATCTGTTGTATGTGTAGCAATTTTTTTTTAAAATTATGATGCTCCATAATCAGGAGTTGTATATACTAACAAACAGTTTTGTGCATTCTAGCTTGAGAGGTGGTTGCTCTACAAAGATAAGATAAAATCTCCAGACCTAGCATTCCAGGAAGCAGAAGAACTGCATGACTTCCTTCTCCCGTCTGCTGGTAATGCAGGTGGACTCCATTCACGTGGATTTTGGCAGATGTTATTGAAGTACTAGGGGTGGGGGAAGGGGAGAGAAATAGAAAAACATTCAGACAGTTGATTTTCATTACTACATGGTCACGTCAGAAATACAGAATAATTTTCCTAGATATTAATGACAACACTTGCCTTTCATGGCTGCACAGAAGGTTAAATAAAAAGCTTTACAGGAGCAGAGAAGTATTCAGTTGTGACCACTATGTAGTATTCATACTTAGGTTTCACAAATGTACTTAAATGAGTAAGTTAAAGCGTAGTCTTGATGGTGTAACAAGGAGAATAAAAAAGTAGCTTTACATGGCTACGGGAACATATTGAAATAAATACAGTACAGAGGAGAAACCTCATTCTGTCACAGCATATCTTTCGAAATGGCTGGTGTTCACCTTGTTATTACTAAACTGAGCCTCTCTGTCTGCCAAAGAAACCACAATCTATTGTTACGGTTTCCCATGAACCACAGGGTCTACAATGGAAACCACTTTGCACTGAGATGAGAGCAGAGAAAAAGAATGTGATAATAATATTTCTGTCAGTGTAATCTCAGCAGGAGATAATGTTTAACTGGAAAATACCACATAAATCCACACACTAAAAAATTATCACAGAAAACGACTGCATGGGGCACCTCTCAGCCCCAACCCTTAAACCCCTACATTAACCTTCAGTACAGAGGAAGACATATGTGTAAATGCAAATAGGTGACCTGAGATACCATATCTAGATACAAACACCTAGTGAGAAAGCAAAAGTAGTATAGATTGAAAGTATCTTCCTAACAGTATAAATCATTGCATCTGTTCTCCCAGGCAAATTCGTGCCCTAATGGTTGCAAGAAATCTTTTCAACAACCTAACACGTTTTATTTAAAGGTAGTAATATGATAAAAATCTTGCCATGAGTTACCTAACGATTAGCCTTCATTCCCTGTACTTCTCAAATTACTTAGATTAAATATTCTTGCCTTATGAATTCATCAGTGTGAATTTCACATGCATACAGACATGCTGTTTTCCATTCTTAGATGTAACAATAATCTCCATCCCATGATAGGCACTGTGCAATTTATTAAAAATTCCATTTTAACATATAAAGTCTGAACTAAGAGTATGTAAGCATAGTTCCATCCATATAGGGTTTAAAATGGTGGATTACAGGTAAAAAATCCCACTAATTTAACCCCTTTTCATAAGGAAAATTAATAATAGCTTGCAAATTCAGGTTCACAATACACAGGTGGTAGTTAAACCACAGAACCAGTTCAACACAAAGATATTTGGATTTTACATAAAATCTTAGGTCTACAAAACCTATCATGCCTCATGCCTGAATATAAGCAGTGACTGTACAGAACAGAATCAGGACCTTCCACCTGTGCAGACCCAATTTGAGAACTGGAGTACAAATGCAGATCTGTGGCAAGAGTACAGCTCAAAGAAATTCATTGTGTCATTATAACTTCAGTGAGCTTTGCTGAACTGTTATGCTAATGTGATCCAAGTGATTAGTTTGACTGTAATGTTAAACTTCCTTTAAGTGTATATTTCATACCCGATGTGGCTTATATACTTCCCAACTTGAATTCTGAATGTAGTATTCAGATGGCTACCTTATTCTCCTTTTTTAATTAACTTTCACTTTTTTCTCCTTATAAAAGAATGTTTTAATTCTTGATATACCATCTTTTGGTTTGTCATTATTTTCAACAGGTATTTTATCATAGTTTTCATCACAGCAAATGAGCATCTTGCTCTTATTAAACTTTATAGAAATATGTGATTTTTTGTTCGGATTTATAGTTTCCAAACCTCTTTCAGTTCCTAACAAAACAGTAATAATCACCATCTTGTTACCTTTTAAAAAAAATGTTAGCAACATGTAGTATCAACAGATGTTGTTCTGGTTTCCTGATTCACATGCTTCCTTTTTTTTTTTTAACAAAGTTCTACATTTTTTATGATTAATTATTAACATCAGGGGCTTGAGAATTTTGCTGAGTTTGTGATGCTTTTCTATTCTTGGATTGTGCCTCAGCGTGAAGTCCAATGAAATCCAGGAGTTTCACATAGAGAGTATTTTCAATACTTTTCAGACTAAGAACAAATAAGTTGTTTTTTTAAATGTATTGAGAAACTGTGTTGGAACTGGCTACACCTAAGGCAGATTTAGTCTCCTCAACACCGAGTTTCTGTGAGCCTGATATCACTTCGGTGTGCTTGTCAGTGTGGTGACTTCACTTCTGTTAAGTTTTCATAAGGACTGTATTTTTCCATTGGTTGGCATAACTGGAAACCATGGTAAAACAAACCCCACCCCGCTATTTGGTATCTGAATTAGTAATGTTAAGGTTTATAGCTCTTGAGAAGCATTGGATACATACTGCCTATGTTTACCAAGACAGCATAGATGCCCAGTAGGCAGATCTTGTACTTCACCTCATACTGCTGTAGGAGTGCAACTTAATTTGGGAACTACCTCTGTTGCAGCTGCGCTACAATACAGCCTAGTCTTTATCTGTGCAGGGGGAAAACATTATCGTAGCATGTCAGTTTTCCTTGGTAGGATTTGCAGAAAAACCAGTATTTTATATATTAGACATATGTATTGTCTTTGCAACTTCGGCGCCCTACAGGGAGCCTCTTGTCAGCAGCGGGCGGGCAGAGGAGCAGTGGGTCAGCAGCACGTCCTGCCTTGCGGGGACCGGCAGAAGGGAGGGTGACAGGCACTGCCTGAGGAGAAGGGGCTGCGGAGCCTTCCTTGTACAGCTCCTTGCAGCACAGGGGAAGCTGGAGCAGGATCCTCAGGATACCACTTTGTCACCCCCAATCCGACCTAGTGTACACCCCCTCTGCCAACACACCTTGTTCATCCCGCACCGCCGACCCCCCCCTCCCGCCCCCGTCTGTCAAATATCCCCTTCCCCGAGCCGCTGGAAGGGAGGAGGGAGCTGGGGAAGTGGGGAAGGAGGCGGCTGTGGTTTTTACCCGTAGCAGGCGGCCGGTCCCCGGGGCATGAGCGGCGCTGCCCGGGCCGGCGGCTGCCGCTGCAGCAGCACCCACAGGGCCCGGCCCGCGCTCCGACAACACATTTCGCTCAGCGAGGCCGACCTGGAGGGCAGGGGAGGAGACGGGAAGAGCCGTCCCACCTCCCCTCCCATGTCCTCCCCTCCCCGGGGCGGGATGCGGTGCCACCCCAACTTGTCACCTACGCTTGTGCAGCGACAGGCGGTGGCCGCTGCCCGCGCTCTGATTGGTGGCCGCCGCTGTCACTCAGAGGAGGGCGGGGAGGGTTTGGCTCCTGGGCTGCGGCGCCCGCCCCCCAGCGGCACTGATTGGTCGCCCGGGGGTGGGAGCTGGGGGAAGGATGGCGTCGGTCCCTCCGCCCGCGGCATTTTCCTCATGCGCAGAGTGATCCCTGATCCCGCCCTCGAACGCCAGAAGGGATAGTGCTGCCGCCCAGCGCCGCTCCGGTTGCTGGGCTGTGACGGGGAGCGAGCGCTGTGAGCGCCTCCATCCTCTCCAAGAGGCGGAGACCCACGAGACACGGCACCACCTGCAGATGTCTGCAGGGAGCAAAGGTTCTAGCCCTGGGAGATATATTGTGGGACCTGAAGCCGTGGACTGCGCCTCCAGCCCTGCCCGGGATGCAAGAAGCTTCACGGACTGGGAGAACGGTGGTCATTTCGTGGCTCCAAGTCTGCCTGGAAAACAGCTTCCCCGGCAGCTGGGACAGTGAGGGCAGCTCTGGGGACTGCAGCTCACCTGTGGTGATGCCTTCAGCATCCCAGAGCCCAGGCATTTCCTCGGCAGGAATCATTAACTCTGCTTCACCAGTGTTATTTGTAAGGCCTGCTTGTGGGGAGCATACTCATCTCCTGGCCAAGGGCTTTGGCCTGGCAAGTGCCTGTACTGATCAGGGCCAGCCACCTCTGGAGCAGCCTGACTGCGTTTTTTCACCACAGCACTTAGTCTTGCTTTCCTCTGGACCTTCTCACAGTTTGCTTATACAACACCAAGGACACCGACTGCTTTCCCTGGTGTCTGCTTTCCAAGTGTGGAGGAGAATGGACCAGCCTGAGTTACAGCCAGCCAGGCTGATGGTGGAGAAAGTAGTCAGGAAAATAGCAGAAAGCTGTAGAGCTGAAACAGACCTTGGGCTAGAGGTCTTCTGCCTTATACTGGATGAGAAGAATTTCCTCAAGACAGGTCAGTGTTACATGTTCACTGCAGCCCAGTGGAAACTCAGTGACTGCCCTGAGAGGGAATAGTTGTCAGCCTTCCCACCCCACTGCCATATGTGTGCATGGGAGTAACAAGTCTTAGAGGTGAATGACAGTCATAACAAATCCCAGTGCATAAAGAGATTAACTCAGCTGTGCAAGCATACTGGTTCTGTTTATCCCCTGAGCAGATCAAACTATATAAGATTAAGGTCTTTAGGATGGCTAAGTACAAGCAATCCTTCATCAGGACAAGCTGCCTTTGCTTGGTGAAATCTACAAGTCCCTACAGTTTACTTGGTTCTTAGGCCACTTTCAGAGGCTCATGGTTGTTGTGAGTGTCACTGTCTATGTTTCTTTCTGGTGAAAAATGACTGGAGGAGGTGGCTGACTATTCTGTGTTTAGGAAAAAATTAGTAGCTTGGTCTACTGCTGCACAAACTTAATTTTTTTTCTGAATTCTGCATTTTCCACGAATCACAAGGGGCTCCTATCTCATGTATCACAATGAGCTTTCAGAGGGAAAGGTCTCAAACTTGTATCCAATTTCATTCCTGTTAAAATACCTTTCAATCTAATATTTCTACATATCCCCTACCTACTATGACTGAAGGAAATGCGACAAATTTTCAGAATGTGTGCTGAGGCATTGGGTAGAAAGGGTTCATTATACAATGTAGGGGCGGGGGAAAAAGTAATTAGTAAGGTAAAACCAGAAGCCCTTCCCAGATGAGAGAAAAGGGAGTTGAGGAGATTCATGTACCGCTTAAGGTTGGAGTGGTTTCAGATGGGTTGACTCCACTATCGGTGTGACAGAAGTTGAGAGGTCCCTCTGTAGAAAAAGCTCTCACGGTGTTGCACCTTGTGTTGTCTCCAGGCCTGCAATTGCAGCTCTGAAGCACATGAGGCCTGTAAAGTGGCCATTCCTCTTCCAAATGCCTGGACCACGCAACCCCTCCCAAAGGCACTGTCCTGCCGCCTTTGGGCTGGGGAGAGAAAACTGGCATGGCAGCTGGGCAGAAATGGCATTGGCGAAAGACCCTCTTCTGTGTGTGTGTATAATGACTGGCATCGTGAGGGCTGGCTCAAGGAGAGAGTGGCTGTCTGGGCCCACAGGGCAATGGAAGCAGGACTCTGCCAAGGCAGGATGCAGGGGGTGGATGATCTGGGGACAAACTGAGCACTAACTCACATATTCAAACTGTGTTCAACCTACTCAGTTCACCAGAACATCCAGTCTTCTTAATAAAGCAGATTTGCACATAATGATGAGCACCTGAGAGAATTCAGTATTTCAGCTCAATTATTTCCTCCAAAGTTCTTCTCTTAAATTACTGGATGAGTGGGGAGAAAAAACTTTGAGCAAGCCAGACATTGGCTTACTTTTACACAGCCCATGAAATAGTTGAGAACAACTGGAGCACTAGTTCTCCTGTCCACTCCCATAACATGTTTTTATTTGTCTGATTACTACTGATGGTTCAGGTTCTGGAGAGTACCTGTATCTGGCCATTGCATGGAAAAGAAAAAAAATATTTAAAAGAGGTAGCACTGCTCTGCTAGTGTCCCTGAACACAGATTTCCCTTTACCTCTTAACTCCCATGTAATTTTTTTGGCAACCTTGGTGTTGCCCCATCTCTCCACTATGGTCATCTCTACAGGCAGAAACTTGCATTTAATGGCAGCTTCTGACTGCTGCTGGCAGGATTTCTCTCTAATATCCACACAATGCTCTGGAGGGCGTCACTGCTGTGCTTTCAAAGAAAGCCTGACTCATTTGTCAGGGCTGCTGAGGCACTAATAGGCTTTAATGGCCATGACCAGCCTCAGCTGGGGTGTCCCCCACACCCTGGCTCCTGCGCCCAGGAGTCTCATTTCAGCTCAGCACAGTGGCATCAGTTTGTGTTTCAACTTCGTTACAGCTATGTCTGTGACTGGTTGGGATCCCCAATGATCCAAGTGTTGTTGTAGACTTTGTTTCTTTGAGTCTGTGTATACTCTGACTGATCATTTATACCTCATTTATTTCAGCTACTTCTATGAAGTGAAATATGCTGTTATTTCAAGCCTGTTTTGATGCTTGGGCTCTTGAGCCTCTTGGATGTTGATTGTTAGAGCAATGTTTTCACCTTAGGACAAAACCTTGTTGCTTCAGCTCCATAAAGAGGTAAGATTTGCGTAGTGATGAATTGCAAAATTCAGAACAAAGATGTGAAAATGCCGATGTTTCTGTGATTTGGTATTGGCCTTCCAAACAAGAAAGACTGAGTGAATGTGGCATGACTTTTGAAGCTGCCAAGTGTGGAGAGTAGCAGCATGTGTTTTTGTAGCAGGAGGCTTATTTAGCTACAATATTAGCCAAATTGAGACCAATTGGACTTATATCACAAAGAAAAGGATGCTTTTTCATAAGCATAACAGCTAGTAGAAAAGGATCCCAGATATCTTGCCTCAAAGAACATTTTAGGCTGATTAAGAAACTAAAACACAGACACATATTTAATGATTTTCTTTACATTTGCCTGCATTTTTCTTTAGCTAGCAAAGGATAGTTTTCTGTCAGCTCAAACAGTGTCTGCATACCTTTCATATGTTTGTGAATAACTGCATTATAAATCACAAGTGCAAGCGTGTCACTGTGAGATGGTCTTGTCATTTCAAAGTTGAATATGGTCTACATTTTGTAAATCCAGGCAGAGTCTTGGCATAATTTCTGCTCAGATTCAGGCATTCTAGATTCAGAGATATGAAATTACTCCAAATACTCTGGTACAAAACCAGAAACAGCTTCTCCCTTGGACAAGGCAAGAGTAACATTTGGAAGATGGTTCTTGGTTTGTTTATGGAAGGAGTTGTACGAACTCGGTGACCCAGACATCCTTTCCAGTGCTGCATTTAGTTCTCTCAACTAATGAGCGGGGGAATACAGGAGTTGAAACCTATCATTCAAAATCCAAGCAGTATTACTGGTTTGTTAAGGTGATTAGCGTGGATTTTGGTTTCAAACAGCTCTCGTCAAGCATTTCTCTGAGCTCTGTAAGCTCTAATGCTTATTATCTGATCATATCTTAGTTCTGGTACAGACACTAACTTCTGCCAAAGAGATGAGGAAACTGTGCTAAAGAGAAAGGAAGTGACCTACTTAGAGTTATAGCAGAGGGGGAAACCCAGCTTAAGTCAGAACTCTCGCCTCCTTTGTTTTGCTCATAGGCAATACTTCCTCCAGCACAAAGATAGACTCTGTACCCTAGACCCTGTACTGATCCTAACTTCCCCCTTCTTTTCTCCCCAGGGGCTGTATTAAGGAGCTCCACTTTCACTAGGTGCTGTTTTGTGCTGGGGAACAAATGAGCACCAGTCAGCTGACTCCTGATGCTCATTGGTATGCCAGGAGGGAAACTGGCATGCTGCAAGGAGCACTTTCTTTAGTCTGTAGAGTCTGGGATGAGAAAGGGATAGAAAAAAGTGCCATGAGGGCACTAGGATCCAGTGAAGAAAGCCCTCCAAGTGCTATTTAGCTCTAATATGTCCCTGCTTGTACTGGATGATCTTTCCTATTTTGTTTCCCTGTAGCTCCGTCTCACTGTGTACACAGCAGGGCATGTTTTAGAGGCTCAGAGATTCTCACTTTATTTTCCATGTGCCTCCATGCTGAAAGATGGTTTTCGTTTGTTATTGAACAGTGATGAAAAATCAGGGAGAAGTGACACAGTTTACTAAAAGCTCAATCAGTCAGAGACCAAGTTCTTGTGTATCACCTCTCCTTGGAAACTGGCCTCTGAGGAAGAAGAGCTGTATGTTGCCAGCTCAGTTTGAAGTTCACATACCAAATACTTGCAACACTGTCCTCTCTGAGTTTTCAACTCAGCATTATTAATTGGTATTATTTAGCAACTATTTTGGAAGGAGTAAAAATTCCTCAAACTTCTTAGCTGCCCGTACACTGTTAATAAGGGCACAGTAACAAAATCAACCAAATAAATTGCTCCGAATTGCATGGACTCAATCCTCTCTGCATTTAAGAATTTCAGTGCAGATTGGCTGCTGTGTAATGATAACTGTAGTTACCAGCTGGAGGTTGTACTTGAGTGGTATTTGATCTGAAGTCTGAAAGCACTTGCTCTCTTAAAATGGAAAAACATGATGTCCTTGTGCATAAGTGGATGAGTTCACCTCTTGTTCTTCAAGGGGAGACCCTGAAGAGGAGGTCTGATGCTGCAACTCACAGCCTTTTTCTCCCTGTCTTGCACCTCACCCATCTTATGAAGAATCTCTGTAAGGCTGCTGCATTACTGCTGCCTCTGCCCTTGAGGCTGATAGCTTGCCAGTTTTATGTGAAATTACTCTTCTGTCCTTCCTCTCCTTTCTTTTGCCACAAAGGGTATTGGATCTGTGCCATAATACATCTCTCTCTTTCTTCCTTGCCCCCATTATTTTCCTGCATTTTTGATCTCTCATGATAGGTTGCTTTTCAAAAATCAACTCCATCCTTGATTTTTTTTTTTTTGATCAGAGGGGGTGGGGCACGGGTGGTAGATGAAATGAGCAACCCAGTAAGTTAATATTAGCTGATCTCTCTCTGCTATACTTAATATTTGTGTACATTTTTAGGTCAGGGAGAGCATTAACTCTTTTCTTTGGACTTCTTGTACACTGCTTACTTTCACATTTCACCTAGTTAACATTATATTGAGACCTATAGCTTTGATTTCAACTATATCCATCTTAAGAAACAAGAGCAGTCTTAATTAAAAGATACCAAGAGGATCCACAGAATCCCTTGGTAGTTTATTCCAGTAGTTAATCATCTTTATTATTAAATACATATTCTAATTTGGCATGCCTGGCTGCAGCTTCCAGGCATTGGGTCCTCTTTTATTTGTGGTTTTCCACGTTATGCTAAAGGGTTTGTCGTACTTTAGATTTTCTGTCCAGGAAGCTGAACCTTCTCTGTGATTGAGTTCTGTAAGGGCTGTACTGAAGGAGTTTGTCTCTAGCTCTCAGTTTAGTGTTTTTTTTCTATACCATCTACAATGTCACCTGAACTATGAGCACTAGTCTAGAATTGGATTTGACAAAACATCAAAGCTAAAATGACCTTCCTCTCCCATGTCCTACTTTTAAGATCTAGGACTGCCCTAAGCCTAAGTCTTGTTCTGAAACGCTTCTTGTTTTTGTTCTACATCTTTGTTGTTGTTTCAGAAAATAAGGTCTGGGCTTGCTTTAATAAAGAGAAAATGAAGTACTTAATGTATGCCTGTTAAATGATTACCATTCTGTGTAACAAATAAGACAAGGATCTTATGGTGGAAAAATTGCATGTTGTATGATGAAGACTACAGATATGGGAGACTTTAAAAAGCCAATGGGAGCTAGGGAATTGATGTAACAATCCAGTGCAACCAATGTTAACAGGACATAAATGGACTTTCTGATCTTGCTGGAATCTGTTTCATGAAGTAACATAGTAGCTGCTAGCTGTAACTCTCTGTGGACTGACAAAGAGAAGACACCCCTTAGTCCATTTCCCTATCTACTTTAAGAAGAGTAACTGTTTTTCTTCTGGAAAGTGTATGCTCATTATATTAGACAAGTAAAACATTTCATTCTCTATTATACTCAAGAATTTATATAAGATTTAGCATGTTGCTAAGTGAAAACAGTAAGGCAATGCAATTAATTCTGAGGAATTAAAAATATAAGTATTACTGTAGTACATACTCATACATCCCAAGCTACCCTCCATGGAAAGGAGAGTTTAATGTGCATTAACAATAAATATAGAAATGCTCTAGTATCTGAATGGATGACGTGCTCTTTGTGTAGGTTTCTGCTAAAGTCTCCATTTTGGGGGGCCATTTACACTATTGCCTTGTAGATTTAAAGATGACAAATATGTTGATGCTTGCTTTGATTATTTCATTTTGATTCCACTAAAATGGTGGCTGCTGTATCAAGGAGCAGAAATCCATTCTAACTATACTTTCAGTAAATTATTAGCCTTTTTTGAAAATAACAATGAACATTTATGAACACTAATGAAACTTAGTGCTTTAATCTACAGCATAAACAAATACCTGCTCTGAAACATCTGTTGGAAATATTTGTAGATTTGATGGAAATAGGAGGTATAATTCTTCCTCGGAAAGGTTTCACATAATTATTCTTCAGGCATAAAAACTTACAGTTCAGTAATTCTTTCAGAGATCTTGCACAATGAGATCATGTCAATACCAGGAAGTCAGAGTGACAAGGAACATCTCCAGGCACTGGGATACCATCACTTACACTACAGAGTTTTTCCAGTGTTCCCCAAAAGAACCTGAGCACTGTGAAAAAGCCTTTGCACAAAATTTTGGAGGTTTAAAGAATTTGCTATCCTGGCAGCAGGCTGCAGCATCAGCATGCCAGCTTACCCTCAGCACCCAGAAACATTCCCAGGCACATTTAATCCATTAATATAAATGCAGTCCAAAAGATTCAAAAACTAGTGACATTCTAGTCACTATGAGCCCCAAGAGCGAGTAGGAGAATGGGTCTTCTGTCAAGAGGTAATAAGGCACCTTTCCCTTCCCAAAGCTGTTGTATTCCAGAGTTCTTACTTTGGATTGAATACAGATTGAATTTATTTTTTCACTGTTTCGTAAAGCAGATAAGAAACTTGACATGTAAAATCTTTTCTACCAAACAATGTAAAAAAGTAATGCAATATTAATCTGTAAAATATCAAGTATAGCCTTTTTAAGCCAGAAATAGTTTTTGCTTTTATTTATGCTGCTGTTCTGCATAATTCTAGACACATGTATTTAATAAAAATTATAAAAATATTTGAAAAATAATGTCATTGACTTAAAGCAATTGGCACTTCTGGCAAAATTTAACAGTTGATTTAATTTTCTGTACAAGTTTTTCAAGAAGTAGGTCAGTCTTTTGCATATTATTACTCATATATTGCTTTGTTGAAATGACATGCTTTTGTTCTGAACTGAACAAGGGTCCCAAAATGTTTCAAGACAGAATGTAGAATCCAGAAATTTTGTGTAACACATTCTCCTTGAATCAATATTTGCATTGCATTGTTGTTGTTATCTCTGGACAATCATTCTGTTCAGAAGGAAGATGCTTAATTTATTTTATCCTTTGGAAGGCCAAATATCGTGACATAAACTTTTTGATTTACTGAAGGTATTCATTGAAAACTGCTTGGCAGAAAAACTATGTTCCAAAAAGTCTGTGCAAGAAAGAGAATTCCAGAAAGTCTGTTCAGAATTATTTGTTATTGGAAGGTCTTCAGGAAAAAATACCCTCACTTTCGCACAGTTCTCAGTCAAATTATTCATCCTTGATTAGCATCAAACTAGTAAGGAGATCCAGTCTTTGGCAGCCAAAGAGGGCCTTGGCAAGTTTCCCAACTGTAGCACCTTTGGAGCCTTCCCTCATTTCCCACTTAAGCAGCATTTGGTAAACTTTTTCTTTTAGTCCATCTCGTTCATAATCATGATCTATTTCATCAATCTCGGGGTCACAGAAGCCCAGTTTCCGAGCACAGTGCTTCCACTGCTTAGCCAACTTTTCTCTCACTAGGTTCAGATGTTTGGCAGTCAGGACAGTAGTATCATCTGCAAAAAGAAGAAGAGTGTAAGAAAATGGCATTTTTTAACATTTCTTCTGCTCCTTTTGCTATCTCTCCTGTCCTCCCACTATTATTTATTGGTAACATCTGGAGACAGAATCTTAGTGATATAACCAGAAGTGGACTTCATGGAGGCAGCATAACCCAGCGATGCCAGGAAAGAAATGCCCAGTCAGAACATGTGTATTCACACGTCAGTTGCTGGACTTGCTCTTTGATCTGAAGCTATCATGGTTTGTGACTTAAACCTGCAAGACTGAAAAACCCCTTCCTAGAGTTCTTAAATAGATGTATGGTGTGTTTTATATTCCAGGACACAAATGATTCGTTTACTTAAGAATACACAGAGATAGTTTAATTTGGTATTGACCAAGGAAAAAAAAATAAATTTCAAAATCTTCCAACTTCTACCTGAGTGAAGCGGTCATAGCTCTTAGATATACGGTTTAACTTTAAGATTTCCCTGTGTGATGTCAGGCACCGGACTCTATGATCTTCATATCTCAGGATATTCTAAAATTTAAACTGTAAGTCAGGTGAGGACCTCCAATCATAGCCTTGCTTTTACCAAATTTGAGTGTTTCATACATTCCAAACCAAATGATTCTTGGATAATTACATGGGGAGAATACATGAAAATTAGGGAGATATTTTTCTTACCAAATATACCCATTGCTTCATATTGTCTATAATTTGCTTCTGTAGCAGCAGGAGAAGTGCTGATGTGCTGATTGTGCTCTTCAATCTTCATGTGGTTGTAGGATCCAATTTGAATTCCAGAGCTGTTACTAATGTTGTATTTGATTGAGTCATCTGTATAAGGGACTTTAATACAAATTTATAAACAACTGCATGTGGTTCAAAATGTCGAGAAATAACATAAGGAGGAAGAAGATTCTACTAATAAGGGAAGGGATTAAATGTTTTCATTGCATTAATGCAGAAATAGCCATTTATGGCAACTGTGAGCATATTTTCACTATGCAGTGTGACACAAATATACTTCAGTGAAAGCCCAGTCTGTTCTATAACAAAGTGCCATAACCAAGCTTTACATGCTGGCAATTACTGGACTGTAAATAACGTTCCCTGTGCTTTGTATAATGTGTAGCAGCAGTCTCACTTTCTGTTGGCCAACAGCTTCAGGGGGTCAGCCTTTACTTGAATGCTTTTTTCTTTTGAACCTTAAAGCTTCACTTCTGCATCTCAGCTTTACTTTTTATAGATGTAGGTTCAGGTTTACAGTTATGACTTTGAAGTTCTGTGAGACTACAGTAAATTATTTCTTGTTGCTCATAAGAAGTGATTAGTTAAACATGTAATTTGGTCTTTTGCTTACTCTTGTCTGATTTCCACACATAACATGAAACTAAGTCACTATTCATGTTAGGCGACATCAGTTTTCTATTTTCTTGACAGTGTTTTCTGAACTCTGTTTGGATAATCATTCATTAAACATTCTAACTCTAGTTTAAATGGTGAATCTCACAACCTGGGTCTAAAATCAAAGTACAGATATTTAAAATGATACACCAAGCTCTGTATTTAATCACACAAAATTATGGTTAGATGCACAAACATTCTTGTTGCACACTCAATTGCAATGTGAAGTGTGGAAATCTATGGTTATGTTATGTATGAAAATTTAAGTGCACTTAATTTTTGTTAATTGGAGGCTGCAAGTCAGAAATACTTGTATGTATGCATGATTGGTTTCTAGAAGTTACAAAAAAAGGAATGCATTTTATCATGTCTCATAACATTATGATTCCTGTAACCTTTTCCTTTTGTAGCTAAAAAAATGAAGAAATCTCATATTTTTTCTATGTTCTTATCTGGTAACAAAATGAATCTAGCATAAGGTAGGAAAATGTGTACAAAATGCTTTGTAAATATTAACAGCAAAACTTATTGTGCTTATAAATCTCCTTTCCCAAGTCTCTACACTTTGCTGCTTGTCACGTTTGTGTCATCATCTAAAGACTCTAAGGGGTCCAAAGTCAAGAAGACAAAAACCTGCTGTTTCAGGTTTTCTTTGTAAGTGTAGGCCATTTACAAACTGGACAAGCCTTGAAAGGGTTAATTAAAGAATTCAGGGTGCCCCAAGCAACACAACTTGAAAGAAGCATATATTAACAACTCCTGAAGGACATAACACCATTCCAGGGGTTCAAGACAGTTGAACTGTAGAGACCTGTGCCCCAATGAAGGCTGATCAGATGAAGCCTGCAGCTAGAGAATTGTATTAAAAATCCAGAGCGAGGTAGGACGAAGTGTCCCAGATGCATGTGTGGCTCAACAGTTGGGGCAGAGTCACAGCAGCTTGACGCTTAATCTAAGAAAGTGACTAGTTTAGGTGTGCAGGAGATTTTGGAATGCCTTCATGTTTTTAAAAGAAGTTCTTACATATAAGAAGATGTTGTCCTTGATTCATCATGTTTAATGGTGTGTATAGGTTCTGCTAGAGACAGGAGTTAGTTTTACATACTGGTACTGATAACTTCAGCTATGGTTAGAGGTATTTAGCAATAACATATATATTTCAAGTTCCTAAAGTTTTTTGTTTTGCTGGTCAGGATGCAATGCATAGCAGGTTGGCTACCAGGATAGATGAAGGCTACAGCACTTACCTGGGCCTACTCCTGGTGAGCTAGGATAATATGCAAAAGTTCCCCTTGTGAAAGAAGTGGAATCCTTGTTACCTATACAAAGAGAGAAAACAAAAAAATGCCAAAAGCATTAAGTAAATAAAAAAGCAAATGTACTTAACAATGACTGCCATATTTGTAAAAGTGAAAGTACACAGTGCTCTCAAATACAGAGAAATGAGAAGCTTTTTAACTAGCAGGATTGTATCTCCTTGAATAACTCTAATTTAAGCAATGATCTCCTTGTGGTTTTTGCTCAGTGACTAATAGCCTTAACCATCCTTGGATCCCAGTGAGGGCAATGGGCTTCCACATGGGCGTATGGATACCTGGCGGTGTGGATCACAGCACACCGCAGTTATGGACTGAGCTGCCTTGTATCAGGTATTCCAACTGGAAAATTCCAAACTACCAAGTGTGCTCCTACTGCTTAGTGCTGAGATTGACTGTGGTTTATATTAGCACATTGCTTGTGATCAGCTCTAGCAAAGGCGTGGGACATCACTGCATCTTCTGTCGGTGGCAGTAATATCTGGGAGAGATATAACTTCCAGCCCAGGGATGCTCACAGATGAGCTCTACAACTCATGATAGGGCAGCAAGAGCGTCTGGGTTACAGTCACCGAACAAGTCAGTGGAAGAGCTGCAATGCTGTTCTGCATCGGTCTGGTATCTGCTACACTGTTTCACACAAACTCCCTACAATAACTGTTTTCCTTATTCCTTTCCAACAGAAGGTTTTCCTTTATTAGTGATGTTGACAGTTCTAATGCCTGCCTTCTGACATAACAGTTCTCAGATTCATTTCAGCAAATAAACTCACATAAACAACCAATCAGAGTCTCTGCATAAGTAATTTAACAGAATAACACCTTTGTGGCATTCTGCTTGTAAAAAGCTAGGCATTCTTTATTTTCTTGTGAGATGACCTGGAAAATAATACCATACTAAAAATATCCAATATTTAGTAGGAGCAGGCTAATGTATCTCATGCTATCTCTAGTTCCTAAAAGTTCTATCTTGTAGGTCTCCTATTACCACTTATTTATGTTTTGCCAATGCTCAGTGTTCTCTTCTGTCTCTGTCTCCATACCTTTCTACTACATGGCTTACTAGCAAATACCAATAGAAGCTCCCCCTCAGTACCAGACAGAGCTCTCTGGAGAAACCAATTACAAGCCTTAGCTCCTTGCTGGCTCCCTAAACTTAGGAGTCTCTTGGCTTGCTGCAAATCAAGCTCAAAATACCCATCTAATTTCTGAAATGCTACAAATGCTGTTTTTGAATGAGCAGAACCTATGGTATGAATGTCACATTTCTGAGAGTCAAAGTTCTCCTTTGCTTTCCTAAAATGACTGGTAGCAGCTCTTGGTTTTGGGAGCTGCTGTAGCAATACTTCCTATGTGCTCTTACTTGGCTGGTAGCTGAGGAGTCAGGTGTTGGTTATCCTGCTCTTCTATAACACTGGTGCTTAAGAAATGGTTCATTTGAAATTGAAGCCTGAAATCAGTGAAAGCAGCATAATGAAGTCAAAGCTAGAGTGTTTCAGAGAGCTAAGTAACCTCAGGTAAACAAAGAGAATTTCATGAAATAAATTCACCTTTGCTACGGGTTGTTCCTTAAGCTGCAAAATGCTCTTGACCACTTCATTTAATAGACGAAAAGTGAGTTTTCAGAAACATAGGTGTTGGGGAAAGAGGAATCTCACCTGTATCTGTGTCTGAATTCTTCGAATACCAGTTTACATTGGTTTGTGACTGCAGGTTTTGGCCAGATTCTGGCACAGGAGGTTTACTTAGGCTAAAGCTGCTGGCCAAACACAATCCATAGAGATCCTCTGGATTTCCTGTTAGAAGACTGTTACGGTTTGGCCCATAAAAAACTGTTCCCTGGTTTGGTGTTGTTGCAGCTGCCCGTGACCGGAAGTTTGGATCAGGGTTTGATCGAACATATGGTTTAGTGTTTGATCCTGCCTGTGGCCAAAAATTTGGATCGTGGTTTGACCAGACATATGGGTTAGTGTTTGATCCTGTTTTTTCAGCTCTTGGATGCAGTTCACTCTTCTGGGAAGTCGGAGATGGCTTTGCAAACGGATCGCAGGAAACTCTCCGTCTCCTTTCTTCCTCTATCATTTCAGGGGTGTGTAGTACAGGTGGAACTGCTTTATCCATCCGGCTCCCAAATACGTGATAGTTGTATTCACACTGAAGTTTTCTTTCTAGATTATCAGCAGGTGCAAAAGAGGTCTCGCAGCTCTCAACAGGCTGGTTCTTGGGGGAGGCAGCAAACAGGGCTTCATTAACATGACTCTCAGGACCTTGAGAGCTGTGTAGAGAATTAGGCTGATCTGAAAGGGAGGAAAATTAAATATTTGGAAAACATCCAAATTGAACTTGTTGCAATGATACTAGAATCTATTAACCTACCTTTATTATTATGGTATATATAAAAGGTGAAAATATAAAATTACTTTCAGCATAAGGCATTCTATAAAATAAAACATCTCTACTGGTGAGTATAACAGATTTATATCTAGAAGTACAGATTTGCTTAAGCTGTAAGTGTCAAAATCTCACTCAAGTGGTGTGAGAATTCACTGCACACTCTGCTTATATTGACATTAAGTTTTCAACCACTGAAACAAACATTCCTGAAGGCATTTGCAGGGTCTGATTTACTGGTGTGTCGCCACTGGCACTGGAGTTTAATCAGTGCAAAACTGAAGTGTAACAGGATGGAAAATAACACCTCTGTAATAGCAGGTATAACTTCATACAGCACAAATAATTTGTCATTAAAATCTTATTTAAAAATGATTATGTAAAGTATCCTGTCTGGGTATTTCGTGATGAATACTTTTTGTCTAGTTTATTCTTCGTGGTCCCAAAGAATACATTTTTACAAGTAATGTCTACCAGATAAAATAGTCTGTGTCATCTACATCTTTCAAACTAATTCTCAATATCAAAAGAAGCTTTACTTCAGTCTTGAACCAGATAGAGTATGATCTGGATCATGCTGCAGCATTCCAGATAATAATGTAAAAATCTGCTTGTTATAACTTGTACTTATATTTTTAAGAGTAAGACCACAGATGCTTTCTTCAAGTTCTGAAAGCTTCAGACTTTTCTAGAAAACATATTACAATGCCTAAAGCAAGTGAGTCTTACAAATCACTGTAAAATTGGAATAAAATGTATGTATGTGCTTCTATTTAGCTCAGATAATGCCAATGAACTGATTTTTTAAGTTTTTTTTTTATTTTTCTTCCTGAAATTACATGATTTCAGGCCATATTAGGCAGCACCAAAATTAGTTCCTTTTGATGGTTGTATATTAGTACACCTTCAGTCTGACTTGCTCTACTTCTTCTATTGCCACTGCTAGAGAGGGACTGGGAGGAATAAGCTAATACTGAAATAACCCCATCAAAAGAGACAGCCATTAGCAATTCAGTATTAGTATAAATGATACGGCATCTGTTCTCCAGGGAAAGCTTGAGATGTATGAACAGATCCTGTGGGATGCCTTTCACTACCACTGTCTGAGTAATGCCCATTGATTAGAGAAAAAAACCCCAACTTTGACTGACAGGCTGCCAAGATAGCATCTTTCTGCAGTGTAGATTCACAATAAAGCTTTTCATACTTAAATCACAAGAGCATCTGCAATCTGCAGCAGTGATACATGATTGTTTCTGCTAAGCAAGTGTAAATGTGCTCATTTAAAAATACAGCAGTGGGGCTGCCCTAAGTCCATCAGTTCCACTGAGGAACAATTACATTACACCTAACTCTAGGAAAGATTTACTAGTTGCACGTTACAGTTTAACATTATTCATTTAATAATGTATTTCAAGTGGTGTGAGCTAACGTAGCAGAATTTTATTTCTACTGCATTTTATATTATTTCTTGTAAATCAGTGTTGCAAATAAGATCCTATGTCCTTTGACATTAGGAAACTTTGGTAAAAGAATTCCAGATACACTACTACAAAACTTTATCATTACATATTAGTGAGACACCTCTATAAAATCACAAAACATGCAACTCATCCAAACCTTGATAGAAAATAGAAGAGGAAGGAGAGAAAAAATAGTGCTCCTCAGATTCCTTTGAAAGCAAGGTAATAGCATTCATAAGAAAGGATGGAGTGAGAAAAAAAGTAAATTAAAGCCTACAGAGCAAGCAGTTGGCATAAACAAAAGGATGGGAAGAAAGATGAAGTATGAAAAGTAATTATCACAGTGACCATTGAAAAGTCTAATGTTGAACAAAATTTTCGGTGTGGAAGATGAAAGCAGAATACTGTAAAATGGAATGGGTTTGAACTGTAGATGATGGAAAATTTATAGTAAGTATGAATTCTGGGAAGAAATTTAATCTTTTCAGTGATTACAATTCTTTCTGAAGTGCTGAATAATTGAGTTTCTTCATAACCCCTTAATGGTAAGGTTACTTGCTTTGTACACAACTTTATCTTTGGCAAAATACACAGGGACTTACCTACTTCACCATTACTGGTATCTTCTGGTACAGCATCTATTTGGAGGGATTCCATTCTATTCAGCAGCTCATTTGACTCAGGCCATATTTTCTGCATGTGAGAAAGAACAAATGCTCAAGTCATAGGCAAAAGCTTAACTAAAGGGAGTACCTGTAGAACAAGGGGTTTAGAGGAAATTTTCAGAAAGAAGCAGTACAATTTCCTTTCCGTAAACACTCATTCTCACTGCACTATAATGAGGGCAAAATCTATTCCTGTTCTATTCTTGTGATGTTCCCATTATTCAGACTTTACTGGAAATAATTTTTTTTTAACGTGGAAAAATTATTTCTCAAATTCACCAAGTGCTTCTTACTTGTAAAATAATTTCCAAAAGTAGGGTTTGTGTTTGTGGTTTTTTTTAATTAATTAAACTCAAGAAGTACTTTCACAGATTAAAAGTCAACAACTCCTATCTGTCTCTTCCCCAAAAAATCAACATCCTTCCAAAAGCAAAAGGTGACATTCTGAAGCACATTATAACTGTAGGTCCTTGGATTTTACTTGAGCAATTGAATTGCTTGAGCAGGGGGGTTGGACCAGATGACCTCTGATCCCTTTCAACCTCAAACATTCTGTGATCCTTTTAGTTAGCAGGATGTGGACTCTGCTTGCATGATTGCTGGGGAGGAGGGAAGGGAAGTTATGCCCAAACCCTCTAACTCATGTTGCTACTGAAGCTGTACTAGTAATTCACCATATTGACTTGCCTTGCATGCTCTATTCACATTCTGTGCCCTGATTGTAATGGACGCTTTCCTTCCTGAGAAAGTAATAAACTCACAGCCCATTTTCTAAATAGTCATTCTGTCCCTATGACTTGAGAGGTACATCTGTAGAGAGCTAAGGAAGCTAGTACAATTGGCCATGATCCTGATTTGGGGCTGCTATCATAAATTAGACATATATACTTCACATTGTAAGTCTGGTCAAACCAGACCAGGAAATCTGTTTCATCAGTTTCATTTTGCAAAACTCTGTTGCTTTTTTGAACAGTCACTGGTGCTTTGTAAACATCACATGAAATGAGAAACTTTCATTACCACAATTGAAGACTTGGTGACAGAAGAAAGCACTTTCAAAAAATTGTAAAAGAGTGGTTTCACAAGGAAGTTGTTTTTTTTTTTCCTTAGATAAAAATACTGTGTATGTACTGTTCTGAGCCTCACTTCACTGCAAAGGAGTGAATGCCAGGAGTTCTCACCAACAGCTGTCAGTATAGTGAAGTGAGTTAATTTGTAAAATCTGTAATAAAAAGGTTCCAAAATCAGCCTAACTGTTCAAGAAGTTCTTATTCTCTTATTTTCAGTCAGGAAATGATTATTTTTATCATAATTTATAAAGTTACAGTCAAAAAAGTAAGAGAAACCAACTTGGACAGTCAGGAAAACCACTGAATTTAAATTTTATCTGTGGTATAGCTTTCTGGTCTCAAGCAGGCTGAGACTCATTAGACACTGCCTGAACACAGGACAAAAATTACCAAGAATTTTAAAAGTTACTTTAAATCGTATTCTGCAACTTTTGAATTGCTAGGAATAACATTTTATTTCACGAGTGAGACTTAATGAGGAGCTTTTGCAAAGTATCATCATAGAATCAGTGTGTCACTCAGGTGGAAATTGACCTTGGGGGATCTTGGGCCCACCTCCTGCTCAAAACAGGGTCATCTATGGGATCAGAGTTGGTAGCTCAGAGCTTTATGCAATTGGATATTGAAAACCTCCGATGATGGTGACAGGACAATCTCCTTAGGTAACTTGTTCCACTGCTCAGCTGTCCTCAGAGGGAAAAGTGGGTTTTTTTCCTCTCTTACATCCAGTCTGAATGTCTCTTGTTTCCATTTATGTCTGCTGTCTCTAGTCCTCACACTATGCACTGCTCTGAAGAGCACGGCTTTATCTTCGCAATGAACTCCTCATACATAGGGGCAGCTTGCTATTTCTTTATGTTCCACACAAAGCCATTGCATGTCTGGGCTGAAACAGCCCCATCTCCTATGGCAGGACTAACAAGTGCTGAGCTGATCTGCTTCATCTGCTGCCTGTGACTCTGCTGGTGCTAGTCAGGCCTTGGCTGGTGCCCAGGTTGCTGCTCACCTGAGCATCTTCTCAGCAGTGCTGCTCCCTGGCTGGGCAGCCATTGGTTGGCACTGAAGCCAGGGGTTATTTAATTCCAGGTGCAACATGTTGTATTTGACCTTTCTGAATCTCACAGGGTTTCTGTCACCACATTCCTCCAGCCTTTTCCTTGTGACTGTATTGGTTTGTCCTTCTAGTTTGGTGTCACCTCCACACCTTATGTGTGGTTCCATTGCTTTCTATCACCTCACCGATAAAAAGAGTACACCAGGGAAGGTCCCAGACCCCTGCACTACTGCACCTGCTACTGGCCTGCAGGTGAAGTAGGACCAGTTAACTGCTGTCCTCTGAGACTTGCCATCCAACCTGTTTTCATTTCCTCATCCAGACAGTAACATCTGAACTCAGACACAAGAGTATTTTGGGAGAGAGTGTTGATCTTCCAAAAGTTGAGATAAATGACGTGCACTGCTCTTCCCTCATTTACAAATCATTTTATCACAGAAGGAAACCAGGTCAGTCAAGCATGATCAGTCTCCAAGTGGCAGAATCTGGCCATAATTGGGGTTGGGAAGAGGGGATGTGGGGAACTGACACCACAAAATGCTTACAAAGTTACTCACTTTTAAATTCTTCAGATCTTCTTCGATATTTTTTCCTAGATTTTGGTAGTAAAATGGCTTGTATCTTTCACTAATTTCTGCAAAAAGAAAATAACTAAGTGAAAGTGGTTTTCAATGGAAAATAAAAGTGACATAATCTTAACAATCTTGATGGATAAGGATTGAATAAAAACTTCTATCAGGTCAGAAACAGCAAAGTTATACGTATATTTGGAATTTGTTCACATGGTACATATAACCTTAAAACAGTAACAAGAACAGGATGACTTCCACAGATTTTTTTTTTTGGTTGTTGTATTTCTTTTTAGGGTGAAACCTCTCTGTATGTGACCTGTAGCTGAGAGCACCTTTCCTTGACTTGCATATGGGAAAATTAGAAGCTAAGACCCAGTACTAGCATAAGCTTAATCTGTTAGCAGTAGATTATGTATGTTAAATATGGAGATAGTAGATGGGTTCCTCCTGGTACACAAATTTCCTCTGAGTATTTAAGTACATGCCTGCTGTATATGAAGCTGTTGGTGCCCCTGTCTAAATACAAACCTCAATTTCCTGTTATATGTTGGGGTTTTCTTTGGGGTTGTGTTTTTTTTGTTGTTGTTTTGGAGTTTTTTTTGTGTCAGCTTTTTTTTTTTGGCACTATATATTGAGATAGAAAGAAGAGAGGAGGAGACATAGGATTTTGACTTATTTCCTGAATGCTCTTATACTTTCTCCTTCCCAGACCATTCAGCTAAGACTTCTACTGACTGGAAGTGTTTTGGGATCTGACCATATGAAAGGATGATGAGCTAGTCAAAGTCAGCTGGATTGCTTATGGAACAATTACTAGGACAGCTTTTGAATCTAGAATATTTTGAATAGGATATTTTCTCAGTCATAGTCAAGATATACTACATCCTTTAATGTTAGCTTTTCTAAAAATTTCAGCAGGAAGATTATACTACAGTGAAGAGAAATTATCATCAGGTATAAAGTGTCGTAGCTTCATCCACTCACTAGTATTTCTCAAATCTGTAAATGCTTGTCCTTGACCAAAAATTGTCAGGGTACAGGAAGCATGCTTTACAGGGCATGTGAATTGATATTTTGGTTTTCAAAGAAAAAAATTATATTTCAAGAGGAAAACACTCAAGTTTGTTTTGCTCCATTGCAAACTATTGATGGACACGAAACAAAAATAATGCTAAAGCAATGCCTTACCTGCAAAGGTTGGCCGTTTCTCTGACTCTTGCTCCCAGCATTGTTTCATTATGTCAATAATTTCCACTGGACATTTATCAGTGATCTCCTTTAAGTCTGGTCTGTTTCCATTTATGACGCCAAAGCAAATCTGGGCCTCATTTATACCATCTGAAAAATAAAATTTCCTATCAGATCCTCATCACAGGTTTTGCTACCTTTCCATAGGTAAAAGAAACAATGAAGCAGCTCCCTGTGTGTTTGTGGATATGTAAACTATGGTTTCAAAGATGTCCAAGTTACATCTACAGATATTTCATATTAGTGAATTTGAATCCACTGCCCTAACTTCCATGGATTAGAGATTTATTTTAAGATTAATGGATTTACTTTTATATGTAAGACATGCCCAGTGTGAGTAAGGGTGACAGAACTAGCTCCCTAGAACCTGCATCTAGCTTATGCTCTGCACTGGGTATGAACACAGAGATGGCCACATAGGTAACATTTAGCCATTTAGTTAGCAAAAAATCCATTCAAAATTATAAATGCGTTACTCTGGAATTCCACAGTTGGCTCCTATGTATGGCTAACATTAGTGCATGTCAAGAAGTTAGCACCACGCAGCTGAGAAGCGGTAACTGTGTGTGATCATTCCTGTTGAAAGAAAAACCACATGTAACTAGTCCACCTCAGGAAACAGTGGACATCAAAGTTTCCATTCTGGCCCACATGAGGTTTGTCTAACTTCTGCCACTGAGTCCAGTTTGTGCCCACACCATACAGATGTGAATAGATTCAGCTCACACCTGCATTTCATTCAGATGTTCTTGTCCATGCTTAGGAGTCAGGAATGATGCAACTAATGCCTCTTGCTGGCCATGAGGTGCCAAACAGGCCCTATTTTAGGCCATGGGTGATTTAATCTACTAATCTTAATTTTATAATTTTAAATGCTTAACATTTGTAACTTCATTTTGTGATAGCATTCTTTCAGAAGTAACTTACTTTCATATGGTTCTTTGTTAGCAAAAATTGCCCAGATCACTATGCCAAAGCTGTAAACATCTGATTTTTCCACTGGTTTTGCATTAACACTGAGTAAATGCTCTGGGGCCATATAGAAAAGAGTCCCAGCATTGTTCTGGCAAGTGCTCTTGATTTGCTTCTGTCGGACAGTTTCTTCATGGGTTAGCTTACTCCAGTTCTTAAAGGAGGCAACACCGAGATCTGCAATCTGAAAAATTAGACATGTCAGAGCTAGTGCTGTAATGAAGAGGAGATAAACAAGTATTTCATGCAGTGCTTAATTTCATAATTATTAATAATAATATAATAAATTACCTAAAAATGAAACACTAGAAAAAATGCAACTAAAAAAAGGAAAACAAACTATTTGCTTTTTTTGTTTTGTTTTGTTTTTCTTTGGTTGGTTGGTAGGTTTGATTTGGGTTTTTTTCCTAAATAAAGTATCACCGCCAGCTGAACCTTTATTATTAACTTAACCCCACTTGGAACAATTGCATAATGTAAGGATAGAAGAAGTTTGGTTTTGCCTGTATTGACAATCATGTTCGAGGTCTGTCTGCAGTGCTTGTGGGAGAACAGAAATTCATACAAAAAGAAGTTAAGATTCAAATCTAGAAGCAATCTATGAGATGGGCAGATATCCCTCCTCCCTCACTGCCCTTTCCATTTAGATTCCATTTAACTCAACTTCCTTAGATCTTCCTACAGAAAAGGGGAAAAAGGGGATCTAAACCAATGTGATGTGTATGACAAAGAGAGATGGAAAAGGATAGCATGGAATAAGTTAAAGCAGGGATACCTGGGTACTGTATGTTTGACAAGGTGACATTACCAAAACTTTAGGGTGCAGTTTTGCAACTAGACTAACGGCTGTTGATGAAGAAAGAAATCTCTCCCTCCTTTTCCCAGTCTCCTATTATATGCTCCCTCTGCCCCTCTTGTTCCAGCACAGACACTTATCTGGGAAGAACTAGTGCAAGGCATGCAACCAGCTTGCAGAACCAAGTGCGCCCCAACGGAAAGGTAGCACTGCCAACAAGGTAAATAGTAATCTGCTGGTTTGGCTTCCTAAATCAGGACAGGGTGATCAGATTAGCACCAGTGCTAACACAAGGGAACAGAAGGTCAACAGGAGAGGAAAAATGAAAGAAAATGAGACTGTCTCCCTTGGCCACAGGCAGCTGTCAAACAGAGCTGTGTAACCCAATTACTTCAAGTGAAAACTGAGGTGATATCCTGGCTCACTTCTAACACACTTTTCCTTTCTATCTTGTTGCCTCTAACTAGCTTATTGTTCTTGTGTTTCTGAAGCTTTGGGCTGCATTTAGAGGTCATGTATTCAGAGGAAAACGTATGACATGCTGCTGAGGAAGTAGCATGTCCAAAGAGTCTAAATTCATGTCTACAAGTGAGAGGAGGTTTAATGTGATAGAGGAAGATATGATATAAATCTTTCTACATTTGCAGTTTCCTACAACAACTACTTCCTTTTCTAAATATTGAAAGTGTTAGACATATTTAAGCAGATGGCTTAACAACAGCTGCCTTAAATGATACTTTTGATCAACCTGCTTAAGGAAATCTGATCTGATTCTGAATTTAATCTTAGGTTCCACCTCAGTTCGTCATGAAGTGTGATGATAGCCTAGTTTGGTCTGGTCCATATAAGCAAGCTGAAACCCCAAACCCCATCCAATTTATATTTAAAGCAGATCGTGATGGGGTTTTTATTTTTGGAAAAATAAAAAAAAATTAAAAAATTCTTATCTGCAAACTGCTCATACCGCACTTGTTACTATATTAACCTCCTATATTAACAATTCACTAATTTATATGTGAGAAATAGAAAATGACAGAGCTCTCTTCACAGAAATTTATTCTGTAATTTCAAACTGTAATGGGGTGGTTATTTCAACAACTCACCTTGACCAGAAACAGGATATTTGATGAGGACTGCTGCACATTCCACTCAGGTTTATTCCGCAGTAGCCTCTATATCTATGTGTCTTGATCCAAACCCCCTCTAAAATTAATAGAAAGGACTTTGGAACAGGCTTATAAGCCATTCTTTGAAGTAGTGTCCTGATGTTTTTTTTCTTTTTGTAGCTGCTGGATGTCATTTTAAAAGGATGACTAAGGGAAAAAAGAGGGATACGAAAGAGGAAAAGATAATAGGCAAAAGAAGGAAAGAAATAAAAAGAAGGAGGTAAAGGCAGGAGGAGAGATTACAGCAATCTAGGACAAAAGACATGATCCATAAAACATTCCATTTTGTTTCAATCTCTGTTTTAATGTTTGTTTTACCTTTCTAGTTGTTTTGTTATTTATAGCTCATTAATTCTCAATAATATTATTTTTTAAATGCCTTTAGTGATTTTTTTCACAGTTGGAGGAAAACTCTGCAAATCTCAGACTCAGAGGTTGTATAGGCTACCATATTTCAATGACTCACGGCTAACACTCTCTTAGTGACACTCTTGTCATGATGGCTCACTAAACTACTCTACCAATCCTACCACTTTAGGAACACTATGCAGAGCAGCTGAACTGAATTCTTCAACCCATATCACCAGCTTTCTCCATTTACATTTTAACAAGTACCTTAATGTGGAAGTCTCTGTCCACAAGGATGTTTTCTGGTTTTAAGTCTTTGTGTACAAAGCCTTGCTCATGCAGATAAAGCATTCCTTCTGTGATCTCCAGCACAAAACGCCCTTTCACTGACAAAGGCAGTGAGAGCTAAAAGAAAGAACAAGAAATGCCATCTATTAAAAAATGCAGCTACAACCATCAAATTAAAGTGCAATCTTTAAAAAAAGTTTCTTTCTCAGTCTCAAGAGTACCTCTGCTCAAGCTATGGCAAAAAAGAACTGCATCACCAGCCGGTCGAGAGAGGTGATTGTCCACTCTACTTCACACTGGTGTGGCCTCACCTTGAGTCCTGTGTGCAGTTTTGGGCACCACAACTGGAGAGCATCCAAAGGAGAGCTAAGAAGATGGTGGGAGGTCTAGAGGGGAAGCCATATGAGAAGCGGCTGAGGTCACTTGGTTTGTTCAGCCTGGAGGAAGTTAAGGGAAGACCTCATCATGGTCTACAGCTTCCTCATGAGGGGAAGTGGAGGGGCAGGCACTGTTCTCTTCTCTCTGAGGACCTTTCTGGGAGAATGGCATGAAGCTGGGTCAGGTGAGGTTTAGACTAGATATTAGAAGGTTTTTTCACCCAGAGAGTGGTTGTGATTTTTGGGGTTATCCTGTGCAGGGCCAGGAGTTGGACTTGATGATCCTTGTGGGTCCCTTTCAACTTAGGATATTCTAGGATTTTAAGGCCCTTCTTGGATCTAAATTTTGCCATTAAAGTAAATCTAGAGTCACTTCGTAATTACAGAAGCATTTTTCTTTAGAAAATTCTCCACATATCTCTACAAACACTTCTATAACTTTTTAATCTGTAACTGGTCTGCTCCTCTGCTCTAGAAAAGGCAGTGCTGCCACTGGCTTTTTAACACAGAAGGAAGAATGAGAAAATAAAGGCTCCATTCTCTGGAGACAGCAGGAACATCCTGTCCATTTCAAGCACCTTATCAACCCTAAGAGATGAGGTAATTGACTGCTCACTTGCTGTAGCACTTTCATCATGTTCCCCCGGTCCACATACTCCATCACAAGTGAGTAGTTTCCATCTTCCAAAATGATACCCAGTAGTTTTACCACACGGTCATGCTGCAGTCTGCGCATAATCTTGCCTTCTTCAAGGAGGGAAACATTGTATCTGTAAAACAGAAATTACATTGAACTTAGGTGCCAGGCTAGAAAGAACACAGTGATGAAAATGACATTGACTCATAAGGAAAACAGTGGCCAAAAATGTCCACATCCTTAGAGCCCCTGTACAATTAACCATACCTTTAGCTGATTTTTAATTGATACAGCTTTGTTCAGGCCAGATTATATTCTCTAAGACTCTACTGCCTTACACAGAGACTGTCTGCTCAGCCTGATTTTAAGGCCTGCTTTTCAGAAAGTGCATAAGCATTCTTTTTATAGGTGCACTGCTGGTTGTGTATGTCCAAATCTTTGAACAGGGGTGGGATCAGGGTAGAGCTGAAAGAGCCTTGGAACAAGGAGGGTCAAGACCTCCTTCACTACCTCTTGTACAGGAAACTTACAGAGGTCTTGTTTCTGAAGGGCTGATATTCATGTTATGTTCAAAATGGATTTATTATAAGGGATCCACCCACACACACTGGATGATAGCATTTGCTAACAATTACTGGTTGAGGATGAGTTCAAAGCCCAACTCTTTACATGGGCCTCAGTACAACCCATCAATAATCACAGGTACATAGCTGGGAACTCACTAAGGGTGTTAAAAAAGGATAGTATCCATTATATAATATACAAGACTGTGACTTAGAAGGAAACTGCTTTCCCTCTGTTCTTCCATAGTAGGAGGAGAACTGATTGTTTTGTTTGCATTAGGCTCAGTTAAAAAATTTGCAAAAGAATTTTGGTTCAGTATTTTAAGGAATGACAAAATTATGAGCCTGTCTAGTGAGAAAATAAAAACACAAACCCAAAAATAAACTTGGCAGGCTTGTCCATTTTAACTGTGTTCATCCCAAACTGTCATTGCAGTCTACAAACTACTAGAATCTCTTCATTTGCTTTCCACTGGCAAAATAAAAACTCAGTTTATTTATTATAACCCAAAGTAGAAAGATTTAGGACTTTTGTCTCTCTCTAGGGGATGACTCATGGGAGAGCTTTACGATTGTTATAGCTGTGAGGAAGTACAGCTGCAACGTGACCTGAATCCACTGAAACCAACAGCTAATTCAATCCTTGAATTAAATCAGTGGGCTTAGCTCGCTCTGCTTTTTTCTCAAGGGAGAAGGTTACATTCTTGGTATTACACATGAGCAGTTGGAATCCTGTTGGTAGTTTATGTGCGTTTAGTTTCTTATCTACAGTTGGATAACTGTATTGTAAACATATCTGCAAGTCTGAAAATATCATGTGGCCACTGAGTTCCTGCATTTCCTTAAGTGTGCAAGAGTCCTCTTGATTCTTAAAAATTCACAGTAGTGCTCCCCTCGAAATGAAAAACAGGAACTTCACTTGAACAATAAGCTAAAATTTAAAAAGTTGTCTCATGAGGAAAAAAAAGGAAAATTTGCAGGGCAACTGCTAGCATTCTCTTATTTGCCTCATATACAGTATCTCCAGAAGCCAAAGGCCCCAAATTATTACACTCTATTTAGATTTATCTCTACTGAGTTTAGCAGACTTACACTAACTGAAAGATAAAAATCAGAACTGAGATCTGTAACTTACTCAGTGCGCTGTGGTCCTGTATACACTTTTTTTAATACTACATATCCATGTTTCTTGTGAAAGCATAAAGAAATGGTTCCGAATCCTCCAGCATCTAATTGTTTTTGTTCAAGCAAATCCTGGGTGTTCATGTGGATGTCTTCCAGAGACATGTTTGCAGTCTTTGTGGCTTAGCAATGAAAACTAATCAAGTACCCTAGTGCTTCTGGACCTGTAGTATAAAGGAGGAAAAAGAAGTGTCATGATCAGGCATTTAGCTGTTCCACTAAATAAGTGTATATGTAAGCATAAACTCTTGTGACCCTTATGAACAAAGTTGGAAATCAAAGATGCTGTGGTTCTTGCAGAATCATACCTAAAGATCACAATGATTTATCCTGTCGATCCACTACGGTTATATTAAGTTGATGTAAAAGCATTTCTTCACCTGAGGATCTCAAAGTGCTGTTAATAAATAGGTTTTATCCATATAATATGCAGTAGATGGGTACTGTCCCTACACTTCATATGTGCGAAACCCAAAACCTTGAAAAATCAAGGGCAGCAGTCCCAAAGGCAGGTAGTGCCCAATAATTCTGATAAATATTTATTTCACTTTCTAAATTGCCTTGACATGGGCCTGTCAGGTGCCAAGACACTTATATAACTCTAAGCCATGTTTTAGGCATCTTTGAAAACACAGCTCTAAAGAGTTTGCTCGAAGCTTAAACCAAACAACCACACTAAAGTGTTCCCTGGAGGGTGAAATGAAGAACCCAGCTTCTGTGGGAAACTTATTTTCACAGCTGTCTGAATTTAAGGAGACAAGTGCTAGGAAGGAATTTGGTGGGGTGCATGGCAACTTCTCCTCCACCCCTCAAAAAGAAGAGGAACAAAGAAATTTTGAAGGTCTGTAGTAACTCCTAAGTGCATCAAGGCAAAATAAGTGTTTGGGAATCTATGAAATGGGTAGATAAGTAAACCCCAGTGGATGCCAGATTAATTTTAAGCCTCTGGGAAAGCTGTGATGCTCTCTTGCCTAACATGTCCCTCAGGAAGTAAAACTTTGAAAGAAGGCTAGGCAGCCCATACCTTCGGCACATGCCAGCAAGCTGCATTGGTAGCAACGGTGCAAGCCACAAGCTCTGCTTTTCTTCCTCACTAAATTTTTAACTTAAGCACCTTACATCATGTAAAGAAAGAGTTTGCTGAGAAAAAACAAAGTGCAAGAGACTGGCAGGGCTGTTCAGTTTCCATTCCTCTTGGGTAATTACGACACAGATATACAGAGGTGGGAGAAAGGCACCATTTCAAAGTGCCGCTATCAGTAGATTGGCTTGTTTGGGTAACTAAGAGCTCTAAATAGTGTAGCAAAGGGATTCCCAAATTTTTCAGACCAACTAATGACTGCTAACTCCTGTAAACTACTGTGCACCTGTATCATCAAATCTCTAATTGAAAAGATTGCTTAATGTTGTTGTGAACATCAGCTGCAGCCTAATTACAGCTGCCCAATTACCACAGCCTCTTTCTGGAGCTTAGGAACTAAGGAGTTAGTGAAAGTGAGTGGGGAAAGTAGGTATCCGCAGGAAGAGATGTGTTTTAGTGCAGAGTTGGAAATTGTCTGATCAGTTCAATATTGACAAGCCAAAACAGGGAAGACTGAATTTAATTAAGAAAAAAAAAGTTGTGCCTGTAGAAGAATAAAGCAAGAGCTTCCTCTTCCAAGTACATATACAGGCTCTATGGGCTGTTGCAGTACAGATAGAGAACAATCTCTATACATCTGAGCCATGTGCTGTCTTCAGGGTTTTCTTTGGCTTCCCTGACTTCAAAAGGATGCAGATTTTGTTTTACTGGAGTGCTAGCCTGCATTATGAATACAGGACTGAGGACATGACTGCATTCATTTAGTAAGAAGGTAAGCTCTGCTATGCATAATAATTGTTAGAGGAGATTGTTGTTGTGTTTTGTTTGTTGGGTTGTTTTATTATTTTTTAAATTCCTTTACAATTAATCAAATAGCAGAATAGCAAACGACTCATAGCAGTGCCAAGCTGCTTCTCTCACAGGTGAGCTTTTGTGTCCCTGGAAGTTTCGGGTGATGGTTCTCTAGATTTCTTGGGGTGGTGCTCCTGACTTTTGTGCAGATGGGGTGGATGTAACAGGTACAAAGGCCTGAATTCAGTCACGAGACTTTAATGTGGCATAAACTAACATTTTGCTTCTTTATCTGGAGTCTCCTCTCAAGAAATTATTTGAAGCCACGTATCTACGTTAATTTTTCCGAGCTAACAGTAATTTTATGCACCTAGGTAGTAGTTATTCCTGTAAGAATTGTATGCACTTTTCTTGTAAATGCAAAGTAGATGTGTATTTTTGAATGGTGAATCTCTAGACTTGCACTAATACCACTGATAGCTTGGGGCTGCCATTCCATACCTGACAAAAAACCAGCTCTGCCTCAAAGTGCAACAATAAAAAACCTTGATCCTATTTACATTGTGAATACCTGTTCCTACCAAGCAGCATATAACTGTAACTAGAAGTCTTGGAAATTCAAAAGAAGTAATAACTCCTGAAATCATAAGCTATCTGCTGAAATGATCTGGATAACATTCAAGATGGGAGGGAACCCTCCTCCTTGGGTATGCTGGGATGCTATTACTGTTTTTGTTGTTGTTATTAAGTAATGAGGTACTCTGAATAGAAGCTCTCTGACCTAATGACTTATTTCAAAACCAAAGTTTTTTTGTAGACTGAGTATCACAGGAAAGCAATCTCTAGCCAGGCTTTAAAGCAAAGATTACTTATTCCAGTATACTATTTAACATGAGATACTGGTTTATGCTACCTTGAAATGTCAGGTGACAAAAGAATCAAGGCAGGAAGCTCAAAGACTCAAGTTCATTCCAATCTTACTTCTTTTTATTGAGATACAGGGTAATTTATGTGTATCCTCAGTACTTAGGATATACCAATGCATACATTAAGTATCTGTGATTAAGAGAACAGAAATTTTGCAGTTTGATTTTGCTTACCCTTACAGAAGCTACACATACTTCCAGGGGTTAATTTGTGTTCTATGAGGTAGCCCAAAATACTTGATTGATTATAAAGCAATTTTTAAAATATACTATTCTGAACATCTGTATTACAATGGGTTCATATTTACCACATGCCAATCTGTGTTATGAAAATTCTGAACACTCGTTGCTAGAAGAGAGGAATTTTTGCCGACCAGTATGACTGGTGTTATTTAGAGAGGGATAGGAGTGTAATAAGTATGTTTGTGGCATTTTTCTTTGTAACATCATGGTTATGTCCTCTCCTCTAGCCCCTAAGGGGCACAGAAGTTCCCTAGAGTCATGAGCTGGTCATTAGGTCATATCAGGCCTGACCACCATTCAGAAGCAGTTTGCTTGGTTCTATTGATTTGTTACTGATCTGATGCAGATCTGACATGGCCTGTGTAGTTAAGGAGGATTGCTGTGCACATTAGCGCAGTAATATGAAAAATGGTGACACGCTGATTGCAGCCTTTGTGGTCTAACGATGCTCTCAGCACATAAATTCTTGAGAGGTGTTACAAAGTATAATTGGAGGAAATGAATGTGTTTTCAGGCGTCAAAACTCAAGGCCACTTAGTTATCAGTAACACAAGGGAATAAAAAACAGGAGGCAAAACAAGTATCTCCAGTATGGGTACCAGGAGATAAATGGAAGAGTTGCTACAGCTGAAGAAAAGACTGCATGTGTGAAAGATGTTTCAAAAGCTGTCAGGGCATCTCAACTCTACTGCTGCAACTTTCATAACCAGTTCCATCTAAACCTTTCCCTTCCACTCAGGTGTTTCAGCTCATCTTTTCACTGAGGAATGACTTTTTCTTTTTTTTTCCCCCTTCGGAAATAGCAAAGAAAATACTTGTGTCAAGATCATGAGTACGTTACATAAAGGGGAGGAGGAGCCAAGACAAGGGAAGCAAAGGTGTGACAAAACATGTTATATTAGGAGCAGAGCAGAGGGAGCATGGAAGGGGAGAAGGGTGGGGTCTGTGCAGTGGCCGTTCTCGCAAGGGAGTGGGAACAGGCTGTCTGGACAACGGCACCTCGTAGGGCCGTGGCTGTCAGAGACAGGCGCCGGCAGCCGGGCCGGGCCTGGCCTCGGGCGGCGAGGGCCGAAAGATCCGCTCGCCGCAGGGCCGGGAAGCCTTAATGCAGGGCTCCTCCGGCCTAGTTCCTCGTTGGCCGACTTGCCTTGTCGCCCTTCTCCTCCTCCTCCCGCGGCTTCCTGCAGCCGCGGCCGCCTCTCCTCGCACGCACCGCTCCCTCGCCCGCCGCTTCCCGTTCCCCCGTGCCCGGGCGACCCTCCTCGGCGGGGCGGGATGTAGCGCCGCAGCCCCGCCGGGCCACCTCTCCTCGGGGCCCGGCACCCCCGCAGCCCCCCGGCACCGCCGCCGGTGTCGCCGCGGTGCTTTCGGTTCCGGCGTGTCCCGTTCCCGGCCGCCGTGCCTTACCGCGGGTGCGCCAGTCTCCTCCGTCCTGCCGCCTTCCCCGGACGGCCCGGCAGCGGGCTCCGGCCTCGCCGCCCCCTGCGGAGCGCCCCGGCCCCGCGGCAGCGGGAGGGGGGCCCGACCCGGCCCGCGCCTTCTCGGAGCACGGGAGGTGCCTGGGCTCGCCCGAGGGCACGGCGGAGCTGCCGCTGCTCCGGATGCTGTGCAGTCACTCGGTCCGTGCGACGCAACGCGCGCCCTCCCACCGGGAGAGAAGGGCGGGAGCCCTGCCCGTCCTAGCGCCGCCGCCTGGGTGAGCCCGGTGCGCACTGTGAATGGTGACAACCTGGCCACGGTACCGAGCCCGACAGCAGCTGGATGCGTGTCGGAAACGCCTTTCGGTGTTGAGGATTTGGTGCTGAAGATGTGTGGGGGAGGGTTTGTTCGGGAAGAGTGGAGGCAGGAGTTTGTCAACAGGGTAACTGTAACACGTGCCAGTCCGGGGGACAGCTGGCGGAAATAGATAACCTAAAAGGACCGACAAATACCATCTAGTCTATTCTCCTCGGGAGGTCGGGTATGTTGCTAACGCAGGTGCTTTACCTAAGACCGATGGCTTTGCTATTCTTCCAGTGAAATGAAGGTGATGATAAGTGTCTACCCTCTTTACCGTGATCTTTCCCATTGTGGGCAACTGTTACGCTCCCCACTGTACTTTGCAGTGGAGTTCACGGCTCAGTATTACCAGGCACTACCAGAAAAACAGATCAGTCTGGGACAGTGATAGCAGCCCACAAATTGTGTCCTTCATTTCTCCCTGTGATGGTCAGCAATGTAGTATCTGAACTCCTAAACCATCCATGTACCCCCATCTGCTCTTCTAGGAGAAGACATGGCCTGTTTTTTGTTTTCTGGTGGCCAGCACATGCATCTGCCAGGGGCAGGGGACTCCTGCCTGTCAGCTTCCTGAAATGTGTCTTTTTGGAAAGACAGAAAGGACACAGTTGGATGTGGGCAGCTGTGGTTTTGGAGAGGTAAAATAACCTTGGTGATCACTTTCAAGATGAAGTTTTCTCTCTCAGTATCTAGACTGCACTGTGTTGGACAAACTTAATAAATGGCTTCTATTCAAGATCTCTCTCAAAAAAAAAAAAAAAGCTGAGTGCAATTGTTTCCCCTCAAAAAGAAAAAAAAAAGTTGGCAGTGGAACTGGCGCATGCCCTGTTTTCCACTGATTCTTGATCAGCTGCTATTGAGACAGGAGTTTAATGCTCCGACAGCTCCAGATGCAAGGGCTGATCACACCTGCTGTAATGAGGAGACTCGGGATGGAATCCCAGATTGCCAAACTAAGCTCATTGCAGTTTGTATACAGCCATTTCATGTACATTCACACTGAGGTATCACAAGGACAGTGTTACTGAACCTGCAGTCCAGAGACACTGGGACATTTGTCAGCTAAATAAAGCAAATGCAGATATGGATGTGGTATCTCTGGTGGGCCAATCGTGCAGCTTTGGTCTTTTGCAATCCCAAACATTACAGAAATCTTTTGATAACATTTAACTTCTGAGGGTTTTTTTTCTTGTTTTGGTTTCGCTTGGTTTTTCTGCTTTTGAGCTTTGCATTGTGTATGGGGCTGAAGGTATGGGCTGAAGGTGGGGAGAAAGATGGCTGAATTCTTAAGAATTGTGTGGTTAAAGAGTTTGCATTCTCATTCAGTGGTGTTTTGCCAAGTAGCAAAATGAGGCAAAAAAAGACAAATTGACATTTATTTGCTGGTGTTTAGAGGTCAGTGCTGCCAGTTATGACATTCTCTCTTTAAATGAATAGGGAAAATAAACTGACCCAGAAATACAATCTGAATTTACAGAGAAATCTCTTAATTCTGATTGAGAAGAAAGGAAGGTTATCTTGAAATGGACAATAAGGTCAATACTTTTTTAGTGCTTTTCACAATAATGCATTTACATGAGCAGAAGTCTTCAATTTTAGTATTAATGAAAATTAAATAAGGCCATTAGTTCTCTTTTTACTTTAACTGAAACTTGCACTAATCTCAACAAAACTTTTACATACTTTGTACTAAAAATCTCAGCCATCTTATTAAAACTTATAGTAAAGAAAATATAAATACATAAAATGCTCAAAAAAAAACCCAAGTGTTTGACATATAGCTGATTTTATTGCCAGCAGGATGAAACTTGCAGGTTTCATTGCATTACTGTAGGGTCTGTAGGGTATTGTAGGGTCTTCTGTCACCTTTACTGAGTTTTCTGAAGAGATCTGAAGAGAAAAAGATTTTGAAGGGCTCTGGAATAATGATTGAGTGGGCAATGAGACAGAAAATGAAGTTCAGGTTATTAAAGGGGTACACATGAGAAAAAAATTTACCCTAAACTGATGTATAAAATAATGGGCCTTGAGCTGATCATTACCACTGATGGCCAAATTGTAGAGTTACAAGAGATGGAAACATTAGCTAAAGCAAACCATGTTTCAGAGATGATTATAAAAGGAGCAAAGAAAGTCATGGAGTTGACTCTGCATGTACCTCTGGTCCCCTCTTCTCAGTAATGGGATAGTGAGACTGGAGGTGTTCAGAGAAGAACAACAAGGGTGACCAAAGGCAATGACTTCTCTTAGAAGAACAACTGAGCAGGACAGGACTCCTTGGCCTGGGAAGGAGATTATTTAGGAGTGGAGGTGATGCATATGTACAAAACTCTGAGCAGTGTGTAAAAGAACAGATGGGACTGATCATTACTGTTGACTGGGAGGAACCAAACAAAGCTACTGGGAACCAGGTGCTTCACCCTCCCAGGGCTTCCTCCCCACTCCAGTGCTTCATGCAAGGAAAAACTCACCTGCTGAACTTTGCCAAAATATATTGGCTGCTTGAAGTTGACATGAATTCAAGAGAATGCTAAACAAAATTCAGAACAAAGATCTATTATTTGGCTTTGTAAATATAGAGAAAATGTATGTACCTCAGGAAATCCCCCAAACTACATGTAGTTAGCACCCAGGTCAGTATTCATGGGAAGTGCTTGCTATTCCTGGCCTATAAACACTGTGGAGAAAAAACTCAGGGCTGCAGGATCCTTGTTCTGACCTAGCACAGCCACCGTGGATACTTAGATGACATATATCCAGGCTAATACAAGCACCTAATGCTACCATGTGTTTGGGATCTAGCATGTATCTGCCAAATAGTGTCAAGAAGTGTATCCTCAATATACAGGTCAGTCTATATTAGATTCTTTATCTAACAGTTAAACCCACTAAGCTCTGCAATTGATCCAAAGCAGTAACATTGGGTTTGACACTTGCAACTTTTGCTTTCACTTCAATTTCCTTGTTTCTTGAACAGTCTGGTAACTGTACACAGTGAACATGAGGATGATTCCTCTCCTATGCAATTTCAATATTTGAATTTGTCCTCCACTTTCTCATCAGGTAAGTTGTTTACCTTAAGTCTTCTGGCATGAATCTGCTTTCTCCACAACTCAGATGTATAACACTTTCCCCCTTAATAACTTTCACTTTCCTATTCCTGTAACAGAGCTATTGAGCCAAAGCAAATTTCCTGCTTGGGTAACCTAAAGACTCTGTCTCACACACTCTGAAGTAGACATCTACAACAGCTTTGGGCAGCACTGCTTCCCAGGGAATGTCTCTGCAGGAGGTGGCAGAGACGGAAGAAGATGGAACAGGAACATGTGACTCTTTCCCTGCAGTAGCACTTCCCGGTGTGGTGTATCAGCTTACACTGTCAGTGCAGAGTCTGGGCTCAGCATGTTTATTATCCAAATAGCCCTTAAAGAGCTGTGAGGCTGGGGTGTGACAAGACTGGCACAAAGAAGATATGGCGAATGCACATGCTGTATGCAGAGGCCTAAGCGTCATTTGGCAGTGACTCAGGAGACCGTTCCTTATTTGGGCCACTTTCTTTTAATACCAAAGTGCAAAGCCAGCTGTTAGGTGAGCTGGTCAAAGCAAGAAGTCGGGTAGCTAAGTGAGAAACCTGCCCCTTGCCATATGAACCAACAGGGTTAACAGCTCTCAAAACTAATCCTGCTACAATTCAAGGTAAAAATCACGGATGTTAAGAGCCAGACAGTCCTTTTGTCCCACCAGATCCTGACCCATAGACAGACAGTGCTCCTGCAGGTTTTCAGGTTGGCATCCTGCCTTGCCAGCTGCCAGTGCTGGAGATCTCCAAGGAAGCCATTGACTGTGATGGTGGAGGGGATGCAAATGCCCTCCAGACCCAAACACCAACCGTGACTGGTGTGAAGGGGCAGGAAGCACCCAGGATTCCTTTTTGTCTCCCCTGAGGGCAACCAAAATAGAGAGGTCCCTTTGATTTTAGGAAGCTACTTAGTTTACAAATGGGAGGTGCAGTCTACAAAGGAAGGCAATTCATGCACATACCACTATACAATATTTGTATTTGTTTTCCCCCTTTTTTGGTAGGTGTTGTAGCTTTAACATTGCTTTGTGAATATGTGGAAAAGCACAAGGCTACCCACAAGGCTTTCCAGCTGTCAAAGTCACTGTGCAACTGTACATCCTTTTGCACTGCTGATGATCTGGCTTCATAGCTCTAAGGCACAAGGTAGAGCCCTCATGGCCACTCCTCCTCTTTTAAACGACAAGTGTGAGTAAGGGCAGCATATTCCCTGGACAATTAAAAAAAAGTGGCAGCTGGTACAAACAGCGTTAAAATAACCTTGGCCATGTACTTTACAGTTTCACAGGCAGCAATGTTATAATCTCCCATTAAATACCACATGTCTTACCAATCACACTTAGGCAGGATAATATCACTGTTTATGTGAGCAAGGAGAGCTTCATAAAGAGTTTTGCACCCATCCTTAATGAGAATCCCTCAGGAATCAATGAAGATAAATGCTATATTTTCAGTTAAGCTGCTAGCTGCTGTCTTCCAGATTCTTAAAAGACATTTGAATTAGGAGATTAGCATTCAGGTATTTAAACAGAGCATCTAAAAGAATGGAGAAAAACGATCTTCTCTCTGTAGTCTTGTACCTGAACACTACTTGAAATACCACTCAGGAGAGCAGTTGATGGGTTCTTCCTTCCAAAGAGTCTTCAGACGCTGGGTCCAGGCAGTCAGCATCTCCTTCCTCTTCTCCTCAGAGACATTCTCTGGAGCATAACAGATGTGAGGTTCAAGGACTTTGACACCACAGAAGTGCATGATTCCATGCTGGATGCAAAACAAAGAAAGAAATGCTTCAGGAAATAGTTAATTCTTTCGATTGAAGAACATGTATGATTCAAATCTGAACCTGTTTGTCTGACCCAGGATCTGGCAGGTTCTGTAAATGTGTGCATTTATCAGGGAAGGGAAATAAATTGCTTTTACACCAACAGAACTCTTCTCTTTGGCTGCTGTACTCTGTTCACTGTGCAAGGATCAGAGACAGCCTAATGTTCATTGTCCTGGTTGAACTTCCTCAGATTGTTCCTGAACTGCAGTGTCTTTCACATCTACTTCCAAACTGGGGTTTTAGATTTTTTTTTAACCTTTTCCCTCTGAATGAAGGCTACTGCCTGTGGAATCAACTCAGCTTGCCATTTTCCCTCTGCATATTTCTGAATTCAGTGTCGTGCTTCACGTTTTTGTCACCTTTATTTGCGAGCTCTGGAGCTGGACAGCTCCTCAGGGGCAGGCATCTGGTAATTGCAAGGGGTAGGAGATCATGGGTGACTCCCCTCCTGCCCTGCATCCTACATCAGATAACCTTGGGGAACAGAAATCCCACACCCTGGAGATAAAGGAAATCCTGTAATATCAGAGAAACTGAAAAGGCTGACAGCATAAGCTGTCTCCAAATTCTAATCTGGAGGAAGGGGCACAAAACAGCTTTAAACCTTACTGGGCTTTTAAATTAGTCTTGAGATTTTAGGGCCCAGTTTATAACCTGCAGATGGTTGGAATGGGCAACTTAATAATTATTTCTTACTATACTTCATATGAAATAAACAATATAGGAATCGCTAAAAATAATTTGGACAATAAGTATTGAGATATACAACAATGAAATATTCATACATTATACCTGCATGGGCCACAGAACATAGCGAATATCACCACCAATACCTCCATTTGAATACATTTCTTTGGTTCCTCCAGTGGTGAAAGAAAACAGGGATAATTTGTCCTAGAATTAAAAAGTGGTGATTCAGTTAGGCACGTTTAAAGAAGAGTAGCTGAACAATTCAAGAGATATTCAGGGAAACCAGGACAGCATATATTTCTAGAAGAGGGGGTGTTCTCTTCTCTCCCAGACCTTACAAGAATTGGCAGTTCTGAGGCAAGATTGGTGACATACAACTAGACAGTTGACTTTGTGTCTGGCCTTTGAGAAGAGACAGGTTAAAATAAAAAAAGAATTACATGTCTGACACCCTTGTGTGAAGCAAGGCTGATGCATTATTTCAAGACAGCGAAAAGTCAGAGCTTTAAACAACTGCAATGGAAACGAAGGACCATTGCCCAGAAGAACATTGTGCAAACCTTGACCTTAATAATCTCAAAAACATACCTGGAGCAAACCGCCATCATAACACTTGGACAAATCATAAGCAAAGCCTTGGACCAAGACTCTGTCCATCCAGCCCTTCAGGATTGCAGGCATGCTGAACCAAAACAAGGGAAACTAGGCAAAGAGGAAATTACCTGGTTAGCACAGAGAGTCTGGACCACCCTTAGACCTGGTTCACAGGCCAAATCCTATTCTCTGAGTCTGTTCAGATCTTGTACCTGCCTTCTTCCAGCTCTCTGTCAGGAGAGGCAGTAACTGTGCTTGGCAACAGGACCTGAAGTGCTTTCTGATTGTAGGAGTCTCGGGGCCATACCTGAGCATCTACAGCACACTAACACTAGGGTGCATGTGAGAGCTTCCACCCAGATTAAAGTTGGAAAATGATGAATCAGGAAGGTGCCATTTCATTCAAACTTAAGACTGTACAGAATCACTGTACAGAATCCTATGTGTGAAATGCAAAAGCAACAGATGATCTAATGCCTTATTAGCAGGACTGACATCAGGTAACCAGTTCTGATCTGACAGTCTGCTGACAAATGCTGGGGGATCTTAAGATAGACTTACTTTCTCACCCGGCTGATATCATGACTCCAAATCTCTTTATTGAGAAGAAAACTACTACTTTAACACTTGGACCCTTAGTGTATAGATCTTCCACTTAGCCTGTGGGACTACATCCCAAAGCTATCATGTCTTAATTCCTTTATCTTGAATGCTTTAGGGACTGTTTTTCTAGGAAGCATCACTATCACTAAACCTTTGTACACACTGCAGCACAGAAGAAAAACTCTAAAAGCATTACCACATTTGGCCTAATTTGAGATGGAAACAAAGTGCAAACTGGACAATCACCACTGTCTCTACAAGTGGTCAGTTTAGTCAGCAGCAAATTTTGAATGACTTTATGGCGTCTTTCAGAAGCTTCTTTTTAATAAATAAGAGATAAAGTGAACAACACAACTGAAGTCTATTTAAAATAATGACCTGAAAAATCAGCAAGTCTGCTTCCTGCACCTTCTTTTGCTCTTCAACCAGATCTTTGGACAAACCTCCCTTCTTGTAAGCTTCCCACGTCTCCACACCATAATTGAACGCTTCCGAGTTGTGCAAGCGACCTGTGGGTAGAAGTGAAGTCATTCCTTGCCCTGTGTCCAGCACCAAGCCAGATAAGACTTAACTACAGGTTGCCATCTACAGCTGTAAATGGAGTCACTGCTTTCCATTTTCCCCATTTCCTTTTCTTTGGTGGATATTCAGCATCATCATATCTGAAGGTGATTTGATTTTAAAGTGGAGAGGAATGTAGAGCCTCAGTCCTAAACTTCCACCTTCCTGTAGCAACATACCAAGTGCAATATGAGAACCTAAGCTTGGCTCAGGACTCTGGTGATGGAGGTGGATGATTTAAGAGAATTGTGCTAATTGTTCTGCCTCTGCCTTAGGGTTTACTGAGACCATCATGCACTCCTAAGCACGATGGAGCTGCTTTCCAGCCTCTGTAACTGGGAAACTCGGCAGGTGCTGGGGAACCACTATTGGCTGTCTCTGCTGATCCCACAGCAATTGGGTGAGCTGATTCAAGGATGTCTGAATCAAGCATAGAGGTTTTTTCTGTCGCTTCAGCTGGCAGATCATCAGCCTCTAGCAGAAGACAGAGGCAGTAGCCTTGTGAACTAAATGGTAGCAAGTCACACAATGGTATCTGAAGACTTTTCCTCTTCACGAGAAATGGACTTCAGAGACTGACTGTGGACATGTGCTAATGAATTTTTCCCTCTCAGTAATCTGACTGGGAGACAAAGTTCCTGTTCAGGAGTGGACTTTTGGAAATGCTGTCTGGTTATATATAAGTTTCTTATTAATGAAATAAGTTTCTTATTAATCTCTTGATGGTGCAAGGGCTGGAGCACCTCTCCTATGCAGACAGACTGAGACAGCTGGGTTGTTCAGCATGGGGAAGGCTCTAGGGAGACTTTTGTCAGCCTTCTGTTACCTAAAGGGGGGCTTACAAGTTAGTATTGTTGATAAAGGTGTATTTTGGCTAGTCTCACCAACAATGTCATTTCTTGTTGCTCTTGGCTCAAACTGCATTGCATATAAATCCGACACCGTGACACTGCAGCCCTGCTTGGTCAATTCTTCCACAGCAATCTTCAACAAAGATCCGTTGAAGGACTTGGGCTCTTGATGTGCATAGACTATCAGGACCTTTTTCCCTGGAGGCAGAAAGAAAACCAGAAGACAACTTGGAATAGAGGAGGCAGATGCAGAACAATTTGTGGAGCTGGGGCTTGGTCCTTCCTTTTTCTCTAGTGTGTTTTCCAAGTGGCACAAAACTAGTGGAAACAGAGTGACAGTGGCAGGATTTGACTCCTGCTCAGCAGCCGTGAGTGACTCCTGAGGCATTAATCGCTGAATGGCCCCAGCCCAGCAATTCTTTGCAACACTGGGCTTTCCCAGGTGGAAGTCAGTGGACAGTGGATGTGTTCCACAGCAGGTCACACTGCCCTACATAAGCACTACTCAGTCCCTCCTCGAGTCGATGTTTCTGTTGCTCTGATTCCACTATCCTCCAAAAGCAGTGCCAGCCTAGATTCCCTCCAGTGTTGTGGCAACAACTTCTAAAAGCTCAGAGCAACTTCCCACTGCAATGTGGGATCGCCTCATCTTCCAGTTCAGCGCTGCGCAATGACGACATCGGGGTAGGTGTTTAAGATGCCACTGCCCCATTTCAGCATCACAACAGTGACTTCAATAGAAAGCAACAGGATTTTTTCCTCAGAGATTAGGCTGTCTAATGTATCTCAAACTGCTGTCAAAGTGGATTCAAGGTAAGCTGAGTAGCCAGGCAGATATGTTGGGATGGAGCTTTTTCAAGGGATGTAAAAAGATGTATCAGAGCTTACTTGTTCAAAATTTTACTGAATATGGGCTATTCAATTTTAATAATTCTCTTAAAAATCATTCATCAGTGAAAACAAGGAAAAAATGAAATACTCTCTCTGTGGTAGTAATTGTTTATACGTAACCAGAGATAGAAATCCCCAGGGACTGTTGAAAATGACTGGATTTACAAGACATGCAGCTCTTGGTTCCTGACTGCCAACACTAAGCTTCAGGCATCTCCTAAGCTCAGTTTCTCCATGACACAGCTCCTGATGTACATCCCAGAGCACCACCAGCTAAGTGACAGGCAAGTTTAGGCAGTTAGGGATAACTAATAGAACCCGAGCTGAATGTTTGAAGAGACAACAGCTCATTTTAACCTAATTTACAAGTAGTGACTCTTTCTCCAGGGAGCATAGTGCCCATGAAACAAGAGCTTTGCAAAAAACATTAATAAAACTTGCAGGTCAAACACTATCATGAATTCAAGGCATGTATAAACTCTGAAAATCCTTGCTCCACAGCTTAGTCGGGAACATCAGGAGCAGTGACCTCTTTGCTGCTTTGCTGTTTCTGCTGGCTCTCAGCAAAAAGGGAGCTCAGTACCTGGAGATGCCAAAATGTCCAAGACGGGGTAAGATTAATTCTGCAAAACTGTCAGGTTGTTTTCCTTTCGCTGGAGCGAAAGGTGCTTGGACACAGTGTTTGGGGAGACCAGAGTTTTCCGAGGCATCACTTACTGAAGTAATTTCAGTGGTTTGAAAAAGTAAGACCTCAGAGTCACAACTAAACAAGGCAGCGAGGCCCCATCCCTGAGGTGCCCTTTGCCCAGGCCTGGAGTGAGCAGCATTTTTATTCGCATTTGCTCTTACCTGCCATTGTCCGGGAGCACTGGAGAGCTTCTCTCCTGAGAATCTGGTATGGCCTGAGAACTCAAAGGAGAGACATGCTTGTGAGAAACACCAGGAATAGGTGCGAGGAGAACCGCTGTTGCAGTGGGAAATGTACCGGTGTGTGTGTTTGCACACACATTCACGCACAGGCTGGCACTGGCCAAGCACGACCTGCCGGGATGGGCCGGGCCGTCAGCGTTCCCTGGGAGCGGGAAGGGTGCCTCTGGCTTTCGGCCCTGGCCCTGGAATTCGCCTCCGGCCGCTGGCCCGGCGCTGGACGGCCTCGGCACGGCCGCCTCGGCCCGGGGCTGCGCCGGGGCCATCGCGCCGCTCCCGGTCTCGTGCCGCCCTCTGGAAAGCGGTTCAGGAGAGGCCCCCGGGTCCCCGGCCCCAGAGCAAGCCGGGGTGCCCTCACCTGCTCCTCGGGGCCCGGCGCACATCTGCGGCGGGGCTGGGAGCGGCTCTTCCCGGCGGCCCCGCTGCCCGGGCCCTGGGGCAACGCCAGCGCGGGGCGGGATCGGGATCGGCGCCGCCCGCGGCCGCGGTTCCGCTCCAGTCCGCGCACGGCCGGGTGCGCGTCCCCGCTGCTGTGACCGCAAGTGACACCTACAGCATCTGTGGGGTTATTTTTTTTTTTTTTTGGTTCTCTGGTCTTCTCCAGGTACAGAACTCGATCTTCATTTCTCCCTGTGGTGGTCAGCAACGTAGTGTGTGAATTCCTAAACAACCCACGTACCCATATCTGCTCTTCTAGCGGGAGCAGTGGAACTGGTGCGTGCCCATCCCTGTTTTCCACTGATTCTTGATCAGCTACTATTGAGACTAAACCGGAATTTAATGCTCTGACAGCTCCAGATGCAAGGGCTGATCACACCTGCTGTAATGGGGAGACTCAGGACGAAATCCCAAATTGCCAAACTAAGCTCACTGCAGTTTGTATATAGACATTTTGTGTCCATCCACCTTGTGAAGTATCACAAGGACAGTGTTACTGAACCTGCAGTCCGGAGACTCTGGGACATTTGTCAGCTAAATAAAGCAAATGCAGATATGGATGTGGTATCTCTGGTGGGCCAATCATGCAGTTTTGGTCTTCTCCTTCAGTCCCAAATATTACAGAAATCTTTTGATAACATTTAACTTCTGAGGGTTTTTTTTTCTTGTTTTGGTTTCGTTTGGTTTTTCTGCTTTTGAGCTTTGCATTGTGTATGGGGCTGAAGGTATGGGCTGAAGGCAAGGGAGAAAGATGGCTGAATTCTTAAGAATCATGTGGTTAAAAAGTTTGTATTCTCATTCACTGGTGTTTTGCCAAGTAGCAAAACTAGGCAAAAAAGAAAAAAAAAGACACAGATTGGCATTTATTTGTTGGTGTTTAGAGGTCACATGTTTGACATGTAGCTGTTTTTTTTGCCAGGAGGATGAAAATTGCTGTGTGTGAAATTTGCAGGTTTCATTGAACCACTGGAAAAATTGTAGGGGCTGATGAATAAAAAGCACCAAACCTCCACAGTGCTAGACCAAGGTTGCCTGGAATGGTTACTTTTCTCCTTAATCTTAAGTAAAATCCAACCACAGTAAGCTTGTGTCATAATGGGAAGGTGGCTTTGCATATATTTTCTTGGTGTGAACTTTAAAGGCTGTGTTGTAGTAGTAAGTTTTGCCAGCAGAGTTTTGAATTTTTTCTACTTCTTCCTCTCCATCTGTAGTTTGCTGCCATGTGTCTCTTTAGAGGCTTATCCCTCTCCATGTCTCCGATGAATCACAAATTCTGTAGGCACCTAAGCATAAGCATGCTGTGGCAGTCCCTCTCTGGCCCAGCTCTGCCTGGTCCAGCAGGGATGAGTATTCTCTCATAGGGAAGATTCCCATGACTCAATGCTGAAACATTAATTCTGGGCTCCACACCCAATTTTCACTTTTTCAGATTTTCAATTTTCACAATTGCCACAAATTTTCACTGCCGTTAACTTCAGAAGACAACCACTTGAGGTCTCCCCTAGATGCTGAGCTGTGGCCTAGCAACAGGTGACAGAAATACAAGGGTGTACATGTAGAGTATATTGAGAGGATTTTGTTTCCTCTTGGCTTCTTATTAAGTTCCAGTAAAGAATCACCTTTGCTCTGCATATCTCACTGGGGTACAATAGCATTTTCATGTGTGGCAATCTGTTGTGTGGACAAGCTGGTTAGGTCTTGGTTTATTCTGTGGGATATTAACAAAATGCTTTCTCATTTCATCAGCGTCAGTTGAGAAACAGCTATGGCATATTTTGGCTGCACAGTCCTAGGGAAGAAACTGGTCTTCTGTCTCCTTCCTGCATTTTCCAAACAGATCAGAATTCCTGTGCATTCAAGCTGCTTTAACTGAGTATTTTAATACTCTTAGAATGATGAGACAATTATCCAGCACTAAGTTGAGTGCAACCTCAGCTTAAATTCTTTGCATCTCTTCTGTGTGGCATAGACTCTTTAGGCTTTAGAATATCTAACATAGAAGGATTTTTCTTAAAAAAAAAAAGAAAGAAAAAATAAGCAGTACTTCCATTATGCATGGTGTCTGTTATTGGCTGTTCCTCTCTTCAGCACAACCTTTTGATAACTAGTCTATTAAAAAGTACATTCCTCTGCAAGCAGGCAGCTCACCTCAGTGACATTGTTCCAGTAATCAAATACTAAAGCCACAGAATGAACTACCTATACCTGCCTTTAAATGTTAGGTTTTTTGTAGACCTGCAAGAAATCAGTTTTGATTTCTCTAGGCTCTGAGGCTTCTTGGTAACACAGTTAAGATGAGGATCTGTTTGTTTCCCTGTGTTTTTCTGAAGTTGCAAGCATGTTTGACTTGCCATTTCAGAACATCAAATAAAAGAAATTCAGTTATGATTTCTGGAAAAAAATTGTCAGAGAAGAAGACCAGAGCATTGCCTAGACATCTGTGGGAGAGAAGCACTACTGACAAAAAAAAATAAAAATCCCCAGACTAAATGGAAGAGAAAAGCATGTTGCCCTTATATCCTTCTCCCCAGCTTGAAACACAGGTACAAGTTACTCACCTAATTCTAGTTTCATTCTGGTGAAATCAATGCTGTTTTGGCAGGATGACATTTTACTTATACCATAATGTGATTTAGCAGGACAATCATTCTTAATTCAAAATGGCTGTAACATTTCCAGTACTCCTAAGAAAGTAATACTGCTACTTAATATCTCTCTCCTTATTAACCACAGACCACTCACTGTTGTTCCTTCATGTGGTAAAATTCTCCTTTGAGTTTTGCAAAGCCATGTGTTAGAACACACATGCGCCCCAGCGCAGTGTGTTGCCTAGCAGGCACTGAAAGCATGTCAGAACAAGGACAGTAACTCTTGGCACAGCACTCACTGTCACTGCACACTTGACTGGCTTCCAAAGAATTGCAAGAGCAGCACCCTTGTGTAACCTAAAGACAGGGTGTCTCTCACACACCCTGAAGCAGACACCTACAACAGCTTTGGGCAGCACTGCTTCCCAGGGAATGTCTCCGCAGGAGGTGGCCCTTCATTTCATACCAGACGGAACAGGAACATGTGACTCTTTCCCTGCGGTAGCACTTCCCAGTCTGGTGTATCAGCTTACACTGTCAGTGCAGAGTCTGGGCTCAGCATGTTTATTATCCAAATAGCCCTTAAAGAACTGTGAGGCTGGGGTGTGACAAGACTGGCACAAAGAAGGAATGGCGAATGCACATGCTGTATGCAGAGGCCTAAGCGTCATTTGGCAGTGACTCAGGAGACTGTTCCTTATTTGGGCCACTTTCTTTTAATACCAAAGTGCAAAGCCAGCTGTTAGATGAGCTGGTCAAAGCAAGAAGTCGGGTAGCTAAGTGAGAAACCTGCCCCTTGCCATATGAACCAACAGGGTTAACAGCTCTCAAAACTAATCCTGCTACAATTCAAGGTAAAAATCACGGATGTTAAGAGCCAGACAGTCCCTTTGTCCCACCAGATCCTGACCCAGACAGTGCTCCTGCAGGTTTTCAGGTTGGCATCCTGCCTTGCCAGCTGCCAGTGCTGGAGATCTCCAAGGAAGCCATTGACTGTGATGGTGGAGGGGATGCAAATGCCCTCCAGACCCAAACACCAACCGTGACTGGTGTGAAGGGGCAGGAAGCACCCAGGATTCCTTTTTGTCTCCCCTGAGGGCAACCAAAATAGAGAGGTCCCTTTGATTTTAGGAAGCTACTTAGTTTACAAATGGGAGGTGCAGTCTACAAAGGAAGGCAATTCATGCACATACCACTATACAATATTTGTATTTGTTTTCCCCCTTTTTTGGTAGGTGTTGTAGCTTTAACATTGCTTTGTGAATATGTGGAAAAGCACAAGGCTACCCACAAGGCTTTCCAGCTGTCAAAGTCACTGTGCAACTGTACATCCTTTTGCACTGCTGATGATCTGGCTTCATAGCTCTAAGGCACAAGGTAGAGCCCTCATGGCCACTCCTCCTCTTTTAAACGACAAGTGTGAGTAAGGGCAGCATATTCCCTGGACAATTAAAAAAAAGTGGCAGCTGGTACAAACAGCGTTAAAATAACCTTGGCCATGTACTTTACAGTTTCACAGGCAGCAATGTTATAATCTCCCATTAAATACCACATGTCTTACCAATCACACTTAGGCAGGATAATATCACTGTTTATGTGAGCAAGGAGAGCTTCATAAAGAGTTTTGCACCCATCCTTAATGAGAATCCCTCAGGAATCAATGAAGATAAATGCTATATTTTCAGTTAAGCTGCTAGCTGCTGTCTTCCAGATTCTTAAAAGACATTTGAATTAGGAGATTAGCATTCAGGTATTTAAACAGAGCATCTAAAAGAATGGAGAAAAACGATCTTCTCTCTGTAGTCTTGTACCTGAACACTACTTGAAATACCACTCAGGAGAGCAGTTGATGGGTTCTTCCTTCCAAAGAGTCTTCAGACGCTGGGTCCAGGCAGTCAGCATCTCCTTCCTCTTCTCCTCAGAGACATTCTCTGGAGCATAACAGATGTGAGGTTCAAGGACTTTGACACCACAGAAGTGCATGATTCCATGCTGGATGCAAAACAAAGAAAGAAATGCTTCAGGAAATAGTTAATTCTTTCAATTGAAGAACATGCATGATTCAAATCTGAACCTGTTTGTCTGACCCAGGATCAGGCAGGTTCTGTAAATGTGTGCATTTATCAGAGAAGGGAAATAAATTGCTTTTACACCAACAGAACTCTTCTCTTTGGCTGCTGTACTCTGTTCACTGTGCAAGGATCAGAGACAGCCTAATGTTCATTGTCCTGGTTGAACTTCCTCAGATTGTTCCTGAACTGCAGTGTCTTTCACATCTACTTTCAAATTGGGGTTTTGGATTTTTTTTTAACCTTTTCCCTCTGAATGAAGGCTACTGCCTGTGGAATCAACTCAGCTTGCCATTTTCCCTCTGCATATTTCTGAATTCAGTGTCGTGCTTCACGTTTTTGTCACCTTTATTTGCGAGCTGTGGAGCTGGACAGCTCCTCAGGGGCGGGCATCTGGTAATTGCCAGGGGTAGAAGATCATGAGTGACTCGTCTCCTGCCCTGCATCCTACATCAGGTAACCTTGGGGAACAGAAATCCCACACCCTGGAGATAAAGGAAATCCTATAATACCAGAGAAACTGAAAAGGCTGACAGCATAAGCTGTCTCCAAATTCTAATCTGAAGGAAGGGGCACAAAAACAGCTTTAAACCTTACTGGACTTTTAAAGTAGTCTTGAGATTTTAGGGCCCAGTTTATAACCTGCAGATGCTTGGAGTGGGCAACTTATTAATTTCTTATTATACTTCATATAAAATAAACAATAAAACAAGTGTTAAAAATAAATAGTAAAAATGAAAGCAGACAGTAACCAAATATTGATACATTATACCTGCATGGGCCACAAGAGATAACGAACATCACCTCTGCTTGCATACGCCTCTTTGGTTCCTCCAGTGGTGAAAGAAAACAGGGATAATTTGTCCTAGAATTAAGAAAGTGGTGCTGGAGTTAGACACATTTGAAGAAGAATGGCCCAACAGTTCAGAAGATATTCAGGGAAACCGGGACACCATAAATTTCTGGAAGAGGGAGTGTCTTCTTCTTTCCCAGACTTTGCTGAAGTCCACCTTAAAATTTGGGCTTGCTTGTCACTTGCCAATGAATAAATAAAGAACAAATTATTCCCCAGGTGTTTTAAACCACCATGTTTCTTTGCTTCTGTAACTACAGCATTAGCCATGGGCCTGTGCTCAGATTCTCTTAATCTCAGTTTTAGCTTCTGTAATTGAAATAACAGTTTTCTAGTGCAGTATCCCAAGTGCCTTGAGCCTGCACTCTATATGCAGCTGTGATCACTGGGGATTATGTCAGTGAACCAGCCATTTCTGAAATTTAAAGAAACTGAAATGTTTGGAATTGTTGAGAAGATCAGAACTAGCAGAGATTAACATGCAGCAAACATAAATGTGAAACTAATATTGATTGTTTCCGGATGCTGCAGCTGTTACTAAATAAGATCCATCAGACACCAGACTCCAGAATTTTCCATGAAGTGAAGAATTAAAAATTTATGAAACATCATCAAGAGAGGCTGGTCTTACCTAATTTAGAAGTTACAGAGAAGAAAAGGTTCAAAGTAGATAGTTGCGACAGAGGCTCCTACACTGAATATGCCAGATTTCTGATAAAGTTTTATAGTTCTATTCTAACCTTTAAGACATCTAATCTCAGAACAGGACTTTGACACCTATTCTAGTATGTCACTCATGACAGATATGTGCAGCGCTGTGGTGGTGGGAATAATGACAGACTTAAGTTTTAGGAAATGGATCAATTTAAACTGTTGACAAGCAGTATGTTACACTGTGACACTCCTGCCAAATGATAAATCCCATATAGTAGGCCAAGTAAAGGTCTCTATGCGATGGTTTAAATCTTTGGGAACCACTGCATTCTCCTTATTGTACTGCCCTTCAGACAGTCTGAACAAGCCAGAAAGTTACTCAACATGTTACTTTATTTCAAATAAAGTAACAATATTTATTTATTGAATATTTACTTATTGAAAGCATTTATTTCAAGACAGCATAGAGCGAGAGCTTTAAACAACTACAAAGTAAAAGAAAGATCAATGCCCAGAAGAACATTGTGCAAACCTTGACCTTAATAATCTCAAAAACATACCTGGAGCAAACCACCATCATAACACTTGGAAAAATCATAAGCAAAGCCTCGGACCAAGACTCTGTCCATCCAGCCTTTCAGGATCGCAGGCATGCTGAACCAAAACAAGGGAAACTAGGCAAAGAGGAAATTACCTGGTTAGCACAGAGAGTCTGGACCACCCTTAGACCTGGTTCACAGGCCAAATCCTATTCTCTGAGTCTGTTCAGATCTTGTACCTGCCTTCTTCCAGCTCTCTGTCAGGAGAGGCAGTAACTGTGCTTGGCAACAGGACCTGAAGTGCTTTCTGATTGTAGGAGTCTCGGGGCCATACCTGAGCATCTACAGCACACTAACACTAGGGTGCATGTGAGAGCTTCCACCCAGATTAAAGTTGGAAAATGATGAATCAGGAAGGTGCCATTTCATTCAAACTTAGGACTGTACAGAATCACTGTACAGAATCCTATGTGTGAAATGCAAAAGCAACAGATGATCTAATGCCTTATTAGCAGGACTGACATCAGGTAACCAGTGCTGATCTGACAGTCTGCTGACAAATACTGGGGGATCTTAAGATAGACTTACTTTCTCACCCTGCTGATATCATGACTCCAAATCCCTTTATTGAGAAGAAACTATTTTTTCAGCATTTGGACCCTTGGTTTATAGATCTTCCAGTTAGCCTGTGGGACTACATCCCAAAGCTATCATGTCTTAATTGCATTATCTTGAACGCTTTATTGGCTCTTATTCTAGTATGCATTGTTATCCCTAAACTTTTGTATGCATTGCAACACAGAAGAAGAAATTCTGTAGAAGTTTAACCATGTGTGGCTTAATTTGAGGTGGAAAAAAAATGGAAAATGGGCAGCCCCTGCTGTCTCTACAAGTGGTGAGTTTAGTCTGCAGCAAATTTTAAATACTTTATGGTGTTTTTCAGAAGCTTTTTTAAATTTCTTTTTTTTTTTTTTCATTGCACCAGAACATACTTGAAATTAGAAAGCAACCACTTCCTTTGGGGGATGTTTTACTGCTGTTTTCTGGGAAGCAATACTGTGAAAATGATGATGACTTACAGGTAAAAGCTTAATTGAAATATGGTCACATCCTAAATTTCATCTAGAATCAGAGAGAGGAATATATATGGATGATGTCAAAGGCCAATAGGCACAAAAGAAATGTCAGGCTACTATTGCCTTATGCAGTACTTCTGGGACATGTAGACACTGGGAACAGAGCTGGCACAGCAGGAAATGGAGAGTGATTGTAAAGATCCATTAGCAATTACCAATTGCTTTTGCAACTCAGCAACAAATGAGAACAATCTCGTTCGGGAAGCCCACTTCCCTGACCCTGCTGGCTGCCTCAAACTGCTCACTCAGAAAATAAGCCTAGCCCTGCTTTCTGACAGGCTGCCTGACATCCATGGTCATGTATGTCTTTGTGTATCCAGACAGTATGTTTGGCACAGTGTTGGTGAGTTAACAGTTTTGCTGTTAACTTAACTTGGATCATTGTGCTACTCAGTTACTGGATTTGCTGTAGTAATGATCCATATAATTGTTCTACTGATCTGTATTTTTTACTGTAGTGTTACTTAGAGATAATGCAAACAACACAACTGAAGTCTATTTAAAATAATGACCTGAAAAATCAGCAAGTCTGCTTCCTGCACCTTCTTTTGCTCTTCAACCAGATCTTTGGACAAACCTCCCCTCTTGTAAGCTTCCCACGTCTCCACACCATAATTGAACGCTTCCGAGTTGTGCAAGCGACCTGTGGGTAGAAGTGAAGTCATTCCTTGCCCTGTGTCCAGCACCAAGCCAGATAAGACTTAACTACAGGTTGCCATCTACAGCTGTAAATGGAGTCACTGCTTTCCATTTTCCCCATTTCCTTTTCTTTGGTGGATATTCAGCATCATCACATCTGAAGGTGATTTGATTTTAAAGTGAAGAGGAATGTAGAGCCTCAGAGTCCTAAACTTTCACCTTCCTGTAGCAACATACCAAGTGCAATATGAGAACCTAAGCTTGGCTCAGGACTCTGGTGATGGAGGTGGATGATTTAAGAGAATTGTGCTAATTGTTCTGCCTCTGCCTTAGGGTTTACTGAGACCATCATGCACTCCTAAGCACGATGGAGCTGCTTTCCAGCTTCTGTAACTGGGAAACTCGGCAGGTGCTGGGGAACCACTATTGGCTGTCTCTGCTGATCCCACAGCAACTGGGTGAGCTGATTCAAGGATGTCTGAATCAAGCATATAGGTTTGTTCTGTCACTTCAGCTGGCAGATCATCAGCCTCTAGCAGAAGACAGAGGCAGTAGCCTTGTGAACTAAACTGTAGCAAGTCACAGAATGGTATCTGAAGACTTTTCCTCCCCACGAGAAATGGACTTCAGAGATTGACTGTGGACATGTGCTAATGAATTTTTCCCTCTCAGTAATCTGACTGGGAGACAAAGTTCCTGTTCAGGAGTGGACTTTTGGAAATGCTGTCTGGTTATATATAAGTTTCTTATTAATGAAATAAGTTTCTTATTAATCTCTTGATGGTGCAAGGGCTGGAGCACCTCTCCTATGCAGACAGACTGAGACAGCTGGGTTGTTCAGCATGGGGAAGGCTCCAGGGAGACTTTTGTCAGCCTTCTGTTACCTAAAGGGGGGCTTACAAGTTAGTATTGTTGATAAAGGTGTATTTTGGCTAGTCTCACCAACAATGTCATTTCTTGTTGCTCTTGGCTCAAACTGCATTGCATATAAATCCGACACCGTGACACTGCAGCCCTGCTTGGTCAATTCTTCCACAGCAATCTTCAACAGAGATCCGTTGAAGGACTTGGGCTCTTGATGTGCATAGACTATCAGGACCTTTTTCCCTGGAGGCAGAAAGAAAACCAGAAGACAACTTGGAATAGAGGAGGCAGATGCAGAACAATTTGTGGAGCTGGGGCTTGGTCCTTCCTTTTTCTCTAGTGTGTTTTCCAAGTGGCACAAAACTAGTGGAAACAGAGTGACAGTGGCAGGATTGGACTCCTGCTCAGCAGCCATGAGTGACTCCTGAGGCATTAATCGCTGAATGCCCCCAGCCCAGCAATTCTTTGCAACACTGGGCTTTCCGAGGTAGAAGTCAGTGGACAGTGGATGTGTTCCACAGCAGGTCACACTGCCCTACATAAGCACTACTCAGTCCCTCCTCGAGCTGATGTTTCTGTTGCTCTGATTCCACTGTCCCCAAAAAGCAGTGCCAGCCTAGATTCCCTCCAATGTTGTGGCAACAACTTCTGAAAGCTCAGAGCAACTTCCCACTGCAATGTGGGATCGCCTCATCTTCCAGTTCAGCGCTGTGCAAGTGACGACATCGGGGTAGGTGTTTAAGATGCCACTGCCCCATTTCAGCATCACAACAGTGACTTCAACAGAAAGCAACAGGATTTTTTTCTCAGAGATTAGGCTGTCTAATGTATCTCAAACTGCTGTCAAAGTGGATTCAAGGTAAGCTGAGTAGCCAGGCAGATATGTTGGGATGGAGCTTTTTCAAGGGATGTAAAAAGATATATCGGAGCTTACTTGTTCAAGATTTTACTGAATATGGGCTATTCAATTTTAATAATTCTCTTAAAAATAATATTTCATCAGTGAAAACAAGTCTGTATGGGATAGTAGTTGTTTATACATAACCACTGCAGTGAGGGAAATTCCCAGGGACTGTTGAAAATGACTGGAGTTACAAGACATGCAGCTCTTGGTTCCTGACTGCCAACACTAAGCTTCAGGCATCTCCTAAGCTCAGTTTCTCCATGACACAGCTCCTGATGTACATCCCAGAGCACCACCTGCTAAGTGACAGGCAAGTTTAGGCTGTTAGGGATAACTAATGAATGGAACCCGAGCTGAATGTTTGAAGAGACAACAGCTCATTTTTAACCTAATTTACAAGTAGTGACTCTTTCTCCAGGGAGCATAGTGCCCATGAAACAAGAGCTTTGCAAAAAACATTAATAAAACTTGCAGGTCAAACACTATCGTGAATTCAAGGCATGTATAAACTCTGAAAACTCTTGCTCCACAGCTTAGTCTGGAACATCAGGAGCAGTGACCTCTTTGCTGCTTTGCTGTTTCTGCTGGCTCTCAGCAAAAAGGGAGCTCAGTACCTGGAGATTCCACAAGCTCCCAAAGGTGGTAATTGATTGACTGATTGACTGAAAGAGATTGATTCTGCAAAGCTGCCAGATTGTTTCCCTTTCACTGGTGCTGAAGGCGCCTGGACACAGTGTCTGGGGAGACCAGAGTTTTCCGAGGCATCACTTACTGAAGTAATTTCAGTGGTTTGAAAAAGTAAGACCTCAAAGTCACAACTAAACACGGCAGCGAGGCCCCATCCCTGAGGTGTCCTTTGCCCAGGCCTGGAGTGAGCAGCATTTTTATTCGCATTTGCTCTTACCTGCCATTGTCCGGGAGCACTGGAGAGCTTCTCTCCTGAGAATCTGGTATGGCCTGAGAACTCAAAGGAGAGCAACATCAGGAACAGGTGAGATGAGAATCGCTGTTTTAGGACGGCCCTGGGCCATCGCGCCGCTCCCGGTCTCGTGCCGCCCTCTGGAAAGCGGTTCAGGAGCGGCCCCCGGATCCCCGGCCCCAGAGCAAGCCGGGGTACCCTCACCTGCTCCTCGGGGCCCAGCGCACACCTGCGGACGGACTGGGAGCGGCTCTTCCCGGCGGCCCCGCTGCCCGGGCCCTGGGGCAACGCCAGCGCGGGGCGGGATCGGGATCGGCGCCGCCCGCGGCTCCGGCTGTTTTCTCTCTCTGTATCTGGTTTCTATCAGCTTCATTTGGTACCCCTTAGTTCTAGTTTTTGTACTTTGAGTGACAGTGAAGAATCAGTCCGTACTCTTCCCCTCTGCCCACTCTGTTGATTTTGTGGACTTGCATTGCGTGCTGGCTGAATCACCTCTTTTCTGGACTGTTCTTCAGGGCGGATCTTTGTTCAGAAACTGCTCTGCACTTCCAGTCCTTCCTATTGCTCTTTTCTGTCCTTTTCCTGCTGTGTCATTTCTTGAAGCAAGGGAACTAGCTCTACATATAGTTTTCATGCTGTGGACATGCCTTGGATTTCCCTAGTGGTATAATGATTTTATGCTTTGTGGTCTTAATTCCTACTGTAAAATTTGCTTTTTTTTTTTGACTGCTGCAGAGCATTGAGCTCAATGTCTGTCTGGAATTATCTGTCATAAGATTTTACTCCTGTGTGGTGGTAGTCATCTCGGAGCTCTTGATTTTGAAAGTGAGGTCAAGTTGTTTGGCTTGTCTCCCACAAGCATCTCTTAAGATTCACAGGGACTGAAAATAACTTTTACTTGTCTAGCCTCCTGAGGAGCATTGAGAACACTGTGCTGGTCTTAATTCCCATATAGATTAGAAACAACCCTTGTGATTTATGAATGACTCACCTATAGGAGAAATTTGGCACATGTTGGTAGCTTAAATACTATTCTTCAGATGTATTCCAGGTACACTTCTCTACTGTTACCTAAAATACTTTTACTCTTGATTTGTAACTCCAAACCCTCTAGTGAAGATTAGTAACTGTTTTTTTCTCTGAAAAACTAACCAAGGAATGTTGCTTTTATTGGGGCAGGCGTTGGACACATAGATGAGGAGGGCAGAGACACCTCTTTTTTTACACGGCTGCACTATTTGTGCACTTATTGTCCACTGATTTAGGAAGTTCATGAACTGGACTTAATTCTACCTTCAGCTTCAGGGAAACCAACCACCCATTCTTAAAGAGTAACCTCCACATCAAACTGCAGGTTGTTTATTCTGGAGTGGGCACATCATCAGCTCTTATTGAAGGCATTTCAGTGCAGAAAAATGTCTTGGGTTTTGATGAAGGAAAAGAGAGAATGTGGGCATGATTTTATTACTTAGGCACTGGGGTGACCTTGGAACATCAAGGCTCCAGTCTTTGTGTCAAGCATTGCTGAAAACTTTAACATGCAGCAGCAGTTGCGTGCATACACAGCTCCTGCTGTGCTGTAGAAGAAACGCCCATGCTTTATTTACCTAAGATTAGGCTTCAACTGGGTGAAAGATTTTAAGGTAGCAGTAGCTCATTTTTGCCTGTCATTTATGTGATTTTAAACCTGTATTTTTTAATTTATTATTAATTTTTGTTAAATATCTGGCCTAGAAAGAAAATAATTTGTTTTGTCACAGTTCCCTCTGAGAACTAATTCATACCTACTACAGGGAAACACAGTTAGCATTAACTGAAGGAAAAGAGAAAGTTCTCATAAGCAGGAAATTGTGGTTTGTGTCAAGGTAAACACTTAAACTGTAAATTCAACTAAGCAACTGTCCCTGGAAATCACAAGCAAGTGTCCTTAATTTAGGAATTTTCTTTGGATATTAACCTTACCTTTTTCAATTTTTTTTTATGATATGCTTTAGTTCCCAGGTCAGATGATTCTATTGCTATGGTTCCAGTGGTGTTGTACTAGATGTCTTCTGTAGGCTTGGAGTTTGGTCAGATGAATTAACCTTACATGACAAAGGAAGCCTGAGATATGAAAAATAAAGGCAAACAAAGCACCCAAGAAAATAGGAAGTATGAGAAAGGCAGCAAAGTAGCCCTATCAAGATGATAATCCATTATAGAGAGATTTATAGCCAAATGGGAGTCAAAAGTTTGCTGTGGGCCTAGGTGGTTTTCTAAGGCAAAAACATGCCAAGTACTGATCAAAAAAATCCATCCCCTCTCTTCAGTGCTAGTGGAAGGAGACCCACTGCTTGGCTTACGGCAGACATCTGGCAGCACTAGGTGATTACAGGGAGATGAATGCTGTCCTCCCCTCTTAGAGTACTTGGACTCCCACAGCCTTTCAAGCCATAGCTATTGTTGGGAGTATGTAAAAGGTTATCTGAATACCTAAAGCCAACTAAGTGCTTTTTTTTACATTCTCTTCTAATATCTTGCAAGCGTTGAAATAAAAATTATGAGTCGATTATAGGAGAAAGATAAGAAAATCAGGCTTGTTGCTTCAAGCTGGCAATGAAATGAGTCATAAACACAATCAAAATCATTATAGATGCCACTGTAAAGTACAAACACATACAGCACTTAGGTTAATTGATTTCTTCAGCAAGTGAACTAAATGAACATTTGCCCCCCCCAGCCCCCCACTTTATCAGATGATACAGCACACAATTCTGTGATCCATAATAGCTGTTAAATAAATGCCTGTGGAAATGCTAATATCATACATATGTGTGTGTGTGCATTTTCTTCATATAAATTACATACTATGGGTTAGAGTGCAAGGTACAGTAGTCTATCTTGGAAAAGAAATTAATTAGAATATAACTGTTCAGGAATTATTTTAATTTTTCATATGCCTTTTCCTAGGATTAATACGAAGTTTATTGTACACATTGTTCTGGGTGGTGTAGTATATTGAGGTTTTACGATACCCTGGATACAAAGGATATTCGTTGTGCCCTCTTACGCCCAGTTCAAAGTCTTGTTTTTATAGCAGAAGCGAAGCCTCCACCAAGGACGAGTTTTTAATCCTTAGTGCAAGTTCTGTTCTAGATGAAATGTTTTAAGAACCTTTGTTGCCAGTCATAATAATCAGGAAGGAAAAACTATGCTAACAAATTGTTAGTGTAAGAGAAATCCTGTTTAAGATCAGTTTTCTGTGACTTTTGCAGAGAACACAGGCACTCGGAGAACAGTTGTAAGCAATGAGCACTGTGGTTCTGCACTGACAAGGAAGAAAAAAAGAGATACTGAGAAGTGATATCCAACAGAAAATATATTTGTATTGGTCTGTATCCCTGTATTTGTCACAATAACCCTGTAGCTATTTTTAGCCCCATTTTGTCAGATAATAAAGGTGACAGTCACTCTTATATTGCTCTATCACCTTAGAGCAGAAAAGTCGACAGGCTTGTGCAACAGGAAGGAAGGAAGGAAGCAGGAGGACTGTGTGACTAACAGCCTCTCACTGTGACCTGTTTTCTTTGCAGCCTCCCTGTATGGCAATGAGTAACAGAAATTGAAAATGGTAACCTCTGGGTCCATAATATAGTCTCTAAATCAAAAGCAAACCATGAACAGGCATAGTGTCCCAGGAAACAATCAGTTGTTCATCTTATTTTTAACCCTTGTGATGTTAAAATATTTAACACTATGAAAGTATATAAATGAAATATCTATATAAGGCTTTTATCTGTTTGAAACTTAATTGCAGTTTCTGCTAGTAGATTTTTACCGGGAAGTGAGTTCATTCAAATACAAATTTGTTACTTTCAAATTGTTAATATCTTCTGTACTTTCTGATTGACTAGCTTGGCCTGAGATACTCTCTCAAACAGAGGCTGAAATTTCAAATCTGACTATGAACTCAGTCTTTGTGTGTAAAGCACGTCAGCCCTAGGATTTGTCTTCACATCTGAAAAACGAGAATCTTTGCTAAAGATGACTGTCTTTCTTTGCCCCATTTGTGCACTCTCCCTCAACTTCATGTGGAATTTTTCATGTAAATATAGAGTGGTACTTAAACAGGTAATAAATAAGCAGTTTGATTTCAGGGCAAGGCACTTTATGGAGTATTTGAACTGATAGTGACGATATCACAGTATTAGTTGTGATATTAAAAAACTTGAATATATCTGAGCATAGTATATATATATATATATATATATATATATATATATATATATATCTCTGAGAAGGTACTTTAAAATCTGCTGATATTCTACAGCTCTACCTATTTGATTTTGAACTCTAGTTCCAAACAGGATTTTAAAGGTTTGTTTTTTTTTTTTCAGGGGAGAGGTGGAGAAGGGAGTAAGTAGATTTTCTATGCCAGTAATTCTTCCCTGAGATGAAAAAAAAACTTGGACGACCTCTTTCTACAGTCACTACACATCAAAGTTACTTTCCATCCCTAATGTAAGATTTACATTCGTCACTATGGAGAAAAAATAATATATCATGTTGGCATTCTGTTTCCATATTCAAGTTCATACTTCTTTAGATTTGAAAAGTGATACTGGAAAGGAGCCCAACTGCTGGCTGAAGTCTGCTGTGGTGGGGTATAACATAATTCTATACAGCTGATCCACTGTAGTGAGGCAGCACCAGGTACATAAGGTGCTGCCTCTGGTAAGTGCAGTGTGACATAATGTATTTCAAAAGCAACTAATTTCAGATATTCTTTCCAAAGGAATTCTTACAGGTTCCTCTTACATGCCAGAGTACTTGTCTGAAACATCTGCTGACAGGTCCCTCTGTGCACCTACAAACCACGTGGGGAGAAAGCCAGGAAAATGAAGAGGGAGCACTTGCTTGCTCAAGGTGCCGTGACTTCATCCTGGCAAGGTTTGTTATGGGATGTATGCATGACAGTAACTTGGCGATTGCTTTCCAGGTACTGTTGAGCCTTTCATTGACTTGGAATCAAGCTGTAATATGGGATTCAAGTCCTGTATGGGAACATATCATCCTGTGATCTGAATGCTAGCCATCAAGGTAAAAGATTAATAAAAGGAAAATTGTTTTAACACACTCAGGCTCAAAATTAACAACCTGGCATTGCAAATAGTGTGCAAGTCAGGGATGATTGGCTTCAAAACAAATCCAACTACTTAGCTTGTGTTCAGAAGAATAGCTTTATGCAGAGGACATAAGGCTCCTCTGAATGTCTGCAAAAAAAAAAAAAAAAAAAAAAGAAAAAAAAGACTTTCTAAGGCTTTAACAGGAGCAAAGAAATGTTTCATTGTCTTTAGTGCCCTGACACTAACTCATTCAGCCAGCGATGAGCAACAGAAAAGGCAGGACGGCGCTTGGCCTGCCGAAGTCCAGATGAGGGTGCTGGAGAGCTGAGAACAGCACCGTGAAGCGCCTTAAACTCCTCGAGCCGCGCGGAGCAGTAGATCCACCCTCATACCATTGTGTTTTCTCCTCTATCGGTGAAGATGCAAAACAAATAGGGAATTAATAAAAATCTTTCTTATATTTGCCAGATACTTATGTATGTGGATACTCGTCCTACACATACTCTCTTCCAAATTTATTTCGTGACTCTTTTTCATTGCTTTCTTTCTGCGTGGCTCTGCTGAGCAGCTATTTTATCCTTTCTTGGTCTATTTTACATGTCAGATAAAGAAACTTGATATCCTGAGTTTCACCTGTACGTTTAACTGTTTACTCATAGAACAGATATTGTCATAAAAAATGAATAATAATAATTTATATTTGAAGGATAGGCAAACTGATGCTTAGAGACTAAGAGAGAGTCAGCAAAAAGATATAACCACTTCCAGTCTGCCTATGTGCAAAATTTAAGCCCTTTAAACTGTTGTGTTGGCCAATTTGCTATGCTTAAAATCCACCAGGATAAAATTTTCTGACTTCGGCTTTGACATGGAGTTTTTTAGGTGATGATTTTGTAGCACGAAACACAGGGACGTCCCAGGAGCTAGAGCTAAGATCCAAACTTCTCTCTGCAGTAACAGGGCCAGCCAGCAGGCTACAGCCGAGTGGTGTGAGAGCTGCTGCTGCCTCAGCTCTCTGCAGCTTGGAGTCTCTTCAGCATGGAGGTTCCCTGCCTTCCCCCCATCCTCACCTCCTGCTCTTCTGCAGTATCAGGGGGTTTGGTGGCTGAAGTGTCCTGAAGCATGAAATCTGTGATTGAATCCTCTCCAGGGCGACAGGGTTTCAATTCCAGTCTTAATCATTGGGCTGTAATATAGAAAGAGAAAAATTAAAAAATTGGCACGTGCGTCTTTGGGAAAAGATATATGCCAGCTTCTAGGTATGGGAGTGGAGGGCTGTGGATAGCATTTCACCAGGGATGTGCCAAAATGGCTGGGGAAGCAGATGATTCAAGACATATTCCTGATATTACTTGCTTTTGCATTGCTGTTGGCTAGCTGCAGGTAATCTGCCTTTCTGTGGCCCTGTGACTCCCAGGCCTGATGCCTCTATGCCCAGATGTCTGTGTTGGCTCTTCTCTGTGAACTACCCCTCTCTGAATGTAGGCTGCACCCAGCAAATGGGGCTGTCCTGGGTGGCAGCTGGGGTTTGTTAGTGACCCCCTGGAAAATTACTGTTTGTATCTCAGCCTCTCAAACCCAACCTAAGTGCTGCCATGGACTGCTTGTGACTGCAGCAGGCCTGGGCTGTGGTCCTCTTGGATAGATACTAGCTTTTATGATATTAATATATAATGTAGGCCTTTACAGGACTGGAGCATTACTATATCTGACAGCCACTCCTCCTCTCTCAGGATTCCAGTCATCAGAGGTGTGAAAGAGTAGTCTTCACAGAGATGTAACCACTGCCCAAATATGCCTCCTCTCCGTGCACAGAAAGGAGGTGTTCTTCCAGTACACTTGCAGAACCTGGCTTGGTAAGCTGCCCTGAAAGGTGGCCTATTACAGTTTTACAGAGCAAACAATACAAGTTTTCAACAAATGGCAGAGTTGAGGTACCTTAGAGTGATGTAAAATTACATATTCATACAAGTTGTCAATTCAATCATTTGCATGTACTTAGTGTTTACTCTTTGAGAGTTCTGGTTTGATAAATACTAAGTTTGTTGCTATAATGTGAACTAAGATCACCTCAGGGTGCCCACTACTTTAGATTGCGTCTAGCTTGGTCTGCATGACATAGTTGGCAAAGACTAGTGTATGGCTCAGAGGGATCTGTCCCATGCACCAAGTGGCATTAATCATATGCATACTTTTCTTTTTTTTTTTAATTTTTCACATAGCTGCAGGGTATCTCCATTTGCTCCCAGACCTTCTTCACTAAAGGCAAAAGCACACACTTACTTCCCTGTAGCCCCCTAACTAGTCATGCAGCTGCCACAGCGCCATCACATTTTAGAATTACTTCCTTACTGTACATCTGTGCTGCCCGACCCTTTCCCCTCCCCCTTTCTTCTTTGCTACCTGCAGCACTGCAAACCCCAAGAGCAATGAGCAGAGCTGAGAAATCCCCCAAACTCAGTTATCCGTGCAGCTACTCAGCACAGCTCTCACAGCACTCAACATGTGCATTGCTTCCCCCACTGGGTTTTTTGACCTTTTCTGTGGCCTATTGTCATTTAGCATCCTGTGTCACACCACCTCACAAGCCCAAATAGTTTGTTCTGGGATTAATTGCTGTGGTTCAGGGCCTCAACCTGATGAGCAATGTAGCAGCCGCTATGCAGCAGTCAAAGCCAACAACAAAACCCTAAGTAGAAAATTAAAAGAGAGATAAGCTCCTTTCCCTCTCCTCTCTCTGCAAACTCAAACACTCAACCTAAAGGATTCTCCATACATTTTTGGATAAAGAAGCATCATGGTCTTCTTTTTTTTCCCTTTTAATTGCTCTGTCCCATAACAGAATCCCTCACTATTGCAGTTTTACCTTGTGGGAAGATAACATGGCAAGATATGTTTCATTTCTTCCCCCTCTCCAACCCCTGCAAGGGAAGCAGAATTGTACCTGGAAAATTATGCATTTGTGTTTGTAATAATGAACATAATTATGAAAAATTATTTTGGTATCAAGGTAGGACAGTCAGGGGGATCATTGCAGGACTGGGAAGCAAGAACACTTCATGTCTGCCACTGACAATCTTCTTGGCCAGGGGAAAGTTCCACAGACTCCTGTCTTGAACATTCATTCACTTAAGTTAATTTATCTTGATTCTTGGATGCCTGTCTTGAAACAGATAGGATGGATGTGCCAAATGACCATGAAGTGCCTGTCCCAGCACATTTCTTAGACACCCCTTGTCAGTAGGCAGTTGTTGAAAGTGAGCTCAGGTTGAGCACCTAGAAACAGAAGGGCTACTTTTGAAAAAAAGGCTTTAAGGCAATAGTGTTATGAAAATACTGACTATCATGAATGCTTATTTCAAAAGGTAGGCTAATACCCAAGATGAGTCTTTCAGGAGAGTGAGGTGAGGAAGGGCACCTCCCCTGCTGCTGCTATCACTTTGGGGAATCACCATCCACAAGGCTGACAACATTGTGCCACTCTGCTTGAGAAGGGCCCAAGGGTGACAAAGCTTGATGCTCCCAGATCAAGAATACTTTTGCTGTGACTGAATGTTGCTCCACAGCACAGCTATGAATTATGATGGTGGTTTAGAATTGATCTTAGGAGGTCTTGCTGCCATATAATAGGGTGATCTCTTCAACAGTTTTTTTAACTGGAAGAAAGGATATAAAAAATTAAACATAAATAGAAACATGAGAGAAATGGAAACAGGAACATGCACTATGTGTTCCTGGGCTGTGTAAATGAGTCATAGGATTGAGTTTAAAAAAATAATAAGGTAATAGAAACCTCTGTGGATAACTAGTCATCTGCTTTATTAGTGGTATGACAGGATTTGAGCAGGAACATTTAACCTGGGACTAACAGAAACCAATTTCTTCCCTTTTCTGTTTGCCTGTCAAAACATTTGACCAAGATGTATCTATGCTGCTCTCCTTCAAACATCGATATTTCATGGCAGACTTCAATCTTCTTACTTCATCTGTAGTAGTACACAGTACTACTTATATGTAGACTTGCAGATAATTAAGTACCTACCATGATGGGTTATGGATCACACTCGGATTCTTCTGGCCATTGC